>NC_135325.1:33213695-33868598 GCF_048772815.1 Callospermophilus lateralis | reverse complement strand
TATTTATTACCATCATTAACATTGATATGATACTTGAATATAATCTACTTTCTACATTTCAAAAAATAAATATTTCATATTCCAATTGTAGCAATTAACTGTCCTTTATAGCATTTTTATTCATTTGTTCCTGCCAATAAAGGATCCAGGTTAGGAACAGGTATTGAATTTTGCTATTATATATCCATATCCTCCTCTGATATAGAACATTTCCATAGCATTTCTTTATCTTTCATGATATTGACATTCATTATAGAATAAATCTTCCCCACTGCCTTTAAAAATATAATGTTCTTCATTTGTGTTTATCTGATGTATCCTTTGTGTTAGTTTTAGGTTGTGTGTTCCAGGCTAAATTGCCACAAGGTGATGTTATTGTCCATTTTAGGGAATTATACATGGAGTTCCATAAAGTCCATGTGCCCCTCACTGTTTATATTAATTTTATTGATCCAGCCAATGTGTTACCCAATCACTTCACAGAATATTTACTATCATCTTGTCTCTTGTTTCCATAGGAAGACACACAAAGAACCAGCAAATAACCCGATCCTTACGAAATGACCCTAGATTTAATATCCACTGGTCCTTGCCAGAAACGATCTTTACCATGATGGTTGCAAAATGATTTTTCCAACTCTAGCATATCCTCCATGTTTAGCAGTCAGACCTTGGTACTCTACCCTTCCTTCCTCCTTCTTTATTTATCTATTTATTACCACCATGAACTAATGGATTCCTATTTTTATCAGTGATGTATACTTCAATACTGTTCTTTAATCAGTTTTATACTCAGATTGTTCCAATTTGCATACTGGAAGCCCCCATAATCTGGTTCCTGTGTCTTTGTGCCATGTCCCCATGGCATAAGAATATATATTCTCATCTTTTACTCTCATGCTCCAACTCTGAAATCAGTCATTTATCTTAAAGAGTCCTGACTTCTTTTAGTGGGAAATAGCATTAGAGACCAAAATCTGGTGGGCACTAGGTTTGTTGAGCTTCACTTTTAAGAATAGTGGATAGCACCTGTGGAAACTGGCCAGATAGATAAAATTTGTCTTACCTGTGGGGGAAAGAGAGGAGTATAGAGGTTAAAGGATGTTCTCAAGAACATGCCCAGCTACTATCACAAACACTGGTGGTTGCTCATATGACAATTTTACGTGTTTCTCCTCAAACTAAAAGAAGAAACCAGAATTGTTTCTGCCCAGCCCTGGAAAGTGAACGAAGCATTATTGGTTTAAACCAATTCTGGTAATCCCATTCCCATTCTCCTAGTGGGGTCTGCTCCTAAACAAATGATCAGATGTGATTAGTGAAACCTTAGGGAAAGCCTACTGTAAGGTTTCAAGGAAGATTGTTCCTCTGATGAATGTGCAAGCCTTAGAATAAAATAGTGCCTTTTACCTATGTGCCTTTTATGCTACTTAACTGTTGTCCTTGTAGGGTGTGAGGTTTAGTGCTGCAATGTTAATCTTCATTCACTCATTTCATTCATTCACTCAATAAGTATTTATGGTGCATCTTATGTACCAGGCAATGTTCTAGGTACTGAAAAAACAGGAGTAAACAATGCAGATGTAAGTCTCTGCTTTGTGAAATTTTCATTCTAGTGGGAGGGAGAAAACAAATAAAACAAGTAAATGTATAGAGAGACATAGATATTTGAGAAAATATGGAATGCTTCATGATTCCGATATCATTTTCATAGAAGGTTATGATAATCTTTTCTATGTTGTGTCAATTTTAGGGGATATATACCATTTAAGAAAGGGGAGACATTGCTACATCCCTAGTATTAGAGACACTGAGCAGAAAAAAGGAAATGGCCAAGTCTTTGATGACATCATCGAACTGCTGCATTAAGGAACCCTGGAATTGAATTGCTTCCATACTTCTTACCATGTGAGATCATGGAATGTCTTTATTGTCTAAGTGAGAATTAGTGAGCTATCTATAGTCACAGACCAAAGCACTGTAATTGATACTGGGGTCATGAAGTTGGCTCAGTTGGCTCAGGATGTGAATATGGGGCCAGCTTTGTGATTTCAGTTGCACAGGATTTGGAAGATGGAAATCAAGAAGTTGAAACAAAAATCATCATTTTGTAGCCATCATGGTAAAGATGGGTCCATCCAAGAATCAATAGACACTAAATCTAAAGTATATTTTAATGAAGAGCAGATTATAGAGTGTTTGAAGAGGGGCAAAGCTAAAGCACTGATGCTGCCAGTGGTCCCAGGAAGAAAATAACCTATCTAGAATGTTAAAGAGAAAACAGAAAGATAGAAAATAATAGAGGTACCAGAAGAAGGGAGATTATTTGGAAGATGGAAAAGCACATGAGGTAGGAAGGCATAGCCTTCAGGATGAGAGGCTTGGGACTGTGGTTCTGATTTTTTATGGACAGGGTCACTTTGGATGAGTAACTAACTCTGAGCTTAAGTTTCCTGTTTTCAAAATGAGGGAGATGATTCCTGCCTTCAGAGACGTTGGAGGATTAAGTAAGCTAATTTGTATGAAGATGCCTTGGCATACAGCAGGTGCACATAGAACACCCTCCCTTGGTACTAGTAGGGCCTGGTCAACCAAATAATAGTAAAAAGAACACTGAATGGTGGAGGACTTGTGGACTCTGAGGTCACACTGCCTCAATTCCCTCAGCTCCCAACCCAGCTCAGTCATTTACCAATTGGGTGATGTAACCAAGGTAAGTAATCTCTGGGTTTCAAGTCCTTTCATAACAAATAGTGAGAGTAGTGTGTCTACCTCAATTGTATTAAGGTACACTCTATAGGTTAGGTGCTCAGAATAGTGTCTGGTTGAGTAAGTATTCATACATGTTAGGTGTTAGCATCAAATGTAACATATTCAAAGAAAATTATGAAAACCTGATGTTGTCTACTGTCCCAGAACTATCTCAGGAGCAATAACAATAATTACCAAATCCCAATTTAAATATTTAAAGGAAACCCTTCTTGCCCTTCATCAGAAACTCTTGGAACATATTAATTAGCTTTATAATACTAATCTACTTTGTTACAAAAATCTTACTTCAATCATATTTTGGAAATTAGAATTTAGCTCTTCACTGACTTTTTCTCCTGATTTAACATTGCTTCATATTTCCCACCTATGTATAATGCACTAGAATTATTCTGAATTTGAAGTGCTTAACCTGAAGTCTTTTGTCTTCTTTCCCAGACAAAAGATCTGAGACCTAATCAGGGTTTCATTCAGACTTGTAAAACCTTGGCTAAGTTTTGCAGGATTCCACTTGCTGGAATGTTCTTCCTGCTGGTGAACCAGGCCTGCCCTCCTATGACTTCCTCCTATTCACTCAAGTTCTGCCCTCAGGACCATCACCCAGACAGGATGGCTCCTGCTTCTTGGCAGTTTCCTTCACCTATCTGAATACAGCTTACTTTGCTACTCCTTACTCCCCAGACAGGCTTCTTATTCCTTATACCTTCATCTCTTTCAGTCAGTTCTTATGGATGCCAAAGACAATGCTTATCCTGATGCCTGAGAAGTATTATAATGAGGCAACTTAGCTTTCATTCAGACATATAAAACCTTGGCTGTGTCATTTTTGCCTCTCTAAGACTCAGTTTATATATATAAAATCTTTTCTTTCTGATAATAAAGAGTATTTACATTCTGTGCCAAAATTTGGGGGATTGAGTTAAATCTAAATGATTTTGATTTTTTTTTCTAGAAATCTCAAAGTGGCAATAATAGGTGTGGTTATGCATACACTACAAAAAATATACTGGATATATATCCAAAGGAATTGAAGTAAATATGTTGAAGAGGTATCTGACTTCCCATGTTCAAGCAGCACTGTTCACAATAGCTAAAATATGGAAACAACCTAAGAGTCCATCAAGAGATGACTTGATATAGAAACTATGGCATGTATACATAATGGAATAATATTTATTTAAAAAGAAGGAAATCCTGTGATTTGCAACAACATGAATGCATCTAAAGGACATTATGATAAGTGAAATAAATAAGCCAGCCACAGAAAGACAAATACTGTATGGCCTTGATTTTATTATCATTATTATTATTATTACTATTATTTACACTCTACCACTGAACTACATCCCCAACCCTTTCAACTTTTTAATTTCTCACTAAATTGCCCAGGTTGTTCCCTTAAAGTTGTGATCCTCCTGCCTCAGCCTCTCAAGTTGCTAGAATTACAGGCATGTGGCACAACACCCAGCATGACCTCACTTTTATGTGAATTCTTAAAAAGACAAACTCATAGACAAAGAAAATAGAATGGGGGTTACCAGGGGCTAGGAAGTGTGAATGGAGAAAGGGGAGGTGTTGGTAAGGGGGTAAATAGTTTCAATTAGGAGGAAAAACCCGTGGTCATCTCTTGTATAGCATGGTGACTTTAGTCAATAATAGCATGTTGTATATTTCAAAATTGCTAAAAGAATAGATTTTAAGTGTTCTCACCACAATGTCATAAGTACATAAGATAATGGAAATGATTGGTTCATCTTAGCTAACATTTAGCTAACAAGATATATATATAATGCCATTTTTCTTGTCATTGGTTATATTCTTAATTTTGCATATTTCATGGTTACCATTTTATCTTTAATTCACAAAACATATCAATGGCTCAAATGTGGTTCATTGAAATATAAACACAGTGATGAAAATTAATAGCAACTGAAGGTGACATTTAAAACATGTCCCTTTGAGGTAAATATGGAATGCAAAGATACATGCATTTGGACAAGTAAATGTGCACATATGATGACTGAAAACAGGAACAGGAAACCCTCCAGAAATTAGTTAAGAGGAATTAAAACAATGAATATTGGAATACTGATTTATTTGATGATCATAGTGTGTTATGAAACTTCATTCAACAAAGCCACTATAGGTTTTATAATCTTTTTATGCAAAGCACAGAGATGTCACTGTCATTCAGTCCAATGTCTATAGAAAAAAGAACATATGCTTTCCCATACTAAATTGATGAATATTATTATTACAGGGAGATAACAGGCTTAAACTACAATGACATCCAAAAAAAAGGTCTACTTTTTCTTTCATTTTTGCAGTACTAGACATGGAACCCAGCAGTATATTACCACTGAGCTATATACCTAGATTGTTTTTAATTTGTTATTATTTTTTTAAATTTTGAGACAAGATCTCCCTAAGGTGCTTAGGGACTCATTAAACTTCTAAGGCTGGCCTTGAACTTGTGATCATTCTGCTTCAGCCACTGTAGCCCTTGATATTATAAGTGTGCACCACCACAATCAGCTTCTAACACTATTTCTATGAATCTATAATTAACTATGAAGTTGTGGTAACTATTACATTAATAAAAAGTCTAACATGCATTTTGGGCACAAATATATTGTATAAAACCATTGGATGACACAGTGCAAGAACAATTTATAAAACTTTAACATGCTGTGGCATATTTTCAGTTAAAATATCTGATACACATATGCAAGAGAATGACTACTGAACTTTTATTCCATTGTTATGGAAAAACCAGCCTACAAAAGAATATAACACCCACTTATTTAAAGATCATTTTGTGATGCTTGACAAAGAACAGGAAAAAAATCAAGGTGAAATCAGCTGACAAGCAACAGCTATGCATGTAACAAGGAAGGATGCTAAAGCCCCATGAAAAAAAGATGTTGTGCTGAAAGTCAGTTTATATTTAGTTGCCTTCCAAGAAACATGGGTGGTCCATAAGATCCCTCGTGACTTCGATTCAGTGTTGAAGAAAAGTATTGGGATTTGGAGTATGATAATACAACTTCCAGTTGAGTGTTCATCTTTTCATGATGTCAAAATGAAGAAATGGGCAGTGAAGAACAAGTCTATCTTTCAACACTGATTTATGAGGACTATCAAGGGAAAGATATTCCCTCAAGATTTTTGACAGTGGAACATAAAGTATTTCTTCATAACATTGATAACACCAGAAAAAAATCATCTGTATGAATTCAATTGAATTGCTCAAGAGGTATTTTGGCAATATATTCTACATTTTAAACAGCCCAAGCTTATCACTTCAGGGCTTAAATATTAAATGATATGAGGATTTCTTTGGATGACATAAATGTGGTACAAATGGTTTAATCACCAAGAGTTTGACTTGGTGATTTTTCTCCCTTATCAGAGAAAAAAATAGCATATTTTAAAACCACATCCACGTGCTGAAATGAAATGGGGAAAAAAAAAACACCTTTCAGAGCTGAATACAACCAAAGAAAAGATTAGATCCATTTGCTAGTATCTTTCAAATTGAAACATTTCAGCCTTTCAGCTTGTAATTGTGAAATGTTTATCATCTTCATATCCGACAAAGTGTCGAAAGTAGTCTTTAGTAAAATTGTTCCACAATTTCTAGTTAATGTTCTATTTGAATATAAATATCCAAGACTATCTGCCAAAGCCACCAAATCCTTTCTGCCATTCCCAACAACTTAAATTTGTGAATGGGGACTTTCTCTTTTGGAAGTAACAGGGAGTCTACAGAATCATGGCTGGAATTATACATATGTGCACACACACATGTATCCATTAAAAGCTAAAACTAAAAAAAAGAAGGCTGATATTTACAAATGTGGTGATATATTACAAATAAATTATTGTTATTAGCACTACAAAATGGTGATTAACATTGATTGAATTTAGGTCTGGAAAACTTTCAATCCAGCTGAATCCTCCCAAGCCTGAATTTCAGCTTTAAAAATTTCCTTTAATTTTTCAAATCATAATAAATCAGTCCCCAGTACTTCCCCTTTCCTTCCCTGCTCCCTCTCCCCATACTCTCATCTACTCTATTGGTCTTCCTTCTATTTATTTATTGTTGTTGAAATTGGTGCATTAGAGTTATACATAAAAATAGAATTCATTGTGATATACTCATACAAGCACATACCAAATTATGTTAAGTACATTTATGAATATATAAAAATGAACTCTATCATTATGTAGGACTATAATGCACTAATAAATAGAACTTGCAATCAAAATGAAAATCCCATCCACAGTTAACATGTTCAACTTTTATCAGTTATCAATGCCTTACTGCAGGTGAATTTATTATGTCTTTTCCCAAGTAATTGATAGATAAGTATACATTTTGATAGGGAATGGGTGCAGTCGGGGAAGATAGACCCAGAGAGTAGGATTGGAGTCACCATCTAGGAAGCTATGAAGCAATATTGATGCCCAAGCCCCTTCCTAGACAACTGATTTTTCAAAGTCCCTGGGGGATTCTGTCATGGAGCCAGAGTTTAGCACTAGTGGCCACTGGTCTACATGCCTCCAGCCAGTTTTGTTTCATGTCAGGGTGGGAGTAGGGAGGACCTGGGCACTCAGTAGGGCTGCAGAAGGGAAAGACACTGGGCAACAGAAAGGGGGGAGATTCTGGGAAGAGAAGAAACACTAATAAAAGGGAGGGTAGAGAGGCCCTGTAATAAAACTAGTCGAATATTCAGTTCAAATTTTATTCAAATTATTTAGTTCAAATGAAATACATATGATTTCTTTCAGTGTTCTGGAGCAGTTTGTGAATATGTCAGTTCTTCAGGGCTTTCTAGGGGGAATTAGCTAGGAAATTGAGCATAAACTCAGAAATGTATGTAAGCAAGTCCCTGCTTGAGGCTCTCTTGTGGATGGATGGAATGCAGAGTGAACTCCAATAGGTAAAGGTGGGGGAAACACACACACAAGAAAAACCATCCAAGCAGGGTGTAGTGGTGCATGCCTGTAACCCCAACAACTCGGGAAACTGAGGCAGGAGGATCACAAGTTTGAAGCCAGCCTCAGCAACTTAGCAAGATGCTGTCTCAAAATAAAATAAATAAATAAATTAAAAGGGATGGGGATGGGGCTCAGTGGTTAAGTACCCCTGGGTTCCATCCCTGGTACCAAAAATAAAACAAAAAGAAAATTATCCAGACAAAAGGCTATGAAATTTTGTATGATTAGCATAAACCTAGTAAGTGGGGCATTTTGTCTTTACTCATGGAAAGGAAGAAGGGAGAAACGTTAGCGAGATCACACAGTCTTTCTCTCCCTTCTCCCATGCCTTCACTTAAGGTGTTCATTCTGGTAAGAGAGGGATAGGAAACAGGAGGGTGAGTTGTAGCTGATGCCTGGGATGAAGGCTGAAAGGGTTTTGATGCTGGATGAGAAGTGTGGGCCGACTTTCCAGGAAAGGGTTTCCTTCTCAGTGTATGGCAAGGAGAAGGAAAGAAGGATAGGAGAAAGGGAGCAAAGAGGTCTAACTGTGTCTGATGATTTGCTTTAAAATTGGACTTAGCCATGTGTAGTGGATGTGCCTGTGTTCCTGGGTCCTCGGGAGCTAAGGCAGAAGGATCATTTGAGCCCAGGAGGTTGAGGACAGCCTGGGCAAACAGAGCAAAACCCCAACTCAAAGAAAAGAAAAAATGTTTCCCTAAAGTATCAGCTTTAAAGAAGAAATATTTATTCTAGGTTTTCTTAAGATAAGCCATATGTTTGATATAAGGGGTGGGGCCATGGATTGTGCTTTTAAATCTTATTGAGTTCAGAATTTCCAAGTGACTCTCCAAAATCGCACATGCCCTCACCATTAACCCTGTAGGCAGACCACCCTCTCTCAGCCCAGCCTTCCCAGTGGAGAGGCAGCTCCCAAGGCAGCATGGGGGAGTGGGAAAGCATCAGAAACACCCGGCTTCAAATACCAGCTCTGCTCTCTTAAGCTGTGGGGTCTGGTGCTAGGTGCTCACTTTGCCTTCTTGATTTGAGATTTTTTAATTTAATTTTTTTATATTTATTTTTTACTTGTAGTTGGACACAATATATTTATTTATTTATTTTATGTGGTGCTGAAGATTAAACCCAGGGTCTCACATGTGCTAGGCAAACGCTCTACCACTGAGCCACACACCAGCCCCTTTTTAAAATTTTAAACTGGAAAAATAACTGTGCCCAATGTTTTTGAGGATCAAATAAGATGATGTATCCACACATGCACATTGGAAAGTGAGATTCATTCTACTGTCTTTCTCATTCCTGTCCCCGACCCCTTCCCTTCATTCCCCTTTGTCTAAAACAATGAACTTCTTATTCTTCCCTCCCCACTGTTGTATGTTAGCATCTGCATATCATAGAGAAGATTCAAAGTTTGGGCTCTTTTTTAATATTTTTTTAGTTGTAGACCCAATAACTTCATTTTATTTATTTATTTGTTTATGTGGTGCTGAGGATCAAACCCAGTGCCCCACACATTCGAGGCAAGCACTCAACCACTGAGCTACAACCCCAACCCTCAGGATTTGGCTTTTTGGGAGTGGCTTATTTCACTTAGCATGATAGTCTCCTATGAACATTTATGAATGCACCACAGTGAATCTCCACAAGACTGGGATCCTAATTAGAATAAGACACACTTCATGTTTGTACAAATATGTCAAAATACACTTTACTGTCTATCACTAAAAAGAACACATAAAAATAAAAAATTAAGATGATGTATGTAGTGTGCTAAGCATGTACTAGGGACATTTATAATTAATAATACCAGGTATTTAGCTGTATTTCCTCTTTGTTCTTTGCAATACTGAAAAGCTCCTGTGAAGGTGGGACCCAAAATTAAGTTAGACCAAAAATATGCTGAAGTAAGAAACCACCACCATGTTTAATTCTCAGCAAAGATGACTTCAGTTTGCAAAGGTGAGGCTTTCCTGGCAAACTATAATGGGTACCTCCTTTTTTGCATGCATAAAATCTGAACCAGAGTCAATTTTCTTTATGTGAGTAAAAGAGGAGAATTTAAGAACTTGATGTTCAGGGCCAAAGGCCAAGCTGTTCATTGAACAAACTTTAGAGAACAGAGCTCTCAACATAGCTCTATAAATATATGGCAGTCCAGGGGTAATCAATGGATGCTTTTAACAGAAGTTGTTTTTCTCATGATCAATCTCAATTTCAAAGACAATTTCCAGCAATGGGAATGATTATACAACAAATCTGAAGTGTTCTGTGTTAGAACTATCTAGTATTTAAAGCTACCAAGTGTAGTTTCTCTTTGGGAGCCATGTCACCTAGCAGACCTGGATGCTCTGTGGATTATATTACACTAAAATTGACCAATAATCCTTTTCTCACCTTGGTATACTTCTGTCTCTGTGGGCTGCTCCTGATTCCACAGGTAACCCAGAGATAGGGCTGCCTATAGTAATACACTACTGGCTCTCACCCATTCTGAAGAGCTGATAATTAAATTTTTAGGAAGTTTGCAAGGAAGGTGTTCAACATGACCATCATTCAAAATGAACATGTATAATCTTACAATTAAATTAAGGTAATAATTACTCATCATTTTTTGTTTTAATACACACTTACCTATCATTTTGAAATTATCTCTGTCTGTTTTATCTGCATGGTGGAAATCCTAGATAATAGTATAGCACAGAGAGTTTCTTCTTAACTCTGCACTCAGTGATACCACATTGGTAGCTTGAAATTGGCCATGGTGGGATTATTTACAAAAAGTAAAGGGGGAAATTTTACTAATTAAGGCCTTCCCCTTAAAGGGGAACAATCTGCCCCAAAGAGCTGATTGTCAAATATTTACCAATGTACCTCTGGACTCAGCTTCCTTACATCTCTAAGGAATCTATCTCAAGGGGAACACTAAGAACTCTCTCCATATCTCTGCACCCCAAATGGTATTTCCTTGTACATCTCTGTAATTGGCTGTTACTCCTCCTGACCTCTTTACATTCCCTCTGTCTCCTCCCTTCCATACTTTCTTCTAGTTTCTATTCTGTCTTTATAAAAGTATTTCTTTATAGTCCTTCTTATTGAGGGCTTATGTTGGATTTATTTCTACCCTTTAAGTGTGAATGGCCATGAGCTCTGAACTCTTTTAAGGAAGGAAAGAACTTAGTTTTCACTATAATTAAGTGAAAATATGCTGGCAGGGTTATCAATTCCTGCATTCATGTAAATGGTTTTTTGTTGTTGTTGTTGTTTTGTGGGTTTTTGTGTGTGTGTGTTTTTTGTTGTTGTTGTTGTTGTTTTTTGGTACTGGGGATACAACTCGGGGGCACTCAATCACTAAGTCACATTCCCAGCCCTTTTTGTATTTTATTTAGAAACAGGGTCTCACAGAATTGCTTAGTGCCTCACTTTTGCTGAGGCTGGCTTTGAACTTGCGATCCTTCTGCCTCAACATATGGGAGCTCTTGGGATTACAGGCACGCACCACTGCTCATATAAATGCTTTATCCATCAAGCATTCATTATGGGCCAAGATGATAGGTACTGAGAATCCAGAGAGAAACTAAGACATGGCTCAACCATCAAGAGCCTCACATTCTAGAAGGGAGACAGACAAGTAATGGATAATCAGATATTATGATAAGTACTGAAAGAGAGATATTATGTACTATTATGGGAAACCAGAGGAGATAAGCAACTGAATTTTCTTGGCGAGGAAGGGGATTGGGAACAGTTTCACAGAAGACTTAACACTTGGATTTGGTATTGAAGGATGAGTTCACATTCTTAACACCAAGGAGGCATGGAAGGTGGATGTTCTGAGGATTGGAAACAAAGACTTGGTGTATGGGGGGATGGTAGGCATTGTCGTTAAAAATTGTCAGACTTAAGTAAACTTGAATGAATGATTTAATGGAAGTATTAAAAAGGCCTTGGGGAAGAATTAAATATGAACTGGAGTATTTCTGAGAGTCTAGGTATATAGGAATGGAGTGCCTGGTCTTTTCAAGGTACCACAATATGGCTGAAACAGTTCAATTATTTTCTGTCTTTGTGCTCCAGATTGAAATCCTGAGAGAGGATGTGGTTGGCGTACTTAGTATTACCCGCCCACCCATGACCTGGTTAGGATTGGCTAAAGCACCTTGATTGGCAGTACCACCAAAATTGTACCAAATGGGAAAGGGGCAAATCCCTAGAAAGGAAAATCATGGTGTAGGAATAAAAAGAAGTAGGAATGGATGCTGGCTGAACAACTACAAAAGATATCTAGCAGTGTCCTTTAATTCAAGTGGCATCTCTAATTGGACATCCTCCAAGGTCTAGTTTCTGCTAACAAGCCCTCCCTCCAATGTATGCCCTCTACCTGGCAGCCTCTATGACAAAATTGGCATCTGAACTACAATAACATTACCTCCTCCGTGTCTTCTCACAGACCTTAGGGGTAGTAGGCAGAATTCTACTATTGCTAACCTCTGGGTGCCCTCACTTTTTCCTGTTTCATCTTTTGACTCTCCCAACTTGTTCCGCCTATGAAATTTCAGCTCTGGCCAGGTATGGTGCCAGATGTCTATAATCCCAGTGACTTGGGAGGCAGGAGGATTTCAAGTCTGAGACTAACCTCAGCAACTTAGCAACACTCTGTCTCAAAAATAATAAGAGCTGGGATATAGCTCATTGTTAGAGCACCACTGGGTTTGATCCCCAGTAGCAAAATAAAACAAACAAACAAAAAAAAGCCACTGGGCTGGGAATGTGGCTCAAGTTGTAGCACACTCGCCTAGCATGCATGAGGCACTGGGTTCGATTTTCAACACCACATAAAAACAAAATAAAGATATTGTGTCCACCTAAAACTAAAAATTAAATATTAAAAAAAAGCCACAGGAAGTAGCCTGGTGGTAAAGCACCCCAGGGTTCAATCCCCAGTACCACACATAATAAAGTTTCATCTATGGACACTTGACAAAGGCTATGTTTTCTTGACTGGCATAGTTCCTTCTCCTTTGCCAGGGTAACAGCTGACACAAATCAACATAGGGGTTCACTGGGCTCATAAGAGCCCACATATCAAGCTGCAAATGGGCCCCATCCACTCACATATCTGGACTTTAACCTTTGTACCTCTAGTGCTGAGCAAGATTGGCAAAGGAGGCTGAAAACCCACAGTAGTGTATCAAGGGCAACAGAAGTAGCTATAAACTGTAACCAAACATTCACCAAGTTGTTGTTTTGTCCTAAAACTCCATGGGGGGTATTTTTAAAATGACTTTTCCACGGACTTAGTTAATTATTTAATAGTCCTTTTCTTGTGACCTTGTCCCTTTTGGGGAAATAAATGCTTTGCTGCTGTTGTTTTAGAGTAGAACCATGCTACATTTTGACCCACAGCATGTGTGTGTGGGGACTGTGGTATGTGGGCTCTCAGGGAACCACGTGAGTGCAGGGGGCTGGGGGTGCGTGCTATAGGTCTGGTGACTGCAGTTTAGACTTTTCATCTCTAACACTTCTAAAGGAGACCTCTATCCCTGGACAGGGAGGCTGGAGAGTTCTGCTGACTCATAGAGCTTATCCTTTCCTTCACCCCTCAAGCCCATTTATGCAGACAATTAGTCCTTCTTGGCCAAGAGAACTAAGGGCCAGCCAGAGGAGAGAAACCTGGGTTCACAGTAGGGGAGAGCTAGGGCTTTAAACTCCTCATAATCTCCACTAGTCACTGCCAAAGTCCCCATGAAAGCATATGACCTGATTCAAAAGAGTATGATTGCCATGCAAATGGAGTGTCCCAACAGATCCCCCAGTTTGCCCTCACCCTGGTCATTTACAAGCTGAACAATTATCTGAACTTCTCCTACTAGTACAAACTTCTTTCTACTATGCCAGAGAATCATTTCTTTGGGATTCACTTGAATTTCCTTCAGTCTTTGAATTAGGGGGTCTATGGACTTTTACGTGGCTAATAAGACCAGTAACCCTACCTCTGAAGAAGGGGATTAAGCCAAGATCTGTGTCCAGCCATAGCTGTTTGGTTTTACTTTGACTGTGATTCACTTAGGTCACTGGTGTAAGGGCTGTAGAGCCAATTGTGAGTGACCATGAGTGTGTATTGTTAGGGAGAAGAAGACAGGGAGCTGTAAGTGGAAGTCAGTTCACTCTAGATGCCTGTTGTGGATTTCTCAAAGAATCCAGACATAGAGATGCCAGAGTGCCACAAGAAGGCTCCAGCTGCATCCCCAGGAAGATGAGCCATGTTTGAGGGCCACATGGTATTTTAGACCACAGGTTCTCAACTAGAGCTTATGTCAGAATCACTCACAGGGCTTGTGGGTGCTCTGCCCTCCCACAGAAACACTGAAAAGCAAGAAAAAATAACAGAACCAATTTTATCATAATTCTGAAAATCATGCTGGATGTAGTGGCACATGCCTGTAATCCCAGCGGCTTGGGAGGCTGAGAGTAGAGGATCGCAAATTCCAAGCCAGCTTCAGCAAAAGAGAGGTGCTAAGCAACTCAGTGAGACCCTGCCTCTAAATAAAACACAAAACAGGGCTGGGGATGTGTGGCTCAGTGGCTAAGTGACCCTGAGATCAATTCCAAGTACACCACCCCTCCCCATGAAAAAGAAAAAAATAATTCCAAAAATCAGTCAAAGGTTTATAACAACTAAGTGAGTGCTTAGTTAAGAAAATCAACTTCGCAGTAGTAGGAAAGCTCAGTGGCACTTTGGTTTGTCCTTCCCTCATCTTTCCCTCTGTGTAGCAGCAGTCTTAGCCCACATTCCCCCTGTGCAGGATCCTGTTATTCCCTGGTTCTAGAAGGAGAGGAGAGACCTTATTTGTAGACTCTTGAGTGTATCTGTCCTAACCTGTCTGGGGCTACACGAGGATGGACACAAAGTGCTCATCTTGGTTTCCCTTCACTTGTATCTCAGGCTAAGAAGCATTTGCCATCACTTGAAAACATTGCAAGCTGAACTGAAAACACAGATTCCTGGGGCAAAGATTGCCTGAGGTCTGGGGAACCAAAGCTGGGGAAAGTTTCTTGGGGAAATGAAGGCATTTTAAATACATCGTGCATATTAGAAAGCCACAGACATAGCCAAGACAAAGCACAGAGGGATACATCTCCATGACCTTGCATTTGGTAATGCATTCTTAGCTACGACACCGAAAAGGCAAGCAACAAAATGAAAAATAGCTAAATCAGAATTTGTCAAAGTGACAAAGACAACCTAAAGAATGAGAAACAATATTTGAAAACCATATATCTGATCAGGGTTGAGTGCCCCTGACTTAATATCAAGAATATGTAAAGAACGCCTACAACTCAACAACATAAACAACCCAATTTGAACACATGGGAAGGGATTTTATAGACATTTCTTCAAAGAAGATACGTAAATGGTAATAAGCATATTAAAAGGTCTTCAGAGCTGGGGTATAGCTCAGTGGTAGAGCGCTTGCCTAGAATATAAGGTCCTGGGTTCAATTCCAATGGCCAAAAAAAAAAAAAAAATGTTCAACATCATTAGTCATTAGGGAAATGCAAATGAAAACCACAATGTTATACCTTTTTATACCTACTAGGATGCCTATAAATTAAGAAAATGAAAAATTGTGTTTGAAAGGATGTATATAAACTGTATAGAACCCTCATACGTTGCTGGTGAGAATGTAAAATGGTTCAATTATTGTGAAAAGGAGTTTGGTAATTCCTCAAAAATTTAAAGTAGGATTACCATATGACCCAGTAATTCTCTTCCTAAAACACATCCAAAAGAAAGATTATTTCAAACAGATACTTGTACAGCAATGTTCATTGCAGCATTATTCACAATAGTCAAAGAGTAGAAGCAACCCTAGTGTCCATCAACAGATAGATAAACAAAATGTGAAATATATACACAGTAGAATAATATTTGGCCATGAGAAGGGAATGGAGTTTGAATACATTCTCCAAAATGCATACATGTGAAAAACACTATGTAAAGTAAGATAAATCCAATATAAATGACACCTTTTGATTTTGTCTATTCTACCTCAGTAATGCCTTTTTTTAAAAAAAAAATTTATTTTTTAGTTGTAGTTGGACACAAAAATCTTTTTATTTATTTATTTTTATGTGGTGCTGAGGATTGAACATGCTAGGCGAGCGCTCTACCACTGAACCACAATCCCAGCCCAATTAAGCCTTTTTTAACTTAACAGCTTATTCACAACCAGTTTTGTTAAAGACTGAGTCTACATTAATCAACAAGATATATGATAGACCCAGTCTCTGCAGTCATGGAGCATCACCCTAATAAGAAAGATATTATTTAATCCAATAATTATGAAATCACTGCATAATTATGAACTAGGAAAAGTTCTATGAAGAAAAATTATGGGGAAATCTGAAAGTATGTTAATAAGGAGTCTAGTCTAGTTTGGACTTTCCTTAGCAAGTGACTTTTGGATTGAGAGTTCATAAATAAATAGGCATTGATTATGTATGGATTCATGGAGATGGAGGGATGGGAAGAGGGCAGATTTTCAGTATGGAGAACAGTTTATGCAAAGGCTCTATGGAATATAGAGTTGGGAATGTTTGAAGAAATAAAGGCAGGCCAGTGCGGCTAAGGCACAGTCATTGGCAGAGGTTGATAAGAGAAAAATCTGTGAAGATAGGCAGTATCAGATTAGGCAGCATTTTATAAATCATATTAAGGGTTTGGTCTTTATCTTAAGAAAAGTGTTTAACTGCTGGGTGTGGTGGCACATGCCTGTAATCCCAGTGGCTTGGGAGGCTGAGGCAGAAGGATGAGAGTTCAAAGCCAGCCTCAGCAACTTAACAAGGCTAATCAACTCTGAGGCCCTGTCTCTAAATATAATACAAAATAGAGTTGAGGAAATGGCTCGCTGGTTGGATACCCCTGAGTTCAGTCCCTGGTACCAAATAAAAAGAAAGAAAAGTGTGAAACCATTGAATGGTTTTAAAGAGAAGGGTAACAAGATCAGATGTTAAGTTTGAAAGGAACACTCTGGCTGCTGTGTGATGAGTGGACTGTAGGACAAGAGGAGAATCAGGGGAAACAATTGGGAGACTCCTGCAATGAATGGTCCAGGCAAGAGATGACAGAGGCTTGGTCCAGGGCAGAGGTAATTGAGTTGATGGGAAGTGGACAGATTGGAGATCCTTTTTATCAATTCAGTGAAAGAATGTATTTAGAGCAGTTATATATCCCTGATCTAGAATGATGACTTGTAGGTATCTGGCTCGTATGACCAGTGAATGGGTAGTCAATGTAAATAGAGGGAGAAGGCAGAGAGGGAGAGAAGGGAGTAGGGTTAGTAGCCTCCTGGGTGAAGAAGTTTGGTAATATGGGCGGAGTCAAGGATATGTGGAATGGCCCTAGATTAGGGCAACAGGGGTGAGAGGTGTGACCACAGCATGTAGTCATGAAGAGGCCAAAAGTATTGTGTCAGCTCAGAGTACGGAATGGGAGGCTGGTAGAAGGGAAGAAGAGTTTACTTTTTGTGTAAACATCATTTTTCTCAGTGGCTTAGTTAGGGACATTTGGAAAAGTCACAAAGCAGGAAGGACTGGGATTAAACTGGATGATGAATCTGAATCCAAATCATAATGTTTATTGAGGCATTAGTACCTGCTAAGCTCTGTTCTAAGAACTTCATCTGGGCTGTGATTCCTCGCAATAATCCTAATAGGCAGTTGCGCTCCTTATAATCCTTCCACAGCTGAGGAAACTGAGTCACAGGCAGATGAAGCAACTTGTGATACTGACATAGCTAATAAGTAACAGGAGTAGAATTTGAACCCAGGTAGAACCCTCAGTTCTTAATTACAATATAAACTCAGATGAAGTAAAAAAGAGACCTAGCCTGGGGGACGTGAATGCATTCTGGAGAAAAACATCCAAACTATACTGGGGGTTTCACCTAGGAAACACGCCCTTGCCCTGTGAAGCAGTATTTCAATAACAAGTGTTGAAAGCACAATGTTTAAGAGAGATTTGGATCAGAACCAGCATCAGTAAACATCAGCTCTCCTCAGATCTCACATCTCCCTCCCTCTCATCTCTATCTATCCATCCATCTATCTATCCATCCATCTATCCATCTATCCATCCATCCATCTCCCTCTCTGCAGTTCTGGGAGTTGACCCCAGGGCCTGGTGAGGTGAGTGCTGCACTGCTGAGCTACACTCTTAGCCCATCTTGGGGTGTTTTGAATACCTGCTCCCCACCTTACAATACTGAAATGCATTTCTATCTTTTCCTTCTCTGAGCTGCTCCACTAACTTCCAGAGGAGATAGTCCTTTTTTTTTTTTTTTTTTTTTTTTGGTACTGGGGAGTAAACCCAAGGTCTTGGGAATGCTAGGCAAGTGCTCTACCACTGATCTACACTCACAACCCTTTTAATTTTATTTTGAAACAGGGTCTCTATATTTCACCTGAACTGGCCTCAAACTTACCATCCTCCCTCAACCTCCTGAGTAGCTGGGATAACAGGTGTGCACCACCATATCCAACTAGTACTTTTTTTCATTAAGATCCCCAGATGCCAACAGTCACCCTGAGCATACCAGCTGCTTAGCTCAGAAAAACCCCCGTCTTCCTCACTAGACAGGCTGCCCACATTGCCATAATGGCTTCTCACCCTATCTGCACTCAACCCAGATGGAGTGAGCCATGCCCCACTGTTGAGGCCACCAGCTGTCCTCTTCCTCCCCAATTGCAGCACCATTGAGAGACCACCCAGACCAACGTGGAAAAAACCCAACCCTCCAAACGAGATTTGAAATACCTTGCTAGTCTGGGTCCCAGTGAAAACGTCCACCTCCATTCCCCTCCATCACATTTACTAGTCCTTGTCATACACATCCTGCCACCCCACCCCTCCACACACAGCTCTTGGAAGCCATTAGCTGTCTTCTTTCAGGTCAATTTCCCAGTTACTTTCTTCTTTTTGTTAGATTACCTGGAATGTCTGCTTCACCTGAGGCTCATTCTGCCTGCATTTCTAAAGCCTCCGTCTTGGCAATTGATCCCAGAACAACTTCCACCAGACGAAGTGCTTGGAATTTGGTCTGGCTTTGTCACATCTCTGTTTAGGTAGGAGGTGTAATCCTTTCAATAGTTGTGCCATCTCCTTCTCCTCCCCCAGGTCATCTGCTCTTGTACACATTGGTCATGGTCAAGGGCAAGACTAAACAGAGTTCTTTCTGCTCCAGAGGAAACAAGGAACATATATAGGGGCCAAGTGTCACTGTTGTCATCGGCAGCCTTGCCTGCCTGCCTAGCTATATTGAAGCCTCTTCAGGAGGTCTGGTGTAAAGCAAATACCCCAATTCAACATGAATCACATTTGTAAATTTAAGATTCTGAATGTGGGTCCAAAACACAACCTAACGGAGGTTTGTAATGGATGGTAAAACTTACAGCAGCCTGAATTTAAAAAAAAAAGTTTGAGGGATTTTTTTGGTTTTGTTTGTTTTTGTTCTAGGGATTGAACCCAGGGTCGCTCAAACATTGAGACACATCTCTAGACCTTTTTGTATTTTATTTAGAGGTAGGGTCTCACTGAGTTACTTAGGGCCTTACTAAATTGCTGAGGCTGGCTTTAAACTTGCAATCCTCCTGCCTTAGCCTCCCAAGCTGCTGGGATTACAGGTATGCATTGTCTCAGCTGACTTGAGAATTTTAATCACAGGATCTTCTGCAGTGTGATGTGGATATCAAAAAGCAGTGAGAACATATCTGTGTGATCAGAAATTTGTTACCCTTAGCAGGTAATATGGTGGTATTGCTCAAACATGACAGTACTTGACATTATGACCACACTGGATACTGAAATACTGAAATCACCTGGGCATGGTGATGCATGCCTGAAATTCCAGCTACTCAGGAGGCTGAGGCAGGAGGATTGCAAGTTCAATGCCAGCCCGGACAACTTGTGAGACACTATTTCAAAATAAAACATGGCTGGTGAGGGGCTAGGGTTGTGGCTCAGTGGTAGAGTGCTTGCCTACCATGTGTGTGGCACTGGGTTCGATTCTCAGCACCAAATTAAAATAAAGATATTGTGTCCATTTACAATTAAAACATAAATATTTTTTAAAAAGGGCTGGTGATGAAGCTCCGTCATAGAGTACCCCTGTTTTCAATCCCTGGCAAAAAATTATTGAAATTATTTCATACTGATTGACATGTAGCAGCATCCCCATATCCTCCTAGGGCCTCCTTTGGTATCCCAATGACTCCCTGGACCCTGGTCTCTCCACCATTCAGAAATAAGAGGGTCAGTGTCAGGCCTGATAGAAAACGTATAGCTTCTACTTCAGCATTCAGCCCATACTGATGGGTAATGTCCGTGCTTTAATAGGTTATTAAGTATGCTGATATGCTAAATACTTGCATCGTCGCCCCTCTATTCCATCCTGATGAGACAGAACACACCAGTGGAAGCTGAGAGCAATAGTCAGGAAAATCACTTTACAAAAAGCAGCAATAAAAGCAAACCCTGGACTAAGTTCTTTATATGCATTATATTATTTAAGCCTCATTATGACTCTATGAGGTAGAAACCAATATTGCTTCTTTTTATGCTGGAGAAATTGAATCAAACTGAAGTGAAGCTACTTGCTCAAAGTTTCACAGAGTGGGATTCAGACCCATGCTACCCAATCTTCCAGCATAAAAAAATCAACAGAGACATGAAATAGGTAAATGGCTACCCAGGATCTGCATGCTAGGGAGCAATGGCTTACAAAGAGGTATAGGATTTCTTTAGGAGTTGGAGTGAGGACAGTTTTCTAAAATTGACTGTAGTAAGTGTTGCCCAACTCTGAGAATGGACTAAAAGCATTGGATTGTAGCCTTTGAATGAGTGAATTGGGTGGTGTGTGAATAATGTAAATGATTTAGTGGGGTTCTGGCTGGGGAGTAGGAATGGCAGAGTGAGCTGTGTTCATCTAAGTGGAGGACTTAGCCAGGAAGAAGGAGCATCCTGTCTGGGTGGGCGGCCTGAGGGCAAAATTTAGGTGAGTAGGAGGAAATCATAAGGGCAGGCCTGGCTCACCAGCAGGAAGAACATTCCAGCAAGTGGGTTTCTGTGCCTGCAGAGGCAGGGAGTCTGCAGGTGCAGCCCAGTTCACTTGGGAGCTGGGTGGGGAGTGCTTGGCAGGAAGGCTGGGGAGGGGAATTCCACCGCAAGGAAGGGGTGATCAGAGGGATCTTCTACCTGTGTCTGCTGAGGGCCTGGAGGGAGAAGGACTGCAAAGTGGGAGAGGTGGCCTCTCCAGCCCTTTGCATCTGACACTGGTGCTCTGAGTGGGCCCTGTCTGCCAGGTTGCAGTCCTACCTATTATCCAGCTGGCTAGGAGGAGCCTTTGGGGCTGAAGATGGGAAATTGGAACCTGTCTCCCTAAGACATAGGGGTGCTTCTTCAACAGCAGTTAGGGTTCCAGTTCCACATGGAGGCCCCTTCCCCTGCACACTGTCATAATTCTGAGTTCCAGTCCTGAGAGCAGAATGGGCTCGGTAAGGCGAGGACTTTGGCTCTTGGTGTTATTGCCTCTGATTCAATCTGGGAAATCCTGTTCACTTTGTGGGGCTCTTCTCTGGGTTCTTCTGGAGTGTGCTGTGTTGTTGGGAAAGTGTGGATGTGGGAGAGGCAAGCAAGAGGGGGAATGTCCTTCAAGAGTCTGGGTGCCTGATCCTATTCAGTGGCATTTCAGGCCATCCCACCTGGACATTCCTAGTCCCTCCCTGCCTGGGGTATGACCAGTCAGCATCATGTCCCCATATGTGTAGAAGATAGGCACCACTGTGCTGTGACACACTATAGCTGAGTGGTCCTTGTTGATGCCCCTAGATTGGGAGTGGCAGCTGATTCAGAACTGGCATTGAGGGGGGGAAGGGAAGGTGTGAGGTTCCTGTTATAGCCTTTCAGAACCCTGGAAACAGACTCCTACACCTGTTTGTATGCAAACCCACAGGACATTTTGCCTCTTAGTCTGGTCTGTGAGTCACGTGTGACAGAATCACTTATGTTCCTTGTGAGAAATACACTTGCCCAGGCCCCATCATGAATCGAATAAACCCAAATCTCTGGGAATGTGCATGCATAACAGGTTCTCTAGGTATTTTGAAAGAATGAGGAAGCATGGGAAACACTTCTGTAGGTAACTAAAGCTGAAATGAACTTTAAGGACTTTCTTGCTTCTATTCCCTGTCTCCCATTGTTGCTGATAGAAAATAGACCCCACAGAAAATAAGTGAATTACCAAGGTCACATAATCCAGAGAATTAATGTTGGTTGTTTTCTGGCTCACATCTACTCTCTTATCAATAGAGTATCTATCCATTTAGCCAAACCTTTGTTTGATCAAAGAGCAAAAGTATCTTGAATAGGGGTCAGGTGTTACACTGCATGAGAATTATGGATCTGGAACAGACTGTGCTTATTCTAGCCTCTGAGCTTTTGCTCAAGCTCTTCTCTTGATTGCAGTGTTCTCTTCCTTGACTCTTCTCCTTCTCTGACTTTCCCCTTTTCTGCCTTCTCACATCTAACTCTACTTCAAGGTTCAGCACCCCATTTCTCTCTGCCTTCCTGGAGTCCCTGAGCCCACTCATCTGGTTCTTCAGCATATTTTGTGTTGGAACCCAAGGGCTTGTTTTATGTTTTCTAATTAGAAATCACTAGGGCTCTCAGCCTCTTGGTAGCTACCATGATTGCCTTCTCCAAAGGCTAGGCCCTGATTAGGGGCTTGGGAAATCCAGATTGAAATCCAGATGATGAGCAGTGACTGCAGTACAGGCCAGTCAAGCAGCTAGCCACGTGGCTCTAGCAGGACAGCTTTGCTATAATCACATCAACATCACGTGTGACATGTAGCGCCTTTCTTACATCCAGTCTGTGGTCTCCTAGGTTTTCCAAACTGCACCAAGGCCTCTCCCACCAACCCACTGGATCATTTGTGAGGCCCCAAATGTCCCTCTTCTAGTCGCTGTGGGCATACACAAAACAAGAAAATAATGTAGAAGTTCTGCTCTAGCTTTGCAGCCTGCAGGCACTTTTGTCTCCTGCCAGCCCAGGTGGTGCACGATTTTATACTCCATGCAGCCTTAGTTGGATCAGTCCCTCAGTCTGGTGGGTGTGTCACTGTCTCCCGAAGTTCCCTGCCTCCTTCATAGCCTCCCTCTCAAACCTTCTTCAGCAGTTTCAGCAGTAAGGGGCTCTGAGAACCCAAGTGGGAGTTTTCCAGATAATTCATATTTTCCTTACTGTTAAAATAAATCATTTTGCACACCCGAACTCATTGGAGTCCTCTTGCCCTCAGTGAGGCTGGGTGCATGAGGCACTTTTCCTAACAAGTCAAAGGAGGCCCACAGCCTGGCAAAATTTAGCGACTCTTGCCTCTGGAAAGCCGAGTTTGTATAAACTGTAATCTCTCAGGCACTTTCTATTGTGGTAACGCAGGACGTTTTCAGCTCTGTGTGGTTATTTCCCTCCCCTTCTTCAGGGAGCCAGAGTTGCTGGGCTTCTCTTTGACTCCTTGTCTCTGTCTCTTTGCCTCTCAACACCCCTCCCCCATAGAGTGCCAGGTCCTCATTTGATCCATTCCTTGGTCACTTAGTGGAGACCTCAGGTTCCCGGCACAGAACCTTTTCCCAAGGCTTCACAGGTTCTACATCTTCGTCATGTTCCTTGATGTAATCTGCTCTTTTTATGCCCAAGGACTCTTCCAGCCCTGTCCTGACCACCTCCTGGCCTCTTATAGGGTAGGTGCCAGACGACCAGCAGATTTGGGGGCCCACAGACAACATGAAGGAAGGCATCTATTTACAGAACACAGTGCTCACACATATTCAGGAGTTGTAGGCCCCTTGGGCATGCAAGAGCCAACCCAGTGGCTTTTTCCAGACTTTGGGGGCAGGGGAGGGGTGCAGTTCTGCTCATTATGATTTTGAAGCTGACCTACATTGAACTTAAACTTCAGGGCCTGAACAATGAGTTGGGATATTTGCTAAGTTTAGTTTTAGCATCTACTCTGTGCTGGTCAGGTAACAGGGCATTTCCACACTTGTTGTCTTGTTGGATTCCCGTGACAGCCTGGGGAGACGATATTCTTAGCCCTATTGGTATATGTGAAAATGTTAAAGTACAATAATAACATTATTGACTAACATTCATTAAAACTTGCAACGTACCAGTGTTCTAAGAACTATGTATGTATATATGTTTCTATGTATGTATCATGTTTCCTTGTAACAACCATGACCTTGTTATTACAATTATTCTAATTTTATTTTATTTTTAATAGACTTTTTATGGTGGATTTACCTCGGGGTGCTTTACCACAGAGATGTATACCTGGCCCTTTTAATTAATTAATCTATTTTTAAAATTTTGAGACAGAGTCTTACCAAGTTTCTTAGGGCCTTGACAATTTACTGAGGCTGGTCTCACACTTGCGATCCTCTTGCCTCAGCCTACTGATTCGCTGGGATTACAAGCATGCACCACCACACCTTTAAAATAATCCTGATTTTAAAGGGTAATAAACTAAGGCCCAGAAAAGATAAGAGATGGCCCAAGGTCACCCAGTCATTAAGTTACTTATTAATCAGCTAGTGCCTTATTTTGAAAAGAGGCAGCCCAGGCCCCAGTATTTGTAAATATTATAATATTTGGATATAAAATGTTGAAATGTTAATTCACACAAAGCCACAAAAATCATTAGATGGCAGATACTAGGCTGGACACTAGGATTTCTTTCTCACTTTCCTTCTTTTAATGAACTTTAGTTGGTACATTATACTTATACATATTAGTGGAATTAATTGTTACATATTCATTCATGTGCACAACATACCTTGGTCAATTTCATTCCTCAGTAGCCCCCCTTTCCTTTCTTTTCTTTCTCCTGCTGGTCCCCTTCCTCTGCCCTCCTGGTCTCCTTTCTAATTTTATGAGATCCCTTTTTTATTTTGCTTTTTCCTCTATAATTTCCACATGGCAGAAAACATAGGACTCTTGAAATTCTGAGTTTGATTTACTTTGCTTAACACAACGCTCTCAAGTTCCATCCATTCTTCTGCAAACAATATATTTTGTAGTATTTCTGACTCTGAATTCTGTGCTCTTTATAATACATGTTCATGTATTCACAAGCAATAAACATTTGTTGAACACTACTGTGTGCCAAGCACTACACTATGTATGCATTGGGCATAAAATTGCTGCTCAAAAACAACTTGAACTCTAGAGAAGTAGATAGGTCAAAGAATAAAAATCAAGCTGTAGCATGGCTTTCATTCTCAGGATACCTATCTTCAAATATAACATCCATAGAATGGCCATGGTGATATAAGTTCATTCTTTTTAAAATTGTTTTTGTAGCTGTAGATGGAAAGGATGCCTTTATTTTACTTGTTTATTTTTATGTGCTGCTTAGGATCAACCCAGGGCCTCACACATGCTAGGCAAGTGCTCTGCCACTGAGCTTCACCCCCAGCCCTCAGTTCATTCTTGATGAGACTGTTGTAAGGAGGACTGAATGGATTTATGGGTGCTATGAACCTAAAGTGATGTCCAGTAATGTCAGAAGTATTAGTTGCAGTTACGACAGTTTTCTCTGTTCTATGACAGAGTGCCAATGGCCAAGGGAAGGCCCCCAAAGTAGTGTTTGAGGAACAGCCAGAGGACACCTGGATGGAGGAAGAGATAGGCAGGGTCCAGAGCATGCAGGGCCTTGAATTCCATGCATTAGGCCAAGATATATAGCAGAATGGGCTTGCACCAGGGGCTCTGAAGAGATAGTTGATCAGCACCTACATTTCTGCCACTTTTAAGGAAGACCAAGCTGGATGATCAACCTGTACACACAGTCTAGTGCCCCCAGCTTGCAGCAAATGTTTTCTCTCTAGCTCAGGTTCACAAAACTGAGTAGCCACAGCCATCTGAACTCCTGGTCTGTGGTGAAATAAACTCAACCCTCCCTCAGTTGTCAGCAGCCTTCGGCTCCACCTGGCAACAGCTGCAGGTCATCATGTCCCCAGGTAACCCCATGGCCTCAGGCAGTGGCCCAGGAGGAATGAGGGTATTGGACTTTTGGAGCTGACTTCTGTAGTTTGGAGAAGAGGTGGGTGGGGAGAGAAGGGGTGAGGGAGGCATGGCACCAGACTGCTGGGTAGTCTGAGACCAAAGGAGTCAGACCCAGGCATCTGATGACAGTGTCTTTCAAACAGCTTGAGATGTTTCAGTCTGCCTCCAGGGATTGTTTTTATAAAATTGTGTTTTCCAGCTTGGGCAGACAAGCCAGTGTCAGTTTTTAACCTCTGAAGGTTTTGGTTGTTGTTCTCTATCTTCTTTTTTCCAAGGTCACCTGCTTTAGTCACAGGACCTGAGGACTCCAGGAAGAAAACTAACAATCATTCCTCACATTGTTATAACAATCTGATTTAAAAACAACCCTCATATTCACTGGATTCTGAAGAATTCTTGGAAGGTGGGCAGGGCAAGCAATTGTAGGGTCATCATTTCTGATTTTACAGATGAGCAGGTCAAGGCAAAGACCTGGGAAGGCACGTGCCAGAGTCACACAGCTAGGAAACCGTGAAACTAGGACTCTGTATTAGTTTTTATGCTGGATAACAAATCACCACAACATGGCTCATTTAAAACAGCACTTACTTATTATCTCATAGTTTCTTTGACCAGAAATGCAGGTCTGGCTTAGCTGAGTCCTCTGCATAGGGTCTTCCAAATTCAAAATCAAGATGTTAGCCAAGATGGGATCTCATCTGGAGGCTAGACTAAGGGACATGGTGCTTCCTGGTTCACGTGGCTGTCGGCAGAGCTCAGTTCCTCACAGTTGTGGGATCCATGGCAGTTTGCCTCTTCAGAGTCAGCAAGGGGAGAGAGAGAGTTTGCTAGCAAAATGGTGTTTTATATGCTATCAGGTAATCACAAAAGTGACCTCTTGTCCCCTTTGTTATATTCTGTTGGTTAGAAGTAAGTCACAGGTCCCACCCACATTCAAGGAGAAGGGACGCATATACAGGGGCATGAACACCAAAAGGTGGAGATTATGGTTGCCATTTAAAGTGGGTTTGCCCTAGATTCCAACCCAGCCCTGTCTGATTCCAAATGCAGTGATCTTTCCCCTGGATCACCCTGTTGCCCCTAGGGAGGTGAGGAATCCATTCCTGCTACCCTCAAATGTAAGCACAGCATTCAAAGGTGCATTTGTGGAGCAGAGAGTGCAGTAAATCTAAGGAGACTGCTCTGATTTGAAACCTAGGTCCTGGGTCACACAGCCTTGGTTCCTAACCAACTAACTTATGGACACACCCCCACTCTCTTAACTGATAGAAAACAATTCAGCGCTTCTTGAGATGGAAGGTTGTTTTCAGTTTCCTGCAACCGCCTCCACCCCCCCCACAACTTGTTATCTCCCAAAAATAAATAAATAAATAAAACAAAACAAAAAAAGAAGAATGCAAGTCTTTTCAGTTTAGAAGAGTTCAGCTCTTATCCTGACAACATTCAAATTACTAACAGAGGCAAAGGGAGTCATACTGATTTTTGCTTCTTTTGCCTTTGTGGGGAAGTCCCATTATTTGGATCCTATTAAGGACTGTCGGGGAAGATGTGGCCTTAGAGGAAATGGGTTAAAGAGAGCTCTTTACATTTCCCAGCCAGGGCCAGAAAGAACTCTAAGACAGCTTCTTCAGCTTAGGCTTGCCTGCCCAGAAGCCCTGTAGCTCTTTACAGAGGCACTGACAATCGGGGCAACCTCACTATTCATTTCATTCATTCATTCATTCATTTAGTCAGTTGGTCAGATAACAAGTATTTATTGAAATATGATATGTCAAGAGCTTTGTAATGTTTTGAACAACCAATAAAAAAAGAAAAAATAATAAAATGAAAATGAAAAAAAAGTATTTATTGAGCACTTCTTTGTGTAAGGGACCATCCTAGCTATTAGCCACACTGAGATCAACCTCCCTATAGCAAGAGGATCATGGTGAAGACTCACACAAGAAAACAATCACAGGCTGCAAAATCATGTTTTCTTGTTATTTGTAGTTTTGCTGTTGTTGTTGTCACAAAATAAATTTGTGATTGGCACACAGTGGAAGTTGGGAGTCGAATTGTGGCCAGCAGAGACAGGGAAGAATTGGAGCCAGAGGAATGGAGAGAGGTTGGTTAATGTAGAATTGTTTTAATCGAGGTATACTCTGAGTCTGGGAAACTGTCTGATGGGATCAGGAAAGAGATGTGCTTGCTCAGTATTGCAAACCCAAAGCTTCTAGGACCAGGCAAGTGAATCAAACAGGTGGACACAAGGAACAGCAGAACTTGTGCCAATCTGCAGGGCAT
The DNA here is from genome assembly GCF_048772815.1 of Callospermophilus lateralis. Lineage (NCBI taxonomy): Eukaryota > Metazoa > Chordata > Mammalia > Rodentia > Sciuridae > Callospermophilus > Callospermophilus lateralis. The sequence goes on along the minus strand of NC_135325.1, from coordinate 33,840,424 downwards.
TGTAATATAGAAAAATAAAACACCATGTGGTCCTAATAAACATGGCCCGAAAGCTGCCAATCTGTGACCCCAGCTTAGACAAAGGAGGTAGTGTTTATTCTAAGATGGAAATGATAATAGCAAACACTTGTATAGAGATTACTGTGTACCAGGTACTCTTGTAAACAATTTAAATGTATTAACTCATTTAATTTCCATAACAAGCCTATTAGGTAGGTACATTTATTAGCACTATTTTATAGATTAATAAACAGAGATCCAGAGAAGTTACATAATATGCCTGTGGCCACACAGCTAATAACACAACTGGAATTTAAATTTAGTTAGCCCATGCTCCAAACTACTATGTTCCCAGCATCTGCTAAAAGATGACTGTTCGAAAGGTGGTCAGAGAGTGAGAAAGTATGTCATGCAGAGGTGGCAGCATGTGCAAAGATGGAGGCCCGAAAAGTCTGAGGGATTCCAGAGTCTGTAAAGAGTATAGTATTTCTGCAAGTGCAAGTACATATTTTGAGGTAATGATTGGGGGGATGGGTGGAGAAAGATAAGGAGAAGGAAGGAGAGAGATTAGTCCAGAAATAAAGGCCAACAATACACTCATATGCCATGCAAAGGATTTGTTCATAGAAGAGACATTTTGAAGCACTTGGTATATGCCAGTCATGTATTATGTTAAGGACAGAGATAGATCTGGGTGCAAGGGCTATGGGTGTAATTCGGTTGTAGAGCACTTACCTAGCATGCTCAAGGCCGTGGGTTCCATACCCAGCAATGCAAAAATTAAAAAAAAAAAAAAAAGACCTAGGCACAAAGAGTTTGAGGTTCAGAGAAGAGGCATCAAACTCCCCAACATGAGGGAGTCTGGGAACAGAACGCTTCCCACAAAGTGATAGGATTGACCTAAGGGTTAAATGATGAGCGGAAGTTGGCTGTGCAAAAGAGAAAGGAGAGACCATTACAAAAAAGAGGCATCAGGGCATGCAAACGCATTTCTCAACTCCTGATAAAAATGGCCTTCCTCCTGGTCTCAAGTTTTCCTGTTCCTTTCTCTCCTTCCTTCCTTCCTTCTCTAACGCTCTCTTCCCTCTTCCCTCCCTCCCTCTCTCTCTCTCTCTTTTTGAGATGGGGTCTTGCTATGTTGCTCAGTGTCACAGTGGTTCTGAATGCTTAGGCCCAAAAGATAGGTACATGCAGGACTGCACTTAGGGTGTGACGCTTCACTGTGTACAACCAGAGAAATGAAAAGTTGTGCTGCAATTGTGTACAATGAATCAAAATGCATTTTGCTATCATATATACCTAATTAAACTAAATTTAAAAATTTTAAAAAGAAAATAAATCAATAAGAGTTAGTTATGAGAAATAAAGAAGAACCTTCTCAAGCTAATATCTGACATTACCCAGATTACGGTCACTGAAACTGGAATAAAAAGAAATAAAAAGAAAAAAATTTCCTTCTTCCTCAGCTCCCCTGGTAGCTGGACTGCAGGTGCATGGGATCCTACTCTCTTGCCTGGCTTCACCCTCCCTTTATCCTCTCACCTATTCAGGTATCACAGTGAGACATTGAAAAATGCCAGAGAAGAATCTGACCAAGAGTTGCTGCACAGGATTTCTACTTTTGTAAACCTCACAGAGGCATGGGGGCAGGGAGATAAAATTGGGGGTTAGAATAACTGAGTTTAGGCTCAGGCACTTTATCAATGTTAACTTCATTTAACTCCAATTATCACTTCAACATTGCCAATTTTCTTTCCAATTCCTTTACCCTATTTTATAGATGAGGAAATGGAGGTTCATAGAAGCATATTACATGCTTGAAATACAGTTAGTAGGTGGCATGTTGTGGCATTTAAACCTGGGACTATCTGGACCAAACCTGTGCTCTTGTGTTGTCAGCCTCCAAGAAACTTCTTTGAACTGAGGGTTTACTAACTCTCCATAATGATAGCTAAAAATCATTTATTGCAATCTTGATCAATAATTCTAAACTGCTTCCCTCAACATGTCACTCTTCTGAGCCTTGGGTTCCTCAGCTACACAGCAAGGTGGTGGTGGAAATGACTATTGTTCACCAATATCCACTTCCTTTCTACTGTAAGTAATTCAAGGGTCTTGTACTTCTGTGCTCCCTTGGAGTTAGATGTGGCCTTAGGTCTTGCTGCCATCTCAAATGAAATATGAGTGATAATGATGTGTATCACTTCAGGATGGAAGCATTGAAAAGATAATGCTATTCTCTCTATTCTTTTCCGTATTATTGGACAACATTCCAAATGGTAGTACCACCACTGGTCTGGGTTTCTGAGTGAAGATGATATGTACCAGACTCATCTACTGGTCAGCAATGGGCATGTAGAAGTAAAATACATAGATATGCTGGGCCCTGTTTAATCCCACCTGCAATCTCAATGGCTTGGGAGGCAGAGGAAGGAGGATGGCAAGTTCAAAGTCAGCCTCAGCAACTTAGCAAGGCCCTAAACAACTCAATGAGACCCTATCTGTAAATAAAATACAAAGGGCTGGGGATGTGGCTCAGTGTTTAAGTGCCCCTGAGTTCAATCCCTGGTCCCAAAACTAAATAAATAAAATACATTTATATTATACGTTTATATATATATATATATATATATATATATATATATATATATATATATATATATCTCCATTTCTACACACACACACACACACACACACATCCACTCACACACACACACACACACACATCCACTCACACACACACACACACACACATACACATATTTTCATTAGTTGAAGTCATTGAAATTCTGAGGTTGCTTTTATAGTCTGAGCAGTACAGAAGCTAATGCTCTCTATCTCATGGAATTGTTGTGAGGATCAATAAAATAACAGAAGTGGAAGTGCTTTATACATTCTGATTCTGTGTGTCCATGCAATGTATTATTATTTGCCAATATATTCCATGTAATATACTGAGCTACATTCTATGAAATATCCCTATACAAAAAGGATATTTCCAGAAACCTGTATTTTGTTACATCATAGGCAGATATTCACTTTGCATACCATTCTTGTGTGGGAGACTTCCCTTTTATGGAGAAGGAGGGAACCAACCCTGACAACTGAAGGTGGTTTCTCAGAGGCTATAGGGAGCTGTCAATCAGCCACTCTGATCAAACTAGTTGCGAGTTCCAATTTTTTTCTATCTAGGCTCAATGACTCAATTAGAGGAACCCAACCCTGCTCCTCCCAGATAGCAACTCTGCATTCTGCCTCTCATAGTAAAGGTTGCTGATCCTAGGGCTGATAGTTTCAATCCAATAACCCCTCCAGAAGTTGACACGCAAGCATTGGCCTGCAAGGGCTACTCATGACATTATCATGTGAGGGGGGCTTCGATGGTTTATAACCATGGGAAGAAAACCAGCCCTTCCTCTGGCCTAGTAATCTCACTATTTGACCTGGTAAACCCACTCCTGAGAGTCAATCCTAAGGAAAAAATGATCAATGGAAAAAAGAAGATATATATGTATGTATATATATATATATATATATATATATATTATGATAATTCACATACAGAAATACCTAAAGTCAACAACATGGTGAAGACTATATAAACTTAAAGTATTAGGAAAACTATGCAGAAATATGGAATTATATATTAGAGGTGAGAACACAGATGTGCTGGAAAGTCAAATCAGTAATCTGAGTTGACTTGATCCATAAGTAGTAAAGCTGAAGTTCAAGTTCAAGCAATGCAGCATCAGGATTTGCAGCTGCTCTAGTCTGCTGGAGCTGTCATTATAAAATACCATAGATTAGGGAGGGCATGCTTAAATAGCAGAAACTTATTTTCTCATAGTTCTGGAGGCTCAAAATCCAAGATGAGGGTTTGGGCAGGGTTTAGTTTCTGGTGAGACACTTTTCAAAAATGTTTTCATTGGTGCATTATAACTATACATAATAGTGGAATTCATTGGCACATATTCATACATGCACATTACATAATTTGGTCAATTTTGTTCTCCAGCACATTCCCTCACCCTCCTCTCTCCCCCCTCCTGATTCCCTTCCTCTCAGGAAGACTCTTCCTTGTTGGATTGCAGATGGCTGCCTCCTTGCTGTGTCCACACATAGTGGGGAGAGAAAGAGATCTTGTGTCTCATTCTCTTAAAATGAAACAAGTTATCAGATTAGGGCTCCACCCTGATCATCTCCTTAAAGACATGGGGTTTAGGGATTTAATGGGGGGGGCACAATTCATTGTTTTGCCCCTAAGATTCATGTCTTTATAGCATGAACAATGTATTCATTCCATCTCAGCCACAGGAAAACTCTTAACTTATTTAATTATCCACTCTAAATTCTTTTTTACAATTTTTTCTTAGTTGTAGTTGGATACAATACCTTTATTTTATTTATTTATTTTTATGTGGTACTGAGGATGGAACCTAGCACCTCACGTGTGTGAGGCGAGCACTCTACCGCTGAGCCACAACCCCAGCCCCATCCACTCTAAATTCTAAGGTCCAAAGTCTCATCTAAATATCACTTAAGTCAGAGATGGGTTAGACTTTCGATATGATTGATCCTGAGGAAAAATTTCCTCCTACTGGAAACCTGTCAAGGCAGACAAGTTCTGTACTTCCAAAATATAATGGCGGGACAGCAATATAATAGATATTTTCATTTTAAAAGGAAGAAATACTAAAGAAGGAAGAGGATAAAGGGTCCCAAGTAAATCTCCAACCTAGCAAGGTAAATTTCATTATTGCTTAAAGCTCAAGAATAATCCTCTGGGTGGGAGGTATAGCTCAGTGGTAAAGCAGTTCCTTAGCAAACACGAAGCCCTTGGTTAGAAAGAAAGAGGGCTGAGGGAGGAGGTAAGGAAGAAAGGGAGGAAGAGAGAGAAAGAGAAAATCCTCCTCTTTGGATTGATACCACTGGGGTGGTGGGTGCTTCTACCCCCATGGTTCTGGTCAGAGGCTGTCTGAACTGTTAAAACTGAGGCAATGACCCCACCATTTGAAACCAAGGAGGCACACCTATGATCTCTGTATTGCCTTTGGGGTCATTCTTCCCTATTCTTGAAGAACAGTGCACATTGATAGCCAAATATCTCTATGGTCTGGTTCTGTGGTATGTAAAAGGTCTGACCTTCAGGAATAGGTTCCGTTCTCTTCAGTCTCAGCTGACAGTGTTTCTGCTGATCTAATACCATATCTGATCCTGATGTCTGCTAAAGTCATTGATTAAATCCATGAATTGCACTCAGGGTCTATATCAAATGGTCATTCAAGAACCACACTTAAGTGTTTTCTTCAGAACAAACTTTCTCATTTCTTGTAATATGGATAGGTAGAAAATTTTCCAAATCTCCAAGTTATGGTAACATTTTTTTCTTCAATTCATCTGTGTCCTCTCACTTTTCACAATAAAGAATAAGAAGAACTCAAGGTATACCTTCAATGCCTTGCTTAGAAACCTTCTCTTCTAATTATCCAATTTCATCATTCACAAGTTGTACCTTATACCAAATATTAGAACACAATTCAACTGCAGTGGTGCACACCTGTAATCCTAGCTACTTGAGAGGCTGAGGCAGGAAAATCGCCAATGTGAGGCCAGCCTCAGCAACTTATTCAGACCCTTTCCCAAATAATAAAAAAAAAAGATATCAAAGTCATTATACTGTAATGTATATCTAATTAAAACAAATAAATTTTTTTTAAAAAAAAAAAGACTGTGATGTAAATCAGTGATAGAATGCATCTGGGTTCTGGGTTCAATCCCCAGTGTTTCAAAAATAACCAAACAACCTCCCACCATCACAGAATAAACAAACAAAAACAACTAAGCCTTGTTCTTTGCCACTTTATAGGGATTAATTTTCTTCTACTTTCCAAAAGCTTACTTCCATCTGGGACCTCAGCAGAATCACCTTTAATGTCCAGTTACTAGGATGCACTTCTACTACCCAGTTCCAAAGCTGCTTCCCCATTTTTAGGTATTAGTAATAACAGCACCCTAGTTCTTGGTATGAAAATCTTTAGAATTCTCTAGAAAAACAGAACCACTAGGAGATATATCTGTGTCTATGGCTATACCTACACCTGTATCTCTATCATCGGTTTGGTTTATGTGATTATAGAGGCTAAGAAGTCTCATGCTCTGACATCTGCAAACTGGAGACCCAGAGAATCAGTGCAGTTCTGATTCTTCAGTCTGAGTCCAAAGACCTGAGAACCAGGAGAGTCAATGGTGTAAGTTTCAGTCCAAGAAATGGCAGACTCGAGATCCATGAAGAGCAGATGTTTTAGGTTGAATCAAAAGGCAGGAAGGACAGATGTCCCAGCTCAGGAAGGCAGGCAGGAGGAGTGCCCTGTAGCTCACAGAGGGTCAGCCTTTTGGTTCTATTCAAGGTCTTCAAATGATTGGATGAGGCCCACCAACATTAGTGAGGGAAATATGCTTTCCTAAGTCTATTTATCCAAATGTTAACTCACCACAAATTCCCTCACAGACATACCCAGTATGTTTGACCAAATGTATGAGCACTCTGTGGCCCAATCAAGTGGACACAAATTAACATCAGGATGGGTTTAGCCATGGGGTATTTTCTTATGCCTGCCTTCCTTGACCTTGATTAAATGACCTTTTGTACGACTTTTGTTAATGATTTTAGTGTTTACTTTTATTTTCTCAGGCTTCTAAAAATGATTATTGAATTTCCTTTGGGAATGCCTTCCTTCAATTCAATCTCCACACCACTGCCATGGAAGACTTTTTCAAGTACAAATAAAATCTGTGCTTTCATGATTAAAATATTTTGATGTTTTCCTATATTCTTGCAAACCTCTAGCAGGGATACTAGACCTTTTATGACCATGTCCCTGTCAACCTCTTTAGCTTCCTGACCCACTTCTGCTATACTCTAGTCATCTCTGAAAACTTGCATTTCTCCAAATGGAGTGCATGCCATCTCTGTCTCTTATGATTTTTCTCATGTTTATCTCTCTGCTTGGAATATCCTCTTATCCTTCTGTACCAGATGATGTCCTGCGTTTATTGGAATCATCTTCCTGTGAAGTTCTCCATAACTTTCACTCTGGGTTGAGGGGCTGTCACTCTGTGACCACAGTTTGTTGAATTTGTATATATCATCACACTTTTCTCCATTTTTTAAATTATTTTCTATTTAGTCATCTACCTTCCCTTTCAGACTGAATGCTTCTTGAGAGAAGATTCATATAAACCCAGGGATAGCATCCTATAATTGACTCAATATATGGTTGTTGAAGAAATGAATTGATTTTTGCAATAATAAATCATATAAAGAAGTTATTGTTGGGCATGGTGGCACACACATATAATGCCAGCAGCTCAGGAGGCTGAGGGAGGAGGATCACAAGTTCAAAGTCAGCCTCAGCAAAAGTCAGGCACTAAGCAACTCAGTGAGACCCTGTCTCTAAATAAAATACAAAATAGGGTTGGAAATGAGGCTCTGTGGTCCAGTGCCCCTGAGTTCAATCCCTGCTACCCCCATGCCTCCAAAAAGAAGGTATTCTCATTATTCAGGGAAAAGTAATGAGAACCACACTTAAAGTGATGACAGTTGGAGAGTTCATAATCTGCTTGAATCAAATGTATGAAATATGATATGTCAAGAGCTTTGTAATGTTTTGAACAACTAATAATAAAAATTTTTTAAAAAGAATCAGCAGAAGAGTAAGGAGAGAGAGGAGTCAAGGGTGACTGGGTTCTTGACTGAGAACATGGGCGGGGCAATAATGGAAGGGAGTGCAGGGTGGGGAACTTACTTGGGGAGATAGACATGTGTGCTTAGTACAGAAGTAGAAGAGACACTAGTAAGTTGAGGTAGGAATGTCCAGCTTGCATTTGGGAAAACTAACCAGAGCTTGAGTCTGAACTAAGGAGACCAAAATTAGAGAAGATGGTTACTGTTGGGAGGATGAGAATGGAAAGAAAGTCTGCAGAGAGACAATTATTGGAGAAAGAATCATAAGGAAAACCTGCACTGAGTGGACCAGACAGGAAATGGAGTCTTGACAGGTTTTAGAAAAAGCAGCTGTCAGCACCAAACAAAGAGAGCCTGACATGTGCTGGCCCCTGGAAGCCCATGGAGGGAGTAAGTGTTGTAATGGGGAAGAAATCAGCAACATTATAGAACCAAGGAGGCAGACAGAGATTTCAACCACTTGTATGCCATTGAGACCTGTGAAATCATAGTCTAGGTTGACTGGAAGGAGCAGGAGTTACTGAACAAGTCATTATGAAGCCAGACATTTGATGGTGAAAGGAAACAAAAGAGAAATATATCTGCAAAGATTGGAAATATTGAGAGAAAGCATGTTAGGATGGCTACTTACAGAGTTCCTTACAACTTACCAAGTTGAGCAATTTAAATATTGCCCATGATAAATATTATTTTCCTGTCCTCCCAGCTCTACTCATACCATAAAATCCTTACCAATCCTATAACAATCCATGGCATTCAATATAAATGCATGTTCTTAATATCTACCTTAGGTGTCTAAGGCAACTGGTCAATCAACAAAATCAATCAACAAAAATTCCAACCCCCATAAGTTCTAGTTTCAAATTCCACAAGATACATGGTGAACCTCACCCCTTTTTATGAAATTCACCTTTCCAGGGTTCCTTTTTCAGCCAATGACACCCTGTCTATCACTCTCTCAACCTTAACCTTCCTGTCCCTTTCTCTAGAGAGTACCCAGAGCTCCATAGTTCATAAATAGTCATCTGTACAACACTTTCATTGGATAGTGGAAGTAGGAAGAGGAAGGTAAGGAAAGTGATTAGATTGGGGAAATTCCCCTTCTCTCTGCACTGAGTGAGTAGTTGGCCTTCCCAACGCTCTCTTTCCAAGAAGTTCTACCTCACCTTGGGCCCAGAGCAAGGGAGTAACCCAAATTGGCTATGGAATGAATTTATGAAACCATGATCCAAATTAAAATTTTCCTTCTCTAAGTGGTTCTTATCACATTTTATGGTCACAGTGACAAAAAGCTAACACTCCTGATTGTATATAACCCTCTAAACTCAGCTTATCCATAGAGAAGGTATGCAGACAATAGTTCCCAGCTAAAATTGTTTCTCATCATTCTTAATATGCATCCCATGTATAAGATCTGAGTACTTACCCAAACTCTTTCTGCTTACCACAAACCTCAGAATTTCAACATCCTTGTCCTTCCAGATAGGATTCACCTAGCAGCACCCCACCATTTCTCACAACTTGGGGAAATTAATTAACATTGATTGATAACAATCTCAGTGTCAGGCATTTAATCCTAATATGGGTGAAGTTGGCACTTTTAACTTCATTTTACAGTCAGGAGATTTAACGTTCAGCAAGGGTCATTTCCAAGGTAATGTAGCTGATAAGCCAGCAAATATGGAATCTGAATGAAGTGAGTTCAAGGTCCATATTCCTTCCAATACCCTTCAACAATATTGATGGGATCTGATCATTCAAACAAGCCCATAATGCTATTTATATTCTATGATTTAGAGATGTGTCTCATATCCAGTTCTCCAATTTCCCATTTCCATGCAGAATTGATCAAATTGGCCAGTGGAAGTTAGGGATGCTTACTGAATGACAGGGAGCAGTGTATCAGAGGGAAAGTGTAATGGGATTTGACTTTTCTACTCCCTATCTCCTGTTGTGCTTGGCACAGTGGTGCATACCTGCAATCCCAGCGACTCAGGAGGATGAGGCAGGAGGATTGCAAGTTGAAGGCCAGCATCAGCAACTTAGTGTGAACCTCTCTCAAAATAAAAATGGGGATGTAACCCAGTGGTAAAGTGCCCTGAATTCAATCCCCAGTAACATACAAAGCAAGCAAGAAAAACCCTATATCCTGTTGTAACACAGGCTCTTGTAGGAGAATGGGAGTCTTGACCTGGGTACTAGAATTCTGGAATCACCAATTCTAGCCATCCCAGAAAAGCCCAGATGATTGAGTTAGACATCTTTCTTGGTAGGCCTGAACATGGCCAGAGACGGAAGATTCTTTGCTTGCTTACCAGGTTTGTGAAATCTGTGAGGCAGACCTCTCCCTCCCCCTCCATAGAAACTGAAAATCCTGGGATTTTCTGAACTTGGCTTTTTTAAATCCAAACTCAAAGGGCTGTTCTGGAAGTAACCTATTTCTGTAAATGGCCTGACTCTTGCTCCTCCATTCTAATTAATTCTCTAACTTGGGCATGTGGGACGGGGAGTACAAGTGATTTTAATTGAATTTTAGCTCAAAATTAGGGTAGTTAAAATTGCCCAAAGCACATTTTAGGTTCCAAATCACCAAGTGCAGGGAAAACCTCTACTTGGTTATATGCTAGATTGGCTGAATTTTGCACTGTGTGATCGCAAGATGAGTTTTGAGCAAACTGGTACTGTTAGCTCTTTCCCATCAACTACCTCCACTTCTAGTTTCTCTGTCTGGACCCCCTATTTCCTTTGTAGCCCTCATACCTCCCTCAGGGACTTACAGTAACACCAACCCTTTGCTCAGAAAGTGAAACTCTCATGGGGTAAGGTGCAGAGAGAGGTTAACAGGCGTGATCATTCAATGAAGAAGGAACTCAGAGATTCCCTTAAACCTCACCACTTAAATTTGTTTCCCATCTTCCCCAGATAAATGTCTCATTCATTACTATGCTTATTACCAAAGTGCCAATGAAACTGAGGCAAACTCATTCTTTCATTAACAAATTTTTGTTGAGCACCTCAGCTGAAGGTATATAGGCAAGACAAACAGCCTAGAAACAGCAGGGGGAATTAAAGAAGAACTTGGCTGGAACAAAGAAGAGTTGGTACTTTTGCTCCAGTGGCGTGTAGGATGCAAATGTGGGTGTGAACATGGATGAGGCCTGTGAGATAGTTATGGGTCATATCAGGAAGGGCTTTGTTTGTCATTTTGGGGCTGTTGGAACTTTATCCTTAAAGTGGTGGAGAACAATTGAAATACATTAAGCAGGACAGTGATCAGATGTGTTTTAGCAAGTCTACTCGAGTAGTCACAGTGGGAACCATGTTGAGCAAAACTAAGGACATCATTAAGATAAGATTTGAATAAAATACAGGGCCTTAGAATTTTAAAGACACAGGAAAAATCTCTTCCTTTAGCAGACCTTGGAGAAATGAATCTACAGCTTGATTAGAAGCAATTGAGAGTAGTCAAGTTGAGTCTGATCAGGGCATCCAAAAAGAATCTGTCTGCCTTTTTGGCTGTGGGCCCAAGCTTTCTGTGTATGGTCTGACCTTGACTCATTTCTGGTTCTTGGAGCTGAAAAATACAGCTGGTACATGAGATATCATTATTCTATTTAAAAAAAATTCTGGATCCCACATGTTCCTTCAGCTAATACTTTTATCTCTTTCTTCCCTTTATAACCACACTTCCTTTTTTATTAGCTCTAATTAGTTATACATGGCAGTAGAATGCACTTTGACACATACATAAATGGAGTATAGCTTCTCATTCTTCTGGTTGTACATGATGTAGAACCACATCTGAAATGGATTGTCTAGGCTTGCTTTCCCCCCGCCCCCATTGTCTCACCTCCTATTCACTCCCAAACTCAAAACAATCAAGTGGGTGCCACCGTGATGTCACCAAACCCAATTCACACTATACGTTATCAATGACTTTGATGCTATATCCAGTAGTCACTTGTTTAGTTCTCATTTTCTTTACTTCTGTGCATAATTCAATATGGTTCATCATTTCCTTCTTCTTGAAACACTATCTTTATTTGGTTTCTGAACTAATCACTCTCCTGGTTTTCCTAGCTATTGCACCCTCTTACCTGTATCCAATCTTAAAATTTTACAATTGAGAGTTTCACCCTAGGTTCTTTCATTTCCTCATTCTGTGCTTTCTTTAATGAACTTGACTATTCCCATAGTTGAATTTTACATGGTTGTATATGCCAACAACTCCCAGTTTGTACTTCTAGATTTCTCTTCTGAGCTTTAGAATAATATATATATAATCATCAATTTGACTTGCACTTGACACCAGAATATCCAAAATCAAAATCTTTCTCTCCTATCTTCCCCAGCCCTGTTCTTCTTCAGTGCTCTGAAATTCAGTATCAAGGACTACTTATACTCCAGTGGAGCATACCAAAATATGATCATTCTTGAGACTTTGTTTTTTGTGGTTTGAGCATGGATTCTTCAGCTTTAATCATAAGCTCTGCACTCATGCCAAACTTGCCTTCTTTCGATTTCTTTGGGATACCCAGGTCTTTTTGTCTCCCCCTAGAGTTGTATACTGTTGTATCATCCTCTGGGAGTTTTATTTCCCTAAATCTTTACCTGGTGAACTCCTACTTAGCCTTTATGTCTCAGCTTAAATATCACTTTGTTGGGCCAACCTTTCTGGACTCATCTCAGTAAATTGGGTCTTCCATATCACCTTCATCCCCTGTCAGACTATGTTCCCAAGGTGGCCTGTAATTTTCTTTCACTACACTCATAACTGGTGTGTGGTGCTGGGAATGGAAGCAGGCCCTTGCACATACTAAGCTTCACCACAGAGCCACATACACAGACCCTCTTATAATTTTTTTAAAAATATTAATTTATTCATTTATAGCTTAGCTGAAACATAACAAGTAATTTTACATGTTATTTGTGAGGTTGTTTATATAATTTCTGTCTTCCCTTGACCCTTATTTCCACAAGGATAGGCAAATTATTTGTTGTGTACTTGTCTGTGTCCTCAACACACAGAATTGACACCGAGCAGACAGTTAATAAATATTCATTCAGTGAATATATGTAGGAATGAATGAGTACATGCTTTTCTCAAAAGGCATATAGTCCTCTATTAAAGAGGAAGGGCATTTTGCATCTGGGAGCCTACTGCTGGATCTAATGAGTGGATAATGTGAAAGACTGAAAATTCCTTTTGAAAACTCGGTGGGGTTCTCAACAGCATTCCTAACCATTTTCATCCTCCAGGTTATAGCTGAAATAGAGTTCCTGGTTCTTTTTTGGAGGGAGTGGGTACTAGGGATTGAACCCAGGGGCTCTTCACCACTGAACCACATCCCCGCCCTTTTTATATTTTATTTAGAGACAGGGTCTTGCTGAGTTGCTTAGGGCCTCCCTAAGTTACGAGGCTGGTTTTGAACTTACGATCCCCTGATTCAGCCTCCCATCTGAGCTGCTAGGATTATAGGTATGTGCTACTGTACCTGGCTGATTTCCTGGTTCTCTTTTGGCCCCCAGACCTCTCCCTGAGGTTTCCCCAGCTTTTCTTTAACCAGAGAACAGACAAACAAACTCATACACAATAAAATTTCATCTTCTGAGAATCAAAAAGATTTGAGGTCTACTTCAAGATTCATCTGAAGTTTCAGATTGTCTACAAGTTTAGTCAAAGTGTTTATCTTGGGCCAATTTAGTCATTCACAAGCTTCTTTTCATTTTTAACTTTAAGTTTCAGAATGATGGGGGCAGTTGGACTTTCATTATGGCTCAAAAGCAGCAGAAAACCTCAGGGTTCAAGATAGGAAAGCTGAGATAAGGAATCTGTGCTCCCAAACCTCATGACACCCAGTGGATTTGTCCCAGATTCTGACTTCCAGTAAGCACTGCTCTTTCCAGATGTCTTGACATAATAATGGGGGAAGAAAATATCTCTTTTTATTAATCTTCTCTCTTTATTTTATTTATTTATTTATTTATTTATTTATTTATCTGCTTACTTATTTGGTACCAGGGATTGAATCCATGGGTGCTTAAACTCTGAGTCACATCTCCAGGCCTTTTTAGTTTTTAATTCTGAGACAGGGCCTCACTAAGTTAATGAGGCTAGTTTTGAACTTGCGATCCTCCTCTCTCAGCCTCTCAACCTGCTAGGATCACAAGCTGGCCCCATAGCATCCAGGTTATTTTGTGTGGGGGGGAGGGGTGTGTTTATGTGGTACTGGAAACTAATCCCATGGCTTTGTGCATACTAGGCAAGTGCTCTGCCACTGAGCTGCATCCCTGGAACACTTCTATGGACAGTAAAAACAACAACAACAATCTGCCCACTTATTCCAGGCATCAGAAGTCAAAAGCGAGAAAGAGGCATTCCCAGTCTTATCTGACTCAGTAGGGTATTGTCAAGGATTTGTTTAGAGAGAGAAAGTGAGTATTCTTTTTTTTTCAAAGTTCCATATACCGCCCACTATTGGTCTCAAGTGTTTGGCTTAGGTCCAAGTTCTAGGTATTTTCCTTTTTAACATCAAAGTGGACACTGGCTTTGAGAGGAACACAGGGCCTACAGACCTACAGAGCAGAACAGCTGCTGAATCCTTGAAGGAGTCTTTTTGTGTGTGTGTGTGGTATGCAGTGCTGGGAATGGGACCTAGGGCCTTCCACATACTAAACAAGTGCTCTATTACTGACCTATATCCCCCGTCCTTCTTTTACTTCTTAATTTTTAAATTATCTTTATGTTTAAAAATATTTGTTAATTTTAAATTATTTTTACATTTTTAAAAAAGATTTATTTGTTTCTAGTTTTCATTGACACATGATAATTGTACATATGTATGGGTTGCAGGGTGATAATTAGATACATGTGTAAAGATCAAATCAGGGTAATTAGCATTTCTATCTCCTTAAACATTAACATGTCTTTGTGTTAGGAAGCTTTGAGCTCCTCTCTTCTAGTTCTTTGGTTTTTAGTTGTCAATGGACTTTTAAATTTTTGTTTATTTATATGTGGTGCTGAGAATCAAACCCAATGCCTCACACATGCTAGGCAAGCACTCTACCACTGAGCCACAATCTCAGCCCTCTTCTAGTATTTTTGTAATATATTTGCAACCTCTTTCTCCTCTGTCCCAAGTATCCACAATATCTTCCCTGTACCGAGTTGAGTTCTTCTGGACCAGCCTTAATATTCAGCTATGCCCATTGCCTGGGAAGCTGACAAATACTAGAATATGGAGTGGAAATGATGCATCCAAACTCTAGGACTTAGGGGGAAAGTCTAGCTTCCCTATATCTAGGGCAGGAAGTCAGTTATCCAGTCATTTCCTTTAGTATAAAAATTGAAAATGACATAAATGACTACTAGGACCAGAAAGTAAGAGTCAGAAATATGGTTAATTGTTTACTAATGTTTTGATTATCCAAAGATGACCCAAAACTCCAATAGCTACACAAGCTAATGCTGTCCATGAGAAGGTCAAAAGGCTCTTCAGAATATCATGCTTAGCTCTTGTTTGCTTACTTGACTAAATGTAGGTAAGCTCTTTTGGTTTCCCTGGGAGTGATTATAGTTTCTAAGCAATGATGAGAATTAAAATTTCACACTCTCATGCTAAACTTTTCAAGCTTCTTTTTCCAGATCACTATTTCCAGAGATCCTCCAGCCAAAGGATCCCAGGAATGCCATTGGGAGCTTTTGTAGGGATGGTTTGGATAAAAATTTCTCTATTCTCACATGGAAAACTAAATCCTAGAGACTGCGGATGGAAAGCCAAGGCTAGAGAATATTATAAAAGACAAGCAAGGATGCCCCCAAGGTATGAGAAAAGCCCTGGATGTGGGGTTAGGAGACCAGAGTGCACATGGAGAGACAGTCCATTATAGCTGTTTGACTCAGTTTAAATCAATTAACTAATTTTAACTCCAGTTCTCATTTCTGCAAAACAGCAATACCAATAACTACTAGTTGTAATTAATCAAGTAACATGTGCAAAGGATCCAGTATTCAGTGGCTGATAGGAATGAGTTGTTGTATCTGAATGTGCTCCTTAAAACTGCTGCCCAACTCTTTAAGAGTCCTGGAGAACCTTTCAAGGTCTCTTAATCCATCTTTAAAATTTTTAGGAAAGGGACTTGAGGATGTAGCTCAGGGGGTAGAACAATTGCCTAGCATGTACCAGGCCCTGGGTTCAACCCCCAGCAAAAACAGACAAATAAATAATTCAGGGCAATATTTTCAATTTTTTAAATGGGATCATGGCATATTATCCTTTCTCCAGCTATCAAAAACCCACTCATAATCGAGAACCCAATTCAAGTGGCAACTTTATTGCAAATCTTCCGCAAATGTTCTTTAGATCTAATCTGGGGACTGAGGGAAGGATTCCTGAAGGAAGTGATGCTTGAGTTGAGATATAAAAGCCTGTGGGAAAGGAGGGGAGAGTGTATTTGGGGTAGAAGAGACAGTATACTATAAATCTCATGACATTACATTATACAGAGATATCTACATTACCTTGCAATAGGTAATTTTGTAATTCAGGCTACTTGGAAGGCTGAGGCAGGAGAATTGCAAGTTCAAGGCCAACCTGTGCAACTTAGGCCCTGTCTCAAAAAAAAAAAAAAAAAAAAGGGTTCAGGATATAGCTTAGTGGTAGATTACCCATGGGTTCAACCCTACTACAAAAACCAAAACAAAAACAAACAAACCAAAGGGAAAAAAACACCCCCCAAAAGCAAACAGGAAATGTAGTTTATTAGGACAACCAGAAGGCCAGTGTGATTAGGGCAGAGAAGGACAAAAACTTGACAGTAGCAAACGGTGTACTGTCGTGTAGTTGGTACAGTACACAAAGATCCTCATGAAGGGGGCCAGCCTGCATTCTGCCTGCTAAACCACATACACATGGAGCTGTGTCCACCCAGAAGTGACACTTTTTTTTAATGTGTCCACTTGCTTGAATTTTCAGAAAGAGACCAAAGGCTAACAGCATCCTTTACAAGGCCATGCATGTTCCATCTCCCACTTACCATACGTCCTCATCCGGAACCTTCTCCCATTCTCTTCTTTGTGCTCCAGCCACACAGGCCTTCTGCATCTTCGGGACCTTTGTCCATTTTTACTTGTTATATTGGGTTTCACTATCATGAACCCAGCTCAATGTTTGGCATACCACGGAGGCTTGAGGAGTGTGCTGTAGTGTCCAATCAATGAGGTAAGGCTGATTTGACTTCCTTTAAGTCTTCACCTGAACCAACTGCAATTGGGTAAGCCTGCCCTGGTCTTCAGCTAGGGAGGCTGGCACAATGCCCATTTTCAAGTACTGGGAGCAGTGAACCTTGTTACCTATGAATGGCAGAGACGGGGCACTTTCTCTCTCTGGGGCCTCTAGAATCTATACGGATTGACAAGGTCACAGGACTTTTTCATATAGGCAATATTGATAGTGTTCTAAAACAGAGTTGAAAGCAGAGAGGAATGTGATTATTTCAGATCTTCCTCTACCTCAAAATCCAGGAGAGTTTTCTCTGAGGCCATATCACAGCTCCAACAAGAGTTAGCCCATTGAAGGGGAATAATAGAAATCCACTGGCTTAGACAAAGGGAAACGAGGGAGGGGAATAGGAAAGACTGTAGAATTCATCAGTCATAACTTTCCTAACTTTGTATTTGTATACATGGTCAGAGTAAGTCCACATCATGTACAACCAAAAAAAGTGAGATCCTAAAGAGAATAAGTTATACTAAAAGAAGAAGTTATACTCTATGTATGTGTATTCATATGCATACATATATACTGATATATATTCTATGCATTCATATTCATACATACATAGGATATACATATATACACTCACATATACACTCTACTGTCATTAACAACTAAAAAGAACAACAACAGAAAATCCCATGAGCCTGAATTTCTGCAAAAAATGATAAGTTCCTATTGCAACCACTTGTTTGACAGATATTTGTTCAAAGCCTACAAAAAATAAATAAGATAGGAATGATATCGGATTCTGCAAAGCCTATGCTTCAGTGCCACATTTAGAAATCTTCCTGGTACCATCTTATGGGGGGAACTGTGTCTTTTTAAGGGGCTAAATTCTCATTGTCAGCTTCTATAGCAACCTCCACGGTCCAAGGAGACAGACTCTGAGGTCAGCTTTCCATGGGTGCAAATTTCAGTGTAGTCCACCATTCACGAGCTGTGTAACCTTGGGCCAGTTACCTTTTCTGATTTTCAATTTTCTCACCTGTAAATAAAAATAACAACACTTACAGATTTGATATGAAGATTGAGATATAACATATAAATTGACATAGCCCAATCAGTGCCAAGTCAATAAATATTTTACTGAAATATATCCTACTATCTTAGTCACCTTTTTTGCTGCTGTGAACAAAAGACCTGGAAAGAACAACATTAGCAGGAAATGTTTATTTGTGGGCTGACAATTTCAGAGTTCTCGCTCCGTTCTTCAGGACCCAAGGTAAGGCAGGGCATCATGGTGAAAGAGTAGGATGTTGCACCAGAAGGGAGAGGGAGGGGAAGAGAAGGGAAAGAGCCCCCTCACCAAGGACAAAATTTAAACCCCCATGACCCATGTCTTCCAGACACACTCAATTTGTCCACAATTACCACACCTATCAGAGGATTAATGCACTGATTAGGTTAAGACTCTCATAACCCAATCACTTCACCTCTCAACTTTCTTGCTCTGGTTCACACATGAGCTTTTGGGGGACATCTCACATCTAAACCGTAACAACTACTGTTTTGCTTTATGGAAAAGGAATTTTGAAATATAAAACATGAGGGCTGGGGCTCAGGCTCAGAGGTAGTGCACTTGCCTGGCATGTGTGAGGCACTGGGTTTGATTCTCAGCACCACATATAAATAAATAAAAATAAAGGTCTATCAACAACTAAAAATAACATTAAAAAAAGAAAGAAAAATAAAACATGACTAAGAAATAGGCCCATTTTTCAGGAACTGAGAATAGTAATCAGAGGAAATATCATGGTTATGGTAAATGTTTCCTATCTATTATATCCCTATTCAAGTTTGCTATCTTCTTCAGATAGAAACTATTTTATTTTGGTGTTCCCCAACTAACCCCAGTTCCTAGCATAATGCCTGGGAGTGCTGCAGACACAGGAAAATTGTCTTATTAAATTCCATACATCCAGGATTGGGCAGAGTACCTAGAACTCAGCATTCTTATTACATGCATGAACTAATTTCATTCTCACAACAGCCTTCTTACTTGGTGCTATTATCATCCTTGATATTAGATGAAGAGGCTGAGGCACAGAGAATCGCCAAGCTAGTTAAATGGTAGAGTGAGTGTCTGAACCCAGGCTGTCTGGATCAGGGCCTGCATCCTGAACACCTGTTGAATGAATATAGTTGCAAGAAAACATAAATAATAATCATGTAAAAGAAGGATTCCATTATATACATGTACTTAATATGATAGCCACCATCTCCAAAATTAAATACAATTCTATTTTTTGGAAATTCAATACATAATCCCAGTTTGTCCAGTATGTTGGGTTTGAAAAGGGGAAAGGACAAATTAACCCACACTGTGCATTACAGGTTCTTGCTGCTCTGAGCATCTTGTGGTGACTGACCCATTTTGTTGTGCCAGGAACCCCTTTTGTTGTGCCAATAACCACCTCCTAAATTGTGATTTGTACCATTAGGTTTCTCACATGCTATCTTTTTTCTAAACCATGGAGGGCTGGTAAATATCTCTTAGTAGATCACATCCTACCCACCTACAACTCACACCTGCACTTCCACCCCCAACCCCAACAACAAGGTCATAAGGACACTTGGTGCCCTCTTCTGGGGAGTGAACATAGAAGCATACTTTGGGAGGACCAGGGAGCCATTTCCAGGAAATAATCATGTCAAATCCTATTAATTCTGGTGATAAGAATGGGGTTGGGTTGGGGGTCTTTTCTAAAAATAAGAAAGTGGACCTATTTATCCAAGAGAGTTTCCTGAAGGCTTGATGTGTGAAGAGATGGAATAAAGTTTCTGGTGAACTTTAGAAGGGGGCTGAGCAGATATTTCCTTCACGCAGTTACATTTTATATAAAATTTAGAATTGCAGGTTATTAATGACAAGAATTTGCCCTTTGTTATGGTTCAATCCTGAAATGTCCTCTAAAAGCTCATGTGTTGAAGGCTTGGTCACAGTGCAGCAATGTGCAGAGGTGGAGCTCTTGGAAGTGCTTGGATCATGAGAACTCTGATCCTATCAGTGGATTAATCTATTGATAGCTGAATGGTCTACTGTGACAGTGTAGAATCTGCATGCAGGTGGGCATAGTTGGAAAAGGAGGTCACTGGGGACATGCCCCTGGGGGGTATAGCTTGTCTCTTTCCCCTTCCTCCCTCTGTCTATCCTGAACAGCCTTCCTCTGCCATTCCCTCTTGCCTAGATGTTCCATCTCACCTTAGGCCCACAGCAATGGAATTGGCTGAAATGTCTGAAACTCTGAGTCAAAATAAATCTCTTCTTTAAGTTGTTTTTGACAGGTGTTTTGGTTACAGTGATGAAAGCTAACACCACTCATTGAAGATTATCTAGATGCAGACACATTATATACATTACTTCATTTGGATATCATCATAATTCTGGAAGGTAGGGAATATACCCAATTTACAGTTAGGAAAATGGAGATATAAAAAGGTTAAGCAACAGTCTCAAAATGGTAGAACCAGGAATTAAAACCCAAACCAACAGTCCCAAAATGGTAATGAGGCTGGGGCCAAAGAACAGTCAGTGTAGATAACAAATGATTGGGTCAGGAAGATGGGGCTGATTCAAAGGAAATAAAATGCTAATATTTCCAGAGCACTTCCCCCTCCTCCAATCTGTAGCCAAAGTTACCTGCCTCCAGGGAATTGTTCCTCCCAGCAAGGGGTTGTTAATGAGTAGCCCCTGGGTGGTCCCTTCCTGGCTGTACCCCTTGGTGGCTTCCTTGGGACCTTGGATCACTCCACCTTTCAGTCACATGGCAGGATGCAGAGGAGAATGAGAATAAAGGAAATCTAAAATCTATAAAAGAGCCAGGACACCTCCATTCCCTTAGGCACCAACTTGGACCTCCTCCTCTGCAGAGGATGTTCTATCCTTTAAATAAAACTTTTTTACTCTTGGCTTAGCATTTCTCAGGTGCTCAATCTTCCACACCAGGGAATGGGATCCAGATGTGATTTTCAACACCGGTATCATCTCTGATCTCATTAGAACCAGGAATTAAAAACCTAATCCTGTTCTTTCCTGTGTAATATGTTTTATCTCTGTACTTGTATTGATCCTATATTAGATTCCTGCTACTTAAAAGACATGGCTACTTAAAGGGAAACATTCCTGACAGATGCAACCCCTATTTAAAACCACTGAAATGGACAAAAAACCATGCTCAAAACCCTACAGACCCCTCATTAGTTGTCCTGACAACCTATTCTTTTATCATTTATGTTGAATAGAAAGTAGGGTGCTTAAGTGGGTAAAAGGCAGAGGTCAAATGACAAAGAAATATCAGGAGTCAGAGAAGGGGTTCAGATGGAAAGGAGGAATGGTGTGGATACTGAGGACAGAAGAGCCTCTTGGCTGCCCCTCCACAGCTCATAAGGCTGGAACTGTCACATCAGGCTGAGTCTTAGCTTTGTGGGGTGTGCAGTTTGGATCAAATGTAATCAAAACTAACCTACAACTAGTACCTATGTTATGCCAGGCACTCTTTTGAGTGCTTTATATGAATTAACTCAGTTAATCCCCACATAATCTCATTTTACCTGTTAGAAAATTGAAGCAGAGTTAGGCTATGATTTCTACTTCACTGATGAAGAAACTGGGGCACAAAGAAATTGAGTGAATTGCCCAAGGTCAAGCTAACAAATGGTGGAGCTGAAATTTAAACTTAGGATTTTAGCTCCAGAGCTAAAGTCACACATCATGATATATATTCTCTCCTAATATGTTATCACTATTTTTTCAGGAAACATTTACTTTAGGTATATATGTGTGTGCACGTGCTTCTGTTTGTTCTGAGATGCAATGGAAAATATATTCATTTTGGTGAGTCACAGACAAAAACATCTAAAAACTGTTACTCTACAAATAGCTTTGCTGAATTGAACACCTTCAACCTTACCAGAGACAATGCAAAAATTGTTCTTTAACACAATTGTTCCAAATTACATTCCTGCCAGCAATATAAGATAATTACATATGTTCTTTCTCACTTCAAATTTAATACAGTCAGACTTTTATTGTACTGCCAATCTAGTAGATGCGCAATCATATCGTATGATTTTCAATTGCATTTTTTCTGATTTTTATTATATATTTATACAATTTTTGCTATTCAGAATTTGCCCACTGTAAATCATCTGATCTTATTCCTTACTTGTGTGTGTGTGTGTGTGTGTGTGTGTGTGTGTGTATATATATATATATATATATATATATATATATAATTTTGTATAATAATAATGTGTACAGTACAATCTTCACAACAACTCTCTGAAGAAGCCAGCTATATAGGTGAAGAAGGCTGAGAGAAACCTTGCTGCAAGTCACCGACCTAATGGTTCGTTGAGCTAGTGTTTGAGTCCAGAACTAGGGGCACCCTAAACCCATTGCTATTCTTTTACAGTATATGTCAGGGCCTAAGATCAATTTAGAAAAAAGAGAAAGGAAAAAATAGTTTCAAACATGTAACCATAAGTCATGTGTCTAATTAGGCTTTATACAATTAGCATAGAGTATTTCCTTATGTCCTCACAACCATCTGTGAGGTAAAATGTATTGTCTCCATTTTATAGGTGAGGAGATTCACTCCCCAGAGAAGCCAAGAGAATTGCCTTGGAAAGGTTGAATTTCTGCCAATTAGAGGCAGGCTCACAGCCAAGCTCAGATCCGTCCAATTACAGACTATGCTGCAGGATCCAAGATGGCGGGTCAGAGGGGGCAGCATTCTGTGACTTGGGACTCAAGAAGTGAGAATACTGCTTCTCTGCAAGGGATACTCCTGCTCCTGCAGTCACCATGCCTGTCCAGGGCCCCAGGCCTCAGCTCAGAGTAGGTCTCCCAACCTCTCGCCCACGCAGGACTACCTGGTGGCCAAGCGGGACCATTGGTGGCAGCACCTCCACAGAACTTTCAGCCACCACCCAAGCAGAAATCTAGGATGCTGCTCCCACACAGGACACCCAGCAGCTTCTCACATGCAGGAACTCCAGCTGCCACTCCCGTGTAAACCCTTATCTACCAACGTGGGGCTCCCCGGTTCACCGCCATCTTGGTACTCTACAGTGGCGCAGATAGGCCCCTTATGCACAGTCACCTGCCTGCACCTGAGAATGTCACACAGGCTCTGAAGTCATCCAGCAGCCACACACTGCACACCACAGGACTCCTCTGAACTTCGTGTCCAAAACCATCACTGGGTTTCCCCCATCCAACCTGACAACCCACCTCTGAAAGCAGGCACCTCCATCTTGGGCCACCTTCATCACCATCTTCAGTGGGGGCAACTCCAAGTTTAGAACTCTGGCTGGCCAGGTACCCAGTTTCTAACTCCCCCGTCTCTCCAGCAGCTACTAGCCCAGCACAGTGACACCCTGGTTACCTTCACCATCCTAAGGGTGGAGATACAGCTAACAACAGATGACCCCACCTATTGGATGAGAAGGGAAGCAGGAAAGTTACTGATCTCCAACCAAATCAATCCCTGTCTCTGCCCTAAGAGTTTTTTTTCTTCTCCCTCTATTCTCCCACCCTCACATCCCAACATATTGAAACCAAGTACTTTGCATGAATTAGAATTGTGAGGACTGGGACATCTGAATAGTATATTACAGTTGTGTTGTATGTTCTTTTTTGTTTGTTTTTTTATGTCTCTTTTTTCCACCAGCTTCTACTAATTTTGCCTTTTTATTTTTCTTACTATATATGTGTGTTTGTTTTCAGTACTCTACTGTCTTCTCACTTACTTCTCTACCCAAAGTTACTTCCTCTCTCTTCTCCTGCTACTAATCTTCCTCTTTAGATTTCTCTTTCAGTCTTCCTAAGATATAATAACTCTATATCCTCACCTCCTATTTGCTCAGCATATCATCCTACTCCTCACCCCCTGATTCTTTGTCCACCATCAGAAACTGTAAACCCTTTAACAAACCTTCTGAGCATACTGTAAATACTAATTGAATTCACCATTTCTGTACATTGTGACCAAACTGTGAAAGTCTTAATAGCAAACGTTTGTTTTTAAGGTGTTTATTGTTTACATTGTGATCTATTAACATTGTCCTTCACCTCAAAGGAGAGGTATTGAAACCCTTCAGGGGCACTAAAAGCCTATAGGGTAAAAACGGTAACACCTCAAATCCACAGTGCTAGCAGGAAGACACACAAGCAATATGAAAAGACAAGGGAAAAAAGTGCCCAAACAAACCAAGATACCACATTATTAGAATCCATGGCCAGCACAGCAGAAGATATGACAGAGAATGAGTTCAGGATGTACATAATAAAATGTTCTGTGAATTAAAGATGATATAAGAGAACAAATACACACAGCAAGAGATCATTTTGACAAAGAGATACATAAATAAATACAGGAAGCAAAATAGAGAGATAGAGGTTCTAAAAAAAAAAAAGAAATCCTTGAAATGAAAGAAACAATAAACCAAATTAAAAGCTCAGTTGAAAGCATCCCCAACAGACTAGACCACTTGGAAGACAAGACCTCAGACAATGAAGACAAAATATTTAATCTTGAAAAGAACATAGACCACACAGTATAAATAGTGTGAAACCCTGAGCAGAACATTCAAGAAATATGGGATAGCATAAAAAGACAAATTTAAGAGTTATTGGGATAGAGGAAGGCATAGAGTCCCAAACCAAAGGAATGAGCAATCTATTCAATGAAATGATATTAGAAAATTTTCCAAACATGAAGAATAAATTGGAAAACCAAATTCAAGAGGCTTACAGGATAACAAATGTACAAAATTACAACAGATCCACACCACATCACATTATAATGAAAATGCCTAATATACAGAGTAAGGAGAGAATATTAAAAGCCATGAGAGAAAGGAATCAGATTACATATAGAGGGAAACCAATTAGATTATGTGCAGATTTTTCAACCCACACTCTGAAATCTAGAAGATCCTACAACAACATATATCAAGCTCTGAAAAAAAAATGAATGCCAATCAAGAATCTTATATCCAGCAAAATTAAGCTTTAGATTTAATGATGAAATAAAAACCTTCCATGATAAAGAAAAGTTAAAAGATTTACAACTCAAAAGCCTGCACTACAGAACATCGTCGGCAAAATATTCCATGAAGAGGAATTGAAAAACAATAACGAAAATCAGCGGAGGGAGGTATTAGACTAAAGGAAAAGCTAATCAAAGGAGAAACCAAGTCAAGTTAAATACCAAAAATAAACAAAAATGGCTGGAAATACAAATCATGTCTCAATAATAACCCTGTATGTTAATGGCCTAAACTCATCAATCAAAACACATAGACTGGCAGATTGGATTTTTTTTTAAAAAAACCAACAATATGCTATCTCCAAGAGACTCCTCTCACAGGGAAGTACACACTGAAGGTGAAAGGTTGGGAAAAATCATACCACTCACATGGACTGTGGAAGCAAGCAGGGGTTTCCATCCTCATATCAAATAAAGTAGACTTCAAACCAAAGTTAATCAAAAGGGATAAAGAAGGATATTTCATACTGCTTACAGGAATCATTCATCAACAAGAGATAACAATAATAAATTCATATTCCCCAAACAATGGAGCGTCTACATTCATCAAACAAACTCTTCTCAAATTCAAGAGTCAAATAGATGACAACACAACAATTCTGGGTGACTTTAACACACCTCTTTAATCACTGGATAGAACTTCCAAACAAAATCTTAAAAAAAAGAAACTATAGAGCTCAATAGTACAATCAATAACTTAGACTTAATTGACATATATAAAGTATTTCATTCTTCAATGAATTAATACACTTTCTTCTCAGCACCACATGGATCTTTCTCTAAAATACATCATATATTATGCCACAAAGCAACTCTTAGCAAATATAAAAAGTAGAGATACTACCCTGCATTCTACCAGGTGATATGGATTGAAATTAGAAATCAATGATAAAATAAAAAATAAAAGCTCTTCCAACACCTGGAGACTAAATAATAAGCTAGTGAATTAACAATGGGTTGCAAAAGACATCAAGGAGGTGATTAAAAATTCTTAGAGGTGAATGAGAACACAGATACAATGTATCAAAGTCTCTGGGACACTATGAAAGCAGTACTAAGAGGAAAGTTCACTGCATGGAGTTTATTCCTTAAAAGAAGAAAAAGTCAACAAATAAATGACTTAATGTTACATCTCAAAGCCCTAGGGAAAAAAAAGAACAAATCAGAAACAAAAGCAGTAGAAGACAGGAAATTATTACAGTCAGAGCTGAAATCAATGAAACTGAAACAAAAGAAACAATTTTTAAAAATTGACAAAACAAAAAGGTTGGTTCTTTGAAAAAATAAATACAATTGACAAACCTTTAGCCACGCTAATGAAGAGAAGGAGAGAGAAAACTCAAATTACTAACATATGTGATGAAACAGGAAATATCACAACGGACACTACAAAAATACAGAAGATAATTAGCAATTAATTTGAAAACTTGTACTCGATAAAATAGAAAATATCAAAGGCATTGACAAATTTCTAGAGTCATATGATTTGCCCAAATTGAATCACAATGATATACATAATTTAAACAGATCAATTTCAAGAAATGAAATAGAAGACACCATCAGATCCTACCAAGAAAAGCCCAGGAATGGATGAGTTCTACAAGACTGTTAAAGAAGAACTAATACCAATACTCTTCAATTTATTTCAGGAAAAAGAAAAAGAAGAAGCACTTCTAAATTCATCCTATGAGGCCAATATCACCCTGATTCCAAAACCATCAAAGAAAAAAAACTTCAGACCAAATCTCTAATGAACATAGATGCAAAAATTCTCAATAAAATTCTGGCAAATCAAATACAAAAAACGTATCAAAATGATCATGCACCACAATTAAGTGGGGTTCATCCCAGGGATGCAAGGTTTGTTCAACATACAGAAATCAATAAATGTAATTCATCACATCAATGGGCTTAAAGATAAGAACCATATGATCATCTCAATAGATGGAGAAAAAGCTTTCGACAAAATACAGCACCCCTTCATGTTCAGAACACTAGAAAAACTAGGGATAACAGGAAAATATCTCAACATTGTAAAAACTATCTATGCTAATTCCCAGGCCAACATCATTCTAAATGGAGAATAATTGAGAGTATTCCCTCTAAAACCTGGAACAACACAGGGATGCCAGAACTGCCATCTTGCAATAATGCACCAAAAATGACAAATGCATAGGGAAAGAGGAGAGGCACCTATTGGATGTGTACTCTCTGGACCTTTAGAAAATACAGAATTGCCAGGTGCAGTGGTGCATGCCTGTAATGCCAGCTGCTCAGGAGGCTGAGGCAGGACGATCACAAGTTCAAAGCCATCCTTAGTAACAGCGAGGTGCTAAGCAACTCAGTGAGACCCTGTCTCTAAATAAAATACAAAATAGGGCTGGCAATGTGGCTCAGTGGTCCATGCCCCTGAGCTCAATCCCTGGTACCACCCCCCACCAATGCAGACTTGTTCATTTAGCCACAAACATGTGACTGTAAAATAAAGGTGATATGAAACATCAGTAGAATTGGTACTGTTTGAAAAGGGATGCCCCACAAATGTTACCAAGGTAGAACTGGAAGTCTATAATGTTACCCAGAATGCTGTTGGCATTGCTACAAACAAACAAGGGCAAGATTTTTGCTAGAGAATTAATGTGTGTATTGAGCACATCTAAAAGCCATGATACATTCCTGAAGGGCATCAAGGAAAATGATGAGGAAAAGAAGGAAGCCAAAAAGTACCTGAGTTTAACTGAAATGGCAGCATGCTTCACCAGAGCAGCACACTTTGGGAGAAATAATGGAAAGAGACTGAATTTATGGAACCTATTCCCTATGAAGCATGGAATAATAGGTGTAAAAAAAATAAGACCTCTGGGCTGTAAAAACAAAACAAAACCTCCATGCTTGGTGGCACATGCCTGTAATCCCAGTGGCTCAGCAGTAGGCTGAGGTAGGAGGATCTCAAGTTTAGATCTAGCCTCAGTAACTTAATGAGGCCCTGTCTCAAAATATCAAAAAGGGCTGGGGATGTGGCTCAGTGGTTAAGCGCCCCGGGTTCATCCCCAGTACCAAAACAACAACAAATGACCACCTGACCTTCACCATCACAAAAAATAAAAAATCTCCAAACCAAAGTCTATGCTGTTCCATAATCATGTTGCCCGTACATAGATATTCTTGTTAGGAGGTAAAGGCCTCCAACAAATCAGGCCAGACACATCATCTCTTAAAACCCAGTCTTGATCTCCCATTCTACCTTCTTTCCAGAGCACCAACAAACTTTGGCAATGTCAAGTCTATACCTACCATTTATCTGCAGAATCTTGGCCTGGGACCCCCTTAACCACAGGCCCAGCCCTGGAGGATCCTATTAAAGTGGTGAGAGTAGAAGAACTCCCACAGATTCATCTTTCACTCCCTCAGGTTTCTATGAAGAAGCCCATTCAACACTTCTCATGGTCAACCAGAAAATTCAAAGTTGGAGTTCTCAAATCACCTGCAAATTTAGAAAACAATCCAAAATCCCCGGTACCACCTTGGACCCATTATGTCCAGGATGGCTGGGGATGATACCAAGCATCCAGAATAGTTGAAGCTCCCCTGGTGATTCCAGTTTACACTCAGGATTGAGAACCCTGGGAAGTCATCTTCTTTAAGCCCCAGCAGCCGTACTCACAGTGATTTCCACATTTGAGTAGCCCTAGAAAGTCCTCAGAAAAACTCACTCATCCTACTCCCCTTTGAGTGTCCACATTTGAGTCTGGACCCAGGAGTCTGCATTCTTAACAGTCATCTCAGATATTTTCTCTTTGAGTCAGCAGAGGGCACATTTGGGAAATGCTGCCTTTAGAGGCGTGGGAGTGAGGTGGAAGCAGGAGGACTCTGGCCCTTTAAGGTCTGATTGAGGGATGGCCTTTACCACAGCTGTGAGGCAGAGCAGGTCCCTTCTCCTTTCTTCCTCCTTCTGGATGGGTGAGGGAGGCGGTCCTTCTCGTTGACTCCGGTCTCTGAAAAAGAGAGTGGGACGGGCAGCTGCCTTGCCCCACCTCCTCTTTCTGCTCATTTTGATGCTGAGAGGTCAAGTTAGGAGACCGACTTTGGCCTAGGAGGTGGTTTTGGGAAGCAATATAGGGCTTGCCTTTCTTTCATTCCTTGTCCCATCCTTGGTCCTGGAGCCTGGATGTGGTTCCTTGCATGAAACGAAGGGATCAGAGTGACATTCTAGGGTTGGGTTAGAACTCTTGGCTGAACACCAAGCCTTTCAAGATGGTCCTCCCCAGCACTCTTAGAATACTTCTTTGGGGACTGGTGCTTTCAATGGAGCATGGGGTCCACATGGAAAAGGGAGACCATCCCTCTGTCACCCCCCTGCCCACGGAAACCCCTACCTTGCCACTGTTTCGGGAGCTGATAGAAGAAGCACCAGGCAAGCAGCAGAGGGAGCCACAGCTCCAAGGGCATCGGCTACAGTACATGCTGGAGTTGGACCAGTGTTCAGCTGACCCCCATGGACATCCTAGGAAGATCGCACCATCGGAGTCACCATGGTGAGGCTGGTGAGGTCTAGAAGAGGTGAATCCTCATGTCCCTATTCCACCCTAGAGTTGGGAAAAGGGTAGAAGAGTGTAGAGAACAAGGAATCTGTGGGTTTACTGTCAGGCCTCATTGCCTGGTGTACATAGGCATGGCTTCGTTTCTTTTTCTTTCTTTCTTTCTTTTTTTTTTTTTTTTTTTTGGTGCTTGACATTAAACCCCAGGGTGCTCTACAACCAAGTCAGTCTCCAGCACTTTTTGGAGGGGAGGTGTACTGGGGATTGAACTCAGGGGCACTCAACCACTGAGACACATCCCCAGTCCTATTTTGTATTTTATTTAGAGACAGGGTCTCACTGAGTTGCTTAGCATCTTGCCATTGCTGGCTTTGAACTTTCAATCCTCCTGCCTCAGTCTCCCTAACTGCTGTGGTTTACAGGCATGCACCACCATGCCTAGCCCCAGCCCTTTTTATTGATTTTTTAAATTAATTAATTAATTAATTTTTTGGTGCTGGGGATTGATCCTAGGGGTTTTAACCACTGACCACATCCCCAGCCCTTTTTCATACTTTATTTAGAGACAGGGTCTCACTGAGTTGCTTAGGGCCTTGAAGTTGCTGGAGCTGGCTTTGAACTTGCACTCCTCCAGCCCCAGACTCTGGAGCTGCTGCAATGACAGGCATGCACTACCACACCTGGCTGATTTTTTAAATTTTGAGAAAGGAATTCACTAATTTGCTGAGGATCTTGCTAAGTAGCTGGGGCGGACCTCAAACTTGTGATCCTCCTGCCTCTGCCTCTTGAGTCACTGGGATTCCAGATATGTACCTCCATGCCCTGGTTTTGAAAGGATGGCAAGCTCAGGAAAGCTGGCTCCAAACCTATTTTCCTTTAGGGCCCCAGCTTAAGAACAGATTAGCTTGGGGCCTTCTGAAAAATCTTTTCCATTCCCCACAACAACTGAGTAATGTGTTAGCCACTTTCCTTCATAATAATCTTATTGCTTGTTATCTCTGAAGACTGTAATTGAGCTGCATTTTTGTAGAGGGCTGTTTATGTGGTGGTTTGCTCTTAGAAGGCAAATAGTACAGGATGCTGTGTTGGGGAGATTTATAAGGCCTCAGAAAGAAAGAGAAAAGCTAACACTGAGGATATGTGAGCACCTGTGACAGTATTTAATTAATGACAGCCAGTACCACTTGTAGTTGTGGGGAAATTGACCATTTTAGAGAGAAGAGAACTATGGCATGGAGAGAGAAAGCAATCGGCAAATGTCACATAGTGAGTGGAAGAGACGGAATTTGAGCTCAAGTCTGATCCTAAAATCTTTCTATAACTTTTTAAATCTTTAAATGCAGTATCCCAACTGGCCAGGAAGTTCTCCTATTTGGGTCATGTTGTAACTTTGTGATTTTGGCATTAAATATGCTTTGAGATTTTCTTTGTCCCCATCATGCTCAATTCTGCTTTGAACATCTGCATTAGACACTCTTCCGGGACAGCAGCAGGTGTCCAGGGTTCTCCAGGGAATGTAGGCAGCCATCAACTTCAAGGAACTCTTGAAAACCTGATGAGATTAATCTGGGGTTTTTCACTAGTCTTCAACGACAACGGACAGAATTCGCACTCTCCTTCCAAGTAAAACAACCAATACTCTCCTAGCTATCTCTTACCATGGGTTTTTTGTGTGTCAGGCATTGCAGAAGATGCTGTACAAAACTATCGCCCTTAATCCTTGCCATTACCAGATGAGTTTGGTATTTATTAACATAAACATTTTATAGATGAAGAAACTGAGGCTCAGTAAGTTCATCAATGTTACACAGCTAGTAATTGTTACAGTCAGGGGTCAAACCTAGGCTCTCAGGCCCCAGAGCCTGTGCTTTTAATCACCATGCTGTGCTGAATTCCCAACAGATTTTAACTGAGCACTAGGCATTATATCTGAATTGAGTATATGCAGGCAAATAACTACTTCCCTGATTTCTAGGAGGTTCTGGTATAATAGAATGGATAAATTAAAAAATCACATAATGTTACAAGTGCTTAGAAGAGGATAAGCAATTGAGATCCCAGGACTCCAGAGAAGAAATGGCTCAGGGCTGGGGATATAGTGCAGTTGGTAGACTGCTTGCCTCACATGCACAATGCCCTGGGTTCAATCCCCAGCTACAAACACACACACATACACACACACACACACACACACACACAAATGGCTCACTGTTTGGAGCAGGGAAAGGGAAGCAGAGAGAATGTTGGAAGGCCTCATTGAGAAGGTAATATTTAAGCTGGAACTTGGGAAAGGAGAAGTAAGGAGAAGATTACATTGGCAGAGAAGTTCATCCTGATTTAGGAAAAAGAAAGTAACTTGGTGTGGAAGGAAATTCATTCAACAAAAATTTTTAATATTTATTTTTTAGTTTAGTTGGACACAATAACTTTATTTCACTTAATTATTTTTATGTGGTGCTGAGGATCGAACCCAGGGTCCCGCACTTGCGAGGTGAGTGCTCTACCGCTGAGCCACAACCCCAGCCCCATTCAACAAATATTTATTCAACACCTACTGAGGGTTGAGCACGCAAATGTGATTAAGACAGGCAAAGCTACTGTCTTGGAGTATGTGTTCTGGTGGGGAGATAAACATGCAAACAGTTAAGTTGCAAATTGTGGCAAATACTGTCAAATGATGAAATCGATTATGATTGAGAATAGCGATGAAGTCACCTCTTTCCGTGGGGTTATGCAAAGGTACCTTTGAAGAGGTAACATTGGAGCTGAGGCCTATTAAGAAGGGAGACATGAGAAGAGTGGAGAGACACCTGATTTGGGTTTAAGGAACAACGTGTGCAAAGGCCTAGAGGGAAGAATGTCCTATTTGTGGCTGGAGTCTAGAGAGCTCTGCAGGGAATGGCAGGATATGAGGCTGGTGAGAGGTGGGGTCGGAGGCCCTGAAGAGGGTCCCAGATTCCATTTCTAACTGCAGCACAAAGCAGACCAAATCAAGTTTGTACTGATGCTATGAGGCTGAAAAGGAGGATGCCTACAATTAGGCACATATCCCAGGCCGACTAGGAAGCATACTGGGATCTTAGGGACTCTGGGAAGGATCCAGAAGCAGATGACAGGTTCAGTCACACAGGATGTATGAGTCATTCCTTTCCCTGAAAAGTTCTGAGCAGACCCTTCCTGGCTCTGAGCCTCAGCAACCCCACCCTGCTTCAGGAAACTTGTGAGGTCAAGGCCTGAAAGGAAAGGGCAGTTCCTCCCTAGGCAGCCTGCTAGGGTTTGGGTTGGGTCCCTTTTCAGACAGGGTGGAGCAGGTGTATGGGTGGGCCTCTTGGAAAGATTATTGTAAGATGGGAGTGTGGAATAATTTAAGAAAGCAAATACAGCCCGGCTTGGGCCTGTGTGAATGATGGCTAGTGAGTGCCCCAATCCTGAGGGTGTGTTAAGCATGAGTTAGAATGCAAACTTTCAAAAGTATTCTGGAACATCAAAATATTAAAGAGGTATGTTAAATCCCCAGCACTATTATAACCCCAGACTTGTGGATTCAGTGGAGGAGGAAGGCTAGATGAATAATATATAAATTAACATGGAAATACTTACACAGATGTTTGTAAAGGAGAGAGAAGACCTTTTCCTGAGATGTCTCCTTTTGTAGTCTTTGCTCTTGACCTTTACCAGGAGGGGGAGCACAAGTTGGGAACTCTGCAGGCCCAGCCTTTCTACCCTTTGGCCACTGGGTGTCAGCACAACAATTTGGATTAAATCTCTCAATTGCTAAGGGGCATGTGGTTTTTAATAGACTTTCCAGCAAACAAAATATTGGTGATCAAGGCCTTGTTGAGATGGTATTTAGAGAAGTGATGGTAAAATGAATGGGGCTAATGGAGAGTCTTTTCTACAAAGGAATGGAAAAGGGAGTTAGAGAAATGGAGAGTTAGAGAATTGGGGAGTTAGAGAAATGGCCAAAGGATACTTAAGAAGGAATTTTTTTTGAAGTTGTAGATGGACAGAATGCCTTTATTTTATTTATTTTTATGTGGTGCTGAGGATTGAACCCAGTGCCTCACACATGCTAGGTGAATGCTCTACCGCTGAGCTACAGCCCCAGCCAAAGAAGCAATTCTTGAAGTTGTTGGAAGACAGAAATGGCAAAAATAGGTGTCCCCACTAGTGATATAATTATTTTGTGGTGCCTAGGTCCTGGATTTAAAACAATGACAGAATAGCAACCAATATTGGATTGTTGTGCCAAACCTGCATCTGTATAGTGATTTGAAATAAGGACTCTTTTTATTATTATTATTTTTAGGTATACATGACAGTAGACTATGTTTCAGCAGAATATACATACATAAAGTATAATTTATTCTATTTGGGTTCCCACTCTTGTGGTTGTACATGATATGGCGTTTTCCTGTGTACAAATACAAGGCTAGGACAGTTATGACCAACTTTCTGCTGTCTTTCCTATTCCTCTCCTTCCCTTCCTCCCCCTTTGTCTAATCCACTGGATTTCTATTGTCCCCTTCCCGACCTCTCTGGGGTTAGCATCCTCAAATCAGAGACAATACCAAGAAACCAAAGGCCACATGTTCTTTCTGAAATAAGGACCCTTAATCCACGTATGTTTCAACATTTCTTTTAGTCACGTGTAGTAGTCAATAATATAATTGATCTTCTAAGCTCTTCTATGCTTGAGTTTTTCCCCTGAATCTAGTACTGTAAAGTGATCCAGAAGTGAGACAAAAATTTTTTAGTGTGTTTTCTTTTAAATTTTTATTGCTACATTATAATTACACATAATAGATTCATCATGACATATTTGTACATGGACATAACATAATTTGATCAATTTCATTCACAGTACTTCCTTTTCCCTTATCTCCTCCCTCCCCTGACCAACTTCTTCTCCAGTGGTATAATTTTTTTCTTAATGGAAACAGACTTGAGTTCAAATTTTAACTTTACCACATACTTTACCACATATGTGTACTTTATGGTTTGGTTTCTGTGGTGCTGGGATTGAACCCAGGAACTTACATATGCTAGGCAAAAGGGCTCTCCCACTGAGATACATCCAGCACTTGGGTGTGTGTTCTTTTTTTTTTTTTAACAATATCTTTATTTTATTTATTTATTTTTATGTGGTGCTAAGGATCGAACCAAGGGCCTCACACATGCTAGGTGAGCACTCTACCACTGAGCCACATACGCAGCACGGATGTGTGTCCTTTGACATAGCTTCTCGAGCCTCAATTTCCTTGTCTGCAAAATGAGACAATAAGTATCTCATAAGACTATTGAGGATTCAAGAGTTTATAAATATAAAGCATCTCATACATTCATAAGTGTTCAATAAATGATAGATATTATTACTTTGAGTTAATTTCAGGGCTCATTAGAGCTGTGTTTCTCTTGAACAGTTTTGTGAAGGATTTTCAGACTCCGTATTCAGGCAAGACACAAATCCCCTGACCCTGTTCTGTCTTATGTGTGCAGGTCTCTGCCATAGGCAAACCCTGGATTTGCCTCTCACACCAAAGCAGGAAGTGTACCAACTGTTCAGAGCCACTGTGGTTTAATCGTCAGCAACTCCACTTAGCTCACTATCATTTCCTGCCATGTGGAGCCCTGGGCCTCGAAAAGCCCAACCAACCACTTTCCTTCAGGAGGAAATTCCTCAAAGCCTTCTCTGATGTCTAAAGCTTGGACAGAGATGGACATCACACAACACATTGAGCAGACATTCTGGAATCACAAGAGTCACAGGGTGCTAAGACTCCACTTCATGTGTCAGCAGCAAAAAGGTAGCAAGGTTCCTGGGATCCAATGAAATGGCATTTCACCTTTGGACACTGCCTTTGTGCTAGTCTATTTCAAAGACATTAATAAAAGTGGCCAGAAGGCTGAACTTCCCAGTGGACTGGAGGAATTTTGGGGAAGGGAATCTTCTCTTTTGTGGAGGGTCCGGCAGGCAGGCAGCATCGTGTCTAGGGTTTCTGACTCTTCCCAGGAACATTATGGGTCTGCCAATAATCAGTGTTCCCTTCATCCTTTCAAAGTCAGCTTCCAGCAGCGGGGCAGGGATCATTGGATCATTGCTCCTCATCACTACACCCCAAACTACTGTAAGGGATCCTGTCCTCGGGTGCTACGCTATGGTCTCAATTCCCCCAATCATGCCATCATTCAAAACCTTGTCAGTGAGCTGCTGGACAAGAATGTCCCTCGGCCCTCCTGTGTCCCTTATAAATATATTCCCATGAGTGTCCTTCTGATTGAGGAAACTGGGAATATTCTGTATAAGGAGTTTGAGGATATGATTGCTCAGTCTTGTACATGTAGATAATAATGAAGGAACAACTAGCTCGGGCTGCCCATGTAATTGTAGAATGATTGAAAATATCAGTGTGAAAGATGTATGTGATCTTAAATCTATAGGTCCTATCCCTTGACCTAGTATTGTTTCTTTATTCTCCCCCCCATTTGTAATCTACTCAGTTGGTAAGAACCGTGCTAATACCAATTTGACCTAGTCAAATTTGGTCATTAGAACAAATCTGACCACTACTATTGGTCAGTACAATTTGACCACTAGTCAGAGCCCTTGCTGCTTGGGTAAGATGGTCCTTCGGAGATGTTCTATTTTGTCATTTTTATTGTGACATTTTCAAGTCATTGGCCCAAGCTCGTAGAACTTTGTAAAGTATCCCACCAAAGCCTGGGAAAGGTGGACTTTTGCTAGTGTTCAGCTTCTAAGGCTCTGGAAGATTT
The DNA here is from genome assembly GCF_048772815.1 of Callospermophilus lateralis. NCBI lineage: Eukaryota > Metazoa > Chordata > Mammalia > Rodentia > Sciuridae > Callospermophilus > Callospermophilus lateralis. The sequence continues at coordinate 33,804,036 of NC_135325.1, read as the reverse complement.
GGAGTGGTATTAGTAGCCTGAGATTTTTGTACCCTCTTCCTCACCTCCTGTCTCCTGGAAATGAATGTCTCCTATCCAGACTGCCTGCTTCTATGCTCTTTCCACCTTCTAATTCTTGGACTTGAGAACTTTGTAGGTATCTGTCGTTATAAAAGTCTTCATGCAAACATGTAGGGCTTTTCCTCTCAGCCTCTGCATCTGGGAAAAGGCCCACAGGGAAGCATCAGCATGGAGTTGTCCGAGATGGCAGTTGCTTCAACACCACCAGCATTTGTGGTAAAGAGGAGAAGAGCTGTCATTGCTGATTAGGATGACAGAGATATTTTAAGCCCTGTTGAGAAAGCCTGGTAACTGCCCAACTCTTCCTTGATAAGTTAGTATCATTCTCAGTGGGATGGGATTGATTAAGGGTGGGTACATGTGTTTGCAAATGTTAATCCCTGTCTTTCTTATCCATCATAAATTAACTCATTTTTTAAATATTTATTTTATAATTTTTTAAGTGGACACAATATCTTTATTTTACATTTATGTGGCGCTGAGGATCGAACTCAGTGCCTCAAGCATGCTAGACAAGCACTCTACCACTGAGCCAGAACCCCAGCCCCAAAATTAACTCATTTCTACCAATCCCTTCTCAACAGTTAATTCTAGCTAGACTAAATTATGCTGCAAGTGAATATCTCACAGGTCTATACATACATAAATTCTATTCTTCCCTTTAAGGAATTGTTCCTTAATGTTCCTTTTTCCATCTATCTACTGCATCTTTAGGAATCAGCTAAGATGTGTTTTTTTTTTTTTCATCTCAGTAGCTCCCATGCCTCTCCAGACTCAGGTAGGTGTCCACTTTGGGTTCACATAGCATTACATGCTCTCCCTTAGTATACACTAGTGTAACTGTTTATTGTGAAAAGGATGGAGCTCACTTTGAGGGGTTTTACCTGTGTCATACCCCTGTTCTCTATTGCCAGACCCCAGTACCTAGTAAGTCATTAACACAAACACAGAACACTAGCAATACTTTTTAAAGAGTGGGAAATCCAACCCAGCACCTCATACGTGCTAGAAAGTGGTCTACCCGTGAGCTTTATACCCCAGCCAACAGTGACATTTTTGTGGGGGATGTGTTCTTCCTGATACAATAATTTAATGTTTGCATAGTTCACTAATTTTTTCATTGCAATAAGTGTAATTTATGCATATACTTTGTACATAAATTAAGATGATTAATAGTTGTGCCCCATTTCAAAAGGATGCTGCAAATTTCAATGGAATGTGACAGTTTTGTTACTGAATAAGGCAGTTTGTGAAATCCTATGTACTTCAATTTGAACAGAGAGGAGATATGGGCTTTCAGTCCAGTCATTTTCCCAGTCTGCCTCGATTATGCACAAATACCTAACAGGCCTGAGGACAAACCTTGGTTATAGGACCAGATCCTGAGTTCAGTCTCTTGGTTCTTTGGTATTTGCAGAAAGTCCTGATCTCCCAGCTTTGTGAGTCCTGAATACCTGTGGAACAAGTTGTTTATGGAGTACTCAGTAAATTGGTTGGCCCTATTATCCATTAAGCCCAGACTCATCAAAACCCCCAAAGAAATCACTGGCTATTAGTTTAGTTGAGGTGTCCCTCAAAATCTCATGTGTAAGATGAGATTAGGAGAGAAATGTTTGGGTTTAGAGGAGAAATGACTGGGTTAGAAGAGCCTTAGGGGTTAACTGAATGACAACCCTAGGCTGGTAGGCTGGTGCTAGAGGAGGTGGGTCCCTGGGGCATGCCTTTGGGATATCTATTTGGTCCTTGATGAGCAGAGCTCACTCTCCTCTGCTTTCTGGTGTGATGTCTTGAGCCGTCTGGTTCTGCCACACTTTCATGGTGATATTCAGCTGTCCTTGAGCTCCGAGGAACACAGCTGGCTCTCAGTAGACTGAGTCCTCTGAAACCCGAGTCCCCAAATAAACTTTTCCTCCTCTAAAATTGTTCTTGTCAGGTCTTTTAGTGATAGTGGCAAAGAAGCTCACTGCAACACTGGCAGAATGGGGTGAGTTGTGACTGAAGTGATGGATTCTCTTTTCCTTTTGAAATATGGCTTTAGCTCAGCATTGTTTCTCAAATCCAAAGAGATCTCTACTTTAAACCTTCCTCTGAGAGGAAGGAGACATACATGGTAGTGGAGGAGTGTGTGTATGTGTGTGTGTGTGTGTGTGTGTGTGTGTGTGTGTATGTGTGTACTGTGGGGGCTCTGTCCAGAGAGATTTAGTCCAGAGGAGGAAAGCAGGAAGCCAATCCAACAAACTCAGTGAACAGGCCAGAATGCCATTTGATGTATGGAAGCAAAAGGAACAAGCATTTGAACTTGCTTCTCACCCTGGAACCTTGGGGCAAAGTTGAGGAATCGGGCAAAGTTTATCTTCCATGCCACCAAATAGTTGGGCACTTAATCTTATAAAGCAATATTTCATATGTCTTCAGTTAATTCTCCCAATAGTACTATGGAAAAGAGGTATTAAAAAGTTTCACTGAACTAAAAAAGATTTTTAAAAGTTTAAAAAACGTTTTTTTTTTTAAATTTAAAAAGTTTCACTGAACTAAATTTCATATACCATAAAAAAAGTTTCACTGAACTAAATTTCATATACCATAAAAGTGTCCTCATTAGGTACACAGTTCAGTTTTTAGAATATTCAGAGTCATGCAAATATAATTGTAGCTGGCATTACAGACATGTGCCATCACACCTGGCATCCCATAGGAGCTTAAGTCTGTTGATATCTTTGCTGCACAGAAGCTTTTTTAATATACTTTTAGTTTAGGTGGACACAATATCTTTATTTTATTTTTATGTGGTGCTGAAGATCAAACCCAGTGCCTCATGTGTGCCAGGTGAGTTCTCTACCATTGAACCAAACCCCAGCTCCTGCACAGGAGCTTTTTAATGTAACCTCATTTATCAATTTTTGCTTTTGTTGTCTGTGCTTTGGGGATCGTATCCCAAAATTCATTATCCAGATGAACATCATGGAGCTTTACCCAGAGTTTCTCATAGTAATTTTAGTTTCAGGTCTTAGCACTTTAGTATGGTATGAGATAAGGGTCTAGTCTTATTCTTAAGTGTGTAATTATTCACTTGTCCTAACACCACTTCTTGAGGAGACGATCCTTTTATCTTTGGGTGTTTGGGGCACCTTTGTCAAAAAACAGTTGTGACTAAATGTGGATTTATTTAGAGGCTCTCTATTCTGTAGTATTGATCTGTGTGTTTGTTTTTACACCAGTGCCATACTGTTTTGATTACTATAGCTTTGTAGTATATATCAGAGTCAGAAATGTGATGCCCTTAGCATTGTTCTTTTTTGTGTAATCTATTTATTTAGGGACTTTTGTTCCATAAAAAATTTAGGACTATTCCAATTTTGACAGATATTGGATTGAATCTATACATTTTGGGTAGTATGGATGTTCCTGAAAGCTTAGTCCTTGTCCACAATGACAATCCAATAATGAGGACAGAGGACATGGTTTGGAAAAAAGGAGAAAGAAGATTTATTGCTTTGCTAGCAAAGGAAAAACAGAGGATTCCTGTCCCAAAGGCTAGGATTCTGCCCATCAGCATGAATGGGGGCAGATTTTAAAGAGGTGACTCAAAGGCTACATTTCACCTGTTCTCCATTGGAGTTGTAATTCACTTGTTAATTTGTGAGATAGTAATTTTTGAGATATTCTGTACCATGCCCAAAGTCTGGATTACTTTATTCCTATAGTGGGTGTGCCAGGGACACATAATTCTGCCAAAAATGGGGGAAAAAGGTAATCCTGTTTCCCCTGAGATAAGGGAGGGGAAGAGATTGGGGAGGATCAGGGAGAGAGGAAGAGAAAGAGACAGGTCCATTTTAAAAATCAGTCGCAGTGGCAGAGCAGCAAGGGCTAATTCAAAGCATAAAGTGGGCCACTGCTACATTTCCCCACAGTCAATTTCTACATTCCATTTCTGTGGAAAAATGGGTGACAACACCTTCAAACTGATTCCTGCTAAAAGGGGACAAAGTTGAGGGAATACACCAAAGCCCTTGTTCTCTATCAGGTGGGGCGTGGAAACTGGAGGGTATTCAGCATCAGAGCAGTACAGAGGTCCGTGGTGGCAGATGGCAGGGGACTGGACAAGGCATACATAGGGCAGGGGTCATGCTAAGACAACAATAAATGAGACAGCAAAGCATTACTGTTTTGTAAACAATTAGCACAAATGCAATTAGTGTTTCAGCCAGCCTCTGAAAACCATGAAGACAGTACTCATATCAGTGGAAAACAGATCAAGTTTGTCAATGTAGGAGGTTAGGCAGATTTGTAGGTCTATGAGATCAGGCTCAAATTAACTTGGACAAAGTTGTGACTCTGGAGTCCTTTATGATCATCATCGGGCACTCTCACACAAGACCTTCCTTTATAGCCTCCAGCTTTACTTTTGGTAGGGCTGACACACGTGTGCATCTTAAGTTACATTAAAAATATTTTGTAAATTTAGGACGGTGCTTAAGCTATACTCTCGCACCAGGTGTTTAGGACCAAGTTGGTCAAAACTGACCTTTTTCCTATCTATTAAGAGTCAGCAGGGGCTGGGGATGTGGCTCAAGCGGTGGCGCGCTCGCCTGGCATGCGTGCGGCCCGGGTTCGATCCTCAGCACCACATACAAACAAAGATGTTGTGTCCGTTGAAAACTAAAAAATAAATATTAAAAATTCTCTCTCTCTCTCTCTCTCTCTCTCTCTCTCTCTCTCTCTCTCTCAAAAAAAAAAAAAAGAGTCAGCTGAGATTCCTCAGATCACTCTTGGGGACATGTGTGAAACCTGCTGGCTCCTTCAGCTTTCCTCTACCAGTGGTGCCACCTGTCGGGATGGGCGGGGGTCTGGCTGACCACACATGGCTTCTCTTGGAAGCACCAGGGACATTCTGGTCTCCAATGCTGCTCCTCTTGGCAGAATTTGCACTGGTTGGCTTCCTGCTCTCTAGGGTCCCCTCGATCTCACTGATCAGCAGCTTGGGTGACTTATCAGAGTTGCAGGGCCCAGAGAGGGGTCCCATCATCTCTGGGTCCTGGATGACCTTAGAGGACAAGGGCCAAAATGTTGGCTGCTTTTTCCTTGGCACTTTTATTCCTCACATTGGTCTCCAACTTTTTGGTTTAAAAAGCCCAGCAAGCCAGTTTCAGCAGTCTTCATGAGGGAGTTACGGGTTATAACTTCAATATCTATAATTTTACAGTTACCCCTTTCATTTAATTGGGGTTACTATTTAGTACTGGAAGTCAGCATTTTATACTTTCTGTCCTGTACTGGATGGCTTATATCTCAAATTTACCCAGATTGTTGTTTTTTGTTGGTTTTTAAAGAAATACCTCTGCAAAACGCTAATGGGCAACATTTACAAATTTTACAAGGAAAATACAAAATGAAATTAAAAGAGCAAAAACACATTCAGTTTGTGTAATAACTATGAACCAAGAAAAATGGCTTTTAAAAAATAATCTTGAACATTTACTTAGCTATATATTATATCCCCTGTTTGAGATCACAGTAATTTTTACAACAAAAATCAATATTTTCGCCACAACTTTAAATGAGCTGAAGTCTAGCCTAGTTTGGAGCCATTCTAAAATGTAATAAGGTCAAAGGCAGAGGTTTGGCTCAAGTTAAGGCGGGGCTCTCAACACATAACAATACAATATTACATCTAAACAGGAATCAAATGTTAAGAGCTTTTTGCTTTTTGTGGAAAAAGTGCGGAATGCTTCCATGTTTTACAGTGTCACCTTTAAACAGATCAGACTCTCCTTATCTTCCAAAAATGGATTTTAATTCTAGTTATGAAGAGAAACACAAAATGTTATATATAACTTATTGACAACTGGAAACTTCATCTAGCTATAAAACATCAAATGACATGAATAGATACCAATCAAGATTGTTATTTCTATACAAATGCAAGATTTTGCTGTAAGTAATTTTAGTTTGGATAACACCATCTTTGCAAAGGGCTGCCGTAAGCTTTACATTTACCCAAGTTTAACTTTTTTAAAGTACAATTTGGAGCCCAGAGTATATGGTAAAAAGAATCACAGGTCTGCATAGGTTATAAAAAATCAAAGGATAGCCTTAAATCTTATACACTTAGGAAACAGTGTTAATGATCAGAAATTGACTTAGTTAAAGCAAACAGATATAAGACAGGTCTTTAAATGACAGTATGGCCCTTCTATGTAAGATATAATGTATAAAAGAGCACTTATTGGTTGTCTTGCTGGTAAACTTACATAAACTTTCATTTTGTAAACTTTTCCATAACACTTAGACAAGGCTTAGACAGATATACTTCTCAGACACATACATATACCTAGTCACATATTTAGGCTATAACAATATAGTTGATACACTGAGAGGGTTTTTTAAAACCAGTTACAAAGTAATCTTTTATGACTTTAAAAAAGATACAATATTTTCTCTGACATGCCCATGCTAATTCACACTGTTAGTTACTTTAGATTCCGTAGAGGGGAGTAAAGGGAAGGTAGGGGAAATAGGGTAGGAAGGACAGTAGAATGACTCAGACATTAGTACCCCTATGTACCTATATAACTATACAACAGGTGAGATTCTACATCATGTACAACCAACCAGAACAATGAGAAATTATACTCCATCTATATAATATATCAAAGTGCATTCTACTGCCATGTATAACTAGTTAGAACAAATAACAAAATACATTATCAAAAAAAGGTACAAACCCTAATTCCTTTAAGACTTAGTTCCCCCAAATAATAAAACCTAACAAATACAAGAAAATTGGCTTGACAGTTAAGAGAATAACAATGTTTCAGACCTTGCTTTATATCAGTACAATAATTTTAAATAAATTTGTGCTTATTAAAGCCAATTTAATCACAAACACAAACTTGTTGAGGTTTACCATCCATGAACCTTCTGCAACTTAAAAATTCACAACTTATTTACTATCCTTAGTTTTCCTCTTTCATCTTGGACTTTAGCACAAGAATATTACTTTACCAGACAAAATACTTTCTCATCCAGAAATATTGCTTTTACCTTCCAATTTTCTGCACTAAAATATATTTCCATGCCTGTAACTTTCTTTTATCTTTTCTAGTTTCCAATCCTTTTTAAAATTCACATGCTGAAACAATCCTTGTGAATGTTATCTGGGCACTTAATTGACACAACAAATTCATCCCAGGAGCGGGATCAGACAATCTGGCATATACACAAACTGTGACTCCATCTTTTCTCTCCCAGGTTGCATTCAAGGGGTTGGAGTACAGGATATTTTTGAGCCTGACCAGTCTCCCTTTCATCCCAATGTCATCCACTTTAAGTGAGTTCCCCACTGTCAATTGCACACAGAGGCTCCTTGTGGACCTTTTTCTTAGGTGCATATTTGTATGCCACAGAGGAGGCCCTTTCCGTCCTTTTCTTTAGGCTTGCTTGAAGCTCCCTTTGCGAGGCTGCCTACCACACATAGGTTGGCCTTAGGGCTGGGTCAACTGGGAAACAAAGTCCCAGAAAAGCTGCCTGGGCTTAGAGAAATGGCCCAAGAGAATGTGGCCTCTGCCCTGCCTTCCAGCCCCTTTTGCCCCTGGGGGGTGGAGGCTGCTGGCCACAAACTATGTGGCAGTAGGTTTCAGTACTGTCAGTTCCTAACCTGGGGGTAGGAGTTGTCTCCCCTTTTCCTATCTGACAGGATACCCCATTTAGCCAGGAGATATGCATTATTGGGACAGAGAAATCCTTGCTCTAATAGTATCCCATCAAACTAAATGCCTGGGGAGACTGGCAAAATAACTGCACCCAGAAAAGAAAAGGACAGAAATTAAGGCCAACCTGTGTTTGAAGCAACCAAAGGAGCTTCAACAGCTGCTGGGTGGTCCTTCAGCCCCTCCCTTTACTCACAGGAACAGCTCCCCTTGTTCAACCCCAGGCAAATTTGCCCATCTCCTAACTCTCTGCAGTTGGCTCTCAGCAAGTTCCCCAGCACTTGCATCCTCAGCTTGGGAGTGGGGTTACTTTAGACCCAGGACTGCCCACGAAGGCTGGAGTGGGGGCTGAACTCATGTTCCAACTGGGGGCCAAATTTGTTCCCTAATGCTTGGTTCTTGTCCCTGATGCCAATCCAATAACAAGGACACTTTTCCCCCATAGCTTTATTGAGGTAAAATTGAAGTACAATAAAATGCACATATTTGAAGTATGCAGTTTGATCAGTTTTGACACATATGTAAACAAAACAAGAAATACAAAAAGCATTTCCATTACTTTTTTAAAATTTGAAATCATGCAGACTGTGAATTATTGAATTATTATTACATTAAAAATCAATTACCTTAAGATATATAGAACCCCACCACCACATCAACAATTTCAAGATTAGATGGTGCACTTATAAATATCTTTGAGGTCAAGGAAGAAAGCACAAGAATATTAAATAAAATGTGTTTTGAACTAAGTGATGATAAAAGCTTAAAATATCAGGATATTTCTGGGATTAAACAGTACACAGATGAACACTTATAACTTCATGTACTTGTACCAGAAAGATGCTAGAATAACAAATTATTTTCAAATTACAAAAACCAAAGCTGAATGTTTTCTCTGTATGTGGATGCTGATCCATAATGGGGGTTGGGTGGGGGGCAAGCATTGGAGGAATGGAGGAACTTTGGATAGAACCTAGGGGAGGGAGGGAAAGGGAGGGGGCATGGGGGTAGGAAAGACAGTATAATGAGATGGACATCATGACCCTAGGTTCATGTATGAAGACAAGATTGGTGTGTATACTTTGTGTACAACAACAGACTTGAAAAATTGTGCTATATACATGTACTATGAGTTGAAATGCATTCTGCTGTCATGTATAACAAATTAGAATAAGTAAATTAATTTAAAAAAATTAAGTCATAGGAAAGAAAAAATAAGAGTAGGAGCAGAAATATAGAAATAAATAAGAAATAATACAGCTAAAATTTGATAAAAATCAAACAGGTCTAACCAATAAAAAAGCGAGAACACAAAAATTAGTATCAATGTAAAGAGAGCTATCAAAATAACCCTATAGATGCTAAAAATATATTCAAGTAGTATCATGATTGTATGCCAACATATGTGATAGCTTATGTAACTTGGTCTATGTTAGAGAACGATCCGTGTGCTGCTGAGAAGAAAGTGTATTCAATCATTGATGGATACAATATTCTATATATGTCTGTTAAGTCTAAGTTATTGATTATATTATTCAGTTCTAGAGTTTCTTTGTTTAATTTTTGTTTGGAAGATCTATCTAGTAGTGAGAGAGGTATGTTAAAGTCACCCACTATTATTGTGTTGCAGTCTATTTGATTCTTGAAGTTGAGAAGTGTTTGTTTGATGTATGTAGATGCTCCATTGTTTGGGGCATAAGTATTTATGATTGTCTTATTGATGTATAATTCTGTTAAGCAGTATGGAGTGTCCCTCTTTGTCCCTTCTGATTATCTTTGGCTTGAAGTCCACTTCATGTGATGTGAGAATGGAAATCTCTGTTTGTTTATGCAATCCATGTGAATGATATGTACTTTTCTTATTCTTTCCGTTTCAGTCTGTGGATGTCTTTGCCTATGAGGTGAGTTTGTTGGAGATAGCATATTGTTGGACCTTGTTTTTTTTAAATCCAATTTGCCAGTCTATTGATAAATCCAGCCTAATTCCCTCTTAAGATTGGGAGCCATCTCACCACAAAGGCATGAAAAGCTAATTTCAGCTTTACTATAAATTACTGCAATTTCTAAACTTGCTTGGAATGCCTGCAGGTGCCTTGAACTCACCCTTGCCTGGCTCTCCCTGATCAGATAAAACCCTCTCTGAATCTCTAATGACCCTCATAAATTCTGATGTCAGGGCCAGTTAAAATACTAACTAGCCTTTGTGCTATGTTTGTCAAAATTTTGTTATCTGTAAGTTCTCAATCCCCCGCCCCTTGTGTAACTTTCTGTGTTATAAAGCTATGCTCCTAGAGAGCTGGGCTGCTGTCTTCTGTTCCCATGGTTTTCGGGAGAGGCAGCCTGGACGGTCGAAATGATAAGCTTGCTTTAATTTGATTTCAATTGGAGTCGGTGGTCTTTTCTTTGAATCGTGGTCTAACATCTATATCTTCTGATTGTTGAGTTTAGGCCATTAATTTTCAAGTTTATTGTTGAGATATGATTTGTGTTCCTGGAACTTTTGGTTTATTTCTAGTTTTTAATTTGAATTAGTTTCTCATTTGATTGACTTTTCCTTTTGTGTAGTTCCTCCTTTCACTGGTTTTTACTTTTTTTCTTCATTTCATCTTCATGGAATATTTTGTTCAGAATATTCTGAAGTTCAGGCTTCTGGTTGTAAATTCTTTTAGTTTTTGTTTATCATGAAAGGTTTTTATTTCATCTTTAAATCTGAAGCTTAATTTTGCTAGATATAGGATTTTTGGTTGGCATCAATTTTCTTTATTTATTTACTTATTTTGGTACTGGGTATTGAACTCAGGAGCACTGAGTGTCACTGAGCCACATCCCCAGCCCTATTTTGTGTTTTATTTAAAGACAGGGTCTCACTGAGTTGCTTAGTACCTGCAGTTGCTGAGGCTGGCTTTGAACTTGAAATCCTCCTGCCTCAGCCTCGTGAGCTGCTGGGATTACAGGTATGCACCACCTCACCTGGCTTGGCATCCATTTTTTTCCCCAGAGCTTGGTGTACGTTATTACAGGACCTTCTAGCTTTGACAGTCTGGATTGAGAAATCAGCTGAGATCCTTGTTGGTTTCCCCCTATATGTAATCTGATATTTTCTTCTTGCAGCCTTTAAAATTCTATCCTTATTCTGTATGCTAGGTATTTTCATTATACTGTCCCTTGATATGGGTCTGTTGTAATTTTGCACATTTGGTGTCCTGAAGGCCTCCTGTATTTGATTTTCTATCTTATTCTTTAGATTAGGGAAATTTCCTAATATTATTTCATTGAAAGATTGTGCATTCTTTGGTTTGATAGATGTGCCTTCATCTATCCTGATCAATCTTAAATTTGGTCCTTTCATGTTATCTCATAATTCTTGGAAGTTCTGTTCTTGGTTTCTTAGCTCCTTCTCTCTGTGGTCCACTTTATTTTCAAGATTACACATTTTGTCTTCTTTGCCAGAGGTTCTCTCTTCCAAGTGGTTTATTCTGTTGGTGATGCCTTCTATTGAATTTTTAATTTGGTTTATTTTTTCCTCACTTCAATGATTTCTGTTTGATTTTTTTTCAGAATCTCTATCTCTTTATTGAAGTGATCTTTTGCTCCCTGTATTTGCTCTCTTACAGTATCCTTTACTTTGCAGATCAGTTTAACTATGTAACTGTGTACACTCCAAACTCCTCTGACATTTCTTCCACTATGGTGTTGATGGATTCTATTATTGGAGTACCTTGGTTTGCTTGGGGTGATTTGTTCTCTTGGTTTTTCATGTTGTTTGTGTGTCTACCCATCTAACAGTATGGATCAGAGTCAGTAGAGTTTCTCACCTGAGGACTTACAGTGTCCCTGGAGGTTTCCAGTACATCACTATTTAGGGGGAGAAAAATAATTATAACTAATTCAAACAAGTTACAGCATTAATCAAGTAGCTCCTACTGTGATGTATACAATGATAATTATCAAAACAAACAGAAATTATATGATCAGTTCTTGCCTATTTTAAGAATAGCAAGTTTGCAAAATGGTTTATATTTTCAAATGGTGGACAGGGAGTGAACAGAGGTGATATAGGATGTGATGAATTTGAAGGAAGAGGAGAGAACACAGAAGAAAAAGATTAAAGGAAGAGTCAAAGAAGGAACAATAGATATTGGCTATTAGCAGAAGATAAGAAAACAAGGGAAACAGGCAGGGGAAAATATATGTATGTGTGTGTGTGTGTGTGTGTGTGTATGTATATATATATATATATATATATATATATATATATATGTATGTATATGTATATATATAAAGCAAAATTTTTAAAAAATTAAAAAGAAAAATAAAACAATACAAAATAAAACTAAAATATACTAATCAAAAATCCTAGTTCACAAAAAGCTAATCCATGTAAAATAACTGGCTTCAAAAATGCTAGAAATGGGAAGAAAAAGTAGAAGAGTATATAAATGTCCATGTACCATTAAGGTCACAATTAAACAGTAAAAAATAATTTAAAAAAAAAACAGAAAAGAAAAAAATCTTGATGAAAAATTAAAGAATTCTTTCTATCAGAGTTGAAAATATTCTCCGCTTCGCTTCTCAGCAGTGTGAGGCGGGGTCTTCTAGAGTGTGATGCCCCACCCTCTGGCTTGCTGGAGTGAGAGAGGTAACCCACAGGTGGAATTCCTAGAAGCAGGGTTTAGGCCTGGGCTCCAGGGTCTTTGCTGAATGCCAATTGGTCTAGAGATTTTTAATCAGCACACCTCCAGTACCTCCAGTACTTGCTGGTCCTTGCTGGAAGACTACCCCAGGGATTTCCCCTGGGTCCACTCACATGGTGGGAGACCCAATTCTTAGTCCTGTACATCACCTGCAGACCCCACACTTCCTGGTCTTGGGTTCAGTCTCCAAACAATTTCCCCTGTCCCTGTCCTTCCAATTTCCCAGCCAGATTCATCTCTTCCAGCAGGTCCTGCAAGCAGTCGGATTGCAGCGGGAGGGTAGAGCTGGGTGGGTTTCCACGACCAGTTTTCCCCTGTAAACCTCTCTCCACATTTGATGTTTCCTGGTCACACAAGCACACTCTATGTTGTGCAGTGTGTGTTTACTGGGCCTGTATTTCAGGCCAAACTTGGGTTTGCAGGAATTGGCTTCCTCTGTTCCTGGCCCATGCTGCAGCTACAGAATGGATCCTTCCTCTGTTCTCCCTCCGCACATGAGGTAGAGAGATGGCAGCTTCTTTCCCCACATACAGACATCATGCAGCACATCTTTCAGGTTTGTCAGGTGATGTACTTGATCTTTAAAGGCTCCATACCCAGACGTGCCTCGGACCTCCTAAAAGTGCGGGTTCCTTTAATTCCTTTATCCCTCTACTATGCCCAAGAGGGACACTTGGCTGGAGCTTCTGGCCTAGCTGTGCTGCTGGGGATTTCTTTCTTATTATATCCAAACTCCTGAGTCCCTGACCTGATTTGAATGTCCAGTTTTAAATTCTAGTAAAGTCCCCCTGGTTTTTTGTTCACCCACCTTGCTGCTGAGAAGCTGCCTGCCGGTTTTCTTGATTTCACTGCATGGGGCAGCCAGGAACATGACCTCGAGGATGCAGTTTTAGAAAAAGGGAAACAGAAGGCTTATTGCTTTGGTACCCAGGAGAAGCACAGGGGACTCCTTTCCCAAAGGCTGTGATTGTGCCCATCAGCAGGAACAGGGGGCTTTTAAAGAGGTGACTCAAAGGCTAGGTTCCACATGTTCTCTGTTGGAGTTGTAATTCACTTGTTAATTCGGGAGACAGTCATTTCTGAGATCTTCTAGGGCCATCCACAAGGTCTGGATTACTTCATTCCTGTGGTAGGTGTGTGCTCAAGCACCCTCTGCCTGGGATGGGGAAGAAAGGTAATCCTGTTTCCCCTGAGATTAGGGAGGCAGAGAGAATAGGGAGGAGCAGGGAGAGAGGAAGAGAAAGAAATGTGTTCTTTTTAAAAATAAGCTGCAGTGGCAGAGCAGCAAGGGCTATGTTCAAAGCATAAAGTGGACCACTACTCTGGTAAGATGCTTGTCTTGTTCCTGATCTTATAGGAAAAAATATCCCCCTTTACCTCAGTATGATGTTAGCTGTGAAATTGCCATATGTGTTGAGGTACGTTTCTTCTATACCAAATTTGTTAAAAATTTTTTTATCATAAACGCATGTTGTATTTTATCAAACGCTTTTTCTCTATCTATTGAGATGAACATATGATTTTTGTCCTTTATTGTGTTCATGGGGTTTGTCACAATTATAGATTTGCTTATGTTAATGCCTCCTTGCATTGTGGGGATAAATCCCATTTGATCATGGTCTGTTAGTGTGGTTTGAAGTCAATTTTCCAGTACATTGTTGAGGATTTTTGCCTCTATATTAATCTGGAATATTGACTTGTAGCTTGCTTGCTTGCTTCTTTCTTTCCCCCATTCTTTATCTGGGTTTGATGCAGGTTCATGCTGGCCTTGTAGAATGGGTTTGAGAAAAATTCCTTCCTCTTCAATTTTTTGGATGTTTGAGACACATTGATATTATTTCTTTTTTAAATACTTGATATTGTGATGCCTCCAACGTTGCTCTTCTTGCTTAGAATTGTTTTGGCTATTCTGGGTCTCTTATGTTCCCAAATAAGTTTCAGAACCCCATTTTCTAGTTCTGTGAAGAATGTCCATATTTCGTAGAATCCAGCTGTGAAGCTCTCGGCTCTTGGACTTCTCTCTGATGGGAGTCTTTTTATTACTAATTCAATCTTCTTTCTTGTTATTGTTCTGTTCAAATTTTCTGTTTATCCTGATTCAGACTCAGTAAGTTGTGTGTCTCTCCAAATTTATGTATTTCTTCTAGTTCATTGAATTTGTTGGTATATAATTGTGTAATTGTCTCGGATGGACCTTTGTATTCTGTCCTTCCAGTTGCAATGCCTCCATTTTACTTTCTAATTTTATTTTAGTCTTCTTTTTTAAATCAAGTAAAGACTTATCAATTTTATCTCATCACCCAAATTTGTGTACATTTACTAATCTTGTACATACATTTTTTAAAAAGAAATTAAAATTTCCAGTGTATAACAAAAAGCCCACCAACTCTTAGTTTTGTTAATCCTTTCTATTGTTTTTCTAGTCTATATTTTATTTATTTCTTCTTTGATCTTTATTTCATATTTCCTTCTAGTAACTTTGGTTTTAGTTTGCTCTTTTTTTCTAGATCCTTGAGCTGTAGTATACGATATTTGAGAGTGTTCTTATTTTTTGATGTGGGAATTTATTGCCCTTAGAACTGATTTTGCTATATTTCATAAGTGTTGGCACATTGTATGTTCATTTTCATTTGTCTGAAAATATTTTAAATTTCCCTTTCAGTTTCTTCATTGACCTCCTGGTTGTTGTCTAAATTTCCATGTATGTGTATTAGCTGCCCGCAGCTTCCCCCTCGCCATCCCATGGCAGCCATGGGCCGGGACTTTTCACCTGGCTGAAGTGACCCCGCCCCTAAACTCTGCTTGGCCAACCTGCTAAGGGTAGTAACAAGGCCTAGCCCTCCTTCCTCTAGGGACCTAACTGGGTATGGTTCGGCCTGAGCACTCACGACCTCCCCTCATTCTTTCACTGACCAGTGAACCTCAACGCAGAGCACCTCACATTCCCAATAAAACTCTTTTTGATGCCTTATTCTTGTTCTGTGGTTCCAGGCCTCACGCCTTTTTCTACTTTATGTGTAGAATTGCTAAAGTTTCCCCTGTTCTAGTTTCATGGTATTGTGGTCAGAAAAAACACTTGATGTGATTTTGATTTGTTTGAATGTGTTGGGAGTGTTTTGAGATCTACCACATGGTTTATCCTAGGAATGGTCTATGTAACTTAATAAAAGTGTACATTCTGCTGCCTTGAGATGCAAGGTCCTATATAGGGCTGTTAAGTCCATTTGGTCTAGGGTGAAGTTTAAGTCCAATTTTTCTCATCATGTCTCTCTCTGGATGATCCTTCCATTACTGAAAGTACATTAAAAGGATATTAAAGTCCCCTTCTGTATTGCAGTCTAACTCTTTCTTCAGACCCATTAACATTTGTCATGTATTTTTAGGTGCTCTGATGTTGGTGTACATATGTTTACAATTGTTATGTGTTCTTTCTGAATTGACCCCTTTATCATTTTATAAAGACTTTATTTGTCTTGTTTTGCTTTTTTTTTTAATTGCAGTATACTTTTATCTGATTTAAACATAGCTACTCCTGTTCCCTTTTAGAATCTGAGTCAGCCAGTGGGTGGACCTGGAGCCTGGATCTACTGGAGTGGATCTTTTTTTGCATCTGCTTCGGGTAGGCTTAGATCCTGTATCTCTTGGAGATGTTCTTCAGGGCCTTACTTAACACTAGGGTAGACCTTGAACTTGAGTCTTCAGGGCCTATCCAGGCACTACATTGGTCTTGAGTCTAAGTCTTTGAGGCCAAGCCTTGGTCCTGTGTTCACAGAGTTGAATTTAGGCCTTGGATTTGTGTGGGTGGTCCTAGAGCTTCAGTCCATGGAGGCTGGCCTGGCACCAAGGTCTACTGGGATGAACTTGTACCCTGGGTCTACGGAACTGGCCTGGACCCTGAGACCACTGTAGCCTGGAGTCAGCTTGGTGCTGAGGCAAGTATAGAGCCTAAGGCTGACCTACAGCCTGAGATCACATGTGATGTACCAGTGCTTATGGCCATGTGGTCTGTCATTTGGGGGATGACGTGGAGTTTGGGTCCATAGAGGCCAGGCTGAAAGCAAAGTATACTGGAGGCCAGGTTTGTAAGGGCTGGCCTGGGTCCTGGGGCTTCAGGGGCCAGCTTAAAGGGTATTAGGGCTATAGGGAACATTACAACACTGGGCAGGCCTAGATCTTGTATCCACGGGTTTGGCCTAGTTCTTGAGAGCAGATTTGCTGATACGACACAAGAGCAGGCCTGCAGCCTAGGGCTCTGTGGGCCGACTTGGCTCTGGGCTAATTGGTAATCTGGGGTGGACCTGGAGCCTGGAGCTAAAAGGCCTCACCAGGAGGCTGAGTCCATGGGTGGTAGGCTGATGACTAGGGCTGTAAGACATGGCCTGATCCTGGGGTGATGGGTGTCAGGTGCTGGGGGTGGTATGGACCCTGGGGCTGCTGAGTGAGGCTGGCCTGGGTCTGGGGTGGCCTAGAGACTGAGGCTGTGGGGACTTGCTTGGTGCTGGTTTGGGCCTAAAGCCTGGTACACCAGCACTGATCTAGGATTAAGAGTGACCTAGAGCCTGGGGTTATTGAGGTCAGCCCAGCAGTGAAGAGAGAGTTAGCTGTGCAGGCCTAGAGCCTGGGATTGTGGTATCTAGCCTGCTACTAGGACAGGCTGAGAGCATGACTCTCTTGTCTACCCAAAGCACCAAGGGCTTGCCTGATGCTGGGTTTTGCAGCATTAGATTTCAAAGCAGGTCCAGTGCTTGGTCCCCTCTCCTTATAAAAGTAAAGGATGTCTCTGTACATGTGCAGTCTCATGTTGGGGGAGGGGGATGTTACAGGCAATGTAAAATTGTCCTTCCTACTCTCTTCAGTGTGTGTATTTTTTTTTTCCTTACTTCTGTGCTATACTCAGGTAACATAATCTCTTACCCGGTTTCCTTAACTCTTGTAAAGGTATTTTGTGTGTCGATCATTTTCAAATTGATATTTCTACAGAAGGCTGATTCCTAGCCACCATTTTGCTAAGCATCTCTCTCAACCCTTTGTACCATCTGCTCAATTTTCCTATAAACCTAAGACTGCTATAAAAATAAAAATAAAGCATTAAAACCAAAAAGGCTTTTTGTATGGAGCAAGTTCTGATACAGATCAAATAAAGATGAATCGTATGAGTAGGCACTGCCAAGAAACTTCTCCACGGGTCAAATAGTGTTAATTTTCTGAAAATAGGACTTTTTTGGGATCTGCAACTCAGTTTCTCCCTCTAGTGACTGCTAGGCTACTGATTTTCACAATTACTGTAGTTGTCAGGCTGTTGATTTCCAAAGCTACTGTAGACCTGGGAGTAGAGGGATTGGAATAGAACAACTGAAAATTTCACAAAGCTCATGATTATTTTAAAGGCTCAGTCATTTTTCTTGAACAAATGCTCCTTGGACTATCACAAGCCTTTGATTAATCGCAGAGTTCTGAAAACATCGATTTGGACAATTTATTATTGATGCTCTTATTTTTATTGAGCAGACTTTTGGAGCTCCTTGCTCCACCATTCCTCTACCACTTCACATTTAGTCCCTTTTTACTGAGACTTGTCTCACAGAGTCACAGCTCTATGTCCTCTATATTTGTTCAAATGATGTAAGTGGATTTGCCCAGGAAACAGACTAGTTCTCATCCCAAGAAATATTAAACAGCCTTAGAAACCAGAATGTATACATACTTAAATACATATATGTGTACATACATACATACCCTCAGCCCCATGCCAATGGATCTATATAATTCCACTTGCAAGAAAAGGGAAATACTAATGTTAATGTGAAAGAAAAAGATCTTGCTCATAGTACTCTTCCCCAATCAGATGCTTTTATCAGTTTCTCATCCTTATATATTTGGGTGACTTTATGTTCAAAAGAAGAAAACAAACTTTGACTTTAGTTCCCCAAAAGGGCCAATGTAAAAATATCAGAGAAAACAAGAAGGGAGGGACAGAGGAAAAGGAATTTCCACACACCAAAAATGTACCAGATACTTGAACAATGTCTATTAGGTAGGAGGAACAATCTTAAGAGTGGTTGTAGGGGTTGGGCAGCAGAGTATAAGAAGGCTCAGTAACTGTACTACTTTTCACTGAGATGATACAAGCTCAGCTGATACCTGCTTGCTGCACCTTCCTGGAGTCATGCCATGGTTTCCTGATGCTGCTGATGTCTCAGCTGGTAAGTCTGGAAAAACCCTCACAATGTTAAGGATTGGGAGGTTGGTGAGACGGGAGCTGAACATGAAATTGACTCTGCCTTTTCCCTTTTCCATTCTTTTTTCAGACCTTGACATACTCTAAAGAGACCCATGTCTTTGAAGCT
The DNA here is from genome assembly GCF_048772815.1 of Callospermophilus lateralis. Taxonomy (NCBI): domain Eukaryota; kingdom Metazoa; phylum Chordata; class Mammalia; order Rodentia; family Sciuridae; genus Callospermophilus; species Callospermophilus lateralis. Next base: position 33,785,226 of record NC_135325.1, on the reverse strand, counting down.
ATGAATAAGGCTGTGGTGAAATCATTAGGCGGAATGAGAGTCTCAGGAAGTTCTAGGTAGCATTCTCAAGGATCGAGAATATTCAATAGCAAACCTTTTGAGGTTCCTGCGTTTGTAGCATAGAGTGTGTAACCAAATACTGCAGGTAAGAATGTATCTCAGTCTTTGTTTCTCTGGTTACTCATAGCTAAAGTGCCTAACTCCAGGACTCCCAGGTTTCACATAATGCTCTGCTTTGTCTTTTTAGGAATGGATATTATGTATTCAAATGCATAGGGGTTGAGACTATGGGGAAAGTAGCCACAGAGTCATGAAGGTAGATACGCCACTGGTGCTGAGAATTGCACTTATTCTCCCTTGTCTCTGTGTCACTAGGCCTAAATAATTCCTAGCAGAATTGATTTTTGTTGGCTGCAGCATATTTTGTAGACATCACTGGCAGGATATAGACTTTATAACAGGCTGGGTATGGCTGGAATGGTATGAGGATGGGGGAGAGACCAAACCACTAGTCATTATTAGTCTGTGTCCATTGTGCCTGGGGACCGTCCTGGTATTTCTTAGCAATGGTGGAGACCTATTAATACAGCATTGCAACAAGTGGTGGATTTCTTTTCCTCAGAAAATGTCTCTGAGTTTGGGGATAGTTCAGTGTAAAAAGGCAGAAGGAATTCTGTTTTCCCCTCCATTCCACCTCCCCACCCAATACGCATATATGTGCATTTTATCTATCAGCAGTTGAACAGTGCCGAAAGGAAGGCAGTCAGTGCTTCCTATGGAAATTCCCTAGTCCTGGTACTCTTAACATTAGGACACTAATTTCCCCATTCCATAGCACATGATGCTTCTGCATCACAAGCCACACCTGTCTGCCTGTCTCTGTCCACCTCCGCTAAAGACTTATGTCCCCCACTGTGATGAGTGCTTTTCCCTTCTCGATTGTACACACATTGCTGTTTCTCATCTTTCACACCTCCTCATAAACCAGGAGTGAGTACATTATTTTATTATTCTTATGTGTGAATCTACCGTTTTGCTCTTTCCTTAAATCCATTGGTCTGAAACTCTCAATGTAATATAGTGGAGGGCGAATGTCAAGTGGAAAAAGAGTCCTGTGAGCCCCTATTAGTATTTTGCTCCATCTCCTTGGATGGAGCCAGAAGGATGTCACAGATTTAGGATGGCAGAGGCTGGTGAGTCTGGTTGGGAGGGATCAGGGGCTCTGGGCTGTCATTTTTCTTAAGCTTGAGGACACTGCTAAGCCCTGATCGTAGTTATGAAGCAAGGAAACCTGCAAACTTAGAGACAGCCTTTAGGCCCTGAGTTTTAAAATTCTGTTCTAATTAGTTATATATGACAGAATGCATTTGACACATTATACACAAATGGAGTATAACTTCTCATTCTTCTGGTTGCACATGATGTAGAGTCACACTGGTCATGTAATCATATATGCACATCGGGTAATAATGACCAGTTCATTCCACTGTCCTTCCTACTCCCAAACCCCCTCCCCTCCCTTCACTAGGCCCTGATTTTAATACTATAGCAGCTCTCTCTTTTCAAAATAAAAATACATTTTTCTCCCTATGATAAAATAAATAATATGGTTTTAGAAATCAAATACATAGAATGATAAAAAATGAGTAGTAAATGTCTCCTTTCCCTCACTCTGACCTCTTTCTCTCAATCTTAAGCACTTTTGTTTATACTTCCAGGAATTTTTTATTTCTGTAAAGAATCTATACATGCATTCTTTCTTTTTTTGGTTGTATACAAAGTATATTCACACCTTTCTTCTATGTGTACTCTGCTGCACATTGTTTTTTTTCAAAGTATATATGTAGAACATGTTTAATATCAGGACATGTAGATCTGATTCACTCATGTTTGTCTTAAAAATAAATCTAGTTTTAAAATTATAAAAGTAATGCAAATGTCTGAATATATATACCAACATTCCTGAAGAATAGGAAATAAGTAACTCACACAACACAGAGGCAGTCTCTATTACCAATTTATTTTATATTCTTTGAGAAACTGTTGTATAAATTTACAGATATGTGATAGAACTTGTTCTTAAAACAAATGGGATCATCCATTCTGCTCTGAATAGCATTTTTTAAAACTCAATTTATTCATTAACAACATGATTACTATATAGAAGTCTGCCTCATTCTATCACTGTTTTCTTGACTACTTTCCTGAGTCCTACACAGAGAAAATAGCTGGAATTGGGCCTCAGTTTCCTCATGTGTATAATGTGGAACATAACAAGTTAATAATATTATTAATGAAAACTAAGAGAAACAATTTATATAAGGTATTTAGAATGGTGCCTGGTACATAGTATAAAGTACAGGCTGTTAATGTGACTCCCCAAGTCCATGGAATGAGACTACCCCACATGTGAATCTTGAGTCTAATCCAGATATCATAATAATGGTAATAATAGGATAACAATACCAGTAGTATCTAACACTTACCTGGTATAATATGTGCCAGCGTTGTTGTAAGAGCTTTATGTGTGTTAACATTCAACCTTCAAATCCATCAGGAAAATCCTGTCATTTCAACTTTACAAATGAGAAAACTGAGATAATGGCCAGCTCCGAGCGCTGCAGCAGGTTGGAAGAGATGTTTCATGGGGCTTTGGTCAGGGTGTCTTCAATGTGAGCTGCTGCTGACCAGGACCTTTCATCTCTGCCTGGTGCAACATCCGTTTCCAGTGAAAAGGGATTTTACTGCTACCTTTGGGAGTATTTCAAGCCCCAAGGGATCTCAGAAGAGCTGAGAAATAAGCACAGATGCCAGACTATTGCTCAAATTCCTGCATGCCTGTGTTAATGGGAGGCTTAGACTTCTGAGGAATATTCCTAAGAAATAAGTGACAAACCTCAGTGACTTATTTGTAAGTAAGTAAGAAAATAAAGAAGTAAGTAAGTAAAGAAAGAAAAGAAGAACAAGCCAGAGTTAAATTTTGCAAGCTGGGTGATACCATTTTTAAATAGATGGAACCCAGAAAAAAAATAGTCCTGAAGGGGTCAATAACGAATTGAGCTTTGGTCATTTGGAGCTTAAGGTCCTGGTAAGATATCTAGTTAAATGTGTTTCTGTCAGTAAAAATACCAGTGTAGGATGCAGAAGAGAAGTTAGGACTGGAAAAAAAGGATAAATGGAGCTATAGGGGTAGATCAGACCGTAATTAAGGAGTGCTATGAGAAGAATGCTCAAGATGGAGCATCGAAGAAGGCCTACATTTAAGATGAAAGTGGGTTAACAATATTGAAAGATACTGAGGGATCATGGAGGGAGGACTGAAAACAATGTTTATGTTTTTAAGAGAGCTTAAAAGAATGGAAATGGGATCCATATTGCATCACACTGAAGAGTGAGAGAGACCTGGAAATGGATGCATTAGCAGGGATGATTTATTCCCTTTTCTCCAATTTTCTTGCTAAGGATTGTCCATAACTGATATGTTACCCTTCTATTTGCTAATGGTTTGACTTCCACTGGCAACTAAGCTCTACACTCAGTATATATTCAAAGTTCTTAGTATATTCGGTAGACATCTGTTGAATAAATGTAATAAATTTGGATGATAAGAAATGGAGAGTGGGGGCTGGGGTTGTGGCTCAGTGCAGAACACTCACCTAGCATGTGCAAGGTGCTGGGTTAGAGCCTCAGCACTACATAAAAATAAATAAATAAAATAAAGGTATTGTGTCCGACTATAGCTAAAAAAATATTTAAAAAAAAGAAATGGAGAATGATGGTGAATTCACTAAAATGTGTTACAAAGAAAACAGGATCTGGGCTGGGGTGGTGACTCAGTGGTAGACCACTTGCCTAGCATGTGTGAGGCACTGGGTTTGATTCTCAGCACCACATAAAAATAAAGAAAATAAAAGTCAATTGACAACTAAAAAATATTTTTTTAAAAAGAAAACAGGATCACTTTCTGCCAGTGTTTTAATATGAAGATTTATTTTGTGGTGCTGGGTTAGAACTCAGGGCCTTGAGCACGCTAGTCAAGTGCTCTAGCACTGAGCTATATTCCCAGCCCACTTCTAAATTTTGAGACAGGTTCTTACCAAGTTGCCCAGGATGGCCTTGAGCTCACAATCCTGCCTCAACCTCCCATGTAGCTGGGACATAAACATGTGCTACCAAAATTTTTATTAAAATATGAACATTTTTAAGCACCCAAAAAGATGAAACACTAATAAATGGACCACCCATAAAATCACCACATATATTCTACAATCAACATTTTACTATGTTTTATTACATATTCACCCATCTATTTATCTTTATATCCTTTCATCAATCCAATTTGTTTTATTTCAAAGTAAGTTGTTGATCATACTATTTCATCTATAAGCACTTCCTTATTCCTGTAATTAATACAAGATAAAATGTATATGTGTTTCATTTTTGTTGAGGTAAAATATGCACACAGTGAAATGCACAACTCACAATTGTACCATTTGGTGAGGGAGTTTTGTTTTGGGGTACTAGGGTTTGAACCCAGGGTCACTCTACCATTGAGCTATATCTGTAGCCTTTTTTAACCTTGTCTTAAAAAATGTTGAGCCAGGGTCTTGCTAAGTTGTCCAGGCTGGCCTTGAACTCATAGTCCTTCTGCCTCTGCCTCCATTTGGTGAGTTTTGCCAAATACACACACCTCAGTAACTCAAATTCCTGTTAACATATAGAGTATTCCACCATATATTTTTTTGTTCTTATTTTATTGAGATCCATGTCTTAAAATTTACTCATTTAAAATGTGCAAAGTTCTTAGTATACTCAAAGAGTTATGCAACCATAACCATCATTTCCAGAATATTTTCATGACACCAAGGAGATTACACATTAGAAGTCACTTTCCACTTCCCTCCCCGCCCCCAGCCTTTAGCAACCACTAATATGCTTTCTGTCTCCATGAATTTACCTTATCTTATTATCTTATAAAAATGAAATCATGCAATGTGTGTGTGAACTTCTATATTTGTCTTCTTTCACTTAGCATAATGTTTAAGGCTCATTTATTTTGAAGTATACATTAGTACTTCATTTTTATTACCAAATAATATTCTGTTGTATGGATATATGACATTTGTTGATCCATTAATCAACAGACATTTGAGTTGTTTCTACTTTTTATTTTTACAGGCAATTGCACGTTTTTAAATATTTTTTAGTTGTCAATGGACCTTTATTTTATTTATTTTTATGTGGTGCTGAGAATCGAACCCAGTGCCTCACACATGCTAGGCAAGCACCCTACCACTGAGCTACAACCCCAGCCCCCTGTTTCTACTTTTTGCCTAAGAACAATGCCACTATGAAAATTGATGTACCATTATTTGATGTACCATATATAGATACATGCTTTGATTTCTCTTGGGAATTACCTAGTGAGAAATTTGGGGACATATGGGAACTTGATGCTTAAACTGCAAGAATTGCCACACGATCTCCCAAAGATGCTGCATCATTTTATATCTCCACCAGAAATAGGTGAAGATTCAAATCTCTCCACATTCTTGCCAAGCTTATTATCATTTTCATTTTAGCAATTTTAGTGGTGGTGAAGTGCAATGTTATTATGGTTTTGATTTTCATTTACCTGGGGAAAAATGATGTTGGGTATTCATTGCTGTGCTCACTTGTCATTTATATATCCTCAGACACATATCTATTCAGATACTTTGCCCATTTTCAAGTTGGATTTTCTATTTTTATTATTTAAGAGTTCTTTGTATATTTTGAATACTGGATCTTTATCAAATATGATTTACAAATATTTTCTTTCATTTTATAGGTTATTTTTGTCTTGTGCAACTTCATGGCATGGAAATATTTACTTTAGTCCACTCAATTTATGTATTTTTTCTTGCTAATTTAAAAAATTTTTTTTAATTGTCAATGGACTTTTATTTTATTTATTTGACACATGCCAGGCAAGCACTCTACCAATGAGCCACAACCCCGGTCCTCTTGCTTGTTATTTTTAATGTCACATCTAAAAAAATGATTGTCTAGTCTAAGGTTTCAGATATTTATCTCTATATTTTATTCTAAATTTTATAGACTTATATTTAGGTTTATGTTTTTTTGTTTTTTGTTTTTTGTTTTTGTACTGGGGATTAAACCCAGGGGCACTTAACAACAGAGCCACATCCTTAGACCTTTTTATAATTTGTTTACAGACAGGGTCTCCACTGTACCTGGATATATTTACGTTTTTAATCCATTTGTAGTCAATTTTTACATAGACTGTGAGGTAGAGATCCAAATTTATTCTTTCCATGTGGATATCTAATTGTCTCAACACCATTTTTTGAACAGACTATTTTTAACTGATTGAATAGTCTCAGCACCCTGACTGAAAATCAACTGAGTAAAGATATATTCACTTATTTCTGTACTTTCAATTCTATTTCATTGAAATATATGTCTATTCATATGCCATTAATACACAATCTTCATCACAATTCACAACAGCTGAGAATATTTGGTGTATATACACTGTGGAGTTTTATTCAGGCATAAAGAATGAAATTGTGTCATTTGTGGGTAAGTGAATGGAGTGGAGAACATCATGCTTACTGAAATAAGCTGGACTTAGAAAGTCAAGGGCCAAATGTTTTCTGTCATATTCAGAAGCTAGAGTGGAGGGAAACAATGAAAGAAAAGGGGGGACTTCATGAACATAGAAGACCAATAGAGTACAAGAAGGGAATTGAAAGGAAGGGAGAAGGGTAAAGCATTGGAAAATATTGGGGAATTAAATCAACCAAATTATGGTATGTTCATGTGTAAATATACCACAGTGAATTCTCTATGTGTGTGTGCAGGTATTAAGCACTATTTAAAATAACAACAATGACAGAAGGAAGATCAGTAAAGTCAACAGATGGAGGAAGATGGGGAGGGAAAGGGATGGTACTGGGGATTGAGATTGTTTAAACTATGTTATGTGCATATAAAACATGGCAGATGGGCTGGGGATGTGGCTCAAGCAGTAGCACGCTCGCCTGCATGCGTGCGGCCCGGGTTCGATCCTCAGCACTACATACCAACAAAGATGTTGTGTCCGCCGAAAACTAAAAAATAAATACTAAAAATTCTCTCTCTCTCTCTCTCTCTCTCTCTCTCTCTCTCTCTCTCTCTCTCTCTCTCACCTCTCTCTTTAAAAAAAAAACATGGCAGATATTGTGTGTAATTGTAATGTACCAATAAAAATGCACAGTTCTGACATTTGAACATTTATATAGTGAGTTTTGAAATTGAAAAGTATGTGTCTTCAACTTTTTCCTTTTCAAGATAAATTTGACAACTCTGATCCCCTTGCATTCCACGAATTTTAGAATTGTTTGAAAATTTCTGCCAAAAAAAGGGCAGCTGCTATTTTGATAGAAATCATGTTGAATATATAGATCAATTTGATCCATGAAAATGGGATGTCTTTTCATTTATTCATATCTTCTTTTAAGCTATTTTAATTGTTTTTTATGTAGTTTTTAATGTTAAAATCATGCACTTTTTTTAGTAAGTATATTTCTAAATGCTTCATTCTTTTTGAAATGGAATTTTAAAATATCTTCAGGTTTTTCATTGCTAATGTATAGAAGAACAATTCAGGGTTTTTGTTTGTTTTTTGGTTTTGGGTTTTTCTTTTACTTTAATATTATATTTGCAACCTTATTAACCTCAAATATTCACTCTATTTTTTTGTGAATTTCTTAGGGTTTTCTATATGAAAGTTCACGTCCTCTGTAAATGTAGTTTTACCCCTTCCTTTGTGATCTGGATGACTTTTATTTCTCCATTTTACCTATTTGCTCTGAGTAGGTCCTCCAATACAATGTTAAATAGAAGTGATGAAAGCTGACATTCTTGTCTTTTTCCTGTCTTTCACTAAGTATTTTGTTAACTGTGGGTTTTTTACATGTGAGGAAGTTTCCTTCTATTCTTTATTCAATAAGCTTGTTTGTTTTAATCATAAATGAGGTGATAGATTTTGTCAAAGTGTTTTCTGTGTTTATTGAGATGCTCCTATGATTTATTATTTGTCTTATTGCTATGGTGTATAATATTGAGACTTGGTTTGCCAGATGCCCCAGATGCTTGTAGCCATTCTGGAGGGCAAAAAGTCAACCAGATCACAACTTTTGTTTTACTTTCTGCTTCTAAGTGGGAGGGGAAAGAGTCCAACCGTTTTCAAAGGTGAGCTTTCGCTGGGCCAAAAATGTTTAACAGTTTGCATTGCTCTGTCCTTGAAGTAGGAGTTCAAAAATTTAAATCAGTTCAAGTGCTTAGCAAAGCTTTAGATAAGCCTGGCAGAAAAAGGGGAAAAATAACAAACTGCAATTGGAGCAGCTCCCACCCACCTTGCATTCCAGCAGTGACCTCCTGGGAACCACAATGTTAACCCTTTACATGCTGATTTTGTTGCTGGGGGTTTGCAATGAGAAAGAAAAGGTGTTTTTTGTTTTGTTTTGTTTTGGTGTTTTTTTTTTGGATGCTCTGCATTTTTGTGACTATTATACCTGGGTGTGTCTTAGTTCAAGCACTTATAGCAAAAGACAGTGGGTGACTTAAATGACAAACAAGCATTTACCCCTCTCTCCACAGTTAGAAGGTCCAAGATTGCTGGACAAGCAGATTCATACAATGTGATGAGGGCCTGCTTCCTGCTTGGGGACAGCCACCTTCATGCTGTTTCCTTATATAAAAGGTGGAGAGAGAGTGCCCTGGTCTCTTCATCTTATGAGGGCATTAATACCATCATGGGGGATCTAAGTGTAAGACCTCTCCTGTACCTATTTACCTCCCAGAGGCTCCGCTTCCAAATGCTATCACTTTGGGGTGGGGGTGGTTAGACACAAACATTCAGTCTATATCATGATATATGATAAAATTCTTATAATTTCATAAATTCTAGAGGGAATATCACAATCTGTGAAAATAAAAAATAATGTTAGTGAGATATAATTTGTTTTTCTTTTTGCATTAGAGTTTAAACTCTTTGAGTATTACAAGCAGAATAAATCTCTATAAGTGATGATATTAGCTATGATTTTTGCATATTGGAGCCTCTGATAAAAGGAACACAACACTAAATGGGAAAAATCTACAGACTGAGATTTACTTTTGGAGTTTTAAAAATCAATTTTTTTAATTTGCTAATGAGCTCTCGAATCTGACCTTTACAGGCTAATTTTCCAGCTTGAAGTGCATATTTTGAGTGGGTCAAATGGGCTCTAGGACTGACAAGGGCTTTTAGAAATCCTTGCTTTTCATGTGGATTTGAACCATGGCTTTCTGGCTCTGCAATATCTTGGCTTTGCTGGTGAAGAAGAGTGGCTGGTTGGTTTTCATAAATTTTAATTACCTTGACCTCACTCTAAGCTGTTATGACCTGCTATGAGTTGTTTCGCCTGAGCAGACACTGCAAAACTGAAAGCAGGTTCAGATTCCATCAACTTAACTTTTATTTGGAGACTTCATTGCATATTTAGAATAACTCTCTGTGGGGTCCTCATTTATAAAAAACATCCAGAGAGCTGGAGCTATATAGATCACTTACAGATGCCCATGAGGAAGAACATGTTCTCTGTACAAACTATATATATATATATTTTTTTTTTTTCCTGTTTCTCAGGCTGACCTCAAACTCCTGAGCTCAAGTGATCCTCCTGCCTCAGCCTCCTGAGTAACTGGTGAGTAACTGGGACTAAAATTGAACACCACTGTACCAGCTCCTAATCAAAACCTAACTTCACATGAAGAAGCTAGTTTAATTCTATTATTATTATTATTATTATTATTATTATTATTATTATTTCTGGGGATTGAAACCAGGGCCTTGTGCATGCAAGGAAGGCTCTCTACCAACTGAGCTATATCCCCAGCCCCTACTTTAATTCTTTTTAACTGACACATAATATTTGTACAGATTTATTAAGTACATTGTGATATTTTTAATTCATGCATGCTTTGGGTAGTGATCAACTCAGAGTAATTAGCATACCTGTTGCCAAAACCTTGGTCCTTTTCTCCAAAGCCAATCCAATAACGAGGGCATGGTTTTGAGAAAAAGGAAAAATAAGGTTGGTTGCTTTCCCAGCAAAGGAGAAACAGGGACTCCAGTCCCAGATGCTGTGATTCTGCCCATGAGCAGGAATGGGGGGGGGGGTTTAAAGAGGTGACTCTAAGGCTACATTCCTGTTGGAGGTGTAATTCACTTGTGAATTGGGAGACAGTCATTTCTGAGATCTTCTGGTGCCATCCCCAAAGTCTGAATTACTTCGTTCCTGTGGTCGGTATGGACTCAAGCATGGGTAACTCTGCCTAGGATGGGGAAGAAATGTAATCCTGTTTCTCTTGTGGTTATGTAGCGGGTAGATTAGGGAGGAGCAGGGAGAGAGGAAAGCAAAGAAGCATGTCCATTTTAAAAATCAGCTGCAGTGGCAGAGCAGTAAGGGCTGCATTCAAAGTGTGAAGTGGACCACAGGCACATTCCCAGCACCTAAACGTTTATCATTTCTGTAAGGTGAGTACATTCAAATTCCTCTCTCCTGTTTTGAGATGTATAATGTGAAAGGTGAGTGACTCACCTGAGGTGGAGATTCAACCTAGAGATTTTACTGGGGGGCTGCCCGAAGGGGGAGAAAAGGAGAGAAATAGAGCAGCAGCGTAAGCCTGCAAGCTTCAGCTTAAGAAGGGTTGCTTTGGCGACGTGGCGGGTGCTGATTGGCAGGGTGACTCAGGAACAGGTGAGCGGACTGTGTCCCTCGAGGATTGCTTGAGAAAACTTTTGACTTTGGAGCCCTTCAGCTTGGCGCCCCTCGGAGAGGAGAGGGAAGAGGTAAGGGATTATGTGATGTTCTTCTCAAGAGACAGAAACTTAACTTCATCAGGGAGAAACCCGATGGGGGAAATAAAACCAAAAGGCAAGGTCTCCCACACACCGAACATAATGTATTATTGTTAATTATCTTCATCCTGTTGCGCCATAGAACATCAGAACTTATTCCTTCTATTAAACAATGCTGAGAAAATTGGTTATTTACTTGAGGAACAATGAAACTGAAAGCCTGGCTCTCATCAGTTACAAATATCAACTGAAAATGAATTAAAGATGTAAACATAAGACTCAAAGCTAATTGTATTTGTAATTGTGATTCCTGCCCAAACCTGCATGTTAGGAATGGACATATCCCAAGAAGTGTGAACCCTCCACCCACTTCTGACAGGTTGAATTTTGACCCATTCCCAGGGTTTCTTACTGTTCTTAGTTATTGTACTCCACTTCCTTGATTGCAGCCTTCAGAAAATGACTGATAGCCTGACTTACCTAATTTTTCTCTAGTACACACCTTAGTAAGGCAGTGTATTTAATGCAAGTGTCCCCAGAAAAGAATATAGCTTTTTCAAGGCTGCTTACTTAGATAACTGCTCAGGACAAAAGAGGTAGAAGGTTATAAAAAACTATTTTGAAATTTTTTGAAAACTCTGAACATTATTAGGAATGTGTACCTTTCTGGTTGTGTTGTTTCTATGTTTTTTTCCTGTAAAATTACTTTCTCCTGTCCACGATGTATCTTGACAAAAAGGTCTGGGAGAAACTTTTTTTAAAGATGACTAGAGGGAAAGGTTAAGTATTGATTATGAATGGAGCACATTGATTTTGCAAAAATAAAGAAAAATCTGTTCCTGCCACCTATAGAGGCCAGGGGCATGAGAGACATTAATGATCATTGTTTTTTATTTGTTCTTGTTAGTTATACATGATAGTAGAATGTATTTTGATACTGTTATACATATATGGAGTATAACTTCTGATTCTTCTGTGTGTACATGATGTACAATTACATTGGACATGTAATCATGTATACACATAGGAAAGTCATGTCTGATTCATTCTACTGTCTTTCTTATTTCTATTCACCCTCCCTTCCCTTCATTCCCCTTTATCTAATCCAAAGAACTTCTATTTTTCCCTACTCCCACCCCTTGTGAGTTAGCATCAGCATATCAGAGAGAACATTACACCTTCAGTTTATACCCAAAGGACTTAAAATCAGCACATTACAGTGACATAAGCTACATCAATGATCATTGTTTTTTAAAACTATTTCTGGAAGCTCTCTTCCTTATGTTTCCTTTAAGGAACTCTTTGTGTATCTATTTCTATTGTATGTTCTTTGGCTAATTCTTGATTGTGACATTGTGCTTCCTAGTTCTTGGTTATCTATGTCCATGAGCTAGTAATTTGTGTTCGAAAATAATTTGTTGAAACAATTTGAGTCCTAGATTAAGGGAGGTGACTCAAAATGGGGTAGGGAGGAAGAGTATGAGAAGAAAATTACCTCTAGATAGGGAAGAGAGGTGGGAGGGAAAGGGAGAGAGAAGGGGAATTGCATGGAAGAGGGAAGGAGACCTCCGTTATACAGAATTCAGGTATGGCGATGTGAGGGAAAAAAAGAAGTAGGTCACATTAGATTGGGTAGAGAAAAGTGAGGGGAGGGGAGGGGAAGGGGGGAATGGAAGGACAGCAGAATAAAATAGATATTATTATTGCTGTGGGTATATGCATGACCAATGTAATTCTGCAACCTGTACACTCAGAAAAATGAGAAATTATATCCCATCTGATTCAAATGTATGATATGTCAAGATCATTGTACTGTCATGTGTAACTAATTAAAACAAATTTTTAAAAAAAACATCTTTTTAAAGGGACTCACCTATGCTTCTATTAGATGCCTATTTTACTACCAGTTCAGAACCACCTTAATCAAAGTAGTCAAAAAAAAAAAAAAAAAAAAAAAAAAAACTGTGTGTCCCCAGAGGGATGAGTTAATCAAATCTTGGGTGCAATCTCAAATGAGGGCTGACCCATTTCTGCTTCATCTTCACCTGGATATTGTAGCCCTTTGAAATCCCAGGTTGTAAAGTCAGGCACTGGTGACCAAAAGGAGGCAGATTAAAAGCAGCTGAACAAGGCTTTAGAGATTCACTCCCAGAGAGGGGAGGGAGGGAAAGGGAAGAGGCAGGGGAGTAGCAAGGATGGTGGAATGTGAGGGACATCATTATCCAAAGTACATGTATGAAGACTTGAGTGTCAACATACCTTATATACAAACAGAGATATGAAAAACTGAGGTATATATGTGTAATAAGAATTATAATACAAAGAAAAAAACAAAGTACATGTATACAGACATGAATTGGCATGAACATACTTTATATACAAAGATATGAAAAATTGTGCTCTATATGTGTAATAAGAATTGTAATGCATTCCACTGTCATGTATTTAAAAAAATAAAATCAATTAAATAAAAAAGAGAGAGAGAGAAAGAGAGAGATTCACTCCCAGGTGAGACCCTCCAGTCCAAAAGAGCAGTCCTGCAGAGTTGCACCCAGGCTCAGCTGGATTGGAATTTTATTGGGCTTAGGGCAGGAAGGGAGGGCTTGGGACAGGAAAGGGAGGTTTTTAGAGTCCCTGGTCCTCCTGGGATTGGTTGGGGGTTCTTGCTGAGATCCTGTCCTTCCAGGATTGGTCAGGAGACCCCACTGATTGACAGGTAGTTATGAGGCGCCTGATTGGTTGTTCTTTCATGCATGGGTTGCCTGGTGCTTGGTTCCCTTACTACCTCAAACCCACCTAACCCAGATTACTCTTCTGTCAACTTTCTTCCTTAAGTGGTCTCTGGATTTTGATTTATTTTATTTGAACATTCAAAGCCGTTTTCATGTACATTTACCTCTCAGGATTCTTAGTGTCCCTTCAATTTTGACTGTTAATTTTTCCTGTCTTATCAGCTCATTGGTGTACAAATTTGAAAACAGATCTCATTCGTCTGTTATATATTTTGTTGAAATAACTTAGCCCATCATAACTGGAAATAGTATATGTGGCCTTTCAGTCTAATAACCGATCACTCTGGATTGTATGGGGCTTCTCTTTTGTAACTCTCCATTCTATGTGCCAGCATTGCAACAGTCAGGCTTCTTGATTGCAAGCAACAGAAGCCACATCTGGCTATTTTAAATGAAAAAAAAATTATAAAAACATACTGAGTACCTTACAGAATATCAAGAAAGTCTGGGGAAACAGACTTGAGAAAAAGGCCTGGACAAAATAAATTCACAGGAAGAGTGAAGCCAAAAATCATTCCACAGAACTAATTGAGTACACTGTTGCCATCTTCACTGGTAAACACAAAAGGTACAGATTTCACTGCCAATACCTTTGGCCTCATCTATAGATATTCTTGAAATTGAATGTTACCACCATCTGTGATACTGCCTCCTGAAACAAAATGTCCTCCCTTCCTTGTGTCACTGTTTTCTGATTCAGGATCTATGATGGGTGCACCTGATCTAAACCCAGTCTGGATCATGTGCCTACACCCTGGCAGGGGAGATAGGTAAGTGAATGTCTCCTATTTAGAGCTACCATGATAGGAGAGAATTTTTGCTTTCTACCCAGATTCAAAAGACAGAAAATTTCCAAATGTATTAATTAGGTCTACTACATTAGTGCTCTTTTGACTATAATTATCTATTGGTAAAATTGCACAATGCCCAGTATTTTTCTCTTGCAGCCCAGAGAATACACAGATTGGAGGAATTCATGAATGTTATCTCAAAAGCAACAGAAATCCGATCACCTGCAGACATTGGAATCTTCTCGTCTAGGCGCAGTATAAACATTGTCTTCACTGCTCTGCTTGCCACACATTTGAGATCTTCAACAGACTCTGGATTCTTGGCAAGTATGACTAGAGAGACTGGTGCCAATATGTATCACAGGGCATAGAAAATGTTTAAGGATCACAGTCAAGAATAAAAGTAGTACTGCTCTGTTTCCCCACCAATTTGACATAGAGCACTGTCTGCTGTGCTTGAGAGCCCACTTTGCTGGGTTTTTGGCTCAGATGGACTGGTGTAATTAGTATATTTACCTGTCTTATATTCCAATTACTTAATCTCCAGCTCATCACCATGTATAAACATTATGCTTGGGCTTGGGTTTTGGCTCAGCTGTACAGCGCTCGCCTAGCATGCGTGAGGCCCTGGGTTCAATCCTCAACACCACATAAAATAAATAAACAAAGGTATTGTGTCTAACCAAAAAATAAATATTTGGAAAAAAAAACATTATGCTTTTACAGTTTTTCACTAAAGGCTGCTTCTCCAGCTAGAGTTCCATTGCTGGAAATTCCATGGAGTAGGATGTAGGTTACTCAGGGGAATTGCAGTCCAGGTTTAAATTCTACTTCTGTCACAGAGCACTGTGGATGAAGAATCTGAAGCAACCAGACAGGTCTTGAATAAGGAAAGCCTAACCTAACGCAGTGGCTATAAATTATATCTGGGTAACTCCCTATATATTTATAGCTCTTATATTCTCCTGAACTTAAGACTTAGACATCCAAGTGGAAATATCAAGTAGGCAGTTGGATATATAATAAACATCAAATACATAGCATGTCCAAAGAAGAACTCTGGTGATGTAATCCAACAGACCTATTTTTTTGCAAATCTTTCCTTTCACAATGAAGGATGCCAAGATAAATGCCTCAATCACTGCTGACCTTTTTTTTTTTTCATTTTTGGTGGTCCTAGGGATTGAACCCAGAGCCTTGTGCATGCAAGGCAAGCACTCTACCAACTGAGCTATGTCCCCAACCCAATCACCACTGATCTTATTGAGTATTCTTGAATAAATATTCTTCCAATTGTTCTAAGCTTCTTGTTAAATTCAAGAGTTTGGAAAAAGTTAAATTACATAATTTGGAATATTTTCACTGCTTTGGTAGAAGAGAAGATTTATGGAGATTCTTACTCCATCATTACAGATGTTCTTTTAGGTCTTTAGCTATTCTTAGCACAAGAAATATAGAGAAATGAAATTATCACATTGTTGTCTGTCTGGAACCAAAATCTTATTAAAGTTGTGCTATCCTTTTAATGTTGGTATTCAATTTTCTAAAAGGTCATTCAGAAAAATTTTACATATATTCCTGAATCATATTTTTTTCTGAAGGTTTCTATTCTTTTGCTGCTGTTGTTGTTACTGTTGTTTGTTTCTATTCTTATAATATCTTTCCCTTTGGTGCCAGGGTAATGTGGCTTCATAAAATTCATTAGAAAGGTTCTACCACGCGGCCAGGGCAATGGTTTCATTAATGAGGTTCTTGGCATAAAAGTTAGCTAGCGAGATCGAAATAAACACACAGACTCAGTTACCTTTTTCTATGACCAGGTCCGAGACGGCTCCCCTCTCTGGTTGCCTCCTCTAACCGCCCGGCAGGGCAGCAAGGATTACTCAGGGCTAGCAGGAGAGAGAGAGAGAGAGCACGCCAGGGAGTAGCCTTTTATTGGGGAGCAAGAAATTCAGGGGATAATTCCATCCAATGAAGGTTGAAGGGGGAGCCGCACTCCAAGGTCAGGGTCAGTGATTGGGCCTCCGGGGTCAGTGGTCAGTTACACCCCCACACGGACAGGTTCTCTCATCAGGAGAGGGCCGGGAAAGCTCCGACACAGCCAGAGCGCCTCAGACCCTAACCGGGAGTCACCCAGTCACGTGTGAGAATGGCTTCCGACATATTCCCCCTTTCTTTTCGCAAAAATGAGGCGGCGGTTCACTCTCTGGAGTTTCTGCATTCTTGTTCTGAAGACTCGCCATCCTACAATTACAACGCAATAAAGAATTAGCAGCAAAGAGAATAATCCAATAATGTACCAGGCCGAGTGTTTGAGAATATTTCCAGGGTTGAATCCATTTAACTCCTTCAATATTTGGTTAGCCAAAGAAGAAGGATCTGAAAAATCAGCTCTATTATTTTGAATGTCTTGGATATGGTGATGAAGTTCCAGAATATCCAAGCTATTATTACTATTTTGCCAAATACCTAACAAATGGTTTTTAACCTTCTCCCAATCCCAGAGAGAAGCATTGTACTTGGCAGCTGTAACACACACATACTTATAATTAGCATGGCATTTAAGCCTTTCTTTAAATTTTAAGGCTGAAAGTTCATTACCTATGTCAATAACAGTTGCCTCTAAGGCGTTTAATTTAGTTTCAATCTTTTCATCAATATTTACTTGATTACGCAGAGCCTTGGAAGTATTTTGAGCTAAATTATTAAGAAATTTTGCATGCTGAATATTCTGAGACAATGTCAGAGACGCAGAGACAGTTGATGCAATAAAAGAGACTAGCGCCATAACACCAACAATTATAACTCCAATAGCACGTTTAGGTCTTGCCAGCTGGGCATGAATTTGCTGTAAGACTTGTAAACCAGCATCAGCATACCATGGCTCTGAAATATTAGCAGGTAATAAAACGAAAGAGGGCTGATGAAGTATCAGCACTCCTTTTCCTCTATTATACCTAGTAATACAATTGGTTAGGTTACATTTATTACAAGTAACAATATATCTGTCATCTATCCATTTAACTTTTACATTTTCAATAATTAAAACATAAGGAGATTGGACACAAGCTCGTAAGCCATAGCAAGATCCCTCTTTACAGTTCTTGCCAATAAATCTTGGTAAGGGTTTGTCTGTAAAATGTAAGAATTCTGAGGCAGCAATTAAACGCCAAATATCTTTTTGAACACCACCTTTACTATAAGTCAAAATATTACTAACAAATCTTGTAGGTGTCATAGCAGAATTTCTTCGTAATTGTCTCTTATCAATTTTTGGAGACCAGTCTAAAATATACCCACTATCTTTAGACACCTTATGTTGTACAGGAAAGGGATTTATACAATCCATCCATTTAGGAAAGGTGCCAATCTCAATTGTAGAACTATTTGGACAGTGGTGTATCTGTGTAGGTTTTGCAGAAATGACTGGCTTATTATGGGAAAGTCCCATCTTAATTACTGATCTAGTATTAGGTTTTAAATCTACATAAATAGAATTATTTGTCAGTCTAGGTCTACCAATCGCTGTCTTTTTTTCGAATGATACTTTCAGACAGCCAGCATGTTTATCGTGGGACCAACACAAGGGTAATTGGGCACTATAGCCAGAATAATTAAATCTAGTCACATGATTGGGAGTAATATGAGTATCTGTAAATCCTCCCATCATGAATGAGTCATTAGTAAATACTGGAATAGATTTTCCAGTCCACACAGCTGGGTGTACCAGGGGTGGATCTGGGAAATATGTCCAGTAAGTGTCTACTTGATCCCCCTTTACCTGACAGCCCAGTAGGGCAATTACTGTTGTTACCATCATCATTGGGGTCCTGTTTTCTCCTAGGTCTCGAAGTATTCGGGAAGCCTGGGTTGTTAGCTTTTTTACGCCTTTCCATGAAATCAGCTTTTTGGCTGGGTCAATCTGGTCTTTCTTCATCCTTTTCCGATATCTCCTCCTTCTGGATGGGGGCTCCTCTGGGTCGATCCTCAGTCGCTTCAATCTGGGTTCTATCTCTTCCATGTCTGATAGCACGTTCAGGCACCCAAATAGGACGAGAAGAATTTTCTGGGAAAATACAAGCATGCCCTCTGCCCCATATAATCACCGGGTCTGGGCCCTTCCACTGACCGGTTTGTAAATCTTTCCACAAAACTCTGCCTAAAGGGCCTGTTACTGAGAGAGACATTTGTCTCTCAGCAGCAGTGTGACCTTCTGCGTCACAGTTTAAAAAATTTAAAACAAACAAGGCATGATTAAGGCTATTTTGGGGAGTCATAAGCTTATCCCCCCTTTTTAATTTTTGTAATTGAAGTTTAATAGATAAATGAGCTCGTTCTACAATGGCTTGACCTTGGGGGTTATAAGGAATTCCTGTTTTATGATTAATTTTAAACTCTTGACAAAATTGTTGAAAAGAAGAGCTCACATAAGCTGGAGCATTATCTGTTTTAATCTGCATAGGGCATCCTAAAACAGAAAAAGCTGCTAGGCAATGAGAAATTACATTTTGAGAATTTTCCTTAGTACGTGCTGTGGCAAAAATAAATCTAGAATAAGTGTCCACTATGACATGCACATAACACTGCTTACCAAATTGAGGAATATGAGTTACGTCTATTTGTCAGATTTGATTTGGCTTTAATCCATGGGGATTTACCCCTGATGGCAGGGATGGAGTGTGAATAACACACTTAGGGCATTGGCTTACAATCTGACGAGCTTGTTCTCTAGTAATTTTTTACGTAAGCTAGAAGCATTTTGATGATGTAAGGAATGGGAAGCTAGTGCACAGTCATATGAAGACATCTGTTGACAAAAAGCTACGAGTCTGTCAACTTTGTTATTACTTGAAGCTAGAGGTCCTGGAAGATTAGTATGAGCTCGTATATGTCCTATGAAACATGGATATTTCTGCATTAGCACTGCCTTTTGTAAATTATGAAATAATTTAAATAACTCTTGTGATGAAGTATACCCAATAACTGAAGTTTCAATATTTTTAGTAACTCCGACTGCATATAAGCTGTCAGAATAAATATTAATAGGCTCATTTGCAAAGTAAGTTAAGGCACAAATCAGAGCTTGAAGCTCTGCTCTTTGGGCAGAAGTATAAGAAGTTTGTATTACCTCTGTGTGAACACGACTATAAAAACCTGTTTTACCTGAACTTGATCCATCAGTGAACACTGATAAGGCTTCATCTATAGGATGGGCACGTACAATCTTTGGAAAAATAAGTGACGTAAATGATGCAAATTGTATAATCTTATCACGAGGATAGTGACTATCTATCTGGCCAGGAAAATCAGCAAAAGCGATTTGCCATGAGCTACAAGTTTGAAAAAGCCAATTAATCTGTTGAACAGAAAATGGAATAATTATGATATCAGGTTCAGATCCAATTAATTGTAAAATCCTAGTTCTACCCTTAATTACTAATTGAGCTATAGAATCATGAAAAGGAATTAATGTTTTTTGAGGGGAGTGGGATAAATAAATCCACTCAATAACTCCTAATTTTTGCCATATGGCTCCTGTTGGTGTATGTTCAGTTGGAAATATTAATAAATACACCATTTCCTTAGGATCAACTCTAGTAAGCTGTGCATTTTTAATTGCATTTTTAACTTTCCTTAAAGCTGTTTTAGTCTCTAAAGTTAGCTGACGTGGAGAGGTTGGAAAAGGATTTCCTTGTAATATCTGAAATAAAGGACTTAACTCAGAAGTAGTTAGTTTTAAGGATGGCCTCAGCCAATTAATATCTCCTAATAGCTTTTGAAAATCATTAAGGGTATGTAACTCCTTAATTTTTATCTGAAGATTTTGAGGACGGATTGTACGTCCTTGAATTATCTGACCTAGATATTGAAAAGGTGACACTTTTTGAATTTTTTGAGGAGCTATGTATAAACCCATTGTTGCAAGCGAAGTCTCTAACTGAGTAAAAATTTTTGAAAGTACCTCTGGATTAGCATGAGCCAATAATATATCATCCATAAAATGAATAATATATGCATCAGGAAAGCTACTTCTTATGGGATCTATCGCTTGGTCTACGTATTTTTGGCACAAGGTAGGACTATTACGCATTCCCTGTGGGAGTACTTTCCAGCAATATCTTTTAACAGGTTCCTTAAAATTAATTGTTGGGACAGTGAAAGCAAATCTCTCACAATCTCCAGGATGTAACCTTATAGAGAAAAAACAGTCTTTTAAATCTATTACCATCAAGCTATAATCTAAAGGAATGGCTGTGGGAGAGGGAAGTCCTGGCTGTAAGGATCCCATAGGCTGAATTGCATGATTTATTGCCCTTAAATCCTGCAGCAATCTCCAATTTCCTGACTTTTTCTTAATAACAAAAATAGGTGTGTTCCAAGGACTAAGCGTTGGTTCTATATGACCAGCCTGAAGTTGTTCCTCTACTAGTCTGTGAATTATTTTAAGCTTTTCCCCTGAGATGGGCCACTGAGAAATCCATATAGGCTCCTCTGTGAGCCAAGTGATTTTTTCAGCTGTCTTAGGGATCGGGGAAGTACTCAGGGCCCCTAGTAAAAATTTTGGCTTGGAGCATTTACTAATCTTTGTCGTGGAGACTGGTTTGTAAACAGATACTCTTCCTGAAGGGTCTCCCTATCATCTCCAGGAAAATACCTTTGACTAACTTCCTCAACTGATCTCATAGAGTTAGGAGTAACTAATAATAATCTCATTTTGGCTAAAATATCTCTCCCCCATAGATTAGCTGGTAAAGGTTCTGTGCTGTCGCCATTTTGAAATTGGGCTTTTAAGTCACGTGGCTGAGAAGAACTCTGAGCCCCTCTAGGAATCTCTTCCGCATTTTCCTCTCCAGGAAGATCATTTACCTCCTCTGGAAGACTCTCTAGGACCTCGGAGGTATCTTCATTCTGATATTGCTCTCCATAATCTCCCTGCGGAGTAGCCTGATTTTGCAAATTTAAATTTACATTTTTAACTTTGGGCCTGGCCCCTAGCACCTTCGTTTTTAAGAGGCTTAAAGGAAAAGGGATTAACTTAGCCTCAGGCGGATTTTCCATTTGAATAGACTTGATAGCCCGTTGAATGCCTTTTAGCAGGTCTTCAGGGGGCCACGAATTCTGGCCCATATATTCAAAAAGACAAACTTCCAAGGCCGTCCAGGTTCTCTGAATATTATCTATGCCTCCAGGTAATTCATTTGAAAGACAGACCTTTTGTAACTTTCTTCCTAATTTCTCCCAAGTAAGTAAATTTGGAGACTCTTGTTCACAAAACCAAGAACAATATTTACCTACAATCTCTAAGAATTGTAATAACTGAGCTTTCTTTATCTGTTTTCCTTTCTGATTAATTATACTGTCTAAAATAGTTACATTTCCTATAGGTAGAAGTTGAATTTTTTATTTTAATTAATTTAACGTCTCTTTCCTTCAATATCTTAAGGTACTTTTGTGACCCAAATTGTCACCACTTCCTTTTGTGACCCAAATTGTCACCACTTCCTTTATCTTTTACTTTTTTCTTTATCTTTATAGCGCGCGCTCCCACTCAATCTAGCTAATCTAGAATGCCCCCCTCGTGGGCGCCAATTCTACCACGCGGCCAGCGCAATGGTTTCATTAATGAGGTTCTTGGCATAAAAGTTAGCTAGCGAGATCGAAATAAACACACAGACTCAGTTACCTTTTTCTATGACCAGGTCCGAGACGGCTCCCCTCTCTGGTTGCCTCCTCTAACCGCCCGGCAGGGCAGCAAGGATTACTCAGGGCTAGCAGGAGAGAGAGAGAGAGAGCACGCCAGGGAGTAGCCTTTTATTGGGGAGCAAGAAATTCAGGGGATAATTCCATCCAATGAAGGTTGAAGGGGGAGCCGCACTCCAAGGTCAGGGTCAGTGATTGGGCCTCCGGGGTCAGTGGTCAGTTACACCCCCACACGGACAGGTTCTCTCATCAGGAGAGGGCCGGGAAAGCTCCGACACAGCCAGAGCGCCTCAGACCCTAACCGGGAGTCACCCAGTCACGTGTGAGAATGGCTTCCGACAGAAAGGTATTCCCTCCTCTGTTATCTGAAAACTACTGTGCAGAATTGATATATATTTATTCTTTTTATATTGGAGTGAATTTGGCTGAGACTTTTTTTCAGATTCTTAATCATCTATTCAATTTTTTTTAAATAGACTCTTCTGTTTACATATTTAGCCTTAGGGGAATTTATATAGTTTGTGGTTTTTGAGGAATTGGCAAATTCCATTTAAGTTGTCAACTTCATGTGTGCATATCTGTGCATAGTATTCCATTATTATTCTTCCAATATCAGTTGGATCTACATTAATGTGCCCCTTTTCATTCTGGATGCTGATAATTTGTTTTCTTTTTAATTCTTGCTAGAGGTTTGATGATTTTATTAATCTTTTCAGAGAGCCTGCTCTTGTTGAATTGATTCTTTTCCTGTTTTATATTTTATTAAATTTTGTTCTTATCATTATTGTTATCCATAGCATTTGCTTTGGGCTTATTTATTCTCTGTCATTTAATGGGGGGCTTAGGTTACTATTTTCAGGTTTTCCTTTTTTTGTAGTGTCGGGATTTAATGCTACAACTTTCCTTCTGAGAGCTATTCTTTTTTTAAAAGATTTTTTAAATATTCATGTTTTGTTGTAGTTGGACACAATATCTTTATTTATTTTCATGAGGTGCTGAGAATTGAACCCAGGGCCTCACACATGCTAGGCAATCTCACTACTGCTGAGCCACAACCCCAGCCTTCTAAGTACTATTCTTGCTGCATTACACATACTTTATATATTGCACTTTTATTTTTATTCAATGCACAATATTTTATTATTTTAATTGAAGTGTCCCTTTGACCCATATAATGTATCATTGAATTTCCACATGCTTAGGGATGATTTTCCTGTTGTCTTTTTATCATTGCCTTTAAGTTTAATTATGTTATGACATAGAGCATGCTTCATATATTTCAATTGTATTACATTCATTAAATTCAGACTTATTGCCTAGAATATGGTCTATCTTGGTAAGTGCAGCACGTACACCTGAACAATTTTATCATTGTTGTCAAGTGAAGGGTTCCACAAATGTTTGATGCACTACTGACTTCTGTAACTTTGGTGATCTTCTTTCTATCGTATCCATTACTAAGAGGGGCATGTTGAAGTTTCCAAGAATAACTGTAGATTTGTCGATTTCCCTTTTTAGTTGGGTTAGACTTTCTTCATGTCTTATTCCATTGTTAATGGCATCCACCTTGAGTTTGTCACGTCTTCTCAGTGAAAAGCCTTTCCATCACTAAGCAGTATACCTCTTTACTCCTTTAATTTTATTCATTTTCCAGTCTACTTTGACATTGAAAAGTCATTCCAGTTTTCTCAAAATTTCCCATACTGTATCTTTTATCTATTATTTTTTACTTAACTGTATTAGTAGTAAGTATCTTGTACATGGCATACAATGCAGTCGTTTAAAGAAAACAATCTGACAGTCTTTGTTTTTAATGGAAAAGCTGAGTAAAACCTGGTGAGAGAGCACTGTGCATTTCCACTTACACTTGTCTAATCCCTAATTCGATGCTCAGTGACAATCTGAAAGTTGTTAGTCCACATTACTTTTCTGAGTTTCTGATGCCCGAAGGAGCAAACTGGACTTGTCAATGAATTCTGCTTTTCTGTTTTTGTACCCGTGGCCCACTTTATGCTTTGAATGTACCCCTGCTGCTCTGCCACTGCAACTGATTTTTAAAATGGACATGTTTCTTTCTCTCCCTGCTCCTCCCTAATCTCTCCCCCTAAGGTAACAGGATTACCTTTCTTCCACATTTTAGGCAGAGTTATCTGTCCCCATGTAAACACCCACCATAGGAATGAAGCAATCCAGACTTTGGGGATGGTACAGAAGATCTCAGAAATGACTATCTCCCATATTAACCCGTGGATTACAACCCCAACGGAGAACATGTGGCATGTAGCCTTTGAGTGACCTCTTTAGAAGCCCCCTGTTCCTGCTGATGGGCAGAATCACAGCCTTTGGGACAGGAGTCCCATGTTTCTTCTTTGCTAGAAAAGCAAAACAAAACCTTCCTTTTCTGTTTTCTCAATACCATGGGCTCATTATTGGATTGGCATGGGGACAAGGATGGAGCTTTTGGTAACATTTAGACCTGTTGGAATGTTCTCTGAAGGAGTAACAGAAAGGGTTGGCCTTTATTTCACTTATCTAGGAACTCTCCTCATTAGGAAACAGCACACCAAAGGCACTTGTTGAAAACATTTAAAAGTGAATGAAGTGACTGGCTGCCGTCACCTAGAGAAAAAAAATATCAACTGGGGCAAATAATGAGCAGACCAAAAATCCTGTGAGGAAAGTCTGCAGGAGGGAAATACTTGAAAATGGAATACTGTGAAAAGTTTCCACATATTAGAATTTAGAAGGGGTGTGCTTTCCCAGAGCTCACTGCATGCTCAGGAAAAAAATCAAACCTAAGAAGGTACTGAGCTTTCACCTCTGGATGGCCTTCAAGTTCGGTGCAAGCAGGAGGTAAAGGTGAGGTGAGGATTGGAGAGTTCCTGGGAGAGGGTTGGAAGCATGTTCCACTACCTTCAGTGTCTGACTTCAAGATGGGGAAAATTGTTTCTGGCTCCAGGAATTTAAAACAGCACACTACAGCTGTTAAATCATTAGCTCACCGCTAAGTCCACTTTGGTGATCACTCATGATGAAGACTACAGTATTTACAAGGAGTTTAGAGAAGTCACTAAACAACTAGAACCTTTACACCAACAGCAACAAGCCCATGTCAGGGGAGGAGAACCCCAGCAAAAGTAGCTCCATGGGTACTATGTTCTTATTTCTCCATATGGCTTCAAGCTACCGTCTAGTGTCCTTCAGGATTTCCAGAGTTACTATATAACAGTGTTAAAAAAGGTCCATTTCTTACTAAAAAATTGCAAATCATGAAATGAAACAAGAAAGGATGAACTATTCACAGTGAAAAAGAAAAATAGAAACTGTCCAAAAGGAGGCTCAGAGGGGACTGGGGATGTGGCTCAAGCCTGGCATGCATGCGGCCCGGGTTCGATCCTCAGCACCACATACAAAGATGTTGTGTCCGCCAAAAACTAAAAAATAAATATTAAAATTCTCTCTCTCTCTCTCTCTCTCTCTCTCTCTCTCTCTCTCTCTCTGTCTCTTTAAAAAAATAAAGTAACAGCAGAGTATCTTGATGGCTCTTAAATTAATAGGAAAAATTTTTAAAAAAGGAGGCTCAGATATTATACTTAACAGATGTATTAAGTAAGATGTCTTAAATAAACTCAAAGAGTTAAAGAAACCAGGAGAATAATGTCTCCCCAAACAGAGAATCTCAATACAGGTATAGATATTCTATTAAAATATGAGAAATTCTTAGCCAGCCATAGTTGTGAATGCCTGTCATACCAGCAACTCGGGAGGCTGAGGCAGGAGGATCACAAGTTTAAAGCCAGTCTCAGCAACTTAGTGAGGCCCGGTCTCTAAATAAAATATTTTTTTAAGAGAGAGTGAGAGAGGAGAGAGAGAGAGAGAGAGAGAGAATTTTTTTAATATTTATTTTTTAGTTATCGGCGGACACAACATCTTTGTTTGTACGTGGTGCTGAGGATCAAACCCAGGCCGCACGCATGCCAGGCGAGCGCGCTACCACTTGAGCCACATCCCCAGCCCCTCTAAATAAAATATTTTTAAAAGGTCAGGGATGTGGTTCTATGGTTAAGTGCCTCTGGGTTCAATCCCCAGTACAAAAGAAGAGAGAGAGAAATTTGGAAAAGAAAAGTATAGGAATAGAAATGACATATAAAAGATAAATTCTAGACAAGAAAGTCTAACAACTATTAAATGAAAAATTCATTAGAAGAGTTCAACAGCTGATTTAAACATTCAGAAGAAAGAATCAGTGAATTTAAAGGTATGTCATTTGAGATTATCCACTCTGCATTGCAGAGAGAAAAAAAAAATGAAGAAAAGTGAACAATGCTGAAGGAAACTGAAAGACGACATAAAGCTTGCCAACATATTATGGTCTATGAGAGGAACAGAGGAGAGGAGGGAGACAGAGGATAGAAGAATATTTGAAGGAAGTGTCTGAAACTTCCCAAATTTGATAAAACATATGAATCTATACATCCAAAAAACTTAATGAGCTCCAAGTGCAAGAAACTGAAGGAGATACACAGCACAAGCCATTGTAGTAAAATTACTAAAATCCTTGACAAAAAATCTTGAAAGAAGCCAAAAGAGAAGTGACCATGACATACAAATTATCAGGTGGATTCTTTTTACTGAAGAGGGAGGATACCCTAACATATTGGGGGGGGGGGACAAAAGTCTGTCAACCAAGAATTCTACAACCAGGAAAAACATGGTTCAAAAATGAAGAAATTAAGACATTCCAAAATTTTAAAAAGTTGTCACTAGTACACTTTCTCTATATGAAATGATAATGGGAATTCTTCTGGTTGAATTGAAAATACACTAGACAGTAACTTGAAGCCATATGAAAAAATAAAGACCATCAGTAAAGGTAGCTTCATGGGTATTACAGTGTTGTAGGAACAGACGAGGTCAGACACCAAAGAATTAGCAGAAAGCAGATTTATTTGGCTGCAGCCAGGTTCAGAGAAAAAGCTTTTGCTGTAATCAATCAATCCCCCTGAACCCCAAGTTCAGGAAGTTTCAGAACTTTACACCCACTGTGTAGGAGGAGGGGCTCAGAAGTGCACAATCTGCAGAAGTTCACATAAAAGCAGCTTTTTCTCTCACTGTTCTGGGCAAATTAACCCTTCAAAGGCAGTACCTGAGAAGGGGGAGCTTCTTCTCCCCTTTCTTCCCTCCCCCTGCCAGCTGTTACCATGGAGCCCAATGAGTAAATTATCTTTGAAATGCAAACATCTCTGTGAAGCTCCTGCCCAAGGCCTCAGGCCTTGTTAAAGACCTGCAAACACACTTCCCACTTGAAAACTTTTACAAACTATTATATATCCTTACAATTCTAGATAGTCCATAATTGTTGTGAAAAACTATTAAATGGGGTGTTCAGCACCTGGAGTGCATGAACATGGCCAAGTAAGATAGAGCAACAGGAAATAGAAGCTTAACTACATTGAACTCTTTTGTAGAGTTTTCTTTTACAAGTAGACTATAACAACTTTTTCCTGTCTGTTGACAAACTAGTAAGTAAAGATATAGAAAACACAATTAACAAGGTAGTTCTAACTTACATAGTTACATCAATCTATGTTGCACCAAATCCCAAGATAATACCTACCAGAAAAAAACATCTTTAAAAATGTAACATTTATAATACCAGAATTAGGTCTAAAGAAAGATTCCATTACAATTCTTATTTCACATATAGAGCACAATTTTTCATATCTTTGTATATAAAATATGTTCACACCAATTCATGCCTTTATACATGTACTTTTTTGCATTTCAATTCTTATTACACATATATACCACGATTTTTCATCTCTATTTGTATATAAAGTATATTGACAGCCAATTCATGTCTTCATACATGTACTTTGGATAATGATGTCCATCACATTCCACCATCCTTGCTAATCCCCTGCCCCTCCCTTTCCCTTCCACCCCTCTTCCCTATCTAGAGTCTGTCTATTCCCCCATGCCTCCCTCCCTTTCCCACTATGAATCAGCCTCCTTATATCACATTCCACTGTCATGCATTTAAAAAAATAAAATCAATTTTTAAAAAAAAGACAGTTTGGCACAGACAGCATGCATATACTCTCATTGACTATTCTGTTATTTTTTTTGGTTTTGTTTTGTTTTTGAATGTGTACTGATTGATACATTTATATATTCGTGCATTTAAAAAAAGAAAGATTCCAAACACTTTCAAAGTCATTGACAGCATTCTCTCAGAATCTAACACAATAGCATTAAAAATTAATTACCAAAGTGGAAAAAAGTCCTGCCATCTGTAAAGTAAAACCTCTTTTTTTTTTTTTAAATTGTGAGGATGCTGGGGAAGAGGCACACTCATACATTGCTGGTGGGACAGCAAATTGGTGCAATCAATCTGTAAATCAGTATGGAGATTCCTTGGAAAACTTGGAATGGAACCACAATTTGACCCAGCTATCTCACTCCTCAGTCTATACCCAAAAGACTTAAAATCAGCATACTATAGTAATGCAGCCACATCAATGTGTATAGCAGCTCAATTCACAATAGCTAAACTGTGGCTTCAACCTAGATGCCCCTCAATAGATGATTGGATAAAGAAACTGTGGTATATACACATATTGGAATATTACTCACCATTAAAAGAGAATAAAAATCATGGCATTTGCAGGTAAATGGATGGAGTTGGGGAATATTATGCTAAGCAAAGTAAGCCAATCCCCAAAAAACAAAGGCCAAATGTTCTGATAAGTGGATGCTGATCCATAATGGGGGGAGGCATGGGAAAAATAGAGGAACTTTGATTGGGAAAAGGGGAGGGAGGGAAGGGGAGGAGGATGGGGGCAGTAAAGATGGTGGAATGAGATGGACATCATTATCCTAGGTACATGTATGACTGCACATATGGTCTGATGCTACATCATGAACAACCAGAGAAATGAAAAGTATTGCTGCAATTGTATACAATAAATCAAAATACATTCTGCTGTCATATATACCTAATTAGAATAAATAAGTAAATAAAATTTTTACAAATAGTCCTAAGATCAATTATGGTGAAGATTTCTGGAGAAGCTTAATTAAGATTTTCTGTGTAGGAAGGAGTGCCACTACAATAGGTTGAATTGTGTCCACCCAAAAGTTATTTTGCAGTCTTAATTCCTAGTGATACTGATGTTGAGAATCAAGGCTGAGTCCCATTGCCTGGTGCCAAAGATTGAATACCCAAGAAACACAGAGGCAAGTGTAGAAGGCAAGCTTTATTTAAAGGATAGAACAGAGATAGATTTCTCCAAAGAGTAAGGCCCCCAGAGCTGGGTGTCTGAGGCAGTTGGGATGTCTTGCCTCTTTCATAGATTTTAGATTTCCTTTGTTCTCATGCCCCCTTCACCTCTTGTCTTGCCCATGTGACCAGTGACCAGAAGTTAGAGTGATCCAAGGATGAGAAAAAGCCACCCAGGGGTACAAGCAGGAAGGGGGTGGCCCTGGGGGTATTAATTAACATCTCCTTGTTGGGAAGAACAATTCTCTGGAGGCAGGTAACCTTGGCAACAGGTGAGGAGCAGGGGAAGTGTTCTGAAGGTATTAGCATTTTATTTCCTTGCCTTTGACCCAGCCCCCATCTTCCTGATCCATCCAGATTATTCATTACCGACACTATCTTTTTGCACCCCCCCATCCCCCACAGCCTCACTGGTATATAAAAATGTGACCTAATTTAGAAAGTGTCATTTCAAAAGTAATTGAGACAAGATTATACTGGTACTGGTTGGCCTTTAATAAAATGACTAATGTTATAGGAAGATGATATGAAAACACACGGGAAGAGTGATATGTGATAATGAAGGCATAAAATAGAATAATTTGTGTGCAAACCAAGCAATGCTAAAGATTGCAGGCTATCACCAAAAGCTAGAAGAGAGGCATCAGTTTCCCTTTCAGAATCTGCAGAAGAAATCAACATAGTTGACACCTAGATTTCAGAGTTGCAGCCTCCAGAACTACTAGAGAATACATGCGTCTTGTTTTAAGCCACTAGTCTCTGTTAATTTGTTATGGCCACACAGTTTGTGGTAATTTGTCACAGTAGACTATATTTAATGGGTAAATATAAAACACAGTCTTATTATATTGTTGGTATGTAACTCCTATTTTTATATATTATTTTGGAAGCAAATGTATAAAACTAAATAAAAATCTATTTTGATAGGAACACTATGTATTAAAAGATGTAATTTGTGGGCTGGGGTTATGGCTCAGTGGCAGAGCCCTTACCTAGTATGCATGAGGCACTGAGTTTCATCCTCAGCACCACATATAAACAAACAATATAAAAAGTCACCTGTCCATCTATAACTACAAAAGAAAATTTTTAAAAGATGTAATTTGTGACAGTAACAAAATAAAGGAATAGGGATAGAATTGTATAGGAGCAGAGAGCTTGTGTAGTAGTGAAAGTAAATTGTATTAATTCAAACTAGATAACTAAAAATTTAAGATAATAATTGCAACCCCCAGGGAAGCTTAAAAATTTTTTTTAAAGTACAGAAAAGAAAATTCAAAGTCAATAAAACTGGTACTATATAAAAATAAACTAGAGACAAAATACAATAATGGAGAAAATTTTTAAAATAGTATAAAAATACAAAACACAAATTGCAAATGATAGAAGTAAGTATCTCCTTATAAATAATTACTTTAAATGTAAATTCATTGCATTCTCAAAGACAAAGATTAGCAGATTAGAAAAATAAAATATCCAATTTTATATTGTGTACAAGAGATGCACTTTACTTTTAGTGACATTATATTTTTATTTTTATTGATTGATTTTTAAAGAAATAAATGACCGTGGAATGTATTACAATTCTTATTACACTTACACAGCACAATTTTTCATATCTCTGGTTGTACATAATGTATGTTGACACCAATTCATGTCTTCATACATGTACTTTGGATGATGATGTCCATCATATTCCACCATCCTTGCTAATCCCCTGCCTCCTCCCTTTCCCTCCCTCCCCTCTTCCCTATCTAGAATTCATTTATTCCTCCCATGCTCCCCCTCCCTACCCTACTATGAGTCAGCCCCCTTATATCAGAGAAAACATTGGGCATTTGTTTTTTGGGATTGGCTAACTTCACTTAGCATTATCTTCTCCAATGCCATTCATTTACCTGCAAATGCCATGATTTAATTCTCTTTAATTACAGAGTAATATTTCATTGTGTATATATGCCATATTTTTTTATCCATTCATTTAATGAAGGACATCTAGGTTGGCTCCACAGTTTAGCTATTGTGAATTGTGCTGCTATAAACATTAATATGGCTGTGTCCCTGTGGTATATTGTTTTTAAGTCCTTTGGGTATAGACTGAGGAGAGGGATAGCTGGGTCAAATGGGGGTTCCATTCCCAGATTTCTAAGGAATCTCCATACTGCTTTACATATTGGCTGTACCAATTTGCAGTCCCACCAGCAATGTATGAGTGTACCTTCTTCCCCACATCCTCGCCAGCACTTATTGTTGTTTGTCTTCATAAGAGCTGCCATTCTGACTGGAGTGAGATGATATCTTAGAGTAGCTTTGATTTGCATTTCTCTAATTGCTAGAGATGTTGAGCATTTTTTCATATATTTGTTGATTGACTGTATATCCTCTTCTGAGAAGTGTCTGTTCAGGTCCTTGGCCCATTTGTTGATTGGATTAATTTTTGTTGTTGTGGTTTTTTTGGTGCTTAGCTTTTTGAGTTCTGTATATACCCTAGAGATTAGTGCTTTATCTGATGTCTGAGCAGTAAAAATTTGCTCACAGGATGTAGACTCTCTGTTCACCTCACAGATTGTTTATTTTGCTGAAAAGAAACTTTTTGGTTTGATTCCACCCCACTTATTGATTCTTGGTTTTAATTCTTGTGCTATAGGAAGTCTTATTAAGGAAGTTGAGGCCTAATCCCACATGATGAAGATTAGGGCCTACTTTTTCTTCTATTAGATGCAGAGTCTCTGGTTTAATTCCTAGGTTCTTGATCCACTTTGAGTTGAGTTTTGTGCATGGTGAGAGAAATGGGTTTAATTTCATTTTGTTGCGTATGGGTTTCTAGTTTTCCCAGCACCATTTGTTGAAGAGGCTATCTTTTCTCCAATGAATTTTTTTGGTGCCTTTGTCTAATATAAGATAATTGTAATTTTGTGGGTTAGTCTCTGTGTCCTCTATTCTGTACCATTGATCTACCAGTCTGTTTTGGTGCCAATACCATGCTGTTTTTGTTACTATTGCTCTGTAGTATAGATTGAGATCTGGTATAGTGATGCCACCTGCTTCACTCTTCCTGCTAAGGATTGCTTTAGCTATTCTGGGTCTCTTATTTTTCCAGATGAATTTCATGATTACTTTTTCTATTTCTATGAGGAATGCCATTGGGATTTTGGTTGGAATTTCATTAACTCTGTATAGTGCTTTTGGTAGTATGGTCATTTTGATAACATTAATTCTGCCTATTCATGAGCAAGGTAGATCTTTCCATCTTCTAAGGTCATCATTGAGTTCTTTCTTTAGGGTTCTATAGTTTTCATTGTATGAATCCTTCACCTCTTTTGTTAAGTTGATTCCCAAATATCTTTTTTTTTGAGGTTATTGTGAATGGGGTAGTTTTTCTAATTTCTCTTTCAGAGGATTTGTCACTGATATACAGAAATGCCTTTGATTTATGGATGTTGATTTTATATCCTGCTACTTTGCTGAATTCATTTACTAGTTCTAGAAGTTTTCTGGTGGAGCTTTTTTGATCTTCTAGGTATAGAATCATATCGTCAGCAAATAGTGCTAGTTTGAGTTCTTCTTTTCCTATATGTATCCCTTTAATTTCTTTCATCTGTCTAATTGCTCTGGGCAGTGACAAATATGACTGGAAATATATTTTTATTTTTAGCAGATTTTTTCTTTTTTTAATTTTCATGTGTTCTTTTTAGTTATTCATGACAGTAGAATGTATTTTGACATATCACACATACATAGAGTATAACTTTAAATATAAAGCTAAATATAGGTTGAAGTAAAAGGATTGAAATGTTTCACACAGATAGTAATCAAAATATAACTAGTATGGCTAAAATAATATCAGATAAAACAGGCTTTGAGTCAAAAAATGCTAAAAGACAAGGAGATTATTGATAAAAGGAGATATAATAATTACATACTCACTTAAGAACAGACAGTTCTGCAATATGGAGACTTTCATGCTATGCAAAGAACAACCATAAAGAAAGAAAATAAGAAAATAGAGCATTTCAACACTATAACCCAGCAAGACCAACAAACATATACAGAAAATTTCACCCAACAACAGCTAAATACTTATTCTTCTCAAGCGCACATGGAACATTGTCCAGGATAGACCATATTTCAGGCCACAAAATTAGTGTGAGTAAATTTTAAATGATTAAAATCATACATAATATCTTTTCCAACCACAAGGAATAAAAATAAAATTCACCAACAGAAAGAAAGGGGGGAAACTCCCAAATATATTGGGATTAACAGGTTTGTTTGTTTTTTGGTGGTGATGGTATTGGAGATTGAACCCAGGGATGTTCTACCAGTGAGCATCCTGTTCTTTTTTATTTTTTTTTAATTTTGAGTCAGAATCTCAGTAAGTTGCTGAGGGCCATGCAAGTTGCTGAGGCTGGCGTCAGACTTGCAGTCCTCCTGCCTCAGCCTCCTGAGTGACTGAGATTACAGGTGTGTGACACTGTATTCAGCTGAAATTAACACACATCTAAACTAATGGGTCAAAGACATACCAAGAAGAACTAGATAATATTGATAAATGAAAGTGAAATGACAACACACCAAAACTTATGGGATGCTACAAAAGCATTTTTAATTTAGGATCTTTAAGATGTAGAGCACCCCTTCAATAATTAGGCAAGAACAAGTAGAAATAAAGACTGTAGTATTTAAGTTCCTGGGTAAATACACAGCATGCCAAGTGGCCAAACACTCAGGGGCCATGGAATGAGGAGAGGGAGAGAGAAATCCATGGGCCAATGCCTTAACTGGGGTCTTGGGCACTATTCAAACAGGTTTCTTTCATGGACTTTTAATAGTGAGTTTAAAGCAAATAGTTATGATTTCCAGGAGGTCACAGTATTACCTGGGGTGATCATTGTTGCATATCTGCACAGTCCATGCAGGTTATGGGCATCATAAGGTGAGTCAAGTAGATTGTATATAGCTGTCCCATAGGGAAGTGGTCATTAGTAGGCAGTTGTACAAGAAATATTTTGATTGACCATATAGAGGAGGGATGTAGAATTGGAAATGGTGTCAAGCATGGCTGAACCCTGCTTCTGTTATAAGGAAAATGTATTTAACATAGATACCCAGGCAACATAAAATTATAAGAACACAGCCAGGTGCAGTGGCACCCACCTGTAATCCCAGCAGCTCAGGAGGTTGAGGTAGCAAGTTCAAAGCTAGCCTCAGCAATTCAGCGAGGCCCAAAGCAACTCTGTGATAACCTGTCTGAAAATAAAATGGCTGGTGATGTGGCTCAGTGGTAAAGCACTCCTGAGTTCAATCCCTGCTAGAGAGAGAGAGAGAGAGAGAGAGAGAGAGAGAGAGAGAGGGAGAGAAGGGGAGGGGAGGGGAGGGGGACAGAGACAAAACCTGAACAGACCTATCACAAGTAACAGTATTAAATCACTTGTCAAAAGTTTCCCTACAGGGAAAAGGCCAGGATTATATGGTTTCACTGGTGACTTCTACCAAACATTTAAAGAAAAATTAAAGTCAATAATTCCCCAACTTGTATAACCAAGTAGAACACATTTAAGAAAAAAATAATTCCCCAACTTTTCTTAAAATAGAACAAAACAATTTCTAACTCATTCCTGAGGTCAGCAGTAAGCTGAAACCAAATCCAGGCAAGATTCTATAAGGAAAAAAAAACTGTCCAATGACATTCCAAATAAATATGACACAAAACTCCTCCAAAATGCTGGCAAACCAAATCCAACACCACATTTAAAGGATTATAGCTAAGTGGGATATATCCCAACAATTCAATGGTAGTTCAACATATAAAATTCAATGTAACCACATTAATAAGAGAAAAATACAATTATTTCAGTTGATGCAGAAAAATGTATTTCACAAAATCTAGAACCTTTCATGATAAAACACACACAAAACACTCAAAAACAGAGGAATAGAAGGGGAAATACTCAATATAACATAAGACATTTAGTAAAAGCCCACAACCAACATCAAATTCAATGGTGAAATATGAAAGTATGTTATACCAGACATTGTAGTCTGGAAATTTAGGCAAGACAAAGAAATAAAGGGCATCAAAATTCAGAAGAAAAAAACTATCTCTATTCACAAATGACATGATCTTTTTTAAAATAATTTTTCAGTTGTCAATGGATCTTTATTGCACTTATTTACGTGTGATGCTGAGAATCAAACCCAGTGCCTCACACATGCTAGGCAAGTACTCTACCACTGAGCCAACCCCAGCCTGACATGATCTTATATGTAAAAAATCCTTATGAATCCTCAAAAAATATATTCATAGAAATGCTATAGTATTTCTATAGTCTAACATTAAAAAATTCAAATGGGAAAGTAAGGGAAAAATTCAATTTGCAGTGACATTGTAAAGAATAAAATAGGTATAAATTTAATGAAAGACTTATACACTGAAAATGGTAGATATTGATAAATATTATACATAAAAATGGAACACAATCAAATATTAATGGATTGGAAGACTTACCATTGTTAAGATGGCAGTACTCCCCAAAGTGATCTATAGATACAAGACAATCTTATCAAAATCCCATGTCCTCTTTTGCGGAAATAGAAAATCGTATCTTCAAATACATATGTAATTGTAAAGAACTCCAAATAGTGAAAACAATCTTGAAAAGGAAGAACAAAATAAGAAGACTCACAATTCCCAATTTTAAAGTTTACCCAAATGTAGAATAATCAAAACAGCATGATACTGGCATACGGATAGATATATAGATTAATAGAATATTGATGAGTTCAAAAATTAAACCCAATAGCAATGGAGAAAGATTACCTCTAGATAGGGAATAGGGGTGGGAGGGAAAGGGAGGGAGAAGGGAATAGCATGGAAGGTGAAAGGAGACCTTCATCATTATACAAAATACACGTATGAAGATGTGAATTTGGCATCAACATACCTTATCAGAGATATGATAAATTATGGTATAATGGTGTATTAAGAATTGTAATGCAAAAATAAATAAATAAAATCAAACCCATACAACCATGATTAATTGACTCTTGAAAAGGGTGCTAAGATTGTTCACTTGGGAAAGAACAATCATATTTTTAACAAATAGTGCTGAGACAATTGGCAATCTGGCTATCCATATGCAATAATAATGCTAAACCCTTCCTCATTCCATATACAAATATTAACTGATAATGAACTTGATTGCTATAAAAACCCAAACTATAAAACTCTTAGAAGAATACATAGCATTAAAACTTCATGACTTTATATTTTGCAATGATTTCTTAGATATTTCTGTAAAAGTACAAGAAACAAAATAATAGATATGTTGAACTTCATCAAAATTAAAAACTTTTGTTCATTTAAGGATACTATTGAGTTAAAAGACAATTCTCAGAATGGGAAATACTTGTAAATCTTGTGTGTGTTAAGGTTCAACTATCCAAAATAAATAAATAACTCTCACAACTAAATGACAAAAAGATAATCCAATTAAATGAGGTAAAAGAGCTGAATAGACATTTCTACAAAGTAGTCTGTGATAGTTAACTTTATGTGTCAACTTCACTGGATCATGAAATGCCTGTATATTTGATTAAACATTATTTTTGGATGTGTCTGTGATGGTGAGGCAAGAGACGATGTTGTTGCGAGGGGCAAAATTGTGACGCATGCAGTCGAGGGGAGAAATAAAAAATGTCCACACTCTTCTGCCCCTTTCAACACTTTATTCACTCAAATTACTTAATACAATTTCACTCTAAAGGTTCTTAATCAAGAAAATGACAATTCTTAATGCTAGGCACTGCAGTAGACATAATCAATGCACAGCAAAGCATTCTAGATTAATTAATTCACAGCAAACAATTCTAGATTAATTCTAAGCACTGCAAAACACACTTAATCATGACAGGCTAGTGACAGACATTCCCTCTGTGTGCTAAGTTCAAAAGTCTTAAGCCTTAGGCTTTATGTCCAGCGGATGCACACTCACTCAGACCACGGTGATCAGGTCTGGAACTAAGGTAGGCTTTTCCTGGCGTGGAATGGATGACTGGTTGAGCAGAGGGTCGTAGGAAGAAGTTGCAGCTCTCACCAAGGTCCAGATGAGGTGGTACAGTTTGAGAGTGGTGAGGATCATGCAGAGTATTTGAGAGCCATGAGGATCACGCAGAGGCTCAGGAAACGATGACAAGTGATGAGATGTCAGGTCCTCATCAGGCTCTCCAGCTCGAGTGCATCCTTGTTTTGGCTGGCCAAATCCCTGTTCATTGGCTCTATTATTTGTACTACATTTGGGGGCTTTTGACCCCCCTTTCAATCCTTATAAGCTATCACCGGATTTCTCCATGATATCATTTGCCCTGGGGTAAGAAACACCTGGTCTGGTGGTCTCTACCCTGATCTTCTCCCCCTTCCCTCTTATCAGGCCAGGACAGCCCACCAGAGGCTTCACTCTGTTTATCAGGGTGAGGGGAAGTAACTTGTCTGAGGCCACACTGGAGGGCCTGTGGGTGTTCCTGGTGAGACTGCAGGTTTCAAACTGGAGTTTTTAAAATGGAGTTGCTTAGGCTCAGGCCTAAGGCCATCCTCACAGATGTCTTAGTCAGCTTTTTCATCACTGTGACCAAAAGCCCTGATAAGAACAACATAGAGGACAAAAAGTTAATTTGTTGCTCACAGTTTCAGAGGTCTCAGTCCACAGCTGGCCAATTCCATAGCTTTGGGCCTGAGTAAGGAAGAACACCATGGGGAAAGTGTGGAGTGGAAGAAAGCCACTCAAGACATGGCCATCAGGAAGCAGAGAGAGGGATCTGTTCACCAGGAACAAATTGTAACCCACAAAGACAGGGCCCCAGTGACCTGCCTCCACCAGCCACACCCTGCTTGCCTACAGTTACCACCCAGCTAATCCATATCACTGGATTAATCCACTGATCCAGTTAAAGCTCTTATAATCTCATCATTTCTCCTGTGAACCTCCTTTGTCTCACAAATAAGCTTTAAGAGAACACCTCTTACCTAAACCATAACAGAGATTAGTTTTTGAATTAGTGGACCGAGAAAAGCAGATGACCCTCCCCAGTGTGTGTGTCATCACATAATCTCTTGTGTGCCTCAGAGGAGGAAGAAATTTGAATTTGTCTTTCCTTTGCATGACAACTTGAGCTAGGATGTCAATAATTTCCTGCCTTTGACACTCTTGGCTCTCATGTCTTTAGACTTGAACTTTAATCACACCATCCGCCCTCTGACTCTGAGGCCTTCAAACTACATCACCCTTCCTGGGTCTCTAGCTTTCAGAAGAAAGATTGTACAACTTATCAGCCTCCTTAATCATGTGAGTCAATGTCTTATTTTATACCTATATACCTTTGTATTTATATGTATTTCCTGATCTGTATCTCTGGAGAATTCTAGGCATAGATATACAAATGGTCAACAAGCTCATGAAAAGATACTCAACAACATCTGTCATCAGGAAAATGCAAATCAAATCCACAATGAGATATTACTTCATATCATGTAGGATAGCTGTATTTTAAAAAAAAAGAGAGAGAGAAATTGGAATTTGGAGGGGATGTAGGGAATTCAGAACATTTGTTCATTGCTGATAGGAATATAAAATACTTACATTGGTGTGAGAAACAGTTTGGTTTTCTCGGTGTATTCAACATAGAATCATCATATAACTGAAGAATTTCACTCATGGTGTTAGACATAAACCATTGAAAATAATGTTCAAAGGACAGACCGGCACACATAAATCCACAGTCACACTAAGCATAATAGGCAAAAGGTGAAAATAACCCAAATATCCATCAACTGATAAGTGGATGAACAAAATATGATATAACCATAAATGTGATATAATTCAACTATAAAAATTCAATATGAATATCTTTGCAGCATGGATAGATCTTGAAAACATCAACCTTACTGAAAAAATCCAGACACAAAAGGCCACATATGATTCCATTTGTATAAAATGTCTCAAATGAGTGTATATAGTAAGTAAAAGACTGACAGTTTTCTCTTATTATACATACAACACTCTCAGTACTTCTCTTCGACACCAGATGTGTGGTTTTTTTCCCCATGCCAAGCAATTCTCCAGTGAATACCAACTGGTTGCCCTGTAATTCAATTAAATTCTGATACTATTTGGAGTCAAGAGTGAGATCCCATATATTAAAAGCTCAGTCCAACAAAACTTCCAGTTGCCAATATTGTGTGTGGGATCTGGAACTTCTGACCAAATAGCTATTAAAATCAGGAGTTCTATTATTTGCTGGAATGGCTCACAGAAATCAGAGAAACACTTTAGTTAGTATTTTATTATTTTTTTTTATTGGTACTTTTTAGTTATGTATGACAGTAGAATCCATTTTCCTATAATTATACAGCATGGACTATATCTTATTCTAGTTAGAGTCCCATTCTTATGGATATGCATGGTGGGGGGATTCACTGTGTTGTTTTCATAAATGTACCTGGGGAAAGTATGTGAGATTCATTCCACTGTCTTTGCTTATCCTCCTCCCTTCCCTCCATTCCCCATTGTCTAATCTACTGCACTTCTATTCTTCCCCTCACCCCCACTGCTTATGGTGGCTTAGCTTCCACCTACCAGAGAAAATATTCAATTTTTTTTTTGGACTGGCTTATTTCACTTAGCATGATGGTCTCCATAGCCATCCATTTGCTGGCAAATGTCATAAAGCCATTATTCTTTATGCTGAGTAATAATCCATTGTGTATATATGCCACATTTTCTTTGTCCATTTATCTGTTGAAGGGCACCTAGGGTTGTTTCCATAACTTAGTTATTGTGAATTGGGCAGCTATCAACATTGAGGTGGCTACGTCACTATAGTCTGCAGATTTTAACTCCACAAAGGATATTTCAAAGAATACAAATGAGCACTATGAAGAGACACATAGGACAAGGTCTAGAAGGATCTGGAGCACAAGAGCTTCTGTCCACTCATATGATCCTCTTGGCACGTGTATGAGTTTAGCAACCTGGAAACTCCTGAGCGCCATCCTTTTGGGTCTTTACAGAAGCTTCATTGTGTAAGCATGGTTGATTAAATCATTAGACATAGGTGACCAGCTCAACCTCCAGATCCTCTCTCCCTCTCTGGAGGTCACTTTGAAGACTCCGTAGATTTAGGGGCAGTGTGCCTGGAAATGGGGATGAAGACTAAATATATATTTCCTATTACGAATCGCAATAGCACAATAACTTCAGAGACAGAATGCAGATTACCGATTGCCAGGAGCTGGACTGGGGAAGAAGGGGAATGGTGAATGCCTTGTTATGGAGCCGCCTTTCAGGGTGATGAAATGCCCTGCAATGAAATAGTGGGGATGGTTGTACAATATCAGGGCTGTACTAAATATCAATGTATCATACACTATAAAATGGTTAAAGTAGCAAATTTCTGTTGTGTGCAGTTTATTGCAATAAGAAAAATACCATTGGGTTGTTTTGGCCCTTCAGGCTCCAACTGAATAACCTTGCCCTAGGAGTTTAAAAATTCACAGTCTGGCCAGAAGCAGTATTTTGCCACTGTGTGTGGAATGTGAAAACTATTATTACTACACTCACCCTGCCCTTTTAATGCTATAGTTGTCATAGATTATATCTACATTGAAATCTCATCAGACATTTTATATTTTTTGCTATCAGATAATACTTCTTTAAAATTCAAGAGGAGAGAAGTGGTCTATCATGTTTACCTAATTATTTACTATTTCCTCACTCTTCCATCATTCCCAAAGTTCCACATTTTGTTCAGGTACCATTAGCTTCCTGTCTGAAAAGGCAAACCCTTGAACTTCTTTTAAAGTATTATATGCTGGCTGTAAATGCCCTTATATTTACTTTATCTGGGAATGTCTTTATTTCACCTGTTTTTCATGAATATTATTTTCACTAGAAATAAATTTGGAATTGATATATTTTTTTTCTTTTTTCATTTGAAAAATATTGTACCCCTTCTTTCTGACCCCCATGTTTCTGATGAGAAATCCAATGTCATTTGAATCATTTTCTCCATAAATGTAATGGTCTATTTTTTCTGTAGATATTTTCAAGATTTTTTTTAACCTTAGTTTTTTTATAATTTTATTAGAATGCTTCTTGACATGAGTTCTATTACTGGGGGTTTGCTCATCTTTTTGTATGGTTACATTTTCTGTTTGTCAAACTTCGGAAATGTCTTCTTTGTTCAAATATTCTTTCCAGAGGCACACTCTCTGCCTTCCTAAGACTTAAATAAGGCCAATGTTTGACCATTTTTATTGATGCATAGATTCCTAAAACCATGTTGTATTTCAAGATTTCTCTTTGTTGTTTAGTAATTATAAGGTCTACTAATGTATCTTCTCATGTTTTTACCAGTGTGTAATGATATATAGTAGTGAGATTCATTGTGACATATTCATACATGCACATAACACAATTTTATCAACTTCATTCCCCAGTGTCTCCCCTTTTTCTCCCCTTTCCCTATTTACCTTTAAGTTCCCGGCCCTCTCCTCAGTCATATTCATTCTATTAAAGTGGCAACCCCTTACTCCACAGAAAAGTTTTAACTGGGCTTCTCCAGAAATCTTCACCATGGCTGATTTTAGGATTGTCAGCAAAAGAGTCTCTGCAAAAGAGTCCAATGTAGATAAACTTCCCATTTTCATGTTGTCCTGTTTTACTTGGCCACTGGCCAGGAATATACCAACACTCCAGGTGCTGAACACCCCCTTACTAGTTTTTCACAAATGTATCCAGTATAGTAGTTTGTAGAAATGTGCAAACAAGGCCTCTGGCCTTGAGCTGGGCTTCACAGAGATGTCTACATTTTTAAGATAAGTTACCAACTGGGCTCCATGTTAACAACTGGCAGGGGGAGGAAAAATGGAAAAAGAAGCTCTCCCTACTCAGGTGATGTCCTTGAAGCGTTAACTTTCCCAAAAACGGTGAAAGAAAAAGCTGCTTTCATGTGAACGTCTGAGCCCCTCCCCTTAAATGCTGGGTATAAAATTCTGAAACTCCCCAAACTTGGGATTCAGGGGACTAATTGATTACAGCAAAAGCTGTGCCCTCTGAACCTGGCTGCAGCCAAATAAAACTGCTTCCTGCTATCTTTGGTGCCTTGCCTCGTTTGTCCCTAAAACACTATTGCATCCATATGTGATGTTAACTATTCATAGGTAAAATGATTACATTATGAGAGCTGTAACTTCATCAGTGGATTAATTCATTTGACGGATTAAAAATTTGAATGGACTATGAGGTGGTAACTGTAGGCAAGTTGGGCATAGCTACAGGGAATAGTTCCCTGGGTGCATGACATGGGGGTGTCTATATCTTGCCCTGGCTTTCCTCCCTCCTCCTCCTCCTCATTCTCCTCCTCCTTCTTTCTATCTCTCTCTCTCTTCCTCTCCCTCTCCCTGTCTCTGTCTCTCTCTCTCTCCCCCTCTCCCTCTTCCTCTCCTTCTCCCCTCCATCTCATACCTCTCTCTCTCTCTCTCTCTCTCTCTCTCTCTCTCTCTCTCTCTCTCTCTCTCTCTCTCTCCTTCCCCATTGCCAAGAGCTAAGCAGCTTTCTTCTGTCACCTTCTTCCAACATTAAGTTCGGCCACACTCAGGCCTAAAGCAATAGAGTGGAGGACCATGGGCTGAGACCCTGAAACAGCACCAAATTAATTTCTCCTCCTCTAAATTGTTTTGGTCAGGTATTTTGGTCACAGTGATGAAAAGCTGACTAGCACAAGTGAAGTTTCCTGAAATTTCAGTTTTTGTAAACTTCATAAATTTCAGTTTTAATACTTACAACTTCCATATCTTTGCCAAGTTTATCATTTATTGTCATATAACAAATTACTAATACAATTAATCACTAATGCATTGATGACTTAACACTTGTGCTAGCTTTTTTTTTTTTTTTACAGTGACAAGTACCTGAGATAATCTGCTTGTAAGAGATAAGGCTTATTTGGCTCAGGGTTTCAGGGATTTCAGTTCATTATCAATTGGC
Source organism: Callospermophilus lateralis (assembly GCF_048772815.1). Taxonomy (NCBI): domain Eukaryota; kingdom Metazoa; phylum Chordata; class Mammalia; order Rodentia; family Sciuridae; genus Callospermophilus; species Callospermophilus lateralis. The sequence continues at coordinate 33,741,727 of NC_135325.1, read as the reverse complement.
CCTGTTGCTCTGGGCCTGTGGTAAGGAAGCAGATCATGGTGAGAGCATGTGATGGAGCAAAAGTGTTCACCTCATGGCCAAGAGCAAAAGAAAGGAAGAGGAAGGTGCTGGGGCCCCGTTATTCCCTTCGAGGGCATACCCCAGTGACTGGAGGACCTCCCACTAAACCCTACTTCTTGAAATTTCCACCACTTCTCAGAAGTGCCCTTTTGGGGGACAAATCTTTAACACATGGGCCTTTGAGGGACATTACAGATCCAAGATATAGCAGCACACATTCCTATCTCACATAGTTCATCAGTCAGAGATCTGATGCAACAGTTGGATCCATGACTTGGCTTCAAGTCTTAAGCCAGGGCTCTGTTTCCTTTGGAGGCCTAACTGGTGATAAATATGCTTCTGCATTCCCTTGGGTTGTTAGACTTCGCTCCTTTGTGTCTGTTAGTCTGACAACCCAGATTCTGACTGGTTGACAGTTAGAGGATGTGCTCAGCTCCTAGAGGATGCCTGAAGTTCCACACCACCTTCTCCATAGGCTCTCTAACAAGGTGTAAAGTTGATTCTTCAAAGCCAGTAAACAAGAAAGCAAGTCTTCTAGCAACATAGGACTTGCATAGGTAGTATCATCTTGGAAGTATATCCTATCACCTTTTCTGTATAGCATAATCGTGGGAGTGACATTCCATTAATTTTCAACATATTCTACTAATTAGAAGAAAGTCATGAGCTTTTCCCACATTTAAAGGAAGGATATTATACAAAAAGCTTGAATAAGGGGCTATGGTTGTAGCTCAGTGGCAGAGCACTTGCCTAGCTGTGTGAGGCACTCAGTTCAATCCTCAGCACCACATAAATATCAATAAATAAAATAAAGGTATTGTGTCCATCTACAACTAAAAAAAATCATAATAAGGAAGATTAACCAAAAATTGAGACACTTTAAAAAAAGCATGAATAAGACGAGGTAGAGATCATTAAGGCCACCTGAAAGTCCACCCTAAACACTGAAAACTTTTTTTTTAACATTTGTTGCAAGAATGCTCAATATTGCTTATTGGAGCATTTTTTATATTAGCAGTATTTGTCAGATAATTCAAACATCTGTGTGATCCTTGTTTTCATGTCTATTTCCTTTGGTACTTGGAATTTCCATGGTTTCTAATGTGTCCAGTAATTTTTGAATTTTTATTATCATTTTGAAAATTATGTTATGAAACTCTGGGTCTCTTTGAAACTCTTTGGAGAATATTGATGTTTTGTTATAGTAGGAAATCAGCCTGATTAAATCTGGCCCCATGTTCCAACTCACTTTCTGTGCCTTATGGATCCAATGTCAATGAAATTTCCACAAAACTTTGCAGTGCTACTCAAATCTGACCTCTAAATGTCCCACTCAGTGACTAGTCTGGGACCTAGGAAGTGGTCTATCAGTTGCTTTCATTCTCAAAATATTTGGCATGTTGAGGATCAGAGCCATTCATGTATAGCTTGAGTGCCCTCATTAAAAACAAACAACAGCATTAAAAAAAAAAAACCATTTAAGAGTAGTGTTCCCAGAATTCCTCTTTGCAACCTTTCTGGGTGCTTCTCCTCCCCTGGGTGTTGGTTGTTTTCTTTCCCTCCTTCCAGATACTCAGTACTCTAATTACTTTGGTCTGTCATTCTCTGTCATTCACTATTGTGCTTGGGCCCATCCCCTGACCCAGGAGAGAAGGGCAGAAAGAACAAGTTAACAAAGTCTTACTCTACCCTCTTGAAACTGCAGCTCCATCAAGTGGACAGGATGGATTCTTTTCCTCTGAATTTTGGTTATTGAGATTTCTCCATTTTTCCCATAGAATTTCTTCAGGTCTGGGGCATGCAAAAATGAGAAAGGGAAAGGAGAAAAAAAGGAGTGTCTTACACTGTCTCTGAGCATTAAGAGTTGTCCTTCCTCAAGTTAGTACCAGATGACATCTTCTGCGCTCTCTTAACTATAGCGCCTAGTCTGTGTTTGGGGTATGTTGAGCTCAGACTACAGAATGCTAAAGGGGGAAAATGGTAAAATAAAGCAATAGAATTCAATACAAAAAATAAAAGTATATTTACTGATTATGCAATGGTAATTCTTCTTCTTTTGTCCTTTCCTTCTGTTTTGCAGCTGTTTACCTCTCAGAGACCTCATGTAGTCTGTCCTGGTTTTACAGTTATATTGAGTGGGGCAGATAGGGTGAATCTTGTTTACTCTAGCTTAACCAGAACCAGAATTCCTGCAATACATTTTTTAATTTTTATTTATTTATTTATTTTTAACCAGGGGTTAAACTGGGAACACTTAACCAGTGAGCCACATTCCCAGCCTTTTTATTTTTATTTATTTTTTTATTTGGAAATAGGGCCTTGCTAAGTCACTGAGGCTGGCTTTGAACTCACACTACTCCTGCCTCAGCCTCCAAGCCACTGGAATAACAGGTGTGTGCCACTGCACCTGGTTCCTACAATACATTCTGTACTACTTTACTTGATTCTCCTCCATCCCTTTTTACAAACCATTCTCTACATAGCAGCTGGAGCAGTCATTGAAAGATGATATCATTCCCTTGCTTAAAAAATCTGAAGTGATCTGGTGGAATTTCAGGGGGCTTCTAGGTATAGAATCATATTACCGGCAAATAGTGCTAATTTGAGTTCTTCTTTTCCAATCTGTATCCCTTTAATTTCTTTCATCTGTCTAATTGCTCTGGCCAGTGTTTCAAGAACTAGCAAATCTCTAGGATAACAAATAACCCAATTAATAAATGGGCCAAGGAACTGAACAGATACTTCTCAGAAGATGTTATACAATCAATCAACAAGTATATGAAAAAGTGTTCATCATCTCTAGCAATTCAAGAAATGTAAATCAAAACTACTCTAAGATTTCATCTCACTCTAGTCAAAATGGCAGCTATTAAGAATAAAAACAACAATATGTGTGGGCTAGGATATTGGGAAAAGGGCACACTCATACACTGCTGGTGGGACTGCAAATTGTTACAGCCAATAGGGAAAGCAGTATGGAGATTCCTTGGAAAACTGGGAATGGAACCACCATTTGACCGAGCTATCCCACTCCTCAGTTTATATCCAAAGGACTTAAAAACAACATACTACAGTGATGCAGCCACATCAATGTTTATAGCAGCACAATTCACAATAGCTAAACTGTGGAACAAACTTAGATGCCCTTCAGTAGACGAATGGATAAAGAAACTGTGGCATATATACACAATGGAATATTACTCAGCATTAAGAGAGAATAAAATCATGGCATATGCAGGTAAATGGATGGAGTTGGAGAATATAATGCTAAGTTACCCAATCCTTGAAAACCAAATGTTGGATGTTTTCTCTGATATAAGGCGGCTGATTCATAGTGGGGATTGTGGGGGAACATGGGAGGAATAGACAAACACTAGATAGAGCAAAGGGGAGGGAGGGGATGGGAGGGGGCATGGGGTAGGAAAGATGATGGAATGAGATGGACATCATTACCCTAAGTACATGTATGAAGACAGGAATGGTGTGACTCTACTTTGTATACAACCAGAGACATGAAAAATTGTGCTGTATATGTGTTATATGAATTGTAATGCATTCAGTTGTCATACATAATAAATTAGAATAAAACATATTAATAATAAAAACCCCCAAGCTTTCCATTTTACTTTTTAAAAAAAGAAAAAAACACTCCTTATGATGGTGTAGAACACCCTACATGAAGTGATCCAGTCTCTCCAAACTACTATCACGCACCGAGCACTCATATTATCCTCGTCCCACGCATCTTCTTCTTTCAGCTCATGGTGTCTTGCAAACTCAATTCTCCCTTCAAGATTTGCACTGGGTGTGCTGTCATGCTGGGATGCTCTTCTCCAATGTCTGTGCCTGGATGACCACATTCATTCACTTAGGTCTCAAGCCCAAAGTCATCCTCTCAGATAGTCCTTTCCTGACCTCTCAAAGTAGCCAAACCCTTTGCATTACTTCATTCTATTACCTTCAGAGCACTTATGGCTTCCTAAAATCATCTAATCCATGTATTTGTTCACTTGTTTATTTTCCTTTAATCACAAAAATTGCAGTTCTTGGAGAGCCAGGGCCTTGTCTTTCTGTTCACCACTGTATTCTCAGTGTGATTAGAATAGCATTTTATATGCAGCAGATGCTAAAAACATTTGTTCAGTAAACAAATGTTTCCAATATTATTTCTATGTGCATGTTTTACAACGATAGAATGTTTTATGAAATTCATGTTTTACGAAATTCATGTTTAATAGGTCTTTATATTCTGTTTTATTAAATGCACTTCAATAACATTACCTCAAGAGGCTCTTGGTTGCACTGGGTGATTTTGTGTGAAGTAGAACAATTTGCATTCACCAGTTCCTCTGGTGTCTGATTTGCTTTGTGCTGAAATTATAGTTTTGTCTTGATTTGCCTTGCCATTTTCTCATTCTTTTGTTTCTTTTAAGGTTTTTATATATCATCTTCATAAGGCTCTTCTTCACTGCAAACATCTTGCTTATTAGATTACTTGATTATTGTCATCCTTTCCCCTAAAGAATGCAAGCTCCAGAATTGCTGTTTTATTCCTGGCTACATCCTCAGTTTCCAGGACAGGCCCTCTGTAAGTGTTTGTTAAATGAATGCATCACATTTAATTTCTTCAATTGCCTCATTAGTAACACAGGGATGGCAATATTTTTGTCATTTGGGGGAGAGAGCAGTAGAGCTATATCATGGTGTGGAGCTAGAGGGCAAATGAGATACCTGACTAGTTATGAATCTGGGGACAGCACACCAGCTTCCACAGTGATGCTAATTCAAATCTGTGTGCAGCAAAATTGCAAAATATTACCTGAAGTAGAACATTGGCATTGTACTTATACAGTTAAAATTGCAAATGTTGAATCTAAAAGTGTTAAGTTTCAACTCCATAGGAAGATAATGAATCCCCTAAAGAGATTTTTTTCAGATAGGAAACAGGACTAGAAAAGATCATGAAACATCTCATTACCAAAGTTGAGGAATTGTAGAACTTAGACTTGAGTTAGCCGGCAAAGGGAGCAATTTTAAGTTTATGAGCAGGAAGAGAGTATTAAAAAATGGTGTTTGCACATGCATATATTTTTCCCTGCAAAGGGAGACACCCAACTGTTCAATGCTGTCATTTTGGGTGGTGCTTTTGTTCTGATAAGTAGGAAGAATAATGTTAAGAAGTGAATATTTTGTTGTTCCCAAATTCACATGTTGAAGCTCTAAACTCCAATGTGATGGTTCTTGGAGACGGGGCCTTTGAGAAGTTAGAGTAGGTCATGGGGGTAGAGAAGTCATGGTGGGATTAGTGGTTTTATGAGAAGAGGGGACAGGGAGACAGAAAAAGACAGAGAGACAGAAAACCCAGAAGACAGGCCACCTGCAAGCCAGAAAGAGAGTCCTCACCAGGAATTCAAACATCTAGACATCCTGATCTCAGATTTCCAGCTTCCACAACTGTGAGAAAATGGACGTCTGATGAGTTAGCCTCTAGTCTATGTTATTTTTTTATGGCAGTCAGAGGTGACAAGACAAGTAAGTAAGTTCTTTGTGGAATCCTCAATATCTTCAAAGGCTCCCCAGGAAGCTGTGTTTGAGGAAGGCAATGAAGGGTAGTTTTGAGACACGTTTTAATAGCTGTATTTGCAGTCATTAAATTAGAAATTTTGCTACATTTCTTGGTCTGTAAAATGTCCACAAACTGAAAGTAGTATGTGTCCTCAAACCCCTCCTTTTTGGACACATTCCTTGAGGCTACCTCTGCTTGGTGGCTCTTGATTTTCACTCAATAATTTCCTTTTCCAGCATGCTGCACAGCTTGGAAAGGACTGATGCCTCATTCAGTGACTCATCCTATTTATTGCCTAATTTAGAAGGACAGTGAAAGCGCTTGTGATCATTTTGTGATTTTCCCACATTGACAGCTCAGCTGAGATATGACAAGCCCCAAAGTAATCCAAGTGCTCTCAAGTTCTTTGCAGCTGGCAGAGGGCACGCCTGGAAATAAGAGAACAACAACAGGACCAAACTTGACACTAGGCTTTCCGGCAGTCCCTGCCACCACTTCCCTCGTGTGCTGCTTCCATCCGAGTGGCTTGTCATTAAGATGACCACCTTAAACCGAAGGCCTGGACTTTATACAATGGTATCCTCCTAGGGCGTCCCGAAAGACCTCCGGCTTCCAAAGCTCTTCTCCATGTTTTGCCACATGGCCTAAACATTCCACCTTTCTGAATCAGTTTCTGTATGATGTTACCCAAGAACAAATCTAAAATTGTTTATGATGAAGATAAGGACAGATGTCAAATTCTTCAAGGCATCCTTTTTTTCAGTTTCTTAAATCTATCTTCGTCATGCTTCTTTCCATAGCCTTGTCAAGTCACCATTTGTTGAGAGCCACAGCCGAAGGGGCCCCAGCAAACTTTCAGACTGCCAGCTGATGATTGGCTCACAGCAGCCCCAGCTTGGCAGCCCCAAGCCCTAGCTGATTGGCTCCTCTGCGGTGAACCTCATTGGCCTGTTTCCCTGCCCTTTCAGGCCACGGAGCTGCTCATTGGGGGACTTTTTGGTTCCACCCATGCGACCCAGCCAATCGGCCTCAAGAGGAAGAGGATTGTGGGAGGTGTGGAGGCTGGTGGTTGGGGAGTGTGGCTTGTGGGAAGCTGGTGGTGGCAGTTGGGCTCTGAGGGTTTTTTCCTGAGGAGCTGTTTTGTTTGGCTTATGTGGTTCTAAAAATAAAGTTAGTTTCTTTTGACAAGTGGCTCCTGAATTGTGCCCAGCCAGACTGCAGCAACCATTTAAGGAAAAGGAATCCCTCTCTTTAGAGTCATGCTGTTTGCATCCACATGATTCCCCTTTTGAAATGCAAATTCTTTACGAAAGACAAGTTAAAACATTCGAAACTATGAGCATCTTAGGATGAGTTCACGTGGCATACTGGATGGAATATGAGCTCAGAATCCTGTACGTCTGGCTTCAAGTTCCTGTTCTTCTTTATTAGCTATGTGCCTTTGGACAAATCTCTAACTATCTGGGCCTCCATTTTCTGGAGATAGTGTTAATCACAGGCTTTCAAGAGGAGAGGTACTGTTTATGCGAGAAATGTACAGACATTGGAAGGCCAGCTTTAGAGACTCCAGACTTTATAAGATGCTGGTAATGTGGTAGAAGGAGCACAAGGAGATGGGAAGAAGCTATAGAAAATTCTTGTGCCCCAAATAAACTTTCCCTCCTCCAAGTGTGGGTATATTTTTTTTCAGACATTTTGATCACAGCAATGCAAAAGCTGACTAAAGCAGTTTCATTATGTGCAAATTACTGTTCTAAGCACTTTACATATATTAATTTGATTTCATTAGACTACTAGGTGACAGATATGATGAAGGTAATAAATCTCATATTTGTTGCAGTCATTTAGAAAGAGGATTCTAATATCTCTTTGCCTTAACCTCAGCAGTTACCCTTCTAGTAACAGTATGCAATTCAGTTAATAGCCATGCATTTTCCTTTTTTCTTTTTTCTTGGTCCTTTTTAGTTACACGTGGCAGTAGATTCTATTTTGACATAATTATATAAGCTTGGGATATCTCTTGTACTAATTCAGACGCCAGGACCTCTCCTTCCCCTTCCCTCTTCCTACCCCTGCTCTCATCCCTCTATTGATCTTTCTGCCATTTACCCATAATTATGTTTGAAAATTAATTTCTGGATATACATGATGGTGAGATTAACTGTGGCATATTCATATATGTACATACAAAGTACATAGGAAAGTGTGTCCAATAGCTGGCCAAGTCACTGGGTCTGGCAACTACAGTCATGGGAAGCAGAGAGAGAGAAAAGTCTAGATAAATAGGGACAGAGCCAGCAGTTCAATTGTCGTGGTAGTGGGATAAAACACTTTGACTCTGAGGCTCAAACACATGCTGCCCCATAAGAGTCCACTCCCCAGATACCCAGTGTTGTTAGTTTCATGAATCAGCTTGGCTCTGCCATGGTGCCCAGCTGTTTGTTAGTGACTAGTCTAGATATTGCTATGAAGGTTTTCTGTAGATGTGATTAATATTTAAAATCAGTTGTCTTTAAGTAAAGGAAATTACCCTCAGTAATGTACATGGGTCTGATCCATTCATTTTAAGACCTTAAGAACAAAAATTGAAGTTTCTTAGAAAGACGGAAATCTGCCCAAGACTCTAGAATTGAAATTCTACCTGAGTTTCTAGTCCACCCTCTGGATTTTGGATTTGCCAGCTTCCACAGTCACGTGAGTCAATTCCTAGATCTCTCTTTTTTCTAGTTTTTCTTATTTTTAAAAAATATTTTTAGTTGTAGATGGACACAATACCTTTATTTTTTTAACATGGTGCTGAGGATCAAACCCAGTGCCTCACACATGCTAGGCAAGTGCTCTACCACTGAGCTACATACAGTCCAGTCCTTCTCTTAATTTTTATTTGTTCTTTTTAGATATATATGATGGATGGTATGTCAAGATCACTGTACTGACATGTGTAACTAATTAAAACAAATAAAAAATAAATAAAAAGATATACATAATGGTAGAGTGTATTTTGACATATTATACAAACATGGAGTATAATGTATTCTAATTAGAATCCCATTCTTATAATTATACATGATGTGGAGTTTCACTGGTCATGTATTCATGTGTGAACATAGAAAGGTTTCTGATTTATTCTACTGTCTTTCCTCTTCCCATTGCCCTTCCCTTTCCTTCATCTCCCTTCATTTAATCCAATGAACTTCTATTTTTCTCTCCCCACCTCTTATTGTGTGTTAGCATTGCATATCAGAGAGAATATTCAGCCTTTTTTCAAGGGTGATTAGCTTATTTCACTCAGAAGGATAGTCTCCAGTTCTATCCATTTACCAGCAAATGCCATAATTTCATTTTTTCTTTCTGGCTGAGTAATATTCCATTGTGTATACCTACTACATTTTCTTTATCTGTTTAACTGTTAAAGGGCACTTAGGGTGGTTCCATAGCTTATCTATTGTGAATTGAGCTGCTATAAATATTGATGTGGCTGTGTCACTATAGTATTCTGGTTTTAAATGCATTGGGTATATACTAAGGAGTGGGATAAATAGGTCAAATGGTGGTTCCATTCCAAGTTTACTCAAGAATGTCCATAGTGTTTTCCAGAGTGCTTGCACCAATTTGCAATCCACCAGCAATGAATGAGTGAACCTTTTTCCTCCACATCCTTTCCAACATTTATTGTTACTTTTATTCTTGACAATTGCCATTATGACTGAGATGAGGATCCAACGTGGTGGCGGGCGCGGAGAGATCAAGTCTCTGACCTCCTCAGCTGCACGGGCATAGGGAGTCGTAAACCGTCTAAATGCTGTTTGCTCAGGATCACTAGGTAATGCTGAGCTGACGTGGATCTGGGGAAAACAGTCTGGGCCTCTCAGAACACATACTGAGCCTGGATCGGCTGAATTCAAGCTCCCGTTCGCCTGCTTCTCGCAGACAAACTGCTATGACTCAGCACTAAACGATCCCGCTGAAACAACTGGTCGGCACTTCTGAACCTGGGGAGGTTAATGCCAACCGAGCCTTCATAGGCAGTGGCCACAGGATTGAGACGGGGCTTGGGAGAGCCAGTCAGGACCCACCCGTGGCATTGGTCACCCGGCAAAGAGAACGAACTGTCGCCATTTGCATGGGATACCACCAAGGCAGAGAACTGACGTCACCAGAATGCGGAGGAGGAGATAACTTCATTGAAACCAGAAGCAACAGGTGTGTAATCCCCTAGCCTTCCCTCTCCACACAGCAGGGAATCCTTAAGGGCCCCTCCCACCTCTCCCGTGAGCGCGATAGAGGGAATCAGGAGTGGCGCGGGACCCGCAGAGTGGAAATCCCGGCTACCGCTCCCACCAGTGCTGACAACTGAGGTCTCTTGCACCAGCTACCGGGGGCGTGGCTACCAGAGGGCAAGCAAGGGTGTGAGGGAATGGCAAACAGGGAGAGTATGCCAAGTCAATCATGAAAACAGGGCTCCCGGGAGCAGCAGACCTGGCGTGTAGCCAGTATTGTGGTGAGCATCACGGGTGAGTGGGGCCTGGCTTTAGAAAAAGTGGGGAAGTGACACAAGAGAAGGCCCTAGGCACTCAGGATTGGAGACCCGCCCAGTCTGGGAGGAGGAGCTGCTGCACAGTGATTGGTTCCCGCATATTGAGAGGAGAAGCTTGGCCCAGTGGGCACAGCTCCACCTACTGGAAGAGAAGTTAATCAAACTCTAAGACTGCATTTATTAATTTTTTTTAATTTGTTTTTTTTCATTTTCATTTTTTGATGTTGTTTTTTAATTTTTTTAATTTTTCTTAATTTTAATTTTTTTAATTATTTTTTAAATTTTTTTCTTTTTTTATTTTCTATTGTTTTCTTTTGTCTTTTCATTTCTTTTCAATTTTCTTATTCCCCCTTCCTTGAATTCTACCTGCTTACTCTCATTCTCTTTAGTGACTTCTTCCCCTCCCTTCTAATACCTTTCCTCCCAAGCATCAAATAAATTTATAGGAGTAAACAGTAACTCAGCAATCAAACAGAACAAGAAGTAACATGAGCAGCATGAAAAAGCAAGGAAGAAAAGGAGTACAAACAATGCAAGACGGCCTAAATATTCAGGAGGACCTAGAGTCATCAGAAAAATGGTCAAATAAAGAACTCAAGGAATACCTTAGACAGATGGAATGGAACCTTAAAGAGGATATGAGACAGCAAATTCAAACACTGAAAGAACACATTGAAAATGAATTACATAAACAGATAAAAGAAGAAGTTAAGCATCTTTATCAGGAGATAGAGATTATTAAAAAAATCAAACAATAATTCTAGAAATGAAGGAAACTATAAACCAAATTAAAAACTCAAATGAGAGTATCACTAACAGAGTGGAGCAAGTAGAAGCCAGAATGTCAGATAATGAAGCCAAAATATATTATCTTGAAAAGAGTCTAGCCAACTCAGAAAGGCTGGTAAAAAATCACGAGAAAAACATCCAAGAGATATGGGATAACATAAAAAAACCGAACTTAAGAGTCATCAGGATAGAGGAAGGTACAGAGATTCAAACCAAGGGAATGAGTAACCTACTGAATGAAATAATTACAGAAAACTTTCCAAAAATAAAAAAGGAAACAGATATACAAATTGTAGATGCATACAGGACACCGAGCACACAAAATCACAGTAGACCAACGCCAAGACACATTGTTATGAGGATATCCAATATACAGAGCAAAGAGAAAATATTAAAAGCTACAAGAGAAAGGAGGCAGATTACATTCAGAGGTAAGCCAATAAGGTTAACAATGGATTTTTCATCACAGACGCTGAAAGCGAGAAGATCCTGGAACAACATATTTCAAACACTGAAATATAATGGATGCCAACCAAGAATTCTGTATCCAGCAAAATTAAGCTTCAGGGACGACAACGAAATAGAAATCTTTCATGATAAACAAAACTTAAAAGAATTTGCAGCCAGAAAACCAGCATTGCAAAGCATCTTGAGCAAAACACTACACGAGGAAGAAATGAAAAACAATAACCAAAACCATCAGTGGGAAGTGCCTCAGTAAAGACAAAGGGCGGGGGGGAAGCTAATCATGAATAAACAAACTAAATTTAAAAAAAAAGATAAATAATCAAATATGGCTGGAAGTACAAACCATATATCAATAGTAACTCTAAACATTAATGGCTTAAACTCTCCAATAAAGCAACATAGGCTGGTAACATGGATTAAAAAAACAAATCCAACAATATGCTGCCTCCAGGAGACACATCTGATTGGAAAAGACATACACAGGCTGAAGGTGAAAGGTTGGGAAAAAATATACCACGCACACGGTCCTCATAAGCAAGCAGGGGTGGCCATCCTCATATCGAATAAAATCGACTTCAAGACTAAGTTAATCAAAAGGGATAAGGAAGGACATTATATACTGTTAAAAGGAACCATTCACCAACAAGACATAACAATTATCAATATTTATGCACCAAATAATGGTGCTGCGATGTTCATAAAACAAATTCTCCTCAAGTTCAAGAATCAAATAGACCACAACACAATAATTATGGGTGACTTCAACACGCCTCTCTCACCATTGGACAGATCCTCCAAACAAAAGTTGAATAAAGAAGCTATAGAACTCAATATCACAATCAATAACCTAGACTTAACTGACATATATAGAATATATCAACCATCATCAAGTGGATATACTTTTTTCTCAGCAGCACATGGATCCTTCTCAAAAATAGACCATATATTATGCCATAGGGCAACCCTCAGTAAATATAAAAGGGTGGAGATAATACCATGCATTTTATCTGATCATAATGGAATGAAACTGGAAATCAATGATAAAAGAAGGAAGGAAAAATCCTACATCACATGGAAAATGAACAATATGTTACTGAATGATCAATGGGTTACAGAAGACATAAAGGAGGAAATCAAAAAATTCTTAGAGATAAATGAAAATACAGACACAACATATCGGAATCTATGGAACACAATGAAAGCAGTTTTAAGAGGGAAATTCATCGCCTGGAGGTCATTCCTCAAAAAAAGAAAAAAAAAAACAAATAAATGAGCTCATACTTCATCTCAAAGCCCTAGAAAAGGAAGAGCAAAACAACAGCAAATGTAGTAGAAGGCAAGAAATAATTAAAATCAGAGCGGAAATCAACGAAATTGAAACAAAAGAAACTATTGAAAAAATTGACAAAACTAAAAGTTGGTTCTTCAAAAAAAATAAATAAGATCGACAGACCCTTAGCCATGCTAATGAAGAGAAGAAGAGAGAGAATTCAAATTACTAACATACGGGATGAAAAAGGCAATATCACAACAGATGCTACAGAAATACAGAAGACAATTAGAAATTATTTTGAAAACCTATATTCCAATAAAATAGAAGATAGTGAAGACATCGATAAATTTCTTAAGTCATATGATTTGCCCAGACTGAGTCAGGAGGATACACACAATTTGAACAGACCAATATCAATGGATGAAATAGAAGAAGCCATCAAAAGACTACCAACCAAGAAAAGCCCAGGACCGGATGGGTATACAGCGGAGTTTTACAAAACCTTTAAAGAAGAATTAATACCAATACTTTTCAAGTTATTTCAGGAAATAGAAAAAGAGGGAGCTCTTCCAAATTCATTCTATGAGGCCAACATCACCCTGATTCCGAAACCAGACAAAGACACCTCAAAGAAAGAAAACTACAGACCAATATCCTTAATGAACCTAGATGCAAAAATCCTCAATAAAATTCTGGCAAATCAGATACAAAAACACATCAAAAAAATTGTGTACCAAGATCAAGTAGGATTCATCCCTGGGATGCAAGGATCATTCAATATATGAAAATCAATTAATGTTATTCACCACATCAATAGACTTAAAGATAAGAACCATATGATCATCTCGATAGACGCAGAAAAAGCATTCAACAAAGTACAGCATCCCTTTATGTTCAAAACATTAGAAAAACTAGGGATAACAGGAACTTACCTCAACATCGTAAAAGCTATCTATGCTAAGCCTCAGACTAGCATCATTCTGAATGGAGAAAAATTGAAGGCATTCCCTCTAAAGTCTGGAACAAGACAGGGATGCCCTCTATCACCACTTCTATTCAATATAGTTCTCGAAACACTGGCCAGAGCAATTAGACAGACGAAAGAAATTAAAGGCATAAAAATAGGAAAGAAGAACTTAAATTATCACTATTTGCGAATGACATGATTCTATACCTAGAAGACCCAAAAGGGTCTACAAAAAACTACTAGAACTAATAAATGAATTCATCAAAGTGGCAGGATATAAAATCAACACGCATAATTCAAAGGCATTTCTGTATATCAGTGAAAAAACTTCTGAAACGGAAATGAGGAAAAACACTCCATTCACAATATCCTCAAAAAAAATAAAATACTTGGGAATCAACTTAACAAAAGAGGTGAAAGATTTATACAATGAAAACTACAGAACCCTAAAGAGAGAAGTAGAAGAAGATCTTAGAAGATGGAAAAATATACCCTGTTCATGGGTAGGCAGAACTAACATCATCAAAATGGCGATATTACCAAAAGTTCTCTATAGATTTAATGCAATGCCAATCAAAATCCCAACGGCATTTCTTGTAGAAATAGATAAAGCAATCATGAAATTCATATGGAAAAATAAAAGACCCAGAATAGCAAAAGCAATTCTAAGCAGGAAGTGTGAATCAGGCGGTATAGCAATACCAGATTTCAAACTATATTACAGAGCAATAGTAACAAAAACAGCATGGTACTGGTACCAAAACAGGCAGGTGGACCAATGGTACAGAATAGAGGACACAGAGACTAATCCACAAAGTTAAAACCATCTTATATTTGATAAAGGGGCTAAAAGCATGCAATGGAGGAAGGATAGCATCTTCAACAAATGGTGTTGGGGAAACTGGAAATCCATATGCAACAAATGAAACTGAATCCCCTCCTCTCGCCATGCACAAAAGTTAACTCAAAATGGATCAAGGAGCTTGATATCAAATCAGAGACTCTGCGTCTGATAGAAGAAAAAGTTGGCTCTGATCTACATATTGTGGGGTCGGGCTCCAAATTCCTTAATAGGACACCCATAGCACAAGAGTTAATAACAAGAATCAACAAATGGGACTTACTTAAACTAAAAAGTTTTTTCTCAGCAAGAGAAACAATAAGAGAGGTAAATAGGGAGCCTACATCATGGGAACAAATTTTTACTCCTCACACTTCAGATAGAGCCCTAATATCCAGAGTATACAAAGAACTCAAAAAATTAGACAATCAGATAACAAATAACCCAATCAACAAATGGGCCAAGGACCTGAACAGACATTTCTCAGAGGAGGACATACAATCAATCAACAAGTACATGAAAAAATGCTCACCATCTCTAGCAGTCAGAGAAATGCAAATTAAAACCACCCTAAGATACCATTTCACTCCAGTAAGATTGGCAGCCATTATGAAGTCAAACCACAACAAGTGCTGGTGAAGATGTGGGGAAAAGGGTACTCTTGTACATTGCTGGTGGGACTGCAAATTGGTGTGGCCAATTTGGAAAGCAGTATGGAGATTCCTGGGAAAGCTGGGAATGGAACCACCATTTGACCCAGCTATTGCCCTTCTCGGACTATTCCCTGAAGACCTTAAAAGAGCGTACTACAGGGATACTGCCACATTGATGATCACAGTAGCACAATTCACAATAGCAAGACTGTGGATCCAACCCAGATGCCCTTCAATAGATGAATGGATAAAAAAAAATGTGGCATTTATACACAATGGAGTATTACGCAGCACTAAAAAACGACGAAATCATGGAATTTGCAGGGAAATGGATGGCACTAGAGCAGATTATGCTAAGTGAAGCTAGCCAATCCCTAAAAAACAAATGCCAAATGTCTTCTTTGATATGATGAGAGCAACTAAGAACAGAGCAGGGAGGAAGAGCCGGAGGAAAATATTAACATTAAGCAGAGTCATGAGGTGGGAGGGAAAGGGAGAGAAAAGGGAAATTGCATGGAAATGGAAGGAGACCCTCATTGTTATACAAAATTACATATAAGAGGTTGTGAGGGGAATGGGAAAATAAACAAGGAGAGAAATGAATTACAGTAGATGGGGTAGAGAGAGAAGATGGGAGGGGAGGGGAGGGGGAATAGTAGAGGATAGGAAAGGTAGCAGAATACAACAGTTACTAATAGGGCATTATGTAAAAATGTGGATGTGTAACCGATGTGATTCTGCAATCTGTATTTGGGGTAAAAATGGGAGTTCATAACCCACTTGAATCTAATGTATGAAATATGATATGTCAAGAGCTTTGTAATGTTTTGAACAACCAATAAAAAAAGAGAATAAAGGGTAAACTATGAAAACTCAATAAATACTAGCCATCACTGTAAAAAAAATGAGATGAAATCTTAGTGTAGTTTTAACTTGCATTTCTGTAATTGCTACAGGTATTGACATTTTTTCATATACTTTTCGGCCATTTGAATTTCTTCTTCTGTGAAGTGCCTTTCAGTGTTTTGCCCATTTATTGATTGGGTTTAATATCTTAATTTATATATTTCCTATTGGTTCTGTCTCTGTGGAGAACTCTGACAGATATATGTCCCATGGCCTGTTCCCTTTGGCAGTGACCACTTATTGTGTTATAGGAAAATGAGCACGACCCTTTCCCTGCCACCTGTTTCATATCTGTGTATCATGGGGCAGGCTCTTGAGCCTCTCTGGACCTTAGTTCCTCTTATGTTAAATGGGTATATCTGGTCCCTACCTTACTTGCTGGTATTCAGAATAGCTTCCAACTGGAATGGCACAGGTCCAATCAATCAGAATGCATGCTGCTCAAAAACCAACTGATCAGCCTCACCGTTGAAGAATCAGCCCTAGCTCATTGTGAGGCTCCCTTGTGTGTGAGCACTTGTTTCATATTCTTATTCCAAAGTTGTGCTTCTTAATAAATTGTAGGAATATGTGTTTTTAACAAGTTCTCCAGAGATTCTGATTATCAAAGAAAACTGGGAAAGGCACGAATCATGCCCAGGATCTAATAGGCATGGTGGGTTCTTACTGTACTTTGGCCATCACTTCTTCCCATCAGGATCCCTCAGAAAAGGTGTTAGTTAATGAGTCATGCCATCCCTGGAACAAGAACAAACAACTGATGGGATATTCAGATTCAGAGAAAATATGCCAAGGTTTCTAGTCACACTGTATTGGGTAAACATTTTATTAATGTGAACTGCAGTTGATGGGGCTGGGGGATTTTTCCCTAATGAAGAGAATAAATAGAGTGATATTATATTGGCCAGGTGGCCTCTGAAGTTCCATTCTAGTTCAGAAACCTGGGTTCAATCTGACTTTCTCAGAAAGTAGCTATGCAATTATGCATAAAACATCAACCTCTCTAAACTCCCATTTGTTTATGGATAAAAGAGACAATAATATTTGCTCAATTTCTCTCACTGTATGTTTGATAATCAGATGTAATGAAATGCCAGAAAGGACACTAAGAGACCACTAGTCCAACTCTCTCACTGTATAGATGGGGAGACTAAGGCCCCCAAGAGAAAAAAGAAAATGCTCATGGTCTCCCAACTACAATTACTATACTAATGTCTCTCAATGATTACTACATAGAATAAGGACAACTTTGAAGTCAGTCAAACCTGGGTTTCAATTCCTGTTCTTGTACTTACTCTGTGATCTTAAACAAGTAACTTGATCTCTCTGTCCCTCGGTTTCTTTTTTTCAATGTGGTATGAGAATAGTAGATATGCCATGGGGTTGTGCTGAGTGGAGAGTGGCATGGCACACAGGAATGGCTCGGTCATGGCCATGCTTTGCTTTTCTTCCCTAATCCTACTGTCACCACAAGGCTATCCAGATCTCACAAGGTCCCTGCATTCTCTTGACAACATGGCAAGTGTCAGAGAGGGATTGCATTGTGAGGGAGGAGGCTGTGTCCTTCTGCAGATAGATCACCATTTTCCTCCAAAGAATAGATCTATGCTCACGTTTCCAAGTAGGTGCTAAGGTCCACTGCTCCAAGAAAATCTACTGAGTCCAAATGAGAGGTCAGTTCCCCCAATAATTGGATTATTGATACTTGGGATGCATGTGACTCATTCTGGGCCCATTACCATGAAACAGAAGATCTGTTTTCCAAAGAACATGTAATACATCTGTTCTCAGCCTGGCCTTGGTTCAAACTTTCATGTTAAATGAGGAAACAGTTCTTCCTTCCTCTAACTAGCTAATTTTAGCTTGGGCATTACATAGGAAATAGAGTGCTGAATGTGGGTCACAGAGGTGAAAGACCCAAGTACTTCCTCCAGAATCACATGATGATGATTCTAGTTGAAGGTCTACTTGGCCAGTATAGATGTGAAAACATCCTGCTATAATAACTTGCTCAGAAAACATTTTTATGCTCTTTAACTCACTGCTAGGAATGAACTCTAACAGAGAAGTTTAAAATTAATTAATTAATTAATTCTGGTGCTGAGTATTGAACCAGGGCCTTGTGCATGTGAGACAAGCATTCTACCAACTGAGCTATATCCCCAGCACTAAAATTTATTTATTTGAAAATATTTATTGGGAATTTGGAGGCATAGATGATGATAAGAACTCTGGAGAAAAAAATAAAATAAAGCATATTCTTTACATGGAGGTATTTCCAAATTGTAGCTATTGCATAATTATATGAATTATACTACATTCAGGTATCAAGTATATTAACTGAGAGGAATTTATACATCCATTAAAACAATAAATGAAAAGACTATGGAACAACAAAGATCAGTGTTTATGAAATAATATTAAAGAAAAAAGTGGCATCAAGCTGTGTATACACTATATTACAGTT
Organism: Callospermophilus lateralis; assembly: GCF_048772815.1. Taxonomy (NCBI): domain Eukaryota; kingdom Metazoa; phylum Chordata; class Mammalia; order Rodentia; family Sciuridae; genus Callospermophilus; species Callospermophilus lateralis. The sequence continues at coordinate 33,723,200 of NC_135325.1, read as the reverse complement.
ATTTAAAAAGTGTCTGTACATATGAATAAAGATTGAAAGAGGGTATAGAGAAATAAAATCAGGATGGGAGATTATGGGTAGATCTAATTCCTCATAAAATATTCTTTAATCCTATATTAATTTGACATTATTTAAATTGAAGGTCAAAAATATTGCCAACTAGGGTAACAGGAATAAAAGATGAGGAGCACAATGGTTGCCTGAATGCTGAGTTAAAGAGCTGTGTAGGGAAAATGATTCTCTATGCCATTTATTTGAAAATTAGCTTCCTTTTGTGTTTGGGGGAATAGATATTGGTAATCTATAATGATACATCTTAGAATTTGGGGAGGCAGTACCAGGGATTGAACTCAGGGGCACTCAACTACTGAGCCACATCCCCAGAACAATTTTGTATTTTATTAGAGACAAGGTCTCACCAAGTTATTTAGCTGTTGCTGAGGCTGGCTTTGAATTCGCGATCCTCCTGTCTCTGCCTCCCTAGCCGCTGGGATTACAGGCGTGTGCCACCACAGCTGGCTAACCTTAGAGTTTTTTATAAGAACCAACTGAAGCTTAAGGCCATGTATATTGTATGCTGTACAACTTTAAGAGGATGCCTTTCACATTGTGGCCCATATAATGGTGTTTCCTGGGGTTGCAGAGTGCACAATTAAAAAATATAATACATTGCAGCCCTGCCAAGAGCTAGTATGACTAGCCATGACTGGTTTGGGGCCTGCCCTGTTCATCTAGCATATCCCTGATGATAAAAGCTATATTGAGATATAATTTAAGTACCATAAAAACCACCCACTTAAAGTGTACAGTTCAATGATTTTACTACATGTACAGAATGGACAACCGTCAGGATAATTCATTTTAGGCCATGTTATAACCCCGTAAAGAAATCTTGATTCCTTTAACTATCACCCCAAGTCCCACCCCCTCCAATCCTAGGCCATTATCATTATAATTTCTGCCTCTATAAATTTGCCTTTACTGAACATTTCATGTAAATGGAACCATAGCAAAAGCTGTTCTTTGTTACTGGCTTCTTTCACTTGTCATCATGTACTGATATATTCTACAACATGGGTGGGACCTTGAAACCATAATGCAAGTTTTTGAGCTTTCATTTCTCTTGGGTGTATACATAGGAGTGTAATTGTTGAGTTGAATACTAGTTTTAGGTTTCAATGTAAAAAAAAAAATTTAGGTGTAGTTGGACACAATATATTTATTTTATTTATTTATTTTTATGTGCCCCTGAGGATTGCATCCAGCTCATTGCATGTGCTAGGTGAGTGCTCTACCACTGAGCCATAACCCCAGCCCTTAGGTTTTAATTCTTGAAGGACTACCAGACTGTTTTGTAAAGTGGCTGTACTAGTTTATCTTTCCACCAGAAATGTATGAGGGTTTGATTTCTCCACATCCTTAACAACACTTGTAAAAACACATTGTGATTTGCATTTGTATTTCCCAGTGACTAATATTAAACATCTTTTCAAGTACCCAGACCATCTATAAATCTTCTTTAGAGAAATATCTATGCAAATATTTTGTTCCCTTTTCAGTTGGGTTATTTGTCTTTTTATCATTAAGTTGTAAGTATCCTCTATATATTTTATATACAAGTCTCTCATTAGATATATGGTTTGTATATAGCTTCCCTCACTCCTTGGATCTTATTTTCACTTTCTTAATAGCTTTCTGTGAAGTATAAAACCATCTTCATTTTGATGAAGTCCAATATATCCATTTTTTTCTTTTGATCTGTGTGCTTTCGGCTTCATGTCTAAGAAACTATGTTTTCTTCTAATATTTTATAATGTTAGTGCTTACATTTAGGTCTTTTTGCATTTTGAGTTAATAGTTGTATACAGTATGAGACAGGAGTCCAACTTAATTTATTTGCATGTAGATATCCAGCTGTTCCTGCACTTTTTTGTGGGGGTGGGTACTAGGGATTAAATTCAGGGCACTTGACCACTGAGTCACATCCCCAACCCTATTTTGTATCTTATTTACAGATAGGGTCTTACCGAGTTACTTGCACCTTGCTGTTGCTGAGGCTGGCTTTGAACTTGTGATCCTTCTGCCTCAGCCTCCTGAGCCACTGAGATTATAGGCATGGGCCACTGCTCCAGGCTGTTCCTGCACTTTTTGTTGAAAACACTATTCTTTCCCAATTGAATTGTTTCAGCACCCTTGTCAAAAATCACTGGACTATAAATATGAGAGTTCATTTCTTTACATTCAATTTTGTTCCATCAATTTACATATCTATCAGTATACCACTACCACAGTGTCCTGATTATTTGTAAGTTTGAAATCAGAAAGAACAAGCTCTTCAATTTTGTTCTTCTTAATCAGACTATTTGGGTTATTCTAGATCCCTTGAGTTTCCATATGAAATTAAGAATTCCATTGTCAATTTCTGCAAATAAACAAAGCTGGAATTTTGGTAGGATTTCTATTGAATCTGTAGGTTACTTTGGAGGGTATTACCATGTAAACATTAGTAAGTTTTCTCACCCATGAGCATGGAATGACTTCCCATTAATTCAGGTGTTCTTTAATTTCTTTCAACAATGTTTTGTAGTTTTCAATGTATAAGCCTTAAACTTTTTTGGAGGGGTACTGGGGATTGAACTCAGGGGTACTCAACCACTGAGCCACATCCCCAGACCTATTTTGTATTTTATTTTGAGACAGGCTCTCACTTAGTTGCTTAGCGCCTCGCTGTTGCTGAGGCTGGCTTTGACCTTGCAATCCTCCTGCCTCAGCCTCCGAAGCCTCTTGGATTATAGGCATGTGCCACCATGCCTGGCTAAACCTTAAACTTTTAATTGGACTTCTGAAGTTTCAGAATATAGTAATGGGGACAATATAGCACCTTATCAGATCAACATAATGCATGTTGAGATGACAAGTTGATTGTTCTGTGAAGACCTAAGTGTTATTATAAGGTAAAACACAATCGTCTTTGCTACATTGTGGCAAGTTACTTATTCCATTTGAGCCCTAGTCTCCTCATTTTCAAAAAGAATATTTTATTGCCTCATAGGGTTGTTGAGAAATTTTGATATGAAAATGCATCCAAAACATCTAGTGGAGTTCTGGCTCATGCTAAAACAATAAAAATATTGATTTCCATTCCTATTCATTACCCCCAGAAGTTGTTGTTTTGATGAATATTCTGGAAAGTTCAAGATTTAAAAAAACAACTTTTATTTCTATTCTAACTTTTCTGAGGACACAATACATTCACGTGCAGTTTCTCTCATACTGCATATATCACTTTAGTTTTACAATATTGAAAAAATTAAAGATCTATATGTTGTAAATGGGAAAACATCCTATGTTTGTGGAAATGATGATTTAATACGATTAAGATGGCAGTGCTCTCCATAGTGATCTACAGAGTCAATGCAGTCCTCATCAGAGTACAACTTGTTTCTTTGTAGAATTTGCCAAGATGATGCTAAAATTCATAGGGAGACTGAAGGGACTCATAATAGCCAAAATAAGCTCAATAAGGATGAACAAATCTGGAGGGCTCATACTTCCTGATTTTGAATTACTATAAAGCAAGAATAATCATAAAAATAGTCATGAATATAAATAGAAGTAAATTGAGTTTCCAAAAATAAACTCTCATATTTACAATCAACTGATTTTTCACAGGAGTCCCAAATAATTAAGTGGGGGAAATAATAGAGTTTTCAACAAATGGTACAGAAACAACTGGGTAACTACATACAAAATACAGAAGGCAGACTCTACCTCACATCATATATAATAATTAGTACAAAGGATCAAAGACCTTCATGTAAGAGCTGAAACTCTTAGAACAAAACAGGGGTGAATCTTTTGTGGCCTTAGATTTGGCAATAGTTTCTTAGATGTGACATCTAAAGAACTGGCAACAAAGGAAAAAATACATAAATTATCTGTTTGTGAAAAAATACATAAATTATCTGTTTGCAAGTTTGTGAATTCTTGTTTTCTAAAGTACACTACTGACAAAAGTGAAAATACAACCCACACAATGAGAGAGGTTTACAAATTAATATCTGGCAATGATGTAACATCCAGAACATATAAATACTCACAAGTCAATAATAAAAAGACAGAAATGGACAAAGGATCTGAATCAACAACTTTCCAACAAAGCGGGACAAAAATGGCCAATAGGCACATCAAAAGAGATCTAATCTCATTAGCATTAGGGAAATACAAATCAAACCACAATAACATACAACTTTACACCCACTAGAATGGCTATAATTAAAATAGATGGACCAAAACAAACATCAGTGAGGATATGAAGAAATTTGAAGCCTAATATATTTCTGGTAAGAATATAAAATCATTCAGCCACATTAGACAGTCTGGCAGTTCCTCAAAAAGTTATACCTAGTGGCTGGGGCTGTAGCTCAGTGGCAGAGCACTTGCCTAGCAGGTGTGAGGCACTGGGTTCGATCCTCAGCACCACATAAAATGAAACAAATAAAATAAAGGCATGCTGTCCATCTATCTCAACTATAAAAAATTACAAATATGAAAAAAAATGTTATACTTAAAATGATCATACAGTCCAACAGCAATTCTAGTGCTGGGTGTATATCCAAGGACAATGAAAGCTTATGTCTGCAAAAAACTTATACTGAGATGTTTACAGCAACATTATTCATAATATTGAAAGGTAGAAACAACCCATTCATCAACTGGTGAGTGAATAAAGCATGGTATAAGCATACAATCAAGTATTATTCAGCCATAGAAGAAATGATATACTGACATATTATGCAACATGAATGAACCTTGAAAACATTACGCTACATGAATGAAACTGGTCACAAATGATCACATATATGATCCCATTCATATGAAATGCCCAGAATAAGCCAATCTACAGATACAGAAAACAGATTAGTAATCACTGCTAATGGCCAGTGGGCAAGGAGAGTGAATAATTACTGCTAATGCAGGTGGGATTTCTTTATGGATTGTTGAAAATGTTCTAAAATGGATTATTCTAATGTTTGTAAAACTCTGTGGATGTTAAAAAAAACATTGAACTGTAGGGGAATTGTAATGGTATATGAATCATGTCTCAAAGGCTAAATTCTAATAAAAAATTATGAAGAATGAAACACAAAGTCTCCTGCAGCACAGCTCACCTGGAAAGGTGGAAAGTTAAGCAGGTAAATGTAATTTGTTGTACTCTAAATTCTAGAAACCAAGATTTATGCTTTGGCAGTGCATGTGCTTATTAAAGTTCCCTATGTGGCCAATGTTAAAAGTAATCATAGTAAAAATGATGCAGACTCTTAGAATCATTCATTGATTTTTAACCAGGTAGTAGAGTATACTCAAAATAAAGAAATGTCAAAAAATTAATGTTAGTTTTTATAGTGTCAAAAAATAAATAAAAACCTCCAGGAGAAGTAAATTATGTCAGTCTCCAAGAACCTAGATATGTGGGAAGCCCATCAATTGAATAATGCAGGTCCCTTTGACTCAGTGCAAAAATTGCTTACTTCTGAGATTCCCTGGGGTTTGGACAGCTGACACCTAGGCCTGGAGAAGTTAAGCCTGCTCTAAAGACCCCAGAGATGGTAGCATGCTTGAAACAACTTCAGGGCTTAAGACCTAACTAGAGAATCACAGAATCACCAGCTTTTCCTAAGGACCATAGAAATACTGAGAAGGACACTAGAATTGGAGTCTTTTTTGTTTAAACTAAATATATCAAATTCTGTTTCTTATTAAAATACAAAGAGAGATTTTTCAGTGATTTTTCTCCCAACAAGATCCCAATGTCTGGGGCTGGGGATGTGGCTCAAGCAGTAGCGCACTCGCCTGGCATGCGTGCGGCCCGGGTTCGATCCTCAGCACCACATACAAACAAAGATGTTGTGTCCGCCGAGAACTAAAAAATAAATATTAAAAAATTCTCTCTCTCTTTCTCCCTCCCCCACTCTCTCTCTCTCCCACTCTCTCTAAAAAAAAAAAAATCCCAATGTCTGATTTGAACTCAATTCAGTGGGGTATATTCAGAAGCAAATGTTGGAAAGTCATGATCCCCACTGAAATCACAGATGGCTTCCTCTAAGGGAGAGTTCTAAGCAACTGTTGGAAACTTTTGCACAGAAAGGTGCAAATGTAGTGGTCATCTCTATGACCTGTTGATTATTGTAAAGGACACTGCTGGACCTCCAGTGCTACCAACTATCAGCTCTTGGTAATATGCCCATTCTAACAACTCTATCAGAGCCAGCCAATTTAAGGTGGGTATGTCAAGTATTCTTATACACACTGATAATAAAGAACTGATTTCTTAATTGGGAAGGACTTAGGTAGATTTCCTGAAGTTAAATCTTAGCAAAAAAGGCTTCAACACCAGTTTTATTAGAAGGACCCTATATTAGGCTACAAAAATGACAAAGCAGTGGTTCTCAAATTTCAGTGGTTATGTTGAAAATGCAGATTATGCATATTGGGCATGGTGGCACATGCCTATAATCCCAGAGGCTCAGGTGGCTGAGGCAGGAGGATCTAGAGTTCAAAGCTAGCCTCAGCAATTTAGCAAGTCTTTAAACAATACAGTGAGACCCTGTTTCTACATAAAATATAAAAAACGGCTTGGGATGTCACTCAGTGGTTAAGGCCTCCTGGGTTCAATGTCCAGTACCGTTAATAAAAAAGAAAGAAAATGCAGATTTGCAGATTATTTGGCCAAATGTCAGAGGTTCTAATTAGATAGGTCTGGAGGTGGGGGTCAAGAAATAAGAATTTTTCAGTAATTTTCAATAAAGATTCTGATGTAAGAGTTTTAAGAACAACACTTTAAGAACCACTACTATCTCTGAAAGAAAGGAGTTTCTAAAGGTAGGACTTGGAAGTTATTTATAATGCTAGACTCAATGCTGGAGCTCCTGCAAGGTCTTTTAATAGCTGACATTTTCTGAGTCTTAAAAGTCATAGCTTTGCGCAGTGGCAGTATGGTAGCCAATGAGGTTTATCCGAGGCGCGATTATTGCTAATTGAAAAGTCAAGCCATTCCAGAGCATATTCTATACATTCTCATTTGTTCCTTATGGTCCTATGAGAGAAGTGCTGTTATGCTCACTTTGCAGATGAGGAAACTGAGGCACAGAGAGATGAAGTCACTTTCCCTACAGCCTACAGCTAGTTAGTACCAGATGGTTTGGCACTTGAACTTATACACATAACCGCTTCACCATGCTACTCCAGCTGGTGTTCTTGTGTACTGATCACTTCTCTCTGGGTTTGGCAAGTAGAGGGATGGGGGGAAATGGGCAAAGAGTGTCAAAGCCAAAAGGGACTATTCCAGATACCTCATTTCACAGCTGTGAAAACTGAGGCTCTTCTGAGCATCTAATATAGGACCAAAAGACACCTCGCCTTTTCATTTCTCATGCGTTCTCTTTGATGGCAGCCCTTTTCACTCTTCAACTGATAACGACAACGGGATTGCTTTGGTATAATGGAAAATACGTAGATATTGACACCAAACCTTGTTTCAAATTCTGGCTGTGTCTAGCCAGCTGCGTGACCTGGGGCAAATAACTTTCTTTGGAGCTCCGATTCCTCACCTGTGCAATTGAAATGACAATGATACCCCCTGTCCTGGGGATAATTCACATAGTCTAGCACATTTTATGGCAAATAGTAGAAGCCATAGGTGGTAAGTAGTTACTGTTTCTCATTTCTTTTCTCCTCCTGTGGCATGTGGAATAGGAGTCTGCTTAGAAATGGGGAGGTTGTCTAGCGCCCCAGTGTACTTGTTATGCTTGACATTGTTCACCTTCCCCTTTTAAGAAAAGAGGTATCACCTTTTTGGACATTGTATTTGAGGTAGAGATTTCAGGTCCTGTATGCACATTGTCCACTGAAATTCTAATATTAAATGTAGCTCCCTCAGGAACTTAAGCATTAAAATGCCTGACCCTGAAATGTTTAACTAGAACAATCCTATTACTCCATAAGCTAGAATTTCTATCCCAAGAAAGCAGAAGAACAAGTAGGATGGATATTTCTATCCAAGGATAGACTCTCAATGGAACATCCTATTTTGCTAAGCAATCAGATTATCATTGTAGAAAATTTAAGAAATACAAAAAGCCAGATTTCATCTTAACTAGTAGGCAATTGGCTTGGAACTATTTCAGTAAGATCCCGTGGAAGTACACCTTGCAGAGGATTTCTGGTTATGTTATTGGGTGTTTCGTTTATTTGCAGTGCTAGGGACCAAATGCAGGGCCTTGCACATGTGAGGCAAGTGCTTCACCACTGAGCTACACCACCAATCCCGAGTTGGTTGCTTATATCTCCTTACCTCTAGAAAGTGCTCAAGGGATATTCAAATTGTGTGGAATTTCCACACTTTTCTCTTGTAATAAGAGCTAGGAAGGAGTTAGCTGTGGCTAAGATTGGAATTTTCTCCAATGGTGCTTATAGAATTGAAGTAGAAATACCCTCTACCTTTCAGATCTGTAATCAAACACAGTGTACCAGTGACCTCATTGTGGCAAAAAGATAGGGCATCTGCTTCCTTTTTCAACTGTAAACTTCAGCTTGTAATATACTAGGTAGTCATACAAATATTAGCCACAGAACCAGATAATCCTAAAGCAAAGGGCATCCAGGACTCTGCAGATTCCTTGGATACATAATCCAGTACCTAGATTCTCTTTGGAACAGGACAAAATGGAATTCCCCATGTAAATGTAGAATTCAAGTCTTACAAAGCACTGCATGCTGGGCACTATTCTATACACGGTACATTCATTTACTCATTTAATCCTCACAGCACAACTTTCAGGAGATACTGTTATTTTCATACCTGTTTTGTAGATGAGGAAACTGAGGCAGACAAACTAAGTAACTTGCTCAGGATCCTGCTGCTAATAAAAACACAGTACTAAGATTGAACAAAAGCATCTCTGATTGCAGCAAGTATGCTCTAATTCAGTCGTTGTTTTTCTTAGGTCATTCTCTTTTCTAGCTGTGCCAGAATTTTAAAAAATCGGCAGTGCTGAGTGGGTCAGCAAGGTCGATATCTGTTAAGAGTCAGAGGAATGCTTTCTGCACTGACTAGGATTCAACCAGAACTAATTTCTCTTGGCTGTTGTTAGGGCCCTCAGCAATGCAGATAGGGTCTGATATTTGTATCCTCCAGTCAGGGTTCATGAAGATGATTTGAGTGTCTATTCTCATTGGACAATTTTATGAAGTCAATATAATCTAGGTACCCAAAGGCAAGCAGAGTACTGGTCAAGCCATCCCCAAAGCTTCCTGCCATTCCTAATGGTGACTGATGGAAATGTTTCCCCTGAGGACAGCTATGGTATTTCTAAAAACAGATCCCTAGCCAGAGACATCAAGAAGTATAGCCTAGTCTCAGTAACTTCCTATTGGAGATATCTGAGGAAGTATCTATTTATATCTGCAATCTAAGGATTGATGTTCATTTATTTGATCGTTTAACATATCTATTAAGTGCCTACTACATGGTGGCCATAGGGATATAGTCAGAGAGAAGACAGACAAATCCCTGCCCTCAGGACTTGCTCGCTTAATGTTCAGCAGGTTTTTTAATTCTATTCTCCTTAGAATTATAATCTCCTTTGAAGTACGACCTCCAAAATTGCGTCCGTTTCCCCATAAGTAACACAAAGTGTATTAGTTTCCCCAGGGAAGCTGACTCAGAGCCAGAGCTTAATGTGTAGAAAGATTATTTGGGGATGCTCCCTGGAGCACTTGTGAGGAAAGCAGAGTAGACAGGGCGAATGAGAAGTGGAACTGTGACAAGCCTCAACAAAGGCTTCAGGTGACACCAGTGGGAACTCTGGAATTAGGGTGGCCTTTCTATATTGAAGGCAGAGGGGCATTATATTTGTATAATCCTCTATAAAGTGGTCATTGGATACATAATCCTCGGTGTTATGGTTTAGATTTGGAATGTCCTCTGAAAACTCATATTTTGAAAGCAAATTGCCTCAATGCAACAAGGTTCACAGGTAGAGCTTTGGGGTAGTGATTAGAGCTTTGACTTCACCAGTGGATTAATCCACTTGCTGAATGGACAAAGGGTGCTAACTATAGGAAGGTGGAGTGCGGCTGGAGGAAGTAGGTCCCTGGGGGTGTGGCTTTGGGCTATATATGTCCTGGCCCTTTCTCCCCTCCTGGGTTCCCCTTCTTGGCTGTCTTGAGTAGCTTTCTTCCACCAGGCCCTTCCACCATGATATTCTGCCTCACCTCAAACACAGAACAACGGACTCAGTCACCCATGGAGTGAGACCTCTGAAACCATGAGGCAAAATTAGCTTTTCCTGCTCTAAGTTGTTCTTGTTGGGCATTTTGGTCACAGTGATGAAGCTGACTAACACACACTTGGGGCTGCAGACTTGGGCAATGCAGCTTCTTAGATGAATGGAAATTCCCAGAGAGCTGTCTTTAGGCAGCACCTCCAGCAGCTAGGAGAACATGTACTTTAGTCCTCAAAGGAGATTTCCATGCATGACAGCATCCTCTACAGAAGGACAGGACTCCAATCCATGAGACCTTGTCAGATCTCACATTCTATGATCCTAAGGATATAGGGGACTGGTAATTCCACTGCTGCCTGCTCTTCTAACCAGACACCATATTATGGTGAATGCCCTGTGATAATGTTACCCTAGGAGACTGCTTTCTAGGTGATTACACAATGCTCCAAACACGCAAAAGACTTTGACTGAAAGACTCTACTACTCTCCTCAAGCTTCCACCTGCATCCCATGGGCTCTGTGGGCTCTCCCCGCCTAGGGAACTTCAGAGTCTATGTTGGTGCTTCGAGTACCATCACAGTCTTCAGTCTTCTCCAGAAATAATATGGATGCAACTACATCCTGCACAATCTTGGAGATCAGGATTTTGCAAACATTCTTGAGAGCTGAACCTGGTCCTTGCATCTTAATCAAGAGGTTCCTGGTTTGTGAGGGAGCTGTAGGCAAAGGAATGCCGCAGCTGAGATAAGCAATTTCTAAGTTGGTCCTGCCACCTGGTGGTCATATGTCAGACTTGCAAACTAGAACCCTGGGATTTGATTAATACTCTGGAAAAGGTATCTTCTACATGGGCTCCTCCCTTACACCTGGCAATGAATAAAACACTTCAAATTTGGATTTAAGTTATCTCAAAACCTGTCTCCATGAGTTATGCCTTCCCTGGAAAGTCCACCAGTCTTTCAAGCCCCAACTCAGATACCTTCAAAGCTTTCCCACCAACCCAGCAGTCAGACCTTCCTTCCCCTGGGCTGCCTTGAAACAGCATGGCCTGGCTGCACTAGGGTGACCTGTTTTGTGGGACATCTGGTGAGGCTGAGCTCCTGTGCTACTTATTTTTGTGTTTATGCTCGTTTTTCTTGCTTCATATGTAGTGTTTTCCCAGGGGATTGTGGGTCATCTCTGCCCATTCACGTCACTCTGCTCCCTGCCCTTCAGGGTTTCAGTCTTACCAAAGGCATGTTGGGAGTGAGGATAAAGCTGTCAGCACAGTTGGCATTTGGACCATCGTCTTCCTGTCCTTTCTTTCTCACTTCCGCCTCACCCTCGTTTTCACAGTGCCTCTACCTGTCAGAGGCAGGCTCTCACTGTCCACAGGGCCCCATGATTCATGATCCAATTTAGACATCCCTCTTATACCTTCACTGTCCCTGCTAGTTTGAATAATAACCTGGGCTTGCTTCCAGACTCCTTGCCTCTTACTTTATATGCAATCATTATTTAGGAATATCAAAACCTTATTTTGTGGGGAGCCTAAGAAAACAACCCTTTCCATTCTTATACCCAACAACTTACTGCTTGGGATCATCCTGGTCTCTTAAGTGCATTAAGCAAGGTGCACAAAGAATATGGTATCTGGTCAACCTAGTGTGACCCAGGAAACTCACTCATTCACTCATAACTCTGCTCCACTCAGAACTCCCTCTTCTCCTGCAATTAAGACTTCTGATCTTACTCTTACCTCTTATCACCTGGCACCACTGCCACTCCAGCAGGTCTTTAGTACTTGGAGAAACTATGGACCGTCAAAGAGGCTCCTCAGCACATCCTGAACTATGGGGAAGGACATCAGAGTGTGACCTATCATCTGGCTCTTGCCTTTGACACATTATTACCTTCCACTCTCTTTTTTTTCTTATTGATCCTTAGTGCTGAACCTGATCCTTTTCAGGTGCTCAATATATGTCAAATAAACAAATGAGTCTGTTGAGGGGGAACTTGAGGGTCAATACCTGTGATGCTCAGAGATCGCTTTTTGGCTTCAGTTGTTTACCTACATACCTATTAGCTCCACTTTTTATTGATTAGTAGTCAGACATACCATAATCATTTTGTCCTCACCATCAGAGCTTATATTTATTGAGTATGTTTTAGGCATCAAGTGTTTTTACATAATTTTGTAATTGAGGCCTAATAAAAATCCAGCAAGCTAGACACTATATTATCATTACTATTTTACAGTCAGGGAAACTGAGGGTTTCCTCAAAAAACTCCACAATGGTTGAGTGAGTGCTTGTAAGTAAGGGGGCAGGACTCGAACACAGGTAGTAGGGCTCCACAGATTCTGCTCCTACTCACTAGACATTCCTACCAAAGACTCACCGTGGCCATTGCTATTGGCCTCTAGCTCCCTGCTCACTAACTTTCTTCAGTTTCTCTTATAAGTTCTACATTTTATAGCTATGTGTCTACTTAGTCAAGGCCCTGAATTTTCTTTTTGTACCAGGGATTGAACCCAGGAGCATTTGACCACTGAGCCACATCCCCAGCCCTCTTTTATACTTTAGAAACATGGTCTTGCTAAGTTGCTTAGGGCTTTGCAAAGTTGCTGAGGCTGGTTTGAAATTGTAATCCTTCTGCCTCAGCCTCCCGAGTCACTGGGATTACAGTCATGTGCCACCCTGCTGGGCTAAGGTCCCAAATTTTTGTTCATTATGGCACAGATGATTTGACCTGCAACTTTAAAAAAAAATTAGTTGTAGTTGGACACAATACCTTTATTTCATTTATTTATTTTTATGTGGTGCTGAGGATTGAAACCAGGGCCTTGCTGTGCTAGGAAAGCACTCTACAACTGAGCCACAATTCCAGCCCCATTGACCTGTAACTTTTTAAAAGTAGATATTAGCAGTCATCTTTGACAACTCTAGAAAAGACTCCATAGTGCTTTCAGGGAATAATTCATTTGGGTTATGTTCTTTCCATATGATTCTACCAGGATAAAACAGTTGCAAAGCATATGCAGAAAAATGAAAAAAAAAATGTGGCTTGTGGTATCATCAGAGATAAAGTAGCTATATTTTATAAAACATGTGCTCTCAAAATATTAGTTTTTGTTTTAGAAGTGTTCATCAACATTTAAATGGACTAATTTATCCAGATTGAATGCTAGGTGCTGAGGATCCGGATGTGAAGCAGATACTGCCCTGGCCTTCAAGGACTTCACATAAATTGCCAATTTTAACTTCCCAAGATAAAGGAGATACTTACAAAACACCCAGATTGATCAGAGAAAGGGAAGGAAAACTTCCAGAGGAGGTGATGTGTGAATCCAGTGTGACACCCAAAAGGGCATTTTACCAGGTGGACGAGGACAAGGAGGGAGGAATTGTAGGAACAGGGAACTAGACCTGCACAGAGGTGTAAGAAGACATGACATGCTTCTTCTACCCGGTGTTTTCAGGGGAATAGGAGTAGTTTACTTTTCCTGGAATGAGGTATAAAGGGATAAGGCAGGGAGAATGCCTGGAGAACTGTCCTGATAGAATTGTGAGTGAATACAAATCATCAACTCCTTTCTCGCCAAATTTAGAATAAAATGCAAATTCCTTACCAAGGCTGACAAGGCCCTGGGTGATCCGGCCCCTGCCTCCCTCTCTGACCTCATCTCCTACCTGCCCCCTTCTGTTCTGCTCCTGCCGCTCAGGCATCCCTGTACATGAAGCAACTTCCTGAGATCCAGGGAACCTCCTCAATCTCTAGCAGCCTCACCAAGGACTCAGCTATTTCTGTAACCACCAATGTCTGCCTCGCCCTTTTCCTTTCCTCAAGTCGCCTGCACTCTGCTCATCGCCAGGCCACACGTGCTACCACTTTCCTCCTCCTTTTCCAGATTCCAAACCTGGATGACTGACAGCTCACTGGTAATTTCACTGTAAAGCTTATTTGCAGGGAAGTTTGTGGGAGGGAATCATTCACAGGGTGGGATTACGTGGAGGCCTCTTAAAATTTTAAATATTTAATGAGATCAATATGCTATTTACTCTGGTTTGATCATTATATATTGTACACATGTGTCAGATTATTACTTTGTACCACATAAATATGTGTAATTACGACACATTGATTAAAACTTTTAAAAAGATGTTTTTCTAACTGCACATAAACACACACACTTTCAATTTTACTAAAGGAATGTAAAGTAGAAAACTCATGATTAAGCAAAATAACACAAAATATGAATTTTTTCCAAATAAATAAATAAAGTGCAAGGGGCTGTGGTTTGTAAAACAGATCAACGTGTGATTACCTTAAATAGAATCCTAAAATATTAGAGTTAAAGGGTCTTGGTTCATTTCCCTCTCAAGACAAGAATCCTTTCTAAGTAAACTTTTTTTTTAGCACAATTACATGTGCTTAGAATACTTCTTGGTACATATTGGGAGATAAATATGTATGTGTTGAATGGATGCATAACTAAAGGAATAGGTGTTATTTCTATAACTTTCAAGAATATAGACATGAGGCAGGCATGGTGGAGCACATCTGTAAGTAGCCTCCAGCTACTCGGGAGGCTGCAGCAGGAAGATCCCAAGTCCCAGCCCTGGCTAGGCAACTCAGCAAGACCCTGTCTCAAAATAAAAAAAGTTTTAAAAGCTGGGGATGTAATTCACTGGTAGAGTGCCCATGGGTTCAATCCCCTGTACCCAAGACGAAAACAACAACAAACAAACAAACCAGACATTACTCCAAGTAAAGTTCCAGAATCCAGTTTAGGCTGGGAGGACCCTGTTTGAGAGATTGCTATTGGCAATAGTGGGAGGTGTTTTGTTTAAGTTTGGTTTTGCTTTTGGGTAATTCAGGGGGAAAAAAGGCAAACAATACTTTCTAGTGACAATAATTCCCATTTAAAATTCTGAATCACCAGTAAAAAGGAAAGAAAGCATGATCTCACAGCCTTAAGCCATGCAACTTTTCAGACAGGTGTTTGAGGGAAGACTTACGCATTGGTCAGTTTCCCATACTGTGACAAAACACCTGTGCTAATCAACTTAAAGGAGGAAATATTCATTTTGGCTTATGGTTTCAGAGGTTTTAGTCCATGGGAACTTGGTTCTGTCTCTTTGGATCTGTGGTGAGGCAAAACATTGCTGCACCAAAGCTGTTCACCCATTGCAGGATGGAAGCGGAGGGAAGGGCGGAGGAGACTGATGCACCACAATGCCCTTCAAGGGCACACCCCAGTGATCCATCTTCTTTTTACCCTCCTCCTTATGGTTCCACCACCTCCTGATAGCACCACAGGCTAGTGACCAAGCCTTTAACACATGATATTTTGGGGGACAGTCCAGATTCAAAATACTACAGCATATTTTCTGACAGTTGCCTTATTCAGTATATTCTTGTCCCCCTTACACATTTGATTCATGCCCCTTACCCAATCCCAAGACTCTGTCCCTCCTCATCTTCTTACAGGTGGAGAAGATACCAGGCAAGGTCTTTATAATCCTCACAGGCAAAGCCCAGACAGTAAATGACAGATATATTGGGGGTTCAGGGATCAGATTACGACATTTCTACTCCCTCAACACCTTGGTGACCAACCTTATGAAGAAAGAGGAAAGGTTATCAAATGGGTTCGTCAGGCAGTTTTTAGAGTCCCATAGAAACACTTGCCTGTGGCTTCATCTTATTCTGTCCAACCTGTCTGTGTGTCATAGAAATTGATGCCTCCAATACTAGGACAGTTTCTGTATTTTTAGCAGTGGGCTCATCTTACACCTACATGTTAAACAAAGGTGATTCTATCTAATATCAGCTATTTGGAAAGAAATACTGGTCTTCCATCAAATAAGCTATTCTTGTTCCCTGGCACTTTAACTTCTCAAGTCCCACATGTCACAGACTGGAACAACTCTAGAGAATTACAAATCATATTAACATATTAATACCAGGAGCAATGGGCCCTATAACTTCAGCAATTGGAAATCTTGATTTTATAAGACTAGAAAGCCAAACACTTATTAAAACTCAATGAAAACCAATACAAAAACAGCCTCTTAGCATATTTAATGTTTCTACAACTACAAATTTTACATACAATTGCAAAATACAAAATGTATAAAAATTAAATAAGAATTATCCATAATCTATGATTTTTTTACTTTCTTCTCTGTACCTGTGTTTTCCATTTTTCTGTAATGTACATGTGTTTAAAATAATAATGATATCTCTGTTATTCAGCTCAATGTCTATAGAAAAAAGAACATATGCTTTCCCATACTAAATTGATGAACATTATTATTACAGGGAGATAATAGGCTTAAACTACAATGACATTAAACAAAACTATTTTTCTTTTTCTTTTTTGCAGTACTGGAGATGAAACCCAGGGGTGCATTGCCACTGAACTATATGCCTAGATGGTTTTTAATTTTTTTTTTAATTTTGAGACACGGTCTCACTAAACTTCTGAGGCTGGCTTTGAACTTGTGGTCATCCTGCCTCAGCCTCTCTAGCCCCTGGAATTACAGATGGGCACCACCACAAGTTTCTAACACTATTTCTATGAATCTATAACTAACTATGAAGTTGTGGTAACTATTACATTAAGTAAAAGTTCAGCATACAGTTTGAGCACAATTTCTTTATTACTGTCATATTGTATAAAACCATTGGATGACACAGTGCAAGAACAATTTATAAAACTTGAACATGCTATGTCATATTTTCAGTTGAAATATCTGATAGACATATGCAAGAGAATCACTACTGAACTTTTATTCCATTGTTATGGAAAAACCAGCCTACAAAAGAATATAACACCCACCTATTTAAAGATCCTTTTGTGATATTTGATAAAGTTCAGAAAAAAAATCAAGGTGAAATCAGCCTGACAAAGCAGCAGTTATGCATGTAACAAGGAAGGATGCTAAAGCCCCATGAGTAAAAGATGTTGTGCTGAATGTCAGTTTATACTTAGTTGCCTCCAAAGAAACATGGGTGGTCAATAAGATTCCTCATTACTTTGATTCGCTGTTGAAGAAGAGGCAAGATTGGGAGTATGATAATACAACCTCTATTTGAGTGTTCATCTTTTCATGATGTCAAAAGAAGAAATGGGCAGTGAAAAACAGTGTCAGGAGCTTCCCTGGATTAAGATCCCTTTAAGTCCTGATGCACCAGAGTTCTGAACAATTATTGCCTTCAGTCTAGCAGGGTAGTGCCAGGTCACAGTAACTTGGGCATTATCCCAGTCAGATAACAAGGTGTGGCTCCAGGAGTAGGTGTCACCTGCTGGGGTTGAGTTACACTCACCTATTTCTTTGTAATCCTACCCCTTTTCCCTTTTGGAAATAGAATATTCCATGGAACAGCCTCCCCCAATAAAACCAGGGTTCGAGGATGCTCTGTCTCTTTCTTGCCTGCCTTGCCTCCTCTGTGGGAGCTGGGTCAGAGGAGCCGTCACAGAACCCAAAGAAAAAGGTATTTCTCTGTCTCTGTGTGATTATTTCATGCCAGCCCATTTCACCCTGAGTGACCCTGACTGGTTTAGTCCTGTGTTGTCATGGCACCTGAACAGGCAGTTCAGTGTGAATTTTAGAAATTTAGTGGGTTTAGAATTTCTCTCCAGAAGTTAAGTGCACTTAGGATTTCAGAGTATTTGCAATTCTAGAAATCATAAATAAATGTAAACAATTATTGAGGTGATTAATGGGATACATTGCTAAGTTCAGTCCTCTCCCATGGGAAAAGCACTTTTGTGGATTTTTTGATTGTTTTGTGAATTTTTTATATTTCAAAATATTAGGTAAAGATTTTGGCAGGAGGGAATTCATATGCTAGAAATCAATGTTTGGAGAGTGAGAGGAAAAAGGAAAAATTTTTCATGGTGAGATTTAATATGAGGGATTTTCTACTTCTAGAGAGGCAAATTTTGTTTTTCTGATGTTTTTTAAAGGTGCTCAAACAATTTATATTGAGCCTCTTCACTACATTATTGTCCTACAAGACTCTAGCCGCTGTTCCCTATGGGGTCCATAACTAGACCTCCACCCCCCACCCCTCCAGCAGTACTTTTAACCCTTAAACACTCTGACCTGGATGCCAATTGCATACTGCCTTAAGATCTGATAGTAACGCTGGCATCTGCAATTAAAACTCACTTTTAAAGCGAGCACTAATACTATGGTATATAAAGAACTCAAAAAGCTAGACACCAAAACCCAAGTAACCCAATCAATAAATTGGCCAAGGACCTGAACAGACACTTCTCAGAAGAATAAACACATGAAAAAATGTTCATCACCACTAGCAATTAAAGAAATGTAAATCAAAACCACTGTAAGATTTCATCTCACTCCAGTCAGAATGGCAGCTATTATGCATACAAACAACAATAAGTGTTGGCAAGGATGTGGGGGAAAAGGTACACTCATACACTGCTGGTGGGACTGCAAATTGGTGCAGCCAATATGGAAAGCAGTATGGAGATTTCTTGGAAATCTGGGAATGGAACCACCATTTGACCCAGTTATCCCTCTCCTGGATCTATACCCAAAGAACTTAAAAACAGCATACTACAGGGACACAGCCACATCAATGTTTATAGCAGCACAATTCACAATATGTAAATTGTGGAACCAACCTAGATGCCCTTCAATAGATGAATGGATAAAAATAAATGTGGCATATATACACAATGGAATATTACTCAGCAATAAAAGAAAATAAAATCATGGTATTTGCATGTAAATGGATGGAGTTAGAGAAGATAATGCTAAGTGAAGTTAGCCAATCCCAAAACACCAATTGCCGAATGTTTTCTTTGATATAAGGAGGCTGATTCATACTGGGATAGGGAGAGAGAGCATGAGAGGAAGAGATGAACTCTAGATAGGGCAAAGAGGTGGGAGGGGAAGGGAGGGGGCATGGGATAATTAATGATGGTTGAATGTGATGATCATTATTATCCAAAGTATATGTATGAAGACACGAATTGGTGTGAATATACTATGTATACAATCAGAGATATGAAAAATGTGCTCTATATATGTAATAAGAATTGTAATGCATTCTACTGTTATATAGAATTTTTTTTAAAAAAAATTCTAAAAAAAATATATAAAATGCCCACACACTGCGAAGGGAAAATACAAAAGATGGGAGAAGACACACTGCAAGGGGAAGATACAGGGAAACAGTCCATTAACTATGAGAGTGCTAATACCAGCACAGGTCACAGAGACAAGGCAAGCCACTGCCCACCCATAGGATCCTTCCCGGAGAAAGAATGCAGACAAATCAAAAGAGTGCAACCCACTAGGGAAGCTCTGGGCCTTTGTCCCAGACAATGGAACCAGGCAGCTGGTCACAGTGGCCACGCCCACCAGCTCCATGCTGTTCTATCACCATGGTAACTGAGCAGCCTTGCCTGGCTGAGCTGGCTTCCTGATCCCTCCTCCTGCTTTTTTGAAGGTTTCCCATTGGTCTTTCCACTGTCACTCAGACAGGGCTTCTAGTCCCGCCTCCCTGCCACTAACCTATACTTCCTGTTTCACACAGTTCTACTACCAAAGCTACACAGAGCCTGCATTTTTAACAACGCCTGCCTGTAAATACTAACAAAAGATATCTTTTTCAGGCAAAATCTAATTCCATAGGCTTCTACCTTGCAGCCCTAAGCCTGACTTGCTCTCAAACCTAAATAACGTGATTTTTTATCCCTCAACAGCTTCCTTTAAAATCCTTCATTTTCCTCTCTATGGTTGTGTTACTGAATAATGTCTCATTGATGAGAGGTATCATATGTTTCTTTGTATTTTTCTTTTTAATTTTGGAGATTATGAGGATGGATTTTGCTCATTACAGGATCAAAAGCTGCCAACCTAAGACAATTTTCTCACAATGTTCCTGTGATGACTGAGAAATCCTTATTCTTCTCATTCCTTACTATATAATTACAAAAATAAATAAATAAATAAATGTATACACACGGATTTTATTTTAACCACATTGCATGACATCACAAATACAAAAAGTGCATTACTAATCCAAGGTAAATAAATGGATCCAAATACTTTTAAGAACCACGTGGCTTGATGGGGCTTATTTTAAAATTCCATGGTTGTATAATAGTATGTTATCCCTTTATTCTTAATGCATGTTTTTCCAGTTATTGGGTAATCTATAGTCCTTAATTCATAGAAAATTTAACATATATGCCTAATTTTTTAATTAATATATATCTATTTGCTTTCTAATCATTTTCCTTCAACAGAAAACACATAACTTATATTTCTTATATATGCATTTATCTGATGTTCTGCCTTTTATAGTTACAGATATTTGAGATAAATGTATTTTATTATACAAAATTTTCTTTCAAGAGATAATACAACCATCAAGTAATCTCTAATTCTCAAATTATTGTGCAAACTTTTATAAGATGATAAACCAGATATGATTCTGTCAACAAAAATGTCTAAGGGCTTTAACTACATTTTCATTGAGATACTTCTTCTTATGAAGGTACAATAATTTGTTTAGATTCTAAGATTTACAGAAATTGTTCCAAAGTATAACTAAAAGAAAGGAAAAGAAGATACTTCCACAGAGAGGAAGCACATATTGGAAGTGCTAAGAAGAAGAAAGAATTCACCTTTGAATAAAACAAGATCTTTATATTCTAGACTTTAATGATAAAAGAATTTTCCTAAGTAAGGCAATCCTTATATCATTATCTAGACAGATGATATAGATAGTTAACATAATTGAGAAACAAATTTACGTATAACTTAACTGACTATAATAATTTGAACTGATTAATTCTAGGATATTTCAGACTTTTCCAGCTGATTTTATTATACTAATATGAACCAAGATTTTTGTCCATATTTTGACATGATAAAGACCTATTAAAGGGCTGGGGATGTGGCTCAAGTGGTAATGTGCTCTCCTGGCATGCGCAGGGCGCTGGGTTCGAACCTCAGCACCACATAAAAATAAAATAAAGATGTTGTGTCCACCGAAAACTAAAAAATAAATATTAAAAAATTCTCTCTCTCTTTAAAAAAACGACCTATTAAAATTTTAAGTTTATTTCCATTAAGTAAGGTCTTTATTTGTCTAGTGATTCTTAATGTTTAAGACAAGGATTAATTTTAGTGAATAAATTCACAACCTTTATTAAACAGTGAATATTTTAAAATGCTGACTTAAACTCCATTTTGACACTTCTCCTTGGAGACTAAATTTGATTGATTCAAAGACACTGCTGATTCTTGCATATTACTTCTATTTGTTGGATGTTTATGGGATTTAGGATAACATTTTATTAAGACTGGTGTTCTCCAAATTAAAGTGGTACATTAGTTTTGAACACTAAAAGTTGCAAAATTTGTTGGAAATTCATTGATATTGTATAAGTTCTCTCACTGGATCTATTATCCATAAAAAATATGGTAAGACTTACATACTACTACCTACACTGGGAAGTAACCTTAATTATATTTTTAAAGACAATTAAGAGACAATATTCTGAGATAATATTCTGAGATATAGAGATATTTTGAGACCTTCACTCAAAAAGAGATTGAGGGTTCTTTTTAAATTGTTAGGAGGGATCAGCTAGTCTATATGCTGGGAAATTACAATAATCAATAAAAGATATCTCATTTTCATATCTAACCACAACTACTATCATCAAAGAAGGCCTTAAAAATTACCTACTAGAAAGAAAGATCAAAGGGAACCTCTCAAACTAAAACAAATTCAGGGAGATTTCCGAGACTCAGATTCATGTATTGTAATATTTCAAAATTTATGCCAGATGTCTAACCTTATCTAGAGAGATACTTAGCTAAACTTTAAAATAGAGAGCCATCTTAAAAAACAGTTTTAAAAGAGATTTATCTTAACCATGTCCCAATAAAACAGAATAGGAACAAACCTAATAATCTGTATGGAGCACAGACAACTCCCCAAAACAGATATCCAACAGCTAAACAAAATGTCTAAAAAAATTTTTTTTTGGTAAGCCTTTAGAAAAACTCTACTATTTTCATGGAAGGACTTAAAGAGACAGTACAGCACCTAAATTTATAGGGAGCCACCCATTTTCAAAAGATGAGTTTGTCATCTAGTTAACCCTAGACATTCCAAGGGATTTGCAAAGGTTAACATAGTCCTAGCCAAGTTGTGATGTTATAGCATAGTTAAATGGAGCCCAAATGAAGAAAAAGAAAGAAAAACATATAGACAGAAAGATTAAAATGCTAATCTTCCCCCAAGAAAAATAAGCTTCCTAGCTAAAAATTTTACTCCTCTTCTAAGTTAAAAACAGATTTTGGACGTCTCTAAACATTGAAACAAGGCCTTACTTCAAGCTCCTTTCAACAATTTGTTACTGAGGAAAATAACCCTAAAAATAGTTACCCCTAAAATATTAGACAGACAGTCCTAAATAAATCAGCTCAACAGCCAATAGCTAATTTCAAGAAGAAATTTAACATGATAGACCTTTTTTCAACTTTAATAATATGAGAATGCCCTCCATACATTGATATTTTTGAAACTGATAAAACCATAAATTATACATAATTATTTGAGCTAATTTCACTACATTAAATAAAGTTATTAAGGATGCTCATACTTTGATTCTTATACACAAAGATTATTTTGACATAAACCCCTCAAAATTTCATTGCTAGCCTAATATCCTATAAAATTTTAAGTTAGATCACTATCTTAAACAAAACTGTTAACTTATCTTTATCCATTAATATTTGAGATATTCACTCCCCCTACTTAGGTCAACACTAAGTTTCATAACAATAATGACAGTTTTTCATGGATTCATAGATAAAACACTATTCATTTCTCTATGTCATTCTTTGTTAATGTTAAAAAAAATCTTCTCTAAGCTTATTTAGCATATGTACTCCCTACTTTGGCTAGATGTATATATAATTTCTCAGCCCCTAGTAAAGGCCACAGCTTCTACAATAAAAACTCTGTCACTAGCCTCATCCCAAATTAAGATAATTATTTAAGTTAATCTAAAGCTAAATTTCAATACAAAATTTTTATATACAACTTATTATATTTTCCATTTTTGATAATCCTATAAAAGTCAAATCAAGTCATATAATTAATAAAGACTAAGTTTCTATTTGCCTTAGTCCCTTTAAGTAACTTTTGTCAAGTCTCATGGCCAGCTAGAGATAATAAATATTTTCTTATTATTTAAATGCTTGTATTATTGTCTATAATTAAACTAATGATATTATGACTTGTGCTAGCATTTCATTCAATGTTAATATATATAAAAGGGGAGTAAACAGGACCCCACAGACACATACATAATAGATCTTACAAAATATTTTTTTATTTTTTTTTAATTGTGATACTGAGAGTCTTACTGCTGCTGAACATGATTTAGTAAGTTAAATCAAATTTCAAAAGACATAGTTTAAACCAGTCATCATGAAAAGGTTGAAAACGGTGACACAGGCAAGGTAATCTCCCAGCTGCAGAGTTTACAACCATGCAGCTGCACGAGCTTGTCACATGAGTAAAAATTATGAAGAGATTTCTGTGGACCCGTCTCTCAGGTCCACCATTAATGTGCATTGCAGTATGGACTGGAAAGTCCACCCATGTAACTAGATTAATTGCACTGACTATAATGGCCAGTTATATCTATATGTTGATCCTATGGTAAGCAGGATGTCTGGGAGTATCTTTTGAGAAAGGAACAACATATGAGAAACCTAAACCAGCCAATCATGCTGGTCCTTAGAAATTAAGACTATATATATGGACAATTGTCAAGATAGAAGGATCGTTGAAATAGAACTTTCCTACCCAGGCCAGTTATTTGCATAAAATATCCACCAATGTATTATTGCCCTAATCATTCTACAATAGAAATTGGCACCTTACCTAAGTGGAGGAATTGTCAAACGTCTTGTCAGTATAGCATAAAGTGTCTAGAAATGGTGGATATATTTTAGGCTGGTCTCCAAGAATTACATGAGGATGCCATAATTCCTAAAAACCTTAACCCTCAGTGAGATGGCACCCAAAAGGATGTTTTGATGTTTCACTTCTGCCTTCAGAATATTTACATTACTGACAGACTTAAAAGACTCCTTAAATGTGAGAATTGAGAGAAAGGATGGTTAAATATCCTATAAACTATAAAAGGTACAACTTGCCTAATTTTATCACTAGTTATAGTAGAGGAAAAGGACATTGATCCTCCATCAATGTTCCTTTGTCCTATGCTAGCATGCTGAAGTTAATATTCAGGACTTGAAACAGGTGCATGCCAATTAATCAGACCTAGGCAAGTTCTTGATCTCATGATCCTTGAAGGGACTATTTAAAATATTATTCATTGTTTCTACAATTACAGCCTTTATGGCTATGTTTTAAAACTTACAGCATATGGATTTTCATATTACTTCCAAAATTCGTCATAGTCAGTTAAGTGCTTATGGAAAGATTAAAACTAAGTTAAAATGCTCTAGAAGCCACTGTAATGACTGACACAAATGAACCCTCTGCTCTATGGTTTGTGGAAAGGCTTAAATGCCATGCCAAATAAAAATGTCTGTGTTATATAATGCTTCCCCCAAAAAAACTGGGAAAAGATTAAGAATCTTCTGATGAGTGTTTGGCAGAGTAACAATAATAACCTGACTATGTAATGTTTTGAACAACCTACAATAAAAATTAATTTTAAAAAAATAATAACCTGAATCTTCCAAAGTTAATTAAATGACTTTAATCCTAAATATGTTGAAACATTCTATATGGTATGTTCTTAATATGTTTTCTACTAATTCCTTTTGTGTCTCAATAGTAGGTTATGATGACCTCACACCAAAAATCCAGTGACTGAAAGACATAATTCCCCAGTTACCTTTTTTTTACATTAAGAAAGGGGGAATATATTGGGAGCTGCCCTGGATGCATACGCCTTTAAGTCCTGATGCATCAGGGTTCTGAACAATTATTGCCTTAGGTCTGGCACAGTAGTGCCAGGTTGCAGTAACTTGGGCATTACCCCAGCTTGGATAACAAGGCATGGCTCCAGGAGTAGACATCACCTGCTGGGGTTGAGTTACACTCACCTATTTCTTTGTAATCCTACCCCTTTTCCCTTTTGGAAATAGAATATTCCATGGAACAGCCTCCCCCAATAAAACCCAGGTTCGAGGCATGCTCTGTCTCTTTCTTGCCTGCCTTGCCTCCTTTGTAGGAGCTGGGTCAGAGAAGCTGTCATAGAACCCATGCCAGCCCATTTCACCTGGAATGACTAAACCCTGACTGGTTTAGTCATGTGTTTCAACAAGTAAGTCTATCTTTCTACACTGATTTATGAGGACTAGCAAGGAAAAGATATTCCCCCAAGTTTTTTGACAGTGGAACATAAAGTATTTCTTCATAACAGTGATAACACCAGAAAAAAAAATCATCTGTATGAATTCAATTGAATTGCTCAAGAGATATTTTGGCAATATATTCTACATTTAAACAGCCTGAGCTTATCACTTCAGGGCTTAAATATTAAATGATATGAGGATTTACTTGGGTAAGTTAAATGTGGTACAAATGGTTTAATCACCAAGAGTTTGACTTGGTGATTTTTTTCCCTTATCAGAGAAAAAAAATGGCATATTTTAAAACCACATCCATTTGCTGAAATGAAATGGGAGAAAAATGCCTTTCAAAGCTGAATACAACCAAATAAAAGATTAGATCCATTTGCTAGTATATTCCAAATTGAAACATTTCAACCTTTCAGCTTGTAAGTGTGAAATGTTTATCATCTTCATATCTGACGAAGTGTCTAAAGTAGTCTTTGGTGGAAATTGTTCTACATTTTCTAGTTAATGTTCTATTTGAATATAAATATCTAAGACTATCTGCCAAAGCCAACAAAACCTTTCTGCCATTCCCAACAACTTAAATTTGTGAATGGGGACTTTCTCTTTTGGTGGAAGTAACAGAGAGTCTACAGAATCATGGCTGGAATTATAGGTATGTGCACACACACATCCATTAAAAGCTAAAACAAAAAAAAAAGGAGGCTGATGTTTTACAAATGTGGTGATATATTACAAATAAATTATTGTTATTAGCACTACAAAATGATGATTGACATTGATTGAATTGGGGTCTGGGAAACTTTCAATCCAACTATATCCTCCCATGCCTGAATTTCTACCTTAAGAATTTCCTTTTGGGGGGGGCCACTGGGGTTGTGGCTCAGCGGTAAAGTGCTCACCTAGCATGTGCAGGGCCCTGGGTTCGATTTTCAGCTCCACATAATAATAAATAAATTAAATAAAAGTACTGTGTCTAACTATAACTAAAATATATTTCCTAAAAAAGCAAAACCAATTGAGAGCCTTAAGTTAAATTTGTTTTAAAAAAAGAATTTCCTTTAATTTTTCAAATCATAATAAATCAGTCCCCAGTACTTCCCCTTTCCTTCCCTGCTCCCTCTCCCCATACTCTCATCTACTCTATTGGTCTTCCTTCTATTTATTTATTGTTGTTGAAATTGGTGCATTAGAGTTATACATAAAAATAGAATTCATCGTGACATACTCATACAAGCACATACCAAATTATGTTAAAGGCATTTATGAATATATAAAAATGAACTCTACCATTATGTAGGACTATAATGCACTAATAAATAGAACTTGCAATCAAAATGAAAATCCCATCCACAGTTAACACATTCAACTTCTATCAGTTATCAATGTCTTACTGCAGGTGAATTTATTATGTCTTTTCCCAAGTAATTGATAGATAAGTATACATTTTGATAGGGGAATGGGTGCAGTTGGGGAAGATAGACCCAGAGAGTAGGATTGGAGTCACCATCTAGGAAGCTATGAAGCAATATTGATGCCCAAGCGCCTTCCTAGACAATTGATTTTTCAAAGTCCCTGGGGGATTCTGTCATGGAGCCAGAGTTTAGCACTAGTGGCCACTGGTCTACATGCCTCCAGCCAGTTTTGTTTCATGTCAGGGTGGGAGTAGGGAGGACCTGAGAACCCAGTAGGGCTGCAGAAGGGAAAGACACTGGGCAACAGAAAGGGGGAGATTCTGGGAAGAGAAGAAACACTAATAAAAGGGAAGGTAGAGGGGCCCTGTAATAAAACTGGTCGAATATTCAGTTCAAATTTTATTCAAATTATTTAGTTCAAATGAAATACATATGGTTTCTTTCAGTGTTCTGGAGCAGTTTGTAAATATGTCAGTTCTTCAGGGCTTTCTAGGGGGAAGTAGCTAGGAAATTGAGCAGTAACCTCAGAAATGTATGTAAGCAAGTCCCTGCTTGAGGCACTCTTGTGGATGGATGGAATGCAGAGTGAACTCCAATAGGTAAAGGTGGGGGAAACACACACACTAGAAAACCCATCCAAGCAGGGTGTAGTGGTGCATGCCTGTAACCCCAACAACTCGGGAGACTGAGGCAGGAGGATCACAAGTTTGAGGCCAGCCTCAGCAACTTAGCAAGACCCTGTCTCAAATTAAAATAAATAAAAAATAAAAAGGACTGGGGATGGGGCTCAGTGGTTAAGTACCCCTGGGTTCCATCCCTGGTACCAAAAATAAAACAAAAACAAAACTATGCAGACAAAGGGATATAAAATTTTGTATGATTAGCATAAACCTAGTAAGTGGGGCATTTTGTCTTTCACTCATGGAAAGGAAGAAGGGAGAAACGTCAGAGAGATCACACAGTCTTTCTCTCCCTACTCCCGTGCCTTCACTTAAGGTGTTCATTCTGGTAAGAGAGGGATAGGAAACAGGAGGGTGAGTTGTAGCTGATGCCTGGGATGAAGGCTGAAAGGGTTTTGATGCTGGATGAGAAGTGTGGGCCGACTTTCCAGGAAAGGGTTTCCTTCTCAGTGTATGGCAAGGAGAAGGGAAGAAGGATAGGAGAAAGGGAACAAAGAGGTCTAACTGTATCTGATGATTTGCTTTAAAATTGGACTTAGCCATGTGTAGTGGATGTGCCTGTGTTCCTGGGTCCTCAGGAGCTAAGGCAGAAGGATCATTTGAACCCAGGAGGTTGAGGACAGCCTGGGAAAACAGAGTAAAACCCCAACTCGAAGAAAAGAAAAAATGTTTCCCTAAAGTATCAGCTTTAAAGAAGAAATATTTATTCTAGGTTCTCTTAAGATAAGCCATATGTTTGATATAAGGGGTGGGGCCATGGATTGTGCTTTTAAATCTTATTGAGTTCAGAATTTCCAAGTGACTCTCCAAAATCGCACATGCCCTCACCATTAACCCTGTAGGCAGACCACCCTCTCTCAGCCCAGCCTTCCCAGTGGAGAGGCAGCTCCCAAGGCAGCATGGGGGAGTGGGAAAGCATCAGAAACACCCGGCTTCAAATACCAGCTCTGCTCTCTTAAGCTGTGGGGTCTGGTGCTAGGTGCTCACTTTGCCTTCTTGATTTGAGATTTTTTTCAATTTTAAAATGGAAAAATAACTGTGCCCAATGTTTTTGAGGATTAAATAAGATGATGTATCCACACAGGTACATTGGAAAGTGAGATTCATTCTACTCTTTCCTATTCCTGTCCCTCACCCCTTCCCT
The DNA here is from genome assembly GCF_048772815.1 of Callospermophilus lateralis. Taxonomy (NCBI): domain Eukaryota; kingdom Metazoa; phylum Chordata; class Mammalia; order Rodentia; family Sciuridae; genus Callospermophilus; species Callospermophilus lateralis. The sequence goes on along the minus strand of NC_135325.1, from coordinate 33,694,283 downwards.
TCATTCCCCTATGTCTAAAACAATGAACTTCTTATTCTTCCCTCCCCACTGTTGTATGTTAGCATCTGCATACCATAGAGAAGATTCAACCTTTGGCTTTTTGGGAGTGACTTATTTCACTTAGCATGATAGTCCCCTATGGACATATATGAATGCACCACAGTGAATCTCCACAAGACTGGGATTCTAATTAGAATAAGACACACTTCATATTTGTACAAATATGTCAAAATACACTCTACTGTCTATCATTAAAAGAACAAATAAAATAAAAAACTAAGATGATGTATGTAGTGGGCTAAGCATGTACTAGGGACATTTATAATTAGAATACCAGGTATTCAGCTGTATTTCCTCTTTGTTCTTTGCAGCACTGAAAAGGTCCTGTGAAGGTGGGACCCAAAATTAAGTTAGACCAAAAATATGCTGAAGTAAGAAACTACCACCATGTTCAATTCACTGCAAAGATGACTTCAGTTTGCAAAGGTGAGGCTTTCCTGGCAAACTATAATGGGTAACTCCTTTTTTGCATGCATAAAATCTAAACCAGAATCAATTTTCTTTATGTGAGTAAAAGAGGAGAATTTAAGAACGGATGGTCAGGACCAAACTTCAGAGAACAGAGCTCTCAACATAGCTATATAAATACATGGAAGTCTAGGGATAGTCAATGGATGCTTTTAACAGAAGTTATTTTTCTCATGATCAATCTCAATTTCAAAGACAATTTCCAGCAATGGGAATGATAAATCTGAAGTGTTCTACATTAGAACTATCTAGTATTTAAACATACCAAATACAGTTTCTCTCCTGGGAACCATGTCACCTAGCAGACCTGGAGACTCTGTGCATTCTATTACACTAAAATTGACCAGTAATCCTTATCTCATCTCCGTATACCTCTGCCTCTGTGGGCAGCTCCTGACTTGACAGGCAGCCCAGGGATAGGGCTGCCTACAGTGATATACTACTGGCTCTCACCCACTCTCAAGAGCTGATAATTAAAATTTAGGAAGTTTGCAAGGAAGGTGTTGAACATAACCATCATTCAAAATGAACATATATAAAATTATTATTAAATTAAGGTAATAATTACTTATCAATTTTGGTTTACTACACTGTTATCTATCATTTTAAAATTATCTCTGTATTATCTGCATGGTGGAAATCCTAGATAACAGTGTAGTAAGGAGTGTCTCTTCTTAACTCGGCATTCAGTGATACCAATTGGTAGCTTGAAATTGGTCATGGTGGGATTATTTACAAAAAATAAAGGGGGAAATTTTACAAATTAAGGCCTTCCCCTTAGAGGGGAACAACCTGCCCCAAAGAGCTGATTGTCAAATATTTACCAATGTACCACTGGACTCACCTTCCTTACATCTCTAAGGAATCTATCTCAAAGGGAACACTAAGAACTCTCTCCATATCTCTATGCCCCAAATGGTATTTCCATGTATAGCTCTGTAATTGGCTGTTACTCCTCCTGACCTCTTTACATTCTCTCTGTCTCCTCCCTTCCATACTTTCTTCTAGTTTCTATTCTGTCTTTATAAAAGTATCTCTTTTTAGTCCTTCTCATTGAGGGCATATATTGGATTTATTTCTACCCTTTAAGCTTGTATAACCATGAGCTTCGAACCCTTTTAAATGCAAGGAAGGAAAGAACTTTGGTTTTCACTATAATTGAGTGAAAATATGCTGGCAGGGTTATCAATTCATACATTCATGTAAAGCTTTTTTGGGGGGAGGGGGGGTACTGGGGATGGAACTCAGGGGAACTCAACCACTGAGTCACATTCCCAGCCCCATTTGTATTTTATTTAGAGATAGGGTCTCACTGAATTGCTTAGTGCCTCACTTTTGCTGAGGCTGGCTTTGAACTTGCAATCCTCCTGTCTCACCCTACCAAACTGCTGGGATTACAAGCATGCAACACTGCAACTGGCTCATTAAATGCTCTTTTAATCAAGGACCTCACTTATAATATCTGATTATCCATTACTTGTCTATAGACAAGTAATGGATAATCAGATATTATGATAAGTACTGAAAGAGAGATATTATGTAGTATTATGGGAAGCCAGAGGAGATAAGAAACTGAATTTTCTTGGCAAGGCAGGGGATTGGGAACAGTTTCACAGAAGACTTAACACTTGGATTTGGTATTGAAGGATGAGTACACATTCTTAACACCAAGGAGGCATGGAAGGTGGATGTTCTGAGGATTGGAAACAAAGACTTGGTGTATGGGGCGATGGTGGGCATTGTCGTTAAAAATTGTCAGACTTAAGTAAACTTGAATGAATGATTTAATGGAAGTATTAAAGAGGCCTTGGGGAAGAATTAAATATGAACTGGAGTATTTCCGAGAGTCTAGGTATATAGGAATGGAGTGCCTGGTCTTTTCAAGGTACCACAATATGGCTGAAACAGTTCAATTATTTTCTGTCTTTGTGCTCCAGATTGAAATCCTGAGAGAGGATGTGGTTGGCGTACTTAGTATTACCCGCCCACCCATGACCTGGTTAGGATTGGCTAAAGCACCTTGATTGGCAATACCACCAAAATTGTACCAAATGGGAAAGGGGCAAATCCCTAGAAAGGAAAATCATGGTGTAGGAATAAAAAGAAGTAGGAATGGATGCTGGCTGAACAACTACAAAAGATATCTAGCAGTGTCCTTTAATTCAAGTGGCATCTCTAATTGGACACCCTCCAAGGTCTAGTTTCTGCTAACAAGCCCTCCCTCCAATGTATGCCCTCTACCTGGCAGCCTCTATGACAAAATTGGCACCTGAACTACAATAACGTTACCTCCTCCGTGTCTTCTCACAGCCCTTAGGGGTAGTAGGCAGGTTTCTACTATTGCTAACCTCTGGGTGCCCTCACTTTTTCCTATTTGATGTTTTGACTCTCCCAATTTGTTCCGCCTATGAAATTTCAGCTCTGGCCAGGTATGGTGCCAGATGTCTATAATCCCAGTGACTTAGGAGGCAGGAGGATTTCAAGTCTGAGACTAACCTCAGCAACTTAGCAACACTCTGTCTCAAAAATAATAAGAGCTGGGATATAGCTCATTGTTAGAGCACTGCTGGGTTTAATCCCCAGTAGCAAAATAAAACAAAAAAAAAGCCACTGGGCTGGGAATGTGGCTCAAGTTGTAGCACACTCGCCTAGCATGTGTGAGGCACTGGGTTCGATTTTCAACACCACATAAAAACAAAATAAAGATATTGTGTCCACCTAAAACTAAAAATTAAATATTAAAAAATAGCCACTGGAAGTAGCCTGGTGGTAAAGCACCCCAGGGTTCAATCCCCAGTACCACACATAATAAAGTTTCATCTATGGACACTTGACAAAGGCTGTGTTTTCTTGACTGGCATAGTTCCTTCTCCCTTTGCCAGGGCAATTGCTGACACAAATCAACATAGGGGTTCTCTGGACTCATAAGAGCCCACATATCAAGCTGCAAATGGGCCCAATCCACTCACATATCTGGACTTTAACCTTTGTACCTCTAGTGCTGAGCAAGATTGGCAAAGGAGGCTGAAAACCCACAGTAGTGTATCAAGGGCAACAGAAGTAGCTATAAACTGTAACCAAACATTCACCAAGTTGTTGTTTTGTCCTAAAACTCCATGGGGGGTATTTTTAAAATGACTTTTCCACGGACTTAGTTAATTATTTAATAGGCCTTTTCTTGTGACCTTGTCCCTTTTGGGGAAATAAATGCTTTGCTGCTGTTGTTTTAGAGTAGAACCATGCTACATTTTGACCCACAGCATGTGTGTGTGGGGACTGTGGTATGTGGGCTCTCAGGGAACCACGTGAGTTCAGGGGGCTGGGGGTGCATGTCTATAGGTCTGGTGACTGCAGTTTAGACTTTTCATCTCTAACACTTCTAAAGGAGACCCCTATCCCTGGACAGGGAGGCTGGAGAGTTCTGCTGACTCATAGAGCTTCTCCTTTCCTTCACCCCCTTAAGCCCATTTATGCAGATGATTAGTCCTTCTTGGCCAAGAGAACTAAGGGCCAGCCAGAGGAGAGAAACCTGGGTTCACAGTAGGGGAGAGCTGGGGCTTTAAACTCCTCATAATCTCCACTAGTTACTGCCAAAGTCCCCATGAAAGCATATGACCTGATTCAAAAGAGTATGAATGCCATGCAAATGGAGTGTCCCAACAGATCCCCCAGTTTGCCCTCACCCTGGTCATTTACAAGCTGAACAATTATCTGAACTTCTCCTACTAGTACAAACTTCTTTCTACTATGCCAGAGAATCATTTCTTTGGGATTCACTTGAATTTCCTTCAGTCTTTGAATTAGGGGGTCTATGGACTTTTACGTGGCTAATAAGACCAGTAACCCTACCTCTGAAGAAGGGGATTAAGCCAAGATCTGTGTCCAGCCATAGCTGTTTGGTTTTACTTTGACTGTGATTCACTTAGGTCACTGGTGTAAGGGCTGTAGAGCCAATTGTGAGTGACCATGAGTGTGTATTGTTGGGGAGAAGAAGACAGGGAGCTGTAAGTGGAAGTCAGTTCACTCTAGATGCCTGTTGTGGATTTCTCAAAGAATCCAGACCTAGAGATGCCAGAGTGCCACAAAAAGGCTCCAGCTGCATCCCCAGGAAGATGAGCCATGTTTTGGGGCCACATGGTATTTTAGACCACAGGTTCTCAACTAGAGCTTACGTCAGAATCACTCACAGGGCTTGTGGGTGCTCTGCCCTCCCACAGAAACACTGAAAATCAAGAAAAAAGAACAGAACCAACTTTATCATAATTCTGAAAATGACGCTGGATGTAGTGGTACATGCCTGTAATCCCAGAGGCTTGGGAGGCTGAGAGCAGAGGATTGCAAGTTTCAATTTAGCCTCAGCAAAAGAGAGGTGCTAAGCAACTCAGTGAGACCCTGCCTCTAAATAAAACACAAAATAGGGCTGGAGATGTGGCTCAGTGGTTGTGTGCCCCTGAGTTCAATTTCCAGTGCACTGTCCCCCAGATTGAAAAACAAAAAAAATAATCCCAAAAATCAGTCAAAGGTTTACAACAACTAAGTGAGTGCTTAGTTAAGAAAATCAACTTCGCAGTAGTAGGAAAGCTCAGTGGCATTTTGGTTTGTCCTTCCCTCATCTTTCCCTCTGTGTAGCAGCAGTCTTAGCCCACATTCCCCCTGTGCAGGATCCTGTTATTCCCTGGTTCTAGAAGGAGAGGAGAGACCTTATTTGTAGACTCTTGAGTGTATCTGTCCTAACCTGTCTGGGGCTACACGAGGATGGACACAAAGTGCTCATCTTGGTTTCCCTTCACTTGTATCTCAGGCTAAGAAGCATTTGCCATCACTTGAAAACATTGCAAGCTGAACTGAAAACACAGATTCCTGGGGCAAAGATTGCCTGAGGTCTGGGGAACCAAAGCTGGGGAAAGTTTCTTGGGGAAATGAAGGCATTTTAAATACATCGTGCATATTAGAAAGCCACAGACATAGCCAAGACAAAGCACAGAGGGATACATCTCCATGACCTTGCATTTGGTAATGCATTCTTAGCTACGACACCGAAAAGGCAAGCAACAAAATGAAAAATAGCTAAATCAGAATTTGTCAAAGTGACAAAGACAACCTAAAGAATGAGAAACAATATTTGAAAACCATATATCTGATCAGGGTTGAGTGCCCCTGACTTAATATCAAGAATATGTAAAGAACGCCTACAACTCAACAACATAAACAACCCAATTTGAACACATGGGAAGGGATTTTATAGACATTTCTTCAAAGAAGATATGCAAATGGTAATAAGCATATTAAAAGGTGTTCAGAGCTGGGGTGTAGCTCAGTGGTAGAGTGTTTGACTAGCATGTATACGGTCCTGGGTTCAATTCCAAAGGCCAAAAAAAATGTTCAACATCATTAGTTATTAGGGAAATGCAAATGAAAACCACAATGTTATACCTTTTTATACCTACTAGGATGCTTATAAATTTAGAAAATGAAAAATTGTAAGTGTTTGAAAGGATATATAGAAACTGTATAGAACCCTCATACGTTGCTGGTGAGAATGTAAAATGGTTCAATTATTGTGAAAAGGAGTTTGGTAATTCCTCAAAAATTTAAAGTAGGATTACCATATGACCCAGTAATTCTCTTCCTAATACACATCGAAAAGAAAGAACATTTCAAACAGATACTTCTACACCAGTGTTTTTTAAAAATTAATTCTTCAAAAAATTTTCTAGTTATTTATGATAGCAGAATGCATTACAATTCTTATTACAGATATAGAGCATAATTTTTCCTATCTCTGGTTGTATACACAGAATATTCAACCAATTCTGGTCTTCATACATGTACTTTGGATAGTAATGATCATCACATTCCATTATCGTTAATTAAAAAAATTTTGGAAACAAAAATTTCCATATGGCAGCACAGCAAGTAGAAGATTGATTTAAATTGAAGAACCTGACCTTTAAATTAATGAAGGGCATGGAACTCCACATAATCATATTTTTTTTTGCTTTTATTCAAATAGGAAAAAAAAGACTGTTGGGTCACTTTCTTCATTTTCTTCCTTTTGCCTGAATGAAAACAATGAAATAGTTTAAAAAAAAACAATGTAAAATCATATAGTTCTGCATTACCTCAAAGTTAGGTTTGATTTTTGGAAACTGTCATTTGGTGCCAAATATTTGTAAATAAATTTAAAAAATGAAATAACTGTCAAAGATGTGATATTCCCTGGTAGTTTAAACAAAGTTGTATCTGTTTGCTCCTCTAAACAGGATTAGCTAAACCTTCAACATAGCCAAAGTAAACCTCTATATTTATTTATTTTGTGGTACTGGGGACTGAACTCAGGGATACTCTATCACTAAGCTACATTCCCAGCCCCCCCCCCCCCCCGCTTTTTATTTTGGTCCCAGGGATTGAACTCAGGGGCACTAGATCTCTGAGCCACACATCCAACCCTATTTTGTATTTTATGTTGAGACAGGGTCTCACTGAAATACTTAGGGCCTAGCTTTTGCTGAGGCTGGCTTTAAACTCATGATCCTCCGGCCTCAGCCTCCCAAGCCCCTAGGATTACAGGCCTGTGACACTGTGTCCCGCCCTTTTTATTTGTATTTATTTATTTATTTTTGAGACAGGGTTTTGCTAAATTGCCTAGGTTGGTCTCAAACTTGTCAACCTCCTGTCTCAGCCTCACTGGGATCTCAGGTGTTCACCACCACACCTGGTTCTATACTTACTTTTATTCCTTTCTTAAGTTCAGTTTTTTGTAGGCTTTCCTACCTGTGCTAGCATTATATCTGGAAAACTGATAATGGCTAAACCTTTATGTAATTTATGTAAAGACATATTCATTCATTAAGACAGCTATCCTCACTTTAACAGCCCAAGACATTGATGAGACTCCTAAGAGAAAGATACCCAGGATCACATATGCAAATACTGTAAAAATGCTTAAAAAGGTACTAGCACAGGTTAAGCATTCAGTAAATGTTAGCTAGGCTTCTTTAAATAAAGTCTTGCTCTTTCTACCCCACCGAACACCATTTATGGCCAAGTTGGATCACTTTCTCCAACAGCTGTGCCACAATGAATTTGAGCAAAAGCTCCATGTATGCAGTAGAAACACTTCTGGTGATAAAGTCCTTATTTAAATCCTAGTTTGTTTATCACTAGTTACTATCAAATACAGTTCCCTGAGTAGATAAAGTAACCTAATGCCTATTTCCTTGACTTTAAGATGAGGTTTATAGTATCTTCAAAATAAGGAAGTTTCTTAAAATCAGGTTCAATAAAATACTGTTTTTGTTGGGAGTCTCCCTGAGAACTCCCGGGCCTTTCAGACATGGCGGCAGGCAAATTGTCAGTGAGCAGCTAGAACTCCCAGGGCCTTTCAGATAAGGATCCCCTAATGCAATATGGCGGTGGGCAAGTTGCCAGTGGGCAGATAACAAGTTGTTTTGACAATTCTCTAATTGGCCCTCCTGTCTTCCGCAATCGTGAACAGTTCATGATCCCCATGAATCTTATGCAGGGAGGACGTGCGTGCACCATAGGTGATGACCTGACCTTTACTATGATTGGCCCTGGGAGATTCCTGGTTTAAGATAACTGACTCTCACTTTCTATATAAACTAGCACCAGCTTGCAGTAAAGTGCTTCATCTTTGTCACTGCTGTCTGTGTGTGTGCATTTTAATCTTTGACAACGAACCTTGGCCTTTCAGTTTTTACTGTCTCATGCCTACTGAATGTCTACCTCTTCTTATTAAGATAATGATGACAATGATGATGATTATTAATATTATTATACAGGTTTTAAAAGCAGGGAAGTCAAGACAGATGTTAAGTCATTTGATCCAGGCTATACATCTAGTGAATGATGGACAAGACAGGATTAACTCCAAAGCATGCAGTATCCTTAGATACAATTTCAGTTGACTTAGTCCATTCTATTTTGTGTCCATCATAACCTCCCAATCAAAATAAAAAGCTAACTTTCTTTTTTTAATATTTATTTTTTAGGTTTTGGGTGGACACAATATCTTTATTTGTTTATGTGGTGCTGAGGATTGAACCCAGTGCCCCATGCATGCTAGGCAAGCGCCCTTCCACTAAGCCACAAGCTAACTTTCAAATGGAGAAACAAGAAAAAATCACCAAAACAAAGACAAACCAAACCTCTGAAAGATTAAGTAATTTAGACCAGAGTCACACAGCCAATATGTCTCAACTTCGAGGCGAAATCTACTTTCACCAAGGCCTGCTACCACTGACAAATGATAGTGTGCAGCTATCAATATTTGTTGAGTTAATAATGTCTGCAAACAAAGTTGACAATAAGGAAGAGGGTAAAAGTAGAAAAGGCACATAAAAACTGCAAAGTTGTTCACGGGCCAAAAAAAAAAAAAAAATCCTCAGGTTTTCGAGGCAATACATTCATGGTGAGCCGAGTCACTGGTACAAGCACACCTGGACAGTCCCTAGCGGAGTCTCCACTGAAAGGCCAAGTGCGGCCGCTTCCCTTCTTCGCCCCCTCGCTCACACCCTCTGACCACTAACCACCTGGCCTCCCAACACCCAACAACTGCAGGCCAGCAGCCCTCTCTACTCGGCTGTGATTCCTCGCAACAATCCTAATAGGCAGTTGCTCTCCTTATAATCCTTCCACAGCTGAGGAAACTGAGTCACAGGCAGATGAAGCAACTTGTGACACTAACATAGCTAATAAGTAACAGGAGTAGAATTTGAATCCAGGTAGAACCCTCTGCTCTTAATTACAATATGAGCCGTTTCTACACTCCCAGTTCCTAGATCAGGAGCCCCAGGTTTCTGCAGTACACAAGAGCTAAAAAAAAGTCTATATGGAGATCACTAAGCATACCAAAAGTCAGAAAATGGATCCAAGATGGCGGAATAGAGGAGGTCCAGTTTCTGGCTGCTCCATGGCATGAAACCAAGAAAGCAGACAGGCCGCTTCTCCACAAGATCTCACCTAGACAGAATACAACATCTCAGAGAGTGTGAGAAGACCCCTATACAGTGGAGTTTCACACAAATCACCAGCACTGTGACCACCACACAGAAATCAGAGCCTCTGCATCTGAGTAAGTCTCCAGACTCCGGAGTTCTAGCTCACACACAGCTCACAAGTGGCTTAGCAGAATCACCTATCAGCATCTCTGCAGAACTCCAGACTGCACTCCACTGCCACATAGGTCACTCGGTTGCTACCTATCCACAGCACAAAGCCATCGCCCAGCTCCCCCCACCTCACCAGACACCCTGGCGCCAAAAGCAGGCCAACTCCATCTTGGAAAACCTTTCTCTCCATTCTTTAGTGGGCATGGCTATCAGATCAGACCACCATTTGAGCAGGTACCTGGTTTCCACCCCACCCAGTGACAATAACTTGGCACAGTGACCACCCAACACAAAAACAGCTCTCAGTTGGACAGGAGTGCAGTGAGAACAGAACACCACCCACATGGTGTGAGCCTGGGGGTGAGAGGTCCCACAGTTGGGACCTGATAAGTAAGAGAGAGAAAGGGACTAAAATCTGGAGCATAACAGAGAGATCAGAATCTGGGAAATCTCCAGTCAAGAGAGGGAGATGATACCGTGGGCTCAAGTCAGATGAGTGGTCACAAAAAAAAAGACCGGTGAGGTGCAATTTCCCTGCTGGGACTGGTGGGTGGCACTCCCCGCTTCCAGACTCTCCACATAAGGTTCAGTCTTCTCACCCTGGCTACCTTCACCATCCTGAGGGCAGAGATGCCAGCTTAAAACAGATAACCCCACCTACTGGATGAGAAGTGAAGCAGGAAGGAAATGGGTCTCTAAGAGTATTTTTTTCTTCTTTTTCCTCTTCTACCCTTCTATCCTCTGGCCCTCACATCCCCAACATAGGTGAAACCAAGAACTTTGCATGAAATAGGACTTTGAGGACTCAGTCACCTGAATAATAAAATAGAGAGGAGTTGCATAAGCCTTTTTTTCTTTTTCTTTTTCTTTCTTTCTTTCTTTCCCTCCATTTTTTCTTTTTCTCCTTCTTTCACCCACCAAATTTTATTGTTTTTACATCCTGTATTTTTCTAAATACATATGTGTGTTTGTTTTATGTGCTCTACTGTCTTCCCACAAACTTTTCTACCCTAAATTACTTCCTGTCTATTCCCCTGCTGCTAACCCTCTTCATTAGATTTCTCCTTCACATTTCCTAATATATATTAACTCTATACCCTCACATCTTTCCCCCTCAGCATATAGTCCTATGCCTGACCCCCAGTTCATTGTCCACCACCAGAAATTATAAACCTTTTTATGAAACTACTGATTATATTTTAAATAATAATTGAATCCAACATTTCTGGACATTGAGACTAAACTGTAAATGTCTTAAGAACAACAATTTGTTCATAGGTGATGTATTGTTGACATAGGGATATGTTAATATTGTCCTTCCCCACAAAGGAGAGATCTTGGAACCCTACAAGAACACTACAAATTTATAGGGAAACAAAACAATAACACACCAGATCCACAGAGCTGGAAAGGAAGACACATGAGCAACATGAAAAGACAAGGGAAGAAAGTACCACAAACAAATCAAGACAACACATCATTAGAAGCATTGGCAGCTACAGCAGAAAAATGACAGAGAATGATTTCAGGATATGCATGAACAAAATGTTCTGGGATCTCAAAGAAAACATAAGAGAACAATTACAGGCAGTGAAATATAACTTTGACAATGAGCTATATAAACAAATCCAAGAAGTAAAAGATCACCTCAACAGGAAGACAGAGGTTCTTAAAAAAAAAAAAAAAGAAATCCTTGAAATGAAAGAAATAATAAACCAAATTAAAAACTCAAATGAAAGCATCACCCACAGAGTAGACCACTTAGATGATAGGATATCAGACAATGAAGATAAAATATATCATCTTGAAAGAAAATAGACCACACAGCAAAAATGATAAGAAGCCATGAGTAGAATATTTAGAAATACGGGATAGCATAAAAAGGCCAAATTTAAGAGTTATTGGGATGGAGGAATGTGTAGATGTCCAAACCAAATAATGAACAATCTATTCAATGAAATAATGTCAGAAAACTTTCCAAACATGAAGAATGAATTGGAAATCCAAATTCAAGAAGCCTACAGGATGCCAAATATACAAAATCACAACAGATCCACACCAAGGCACATTATAAAGAAAATGCCCAACATACAGAATAAGGAGAGAAATTTAAAAGCCACAAGAGTAAGGAATCAGATTACATATAAGAGGAAACCAATTAGGATAATGGCAGATTTTTCAACAGAGACCCTGAAAGCTAGAAGATCCTGGAACAACATATATCAAGCTCTGAAAGATAATGGGTGCCAACCAAGAATCTTGTATCCAGCAAAATTAAGCTTTAGATTTGGAAATGAAATAAAACCTTCCACAATAAGCAAAAGTTAAAAGAATTTATAGCTAGAAAACCAGCACTACAAAACATTCTTGGCAAAATATTTCATGAAGATGAAATGAAAAATAACAATGAAAATACAATGATACACTTCTTTTTTTCTCAGCAGCACATGGATCCTTCTCTAAAATAGACCATATACTATGCCATAAAGCAGCTCTTAGCAAATACAACCCATTGTTCATTCAGTAGCATATTGTTTAGTCTCCAGGTGATGGAGAAATTTTTATTTTTTATTTTGTGGTTGGCTTCCAATTTGATTCCATTATGATCTAATAAAATGTATGGTGCGGATCTGTTGCTAAGTGAAGTTAGCCAATCCCCAAAAAAACAAATGCCCAATGTTTTCTCTGATATAAGGAGGCTGACTCATAGTGGGGTAGGGAGGGGGAGCATGGGAGGATTAGATGAATTTTAGATAGGGAAGAGAGGTGGGAGGGAAAGGGAGGGGCAGGGGGATTAGCAAAAGCAATGAAATGTGATGGACATCATTATCCAAAGTACATGTATGAAGACGCGAATTGGGTGTCAACATACTTTATATACAAAAAGAGATATGAAAAATTGTGGTATATATGTGTAATAAGAATTGTAATGCAAAAAACGTACATGTATATAGGCATGAACAGGTGTGAACATACTCTATATACAACGATATGAAAAATTGTACTCTATATGTATAATAAGAATTGTACTAAAAATATACAAATATATGAAAATTGTACTCTATATGTGTAATAAAAATTGTACTCTATAGGTGTAATAACAATAAAACTAAAAAATTATATAGTATGAACTCAGATGAAGTAAAAAAGAGACCTAGCCTGGGGGACATGAACGTATTCTGGAGAAAAACATCCAAACTATACTGGGGGTTTCACCTAGGAAACACACATCTGCCCTCTGAAGCAGTGATTCAATAACAAGTGTTGAAAGAACAATGTTTAAGAGAGATTTGGATCAGAACCAGCATCAGTAAACATCAGCTCTCCTCAGATCTCACATCTCCCTCCCTCTCTCTCATCTCTATCTATCTATCCATCTATCTATGTATCTATCCATCCATCTATCCATCTATCCATCCATCCATCTCCCTCTTTGCATTTCTGGGACTTGACCCCAGGGCCTGGTGAGGTGAGTGCTGCACTGCTGAGCTACACTCTCAGCCCATCTCAGCAGGTCTATTGAATACCTGCTCCCCACCTCACAATACTGAAATGTGTTTCTATCTTTTTCCTTCTCTGAGCTGCTCCACTAACTTCCAGAGGAGATAGTCCTTTTTTTTTTTTTTTTGGTACTGAAGATTAAACCCAAGGTCTTGCGCATGCTAGGCAATTGCTCTACCACTGATCTACACCCACACCCCCTTTTTATTTTATTTTGAAACAGGGTCTCTATAATTCACCTAAACTGGCCTCAAACTTACCATCCTCCCTCAGCCTCCTGAGTAGCTGGGATAACAGGTGTGCACCACCATATCCAACTAATACTTTTTTTCATTAAGATCCCCAGATGCCAACAGTCACCCTGAGCATGCCAGCTGCTTAGCTCAGAAAAGCCCCTGTCTTCCTCACTAGACAGGCTGCCCACATTGCCATAATGGCTTCTCACACTATCTGCACTCAACCCAGATGGAGTGAGTCATGCCCCACTGTGGCTGCCACCAGCTGTCCTCTTCCTCTCCACTTGCAGAGCCATTGAGAGACCACCCAGACCAACGTCGAAAAAACCCAACCCTCCAAACGAGATTTGAAATACCTTGCTAGTCTGGGTCCCAGTGAAAACGTCCACCTCCATTCCCCTCCATCACATTTACTAGTCCTTGTCATACACATCCTGCCACCCCACCCCGCCACACACACCTCTTGGAAGCCATTAGCTGTCTTCTTTCAGGTCAATTTCCCAGTTACTTTCTTCTTTTTGTTAGATTACCTGGAATGTCTGCTTCACCTGAGGCTCATTCTGCCTGCATTTCTAAAGCCTCCGTCTTGGCAATTGATCCCAGAACAACTTCCACCAGACGAAGTGCTTGGAATTTGGTCTGGCTTTGTCACATCTCTGTTTAGGTAGGAGGTGTAATCCTTTCAATAGTCTTGCCATCTCCTTCTCCTCCCCCAGGCCATCTCCTCTTCTACACATTGGCCATGGTCAAGGGCAAGACTAAACAGAGTTCTTTCTGCTCCAGAGGAAACAAGGAACATATATAGGGGCCAAGTGTCACTGCTGTCATAGCCAGCCTTGCCTGCCTTCCCAGCTGTATTGAAGCTTCTTTAGAAGGTTCTAATTCAACATGAATCACATTTGTAATTTAAGATTCTGAATGTGGGTCCAAAACACAACCTAACAGAGGTTTGTAATGGATGGTAAAACTTAGCAGCAGCCTGAATTAAAAAAAAAAAAAAAAAAAAGTTTGAGGAAATTTTTTTTAGTTTTGTTTGTTTGTTTGTTTTTGTTGTAGGGCTTGAACCCAGGGTGGTTTAACCACTGATCCACATCTCTAGCCCTTTTTTGTATTATATTTAGAGACACGGCCTCACTAAGTTGCTAAGGCTGGCTTTGAACTTGCAATCCTCCTGCCTTAGCCTCCTGAGCTGCTGGGATTACAGGTGAGCCTTAACCCTGACTTAAGGGTTTTAATCACAGGATCCTATGCAGTGTGACGTGGATATCCAAAAGCGGTGAGAACATAACTGTGTGACCAGAAGTTTGTTACCCATAGCAGGTAATATGGTGATATTGCTCAAACAGGACAGTGCATGATGTTATGACCACATTGGATACTGAAATCAGCTGGGCAAGGTGATGCATGCCTGAAATTCCAGCTACTCAGGAGGCTGAGGCAGGAGGATTACAAATTCAAGGCCAGCCTGGACAACTTTGAGACTCTATTTCAAAATAAAACATGGCTAGTGAGGGGCTGGGGTTGTGGCTCAGTAATAGAGTGCTTGCCTAGCACGCTTGGGGCACTGGGTTCGATTCTCAGCACCACGTTAAAATAAAGATATTGTGTCTGCTTACAACTAAAAAATAAATATTTTTTAAAATGGCTGTTGATTAAAAAAAATGACTGCTGATGAAGCTCAGTCATAGAGTACCCCTGTTTTGAGTCTCTGGCAAAAATTATTGAAATTGAGCTGGGGATGTGGCTCAAGCAGTAGCGCGCTCGCCTGGCATGCATGCAGCCCGGGGTTCGATTCTCAGCACCACATACAAACAAAGATGTTGTGTCTGCCGAAAACTAAAAAATAGATATTAATTTTTTTAAAATTATTGAAATTATTTCATACTGATTGACATGTAGCACCATCCCAGTATCCTCCTAGGGCCTCCTTTGGTATCCCAATGACTCCCTGGACCCTGGGTCTCTCCACCATTCAGAAATAAGAGGGTCAGTGTTAGGCCTGATAGAAAACGTATAGCTTCTACTTCAGTATTCAGCCCATACCGATGGGTAATGTCCGTGCTTTAATAGGTTATTAAGTATGCTGATATGCTAAATACTTGCATCGTCGCCCCTCTATTCCATCCCGATGAGACAGAACACACCAGTGGAAGCTGAGAGCAATAGTCAGGAAAATCACTTTATAAAAAGCAGCAATAAAAGCAAACCCTGGACTAAGTTCTTTATATGCATTATATTATTTAAGCCTCATTATGACTCTATGAGGTAGAAACCAATATTGCTTCTTTTTATGCTGGAGAAATTGAATCAAACTGAAGTGAAGCTACTTGCTCAAAGTTTCACAGAGTGGGATTCAGACCCATGCTACCCAATCTTCCAGCATAAAAAAATCAACAGAGACATGAAATAGGTAAATGGCTACCCAGGATCTGCATGCTAGGGAGCAATGGCTTACAAAGAGGTATAGGATTTCTTTAGGAGTTGGAGTGAGGACAGTTTTCTAAAATTGACTGTAGTAAGTGTTGCCCAACTCTGAGAATGGACTAAAAGCATTGGATTGTAGCCTTTGAATGAGTGAATTGGGTGGTGTGTGAATAATGTAAATGATTTAGTGGGGTTCTGGCTGGGGAGTAGGAATGGCAGAGTGAGCTGTGTTCATCTAAGTGGAGGACTTAGCCAGGAAGAAGGAGCATCCTGTCTGGGTGGGCGGCCTGAGGGCAAAATTTAGGTGAGTAGGTGGAAATCATAAGGGCAGGCCTGGCTCACCAGCAGGAAGAACATTCCAGCAAGTGGGTTTCTGTGCCTGCAGAGGCAGGGAGTCTGCAGGTGCAGCCCAGTTCACTTGGGAGCTGGGTGGGGAGTGCTTGGCAGGAAGGCTGGGGAGGGGAATTCCACCGCAAGTGGAGAAGGGAGGAAGGGGTGATCAGAGGGATCTTCTACCTGTGTCTGCTGAGGGCCTGGAGGGAGAAGGACTGCAAAGTGGGAGAGGTGGCCTCTCCAGCCCTTTGCATCTGACACTGGTGCTCTGAGTGGGCCCTGTCTGCCAGGTTGCAGTCCTACCTATTATCCAGCTGGCTAGGAGGAGCCTTTGGGGCTGAAGATGGGAAATTGGAACCTGTCTCCCTAAGACATGGGGGTGCTTCTTCAGCAGCAGTTAGGGTCCCAGTTCCACATGGAGGCCCCTTCCCCTGCACACTGTCATAATTCTGAGATCCAGTCCTGAGAGCAGAATGGGCTCAGTAAGGCGAGGACTTTGGCTCTTGGTGTTATTGCCTCTGATTCAATCTGGGAAATCCTGTTCACTTTGTGGGGCTCTTCTCTGGGTTCTTCTGGAGTGTGCTGTGTTGTTGGGAAAGTGTGGATGTGGGAGAGGCGAGTAAGAGGGTGAATGTCCTTCAAGAGTCTGGGTGCCTGATCCTATTCAGTGGCATCTCAGGCCATCCCACCTGGACATTCCTAGTCCCTCCCTGCCTGGGGTATGACCAGTCAGCACCATGTCCCCATATGTGTAGAAGATAGGCACCACTGTGCCGTGACACACTATAGCTGAGTGGTCCTTGTTGATGCCCCTAGATTGGGAGTGGCAGCTGATTCAGAACTGGCATTGAGGGGGGGGAAGGGAAGGTGTGAGGTTCCTGTTATAGCCTTTCAGAACCCTGGAAACAGACTCCTACACCTGTTTGTATGCAAACCCACAGGACATTTTGCCTCTTAGTCTGGTCTGTGAGTCACGTGTGACAGAATCACTTATGTTCCTTGTGAGAAATACACTTGCCCAGGCCCCATCATAAATCGAATAAACCCAAATCTCTGGGAATGTGCATGCATAACAGGTTCTCTAGGTATTTTGAAAGAATGAGGAAGCATGGGAAACACTTCTGTAGGTAACTAAAGCTGAAATGAACTTTAAAGACTTTCTTACTTCTATTCCCTGTCTCCCATTGTTGCTGATAGGAAAACAGACCCCACAGAAAATAAGTGAATTATCCAAGGTCACATATCCAAGGTTACATAATCCAGAGAATTAATCTTGGTTGTTTTCTGGCCTAGGTCTACTCTCTTATCAATAGAGTATCTATCCATTTAGCCAAATCAAAGAGCAAAAATATCTTGAATAGGGGTCAGGTGTTACACTGCATGAGAATTATGGATCTGGAGCAGACTGTGCTTATTCTAGCCTCTGAGCTTTTGCTCAAGCTCTTCTCTTGATTGCAGTGTTCTCTTCCTTGACTCTCCTCCTTCTCTGACTTTCCCCTTTTCTGCCTTCTCACATCTAACTCTACTTCAAGGTTCAGCACCCCAGTTCTCTCTGCCTTCCTGGAGTCCCTGAGCCCACTCATCTGGTTCTTCAGCATATTTTGTGTTGGAACCCAAGGGCTTGTTTTATGTTTTCTAATTAGAAATCACTAGGGCTCTCAGCCTCTTGGTAGCTACCATAATTGCCTTCTCCAAAGGCTAGGCCCTGATTAGGGGCTTGGGAAATCCAGATTGAAATCCAGATGATGAGCAGTGACTGCAGTACAGGCCAGTCAAGCAGTTAGCCACGTGGCTCTAGCAGGACAGCTTTGCTATAATCACATCAACATCACGTGTGACATGTAGCGCCTTTCTTACATCCAGTCTGTGGTCTCCTAGGTTTTCCAAACTGCACCAAGGCCTCTCCCACCAACCCACTGGATCATTTGTGAGGTCCCAAATGTCCCTCTTCTAGTCGCTGTGGGCACACACAAAACAAGAAAATAATGTAGAAGTTCTGCTCTAGCTTTGCAGCCTCCAGGCACTTTTGTCTCCTGCCAGCCCAGGTGGTGCACGATTTTATACTCCACACAGAGTATAAAATAATGAAGATCAGTCCCTCAGTCTGGTGGGTGTGTCACTGTCTCCCGAAGTTCCCTGCCTCCTTCATAGCCTCCCTCTCAAACCTTCTTCAGCAGTTTCAGCAGTAAGGGGCTCTGAGAACCCAAGTGGGAATTTTCCAGATAATTCATATTTTCCTTACTGTTAAAATAAATCATTTTGCACACCTGAACTCATTGGAGTCCTCTTGCCCTCAGTGAGGCTGGGTGCATGAGGCACTTTTCCTAAGAAGTCAAAGGGGGTCCACCGCCTGGCAAAATTTAGCCACTCTTGCCTCTGGAAAGCGGAGTTTGTATAAACTGTAATCTCTCAGGCACTTTCTATTGTGGTAACGCAGGACGTTTTGAGCTCTGTGTGGTTATTTCCCTCCCCTTCTTCAGGGAGCCAGAGTTGCTGGGCTTCTCTTTGACTCCTTGTCTCTGTCTCTTTGCCTCTCAACACCCCTCCCCCATAGAGTGCCAGGTCCTCATTTGATCCATTCCTTGGTCACTTAGTGGAGACCTCAGGTGCCCTGCACAGAACCTTTTCCCAAGGCTTCACAGGTTCTATATCCTCGTCATGTTCCTTGATGTAATCTGCTCTTTTTATGCGCAAGGACTCTTCCAGCCCTGTCCTGACCACCTCCTGGCCTCTTATAGGGTAGGTGCCAGATGACCAGCAGATTTGGGGGCCCACAGACAACATGAAGGAAGGCATCTATTTACAGAACACAGTGCTCACACATATTCAGGAGTTGTAGGCCCCTTGGGCATGCAAGAGCCAACCCAGTGACTTTTTCCAGACTTTGGGGGCAGGGGAGGGGTGCAGTTCTGCTCATTATGATTTTGAAGCTGACCTACATTGAACTTAAACTTCAGGGCCTGAACAATGAGTTGGGATATTTGCTAAGTTTAGTTTTAGCATCTACTCTGTGCTGGTCAGGTAACAGGGCATTTCCACACTTGTTGTCTTGTTGGATTCCCGGGACAGCCTGGGGAGACGATATTCTTAGCCCTATTGGTATATGTGAAAATGTTAAAGTATTTACATTAATGACTAACATTCATTAAAACACTCACAATGTACCAGTGTCCTAAGAACTATGCATGTATTAACTCATGTTTCTTGTAACAACCCATGACTTAGTTATTACAATTATTCTAATTTTATATTATTTTAATAGATTTTATGGTGGATTTACCCAGGGGTGCTTTACCACAGAGATGTATGCCTGGTCCTTTTAATTAATTTACTTATTTTTTTTTTTATTTTGAGACAGAGTTTCACCAAGTTGCTAAGGGCCTCGATGATTTACTGAGGCTGGTCTCACACTTGCGATCCTCTTGCCTAAGCCTCCTGATGTGCTGGTATTACAAGCATGCACCACTATGCCTGGAAATTATCCTAATTTTAAAGGGTACTAAACTGAGACCCAGAAAAGATAAGACATGGCCCAAGGTCACCCAGTCATTAAGTGACTTATTAATCAGGTAGTGCTTTATTTTGAAAAGAGGCAGCCCAGGACCCAGTATTTTAAATACTATAATATGTGGATATAAAATGTTGAAATGTTAATTCACGCAAAGCCACAATAATCATTAGATGGCAGATATTAGGCTGGACACTAGGATTTCTTTCTTGCTTTCCTTCTTTTAATGAACTTTAGTTGGTACATTATACTTATACATATAAGTGGAATTAATTGTTACATATTCATTCATGTGCACAACATACCTTGGTCAATTTCATTCCTCAGTAGCCCCCCTTTCCTTTCTTTTCTTTCTCCTGCTGGTCCCCTTCCTCTGCCCTCCTGGTCTTCTTACAAATTTTATGAGATCCCTTTTTCTTTTTTCTCTATAATTTTCACATGGCAGAAAACATAGGACCCTTGAAATTCTGAGTTTGATTTACTTTGCTTAACACAAGGCTCTCAAGTTCCATCCATCCTTCTGCAAATAACATAATTTTTAGTATTTCTGACTGAATTCTGTGCTCTTTATGTGTTCATGTATTCACAAGCAATAAATATTTGTTAAACACTACTGTGTGCCAAGCACTACACTATGTATGCATTGGGCAAAAAAATTGCTGCTCAAAAACAACTTGAACTCTAGAGAGGTGTTGAGAGCCACAGCCGACTCGGAATGGCCTCTGGCATTTTGCCAGAAGTAATGGTTGAGAGGCAAGCCATTAAGATGATGCTGGATTGATTCAATTGTATATAGACCCCTGCTGTCCAACTCAGGAGCCCTCTACTTTGGAGTTCTCCAGGGATTTCCTGGGGAGTTCGCATTGGTTGGGGAAGTTCTGGTGGAGGGAATTCCGGGTGGTGTGCCGGAGAGGAGCTGCGTGGATGGCGTTTGGGAGAGTTCCTGGGGAGTGTGCGTGGAGTGCTGTTGGAGTTCAGGCAATAAAGTTTCCTATTTGAACATACAAGTGCTTTGTGGCAGCTCGGTGATTTGTGCCCAGCCAGACTGCGACAGAGAGGGAAATAGGTCAAAGAACAAAAATCAATCTTTAGCATAGCTTTCATTCTCAGTATACCTATGTTCAAATCCAACATCCATAGAATGGCCATGGTGATATAAGTTCATTCTTTTAAAAAAATTTTTGTAGTTGTAAATGGAAAGGATGCCTTTATTTTACTTGTTTATTTTTATGTGCTGCTTAGGATCAACCCAGGGCCTCACACATGCTAGGCAAGTGCTCTGCCACTGAGCTTCACCCCCAGCCCTCAGTTCATTCTTGATGAGACTCTTGTAAGGAGGACTGAATGGATTTATGGGTGCCATGAACCTAAAGTGATGTCCAGTAATGTCAGAAGTATTAGTTGCAGTTACGACAGGTTTCTCTGTTCTATGACAGAGTGCCAATGGCCAAGGGAAGGCCCCCAAAGTAGTGTTTGAGGAACAGCCAGAGGACACCTGGATGGAGGAAGAGATAGGCAGGGTCCAGAGCATGCAGGGCCTTGAATTCCATGCATTAGGCCAAGATATATAGCAGAATGGGCTTGCACCAGGGGCTCTGAAGAGATAGTTGATCAGCACCTACATTTCTGCCACTTTTAAGGAAGACCAAGCTGGATGATCAACCTGTACACACAGTCTAGTGCCCCCAGCTTGCAGCAAATGTTTTCTCTCTAGCTCAGGTTCACAAAACTGAGTAGCCACGGGTGACCATCTGAACTCCTGGTCTGTTTTGAAATAAACTCAACCCTCCTTCAGTTGTCAGCAGCCTTTGGCTCCACCTGGCAACAGCTGCAGGTCATCATGTCCCCAGGTAACCTCATGGCCTCAGGCAGTGGCCCAGGAGGAATGAGGGTATTGGACTTTTGGAGCTGACTTCTGTAGTTTGGAGAAGAGGTGGGTGGGGAGAGAGGGGGTGAGGGAGGCATGGCACCAGACTGCTGGGTAGTCTGAGACCAAAGGAGTCAGACCCAGGCATCTGATGACAGTGTCTTTCAAACAGCTTGAGATGTTTCAGTCTGCCTCCAGGGATTGTTTTTATAAAATTGTGTTTTCCAGCTTGGGCAGACAAGCCAGTGTCAGTTTTTAACCTCTGAAGGTTTTGGTTGTTGTTCTCTATCTTCTTTTTTCTAAGGTCACCTGCTTTAGTCACAGGACCTGAGGACTCCAGGAAGAAAACTAGCAATCATTCCTCACATTGTTATAACAATCTGATTTAAAAACAACCCTCATATTCACTGGATTCTGAAGAATTCTTGGAAGGTGGGCAGGGCAAGCAATTGTAGGGTCATCATTTCTGATTTTACAGATGAGCAGGTCAAGGCAAAGACCTGGGAAGGCACATGCCAGAGTCACACAGCTAGGAAACCGTGAAACTAGGACTCTGTATTAGTTTTTATGCTGGATAACAAATCACCACAACATGACTCATTTAAAACAGCACTTACTTATTATCTCATAGTTTCTTTGACCAGAAATCCAGGCCTGGCTTAGCTGAGTCCTCTGCATAGGGTCTCCAAATTCAAAATCAAGATGTTAGCCAAGATGGGATCTCATCTGGAGGCTAGACTAAGGGACATCGTGCTTCCTGGTTCACGTGGCTGTCGGCAGAGCTCAGTTCCTCACAGTTGTGGGATCCGTGGCAGTTTGCCTCTTCAGAGTCAGCAAGGGGAGAGAGAGAGTTTGCTAGCAAAATGGTGTTTTATATGCTATCAGGTAATCACAAAAGTGACCTCTTGTCCCCTTTGTTATATTCTGTTGGTTAGAAGTAAGTCACAGGTCCCACCCACATTCAAGGAGAAGGGACGCGTATACAGGGGCATGAACACCAAAAGGTGGAGATTATGGTTGCCATTTAAAGTGGGTTTGCCCTAGATTCCAACCCAGCCCTGTCTGATTCCAAATGCAGTGATCTTTCCACTGGATCACCCTGTTGCCCCTAGGGAGGTGAGGAATCCATTCCTGCTACCCTCAAATGTAAGCACAGCATTCAAAGGTGCATTTGTGGAGCAGAGAGTGCAGTAAATCTAAGGACTGCTCTGATTTGAAACCTAGGTCCTGGGTCACACAGCCTTGGTTCCTAACCAACTAACTTATGGACACACCCCCACTCTCTTAACTAAACAAAAACAATTCACGGGGCTCAGCAGTAGGTGGGACTGGGGTTTGATCCTCAGCAACACATAAAAATAAAGGTATTGTGTTGTGTCCATCTACACCTAAAAAATGAATATTTAAAAAAAATTCACCACTTTTTTTTTTTTTGCTTTGACAAACAGGATTTTATTTAATCAACATTCACCACTTCTTAAGATGGAATGTTGTTTTCAGACAGTTTCCTCCAACCTTGCCCCCACCCACCCCCCAGCTGGTTATGTCAAAAAAAAAATGTAAAAGAAAAGAATGCAAGTCTTTCCAGTTTAGAAGAGTTCAGCTCTTATCCTGACACCTATTGACTGTCGGGGAAGATGTGGCCTTAGAGGAAATGGGTTAAAGAGAGCTCTTTACATTTCCCAGCCAGGGCCAGAAAGAACTCTAAGACAGCTTCTTCAGCTTAGGCTTGCCTGCCCAGAAGCCCTGTAGCTCTTTGCAGAGGCCCATTCTGCACTGACAATGGGGGCGACCTCACTATTCATTTCATTCATTCATTCATTCATTTAGTCAGTTGGTCAGATAACAAGTATTTATTGAGCACTTCTTTGTGTAAGGGACCATCCTAGCTATTAGCCACACTGAGATCAACCTCCCTATAGCAAGAGGATCATGGTGAAGACTCACACAAGAAAACAATCACAGGCTGCAAAAACATGTTTTCTTGTTATTTGTAGTTTTTTGTTGTTGTTGTCACAAAATAAATTTGTGATTGATACACAGTGGAAGTTGGGAGTAGAATTGTGACCAGCAGAGACAGGGAAGTTTTGGAGCCAGAGAAATGAGGAGAGGTTGGTTAATGTAGATTTGTTTTAATCGAGGTATACTCTGAGCCTGGAAGACTGTCTGATGGAAAGAAATGTGCTTGCTCAGGATTGCAAATCCAAAGCTTCTAGGACCAGGCAAGTGAATCATACAGGTAGAATAGCAGAACTTATGCCATACGGGGCATTGTAATAAAGAAAAATAAAACACCACGTGGTCCTAATAAACATGGCCCGAAAGCTGCCAATCTGTGACCCCAGCTTAGACAAAGGAGGTAGTGTTTATTCTAAAATGGAAATGATAATAGCAAATGCTTGTATAGAGATTACTGTGTACCAGGTACTCTTGTAAACAATTTAAATGTATTAATTAATTTAATTTCCATAACAAGCCTATTAGGTAGGCACATTTATTAGCACTATTTTATAAATTATTTAACAGAGGCTCAGAGAAGTTAGATGATTTGCCTGTGGTCACACAGCTAGTAACCACAACTGGAATTTAAATTTAGGCAGCCTGAGTTCAGAGACCATGATCCAAACTACTATGTTCTCAGCATCTGCTAAAAGATGACTGTTTGAAAGGTGGTCAGATAGTGAGAAAGTATGTCATGCAGAGGTGGCAGCATGTGCAAAGATGGAGGCCTGAAAAGTCTGAGGGATTCCAGAGTTTGTAAACAGTACAGTATTTCTGCAAGTGCAAGTACATGTTTTGAGGTAATGATTGGGGGGATGGGTGGAGAAAGACAAGGAGACGGAAGGAGAGAAATTAGTCCAGAAATAAAGACCAACAATACACTCATATGCCATGCAAAGGATTTGTTCATAGAAGAGACATTTTGAAGCACTTGGTATATGCCAGTCATGTATTGTATTAAGGACAGAGATAGATCTGGGTTCAAGGGCTAGGGGTGTAACTCGGTTGTAGAGCACTTACCTAGCATGCTCAAGGCCGTGGGTTCCATACCCAGCAATGCAAAACTTAAAAAAAAAAAAAAGACCTAGGCACAGAGCGTTTGAGAGTTCAGAGAAGAGGCATCAAACTCCCCAGCATGAGGGAGGGGAGTCTGGGAACAGAACGCTTCCCACAAAGTGATAGGATTGACCTAAGGGTTAAATGATGAGCGGAAGTTGGCTGTGCAAAGGAGAAAGGAGAGACCATTATAAAAAAGAGGCATCAGGGCATGCAAACGCATTTCTCAACTCCTGATAATAATGGCCTTCCTCCTGGTCTCAAGTTTTCCTGTTCCTTTCTCTCCTTCCTTCCTTCCTTCCTTCCTTCCTTCCTTCTCTAACTCTCTCTCCCCCTTCCCTCCCTCCCTCTCTCTCTCTTTTTGAGATGGGGTCTTGCTATGTTGCTCAGTGTCACAGTGGTTCTGAACTCCTAGGCTTGAAAAATAGGTACATGCAGGACTGCACTTAGGGTGTGACGCTTCACTGTGTACAACCAGAGAAATGAAAAGTTGTGCTGCAATTGTGTACAATGAATCAAAATGCATTTTGCTATCATATATACCTAATTAAACTAAATTTAAAAATTTTAAAAAGAAAATAAATCGATAAGAATTAGTTATGAGAAATAAAGAAGAACCGTCTCAAGCTAATATCTGACATTACCCAGATTACGATCACTGAAACTGGAATAAAAAGAAATAAAAAGAAAAAAATTTCCTTCTTCCTCAGCTCCCCTGGTAGCTGGACTGCAGGTGCATGGGATCCTACTCTCTTGCCTGGCTTCACCCTCCCTTTATCCTCTCACCTATTCAGGTATCACAGTGAGACATTGAAAAATGCCAGAGAAGAATCTGACCAAGAGTTGCTGCACAGGATTTCTACTTTTGTAAACCTCACAGAGGCATGGGGGCAGGGAGATAAAATTGGGCGTTAGAATAACTGAGTTTAGGCTCAGGCACATTATCAATGTTAACTTCATTTAATTCCAATTATCACTTCAACATTGCCAATTTTTTTTCCAATTCCTTTACCCTATTTTATAGATGAGGAAATGGAGGTTCATAGAAGCATATTACGTGCTTGAAATATAGTTAGTAGGTGGCATGTTGTGGCATTTAAACCCGGGACTATCTGGACCAAACCTGTGCTTTTTTTTTTTTTTTAAAGAGAGAGTGAGAGAGGAGAGAGAGAGAGAGAGAGAGAATTTTTTTTTTAATATTTATTTTTTAGTTATCGGCGGACACAACATCCTTCTTTGTACGTGGTGCTGAGAATCAAACCCGGGCCGCACGCATGCCAGGCGAGCGCGCTACCACTTGAGCCACATCCCCAGCCCCCAAACCTGTGCTCTTGTGTTGTCAGCCTCCAAGAAACTTCTTTGATCTCAGGGTTTACTAACTCTTCATAATGATAGCTAAAAATCATTTATTGCAATCTTGATCAATAATTCTAAACTGCTTCCCTCAACATGTCACTCTTCTTTTTTTTTTTTTTTTAGAGAGAGAGAGAGAGAGAGAATTTTGTTTAATATTTATTTTTTAGTTATCGGCGGACACAACATCTTTGTTTGTATGTGGTGCTGAGAATCGAACCCGGGCCACATGCATGCCAGGCGAGCGTGCTACCACTTGAGCCACATCCCCAGCCCCAACATGTCACTCTTCTGAGCCTTGGGTTCCTCAGCTACACAGCAAGGTGGTGGTGGAAATGACTATTGTTCACCAATATCCACTTCCTTTCTACTGTAAGTAATTCAAGGGTCTTGTACTTCTGTGCTCCCTTGGAGTTAGATGTGGCCTTAGGTCTTGCTGCCATCTCAAATGAAATATGAGTGATAATGATGTGTATCACTTCAGGATGGAAGCATTGAAAAGATAATGCTATTCTCTCTTTTCTTTTCCGTATTATTGGACAACATTCCAAATGGTAGTACCACCACTGGTCTGGGTTTCTGAGTGAAGATGATATGTACCAGACTCATCTACTGGCCAGCAATGGGCATGTAGAAGTAAAATACATAGATATGCTGGGCCCTGTTTAATCCTACCTGCAATCTCAATGGCTTGGGAGGCAGAGGAAGGAGGATGGCAAGTTCAAAGTCAGCCTCAGCAACTTAGCAAGGCCCTAAACAACTCAATGAGACCTTATCTATAAATAAAATACAAAAAAAGGGCTGGGGATGTGACTCAGTGTTTAAGTGCCCCTGAGTTCAATCCCTGGTCCCAAAACTAAATAAATAAAAAACATTTATATTATACGTTTATATATATATATATATATATATATATATATATATATATCTCCATTTCTACACACACACACACACACACACATACACATATTTTCATTAGTTGAAGTCATTGAAATTCTGAGGTTGCTTTTATAGTCTGAGCAGTACAGAAGCTAATGCTCTCTATCTCATGGAATTGTTGTGAGGATCAATAAAATAACAGAAGTGGAAGTGCTTTATACATTCTGATTCTGTGTGTCCATGCAATGTATTATTATTTGCCAATATATTCCATGTAATATACTGAGCTACATTCTATGAAATATCCCTATACAAAAAGGATATTTCCAGAAACCTGTATTTTGTTACATCATAGGCAGATATTCACTTTGCATACCATTCTTGTGTGGGAGACTTCCCTTTTATGGAGAAGGAGGGAACCAACCCTGACAACTGAAGGTGGTTTCTCAGAGGCTATAGGGAGCTGTCAATCAGCCACTCTGATCAAACTAGTTGCGAGTTCCAATTTTTTTCTATCTAGGCTCAATGACTCAATTAGAGGAACCCAACCCTGCTCCTCCCAGATAGCAACTCTGCATTCTGCCTCTCATAGTAAAGGTTGCTGATCCTAGGGCTGATAGTTTCAATCCAATAACCCCTCCAGAAGTTGACACGCAAGCATTGGCCTGCAAGGGCTAGTCATGACATTATCATGTGAGGGGGGCTTCGATGGTTTATAACCATGGGAAGAAAACCAGCCCTTCCTCTGGCCTAGTAATCTCACTATTTGACCTGGTAAACCCACTCCTGAGAGTCGAACCTAAGGAAAAAATGATCAATGGAAAAAAGAAGATATATATATATATATATATATATATATATATATATATATATATATATATATAGTGATAATTCACATACAGAAATACCTAAAGTCAACAACATGGTGAAGACTATATAAACTTAAAGTATTAGGAAAACTATGCAGAAATATGGAATTATATATTAGAGGTGAGAACACAGATGTGCTGGAAAGTCAAATCAGTAATCTGAGTTGACTTGATCCATAAGTAGTAAAGCTGAAGTTCAAGTTCAAGCAATGCAGCATCAGGATTTGCAGCTGCTCTAGTCTGCTGGAGCTGTCATTATAAAATACCATAGATTAGGGAGGGCATGCTTAAATAGCAGAAACTTATTTTCTCATAGTTCTGGAGGCTCAAAATCCAAGATGAGGGTTTGGGCAGGGTTTAGTTTCTGGTGAGACACTTTTCAAAAATGTTTTCATTGGTGCATTATAACTATACATAATAGTGGAATTCATTGGCACATATTCATACATGCACATTACATAATTTGGTCAATTTTGTTCTCCAGCACATTCCCTCACCCTCCTCTCTCCCCCCTCCTGATTCCCTTCCTCTCAGGAAGACTCTTCCTTGTTGGATTGCAGATGGCTGCCTCCTTGCTGTGTCCACACATAGTGGGGAGAGAAAGAGATCTTGTGTCTCATTCTCTTAAAATGAAACAAGTTATCAGATTAGGGCTCCACCCTGATCATCTCCTTAAAGACATGGGGTTTAGGGATTTAATGGGGGGGGCACAATTCATTGTTTTGCCCCTAAGATTCATGTCTTTATAGCATGAACAATGTATTCATTCCATCTCAGCCACAGGAAAACTCTTAACTTATTTAATTATCCACTCTAAATTCTTTTTTACAATTTTTTCTTAGTTGTAGTTGGATACAATACCTTTATTTTATTTATTTATTTTTATGTGGTACTGAGGATGGAACCTAGCACCTCACGTGTGTGAGGCGAGCACTCTACCGCTGAGCCACAACCCCAGCCCCATCCACTCTAAATTCTAAGGTCCAAAGTCTCATCTAAATATCACTTAAGTCAGAGATGGGTTAGACTTTCGATATGATTGATCCTGAGGAAAAATTCCCTCCTACTGGAAACCTGTCAAGGCAGACAAGTTCTGTACTTCCAAAATATAATGGCGGGACAGCAATATAATAGATATTTTCATTTTAAAAGGAAGAAATACTAAAGAAGGAAGAGGATAAAGGGTCCCAAGTAAATCTCCAATCTAGCAAGGTAAATTTCATTATTTCTTAAAGCTCAAGAATAATCCTCTGAGGTAGGAGGTATAGCTCAGTGGTAAAGCACTTCCTTAGCAAACACGAAGCCCTTGGTTAGAAAGAAAGAGGGCTGAGGGAGGAGGTAAGGAAGAAAGGGGGGAAGAGAGAGAAAGAGAAAATCCTCCTCTTTGGATTGATACCACTGGGGTGGTGGGTGTTTCTACCCCCATGGTTCTGGTCAGAGGCTGTCTGAACTGTTAAAACTGAGGCGATGACCCCACCCTTTGAAACCAAGGAGGCACACCTATGATCTCTGTATTGCCTTTGGGGTCATTCTTCCCTATTCTTGAAGAACAGTGCACATTGATAGCCAAATATCTCTATGGTCTGGTTCTGTGGTATGTAAAAGGTCTGACCTTCAGGAACAGGTTCCGTTCTCTTCAGTCTCAGCTGACAGTGTTTCTGCTGGTCTAATACCATCTCTGATCCTGATGTCTGCTAGTCATTGATTAAACCCATGAATTGCACTCATGATCTCTATATCAAATGGTCATTCAAGAACCACACTTAAGTGTTTTCTTCAGAACAAACTTTCTCATTTCTTGTAATATGGATAGGTAGAAAATTTTCCAAATCTCCAAGTTATGGTAACATTTTTTTCTTCAATTCATCTGTGTCCTCTCACCTTTCACAATAAAGAATAAGAAGAACTCAAGGTATACCTTCAATGCCTTGCTTAGAAACCTTCTCTTCTAATTATCCAATTTCATCATTCACAAGTTGTACCTTATACCAAATATTAGAACACAATTCAACTGCAGTGGTGCACACTTGTAATCCTAGCTACTTGAGAGGCTGAGGCAGGAAAATCGCCAATGTGAGGCCAGCCTCAGCAACTTATTCAGACCCTTTCCCAAATAATAAAAAAAAGATATCAAAGTCATTATACTGTAATGTATATCTAATTAAAACAAATAAATTTTTTAAAAAAAAAAAAGACTGTGATGTAAATCAGTGATAGAATGCATCTGGGTTCTGGGTTCAATCCCCAGTGTTTCAAAAATAACCAAACAACCTCCCACCATCACAGAATAAACAAACAAAAACAACTAAGCCTTGTTCTTTGCCACTTTATAGGGATTAATTTTCTTCCACTTTCCAAAAGCTTATTTCCATCTGGGACCTCAGCAGAATCACCTTTAATGTCCAGTTTACTAGGATGCACTTCTACTACCCAGTTCCAAAGCTGCTTCCCCATTTTTAGGTATTAGTAATAACAGCACCCTAGTTCTTGGTATGAAAATCTTTAGGATTCTCTAGAAAAACAGAACCACTAGGAGATATATCTGTGTCTATGGCTATACCTACACCTGTATCTCTATCATCGGTTTGGTTTATGTGATTATAGAGGCTAAGAAGTCTCATGCTCTGACATCTGCAAACTGGAGACCCAGAGAATCAGTGCAGTTCTGATTCTTTGATCTGAATCCAAAGACCTGAGAATCAGGAGAGTCAATGGTGTAAGTTCCAGTCCAAGAAATGGCAGACTCGAGATCCATGAAGAGCAGATGTTTTAGGCTGAATCAAAAGGCAGGAAGGACAGATGTCCCAGCTCAGGAAGGCAGGCAGGAGGAGTGCCCTGTAGCTCACAGAGGGTCAGCCTTTTGGTTCTATTCAAGGTCTTCAAATGATTGGATGAGGCCCACCAACGTTAGTGAGGGACATATGCTTTCCTAAGTCTATTTATCCAAATGTTAACTCACCACAAATTCCCTCACAGACATACCCAGTATGTTTGACCAAATGTATGAGCACTCTGTGGCCCAATCAAGTGGACACAAATTAACATCAGGATGGGTTTGGCCATGGGGTATTTTCTTATGCCTGCCTTCCTTGACCTTGATCAGATGACCTTTTGTACGATTTTTGTTAATGATTTTAGTGTTTACTTTTATTTTCTCAGGCTTCTAAAAATGATTATTGAATTTCCATTGGGAATGCCTTCCTTCAATTCAATCTCCACACCACTGCCATGGAAGACTTTTTCAAGTACAAATAAAATCTGTGCTTTCATGATTAAAATATTTTGATGTTTTCCTATATTCTTGCAAACCTCTAGCAGGGATACTAGACCTTTTATGACCATGTCCCTGTCAACCTCTTTAGCTTCCTGACCCACTTCTGCTATACTCTAGTCATCTCTGAAAACTTGCATTTCTCCAAATGGAGTGCATGCCATCTCTGTCTCTTATGATTTTTCTCATGTTTATCTCTCTGCTTGGAATATCCTCTTATCCTTCTGTACCAGATGATGTCCTGCGTTTATTGGAATCATCTTCTCTGTGAAGTTCTCCATAACTTTCACTCTGGGTTGAGGGGCTGTCCCTCTGTGACCACAGTTTGTTGAATTTGTATATATCATCACACTTTTCTCCATTTTTTAAATTATTTTCTATTTAGTCATCTACCTTCCCTTTCAGACTGAATGCTTCTTGAGAGAAGATTCATATAAACCCAGGGATAGCATCCTATAATTGACTCAATATATGGTTGTTGAAGAAATGAATTGATTTTTGCAATAATAAATCATATAAAGAAGTTATTGTTGGGCATGGTGGCACACACATATAATGCCAGCAGCTCAGGAGGCTGAGGGAGGAGGATCACAAGTTCAAAGTCAGCCTCAGCAAAAGTCAGGCACTAAGCAACTCAGTGAGACCCTGTCTCTAAATAAAATACAAAATAGGGTTGGAAATGAGGCTCTGTGGTCCAGTGCCCCTGAGTTCAATCCCTGCTACCCCCCATGCCCCCAAAAAGAAGGTATTCTCATTATTCAGGGAAAAGTAATGAGAACCACACTTAAAGTGATGACAGTTGGAGAGTTCATAATCTGCTTGAATCAAATGTATGAAATATGATATGTCAAGAGCTTTGTAATGTTTTGAACAACTAATAATAAAAAATTTTTAAAAAAGAATCAGCAGAAGAGTAAGGAGAGAGAGGAGTCAAGGGTGACTGGGTTCTTGACTGAGAACATGGGCGGGGCAATAATGGAAGGGAGTAAGGGAGTGCAGGGTGGGGAACTTACTTGGGGAGATAGACATGTGTGCTTAGTACAGAAGTAGAAGAGACACTAGTAAGTTGAAGTAGGAATGTCCAGCTTGCATTTGGGAACACTAACCAGAGCTTGAGTCTGAATTGAGGAGACCAAAATTAGAGAAGATGGTTACTGTTGGGAGGATGAGAATGGAAAGAAAGTCTGCAGAGAGACAATTATTGGAGAAAGAATCATAAGGAAAACCTGCACTAAGTGGACCAGACAGGAAATGGAGTCTTGACAGGTTTTAGAAAAAGCAGCTGTCAGCACCAAACAAAGAGAGCCTGACATGTGCTGGCCCATGGAAGCCCATGGAGGGAGTAAGAGTTGTAATGGGGAAGAAATCAGCAACATTATAGAACCAAGGAGGCAGACAGAGATTTCAACCACTTGTATGCCATTGAGACCTGTGAAATAATAGTCTAGGTTGACTGGAAGGAGCAGGAGTTACTGAACAAGTCATTATGAAGCCAGACATTTGATGGTGAAAGGAAACAAAAGAGAAATATATCTGCAAAGATTGGAAATATTGAGAGAAAGCATGTTAGGATGGCTACTTACAGAGTTCCTTACAACTTACCAAGTTGAGCAATTTAAATATTGCCCATGATAAATATTATTTTCCTGTCCTCCCAGCTCTACTCATACCATAAAATCCTTACCAATCCTATAAACAATCCATGGCATTCAATATAAATGCATGTTCTTAATATCTACCTTAGGTGTCTAAGGCAACTGGTCAATCAACAAAAATTCCAACCCCCATGAAGCAATGGTTATAAGTTCTAGTTTCAAATTCCACAAGATACATGGTGAACCTCACCCCTTTTTATGAAATTCACCTTTCCAGGGTTCCTTTTTCAGCCAATGACACCCTGTCTATCACTCTCTCAACCTTAACCTTCCTGTCCCTTTCTCTAGAGAGTACCCAGAGCTCCATAGTTCATAAATAGTCATCTGTACAACACTTTCATTGGATAGTGGAAGTAGGAAGAGGAAGGTAAGGAAAGTGATTAGATTGGGGAAATTCCCCTTCTCTCTGCACTGAGTGAGTAGTTGGCCTTCCCAACGCTCTCTTTCCAAGAAGTTCTACCTCACCTTGGGCCCAGAGCAAGGGAGTAACCCAAATTGGCTATGGAATGAATTTATGAAACCATGATCCAAATTAAAATTTTCCTTCTCTAAGTGGTTCTTATCACATTTTATGGTCACAGTGACAAAAAGCTAACACTCCTGATTGTATATAACCCTCTAAACTCAGCTTATCCATAGAGAAGGTATGCAGACAATAGTTCCCAGCTAAAATTGTTTCTCATCATTCTTAATATGCATCCCATGTATAAGATCTGAGTACTTACCCAAACTCTTTCTGCTTACCACAAACCTCAGAATTTCAACATCCTTGTCCTTCCAGATAGGATTCACCTAGCAGCACCCCACCATTTCTCACAACTTGGGGAAATTAATTAACATTGATTGATTACAACCTCAGTGTCAGGCATTTAATCCTAATATGGGTGAAGTTGGCACTTTTAACTTCATTTTACAGTCAGGAGATTTAACGTTCAGCAAGGGTCATTTCCAAGGTAATGTAGCTGATAAGCCAGCAAATATGGAATCTGAATGAAGTGAGTTCAAGGTCCATATTCCTTCCAATACCCTTCAACAATATTGATGGGATCTGATCATTCAAACAAGCCCATAATGCTATTTATATTCTATGATTTAGAGATGTGTCTCATATCCAGTTCTCCAATTTCCCATTTCCATGCAGAATTGATCAAATTGACCAGTGGAAGTTAGGGATGCTTACTGAATGACAGGGAGCAGTGTATCAGAGGGAAAGTGTAATGGGATTTGACTTTTCTACTCCCTATCTCCTGTTGTGCTTGGCACAGTGGTGCATACCTGCAATCCCAGTGACTCAGGAGGATGAGGTAGGAGGATCAGAAGTTCAAGGCCAGCCTCAGCAACTCAGTGTGACTCTCTGTCAAAAAAAAGGGGGCTGGGGATACAACCCAGTGGTAAAGTGCCCTGAGTTCAATCCCCACTACCACACAAATCAAGCAAGAAAAACCCTATCTCCTGTTGTAACACAGGCTCTTGTAGGAGAATGAGAGTCTTGACCTGGGTACTAGAATTCTGGAATCACCAATCCTAGCCATCCCAGAAAAGCCCAGATGATTGAGTGAGTTAGACATCTTTCTTGGTAGGCTTGAACATGGCCAGAGATGGAAGATTCTTTGCTTGCTTACCAGGTTTGTGAAATCTGTGAGGCAGGCCTCTCCCTCCCCCTCCATAGAAACTGTGAAAATCCTGGGATTTTCTGAACTTGTTTTTTTTTTTTTTTAATCCACCTACTTATGTTTATGTTAAACTCAAAGGGCTGTTCTGGAAGTAACCTATTTCTGGAAATGGCCTGACTCCTCCTCCTCCATTCTAATTAATTCTCTAACTTGGGCATGTGGGACGGGGAGTACAAGTGATTTTAATTGAATTTTAGCTCAAAATTAGGGTAGTTAAAATTGCCCAAAGCACATTTTAGGTTCCAAATCACCAAGTGCAGGGAAAACCGCTACTTGGTTATATGCTAGATTGGCTGAATTTTGCACTTGTGTGATCACAAGATGAGTTTTGAGCAAACTGGTACTGTTAGCTCTTTCCCATCAACTACCTCCACTTTTAGTTTCTCTGTCTGGACCCCCTCTTTCCTTTTTAGCATGCATCCCTCCCTCAGGGACTTACAGTAACACCAATCCTTTGCTCAGAAAGTGAAAACTCTCATGGGATAAGGTGCAGAGAGAGGCTAATAGAGGTCATCATTCAATGAAGGAAGAACTCAAGAGATTCCCTTAAACCTCACCACTTAAATGTTTCCCAACTTCCCAAGATAAATGTCTCATTCATTACTATGCTTATTACCAAAGTGCCAATGAAACTGAGGCAAACTCATTCTTTCATTAACAAATTTTTGTTGAGCACTTCAGCTGAAGGTATACAAGGAAGACAAATAGCCTAGAAACAGCAGGGGAATTAAAGGAGAACTTGGCTGGAACAAAGAAGAGTTGGTACTTTTGCTCCAGTGGAGCATAGGATGCAAATGTGGGTGTGAACATGGATGAGGCCTGTGAGATAGTTTTGGGTCACATCAGGAAGGGCTTTGTTTGTCATTTTGGGGCATTTGGAACTTTATCTTGAAAATGGTGGAGAACAATTGAAATACATTAAGCAGGACAGTGACATGATCAGATGTGTTTAGCAAGCCTACTTGAGTAGTCACAGTGTGAACCATGTTGAGCAAAACTAAGGACATCATTAAGATAAGATTTGAATAAAATAAAACAATCATAAGCTCTGCACTCATGCCAAACTTGCCTTTTTTAGATTTCTTTAGGATACCCAGGTCTTTTTGTCCCCTCCCCTAGAGTTGTATACTGTTGTATCATCCTGTGGGAGTTTTATTTCCCCAAATCTTTACCTGGTGAATTCCTACTTAGCCTTTATGTCTCAGCTTAAATATCACTTTGTTGGGCCAACCTTTCTGGACTCATCTCAGTAAATTGGGTCTTCCATATCACCTTCAACCCTGTCAGACTATGTTCCCAAGGTGGCCTGTAATTTTCTTTCACTACACTCATAACTGGTGTGTGGTGCTGGGAATGGAAGCAGGCCCTTGCACATACTAAGCTTCACCACAGAGCCACATACACAGACCCTCTTATAATTTTTTTAAAAATATTAATTTATTCATTTATAGCTTAGATGAAACATAACAAGTAATTTTACTTATTATTTGTGAGATTGTTTATATAATTTCTGTCTTCCCTTGACCCTTTTTCCACAAGAATAGGCACACTATTTGTTGTGTACTTGTCTGTGTCCTCAATACACAGAATTGACACCGAGCAGACAGTTAATAAATATTCCTTCAGTGAATATATGTAGGAATGAATGAGTACACGCTTTTCTCAATAGGCATATAGTCCTCTATTAAAGAGGAAGGGCATTTTGCATCTGGGAGCCTACTGCTGGATCTAATGAGTGAATAATGTGAAAGACTGAAAATTCGTTTTGAAAACTCCGTGGGGTTCTCAACAGCATTCCTAACCATTTTCATCCTCCAGGTTATAGCTGAGTTAGTAGAGTTCCTGGTTCTTTTTTGGAGGGAGTGGGTACTAGGGATTGAACCCAGGGGCTCTTCACCATTGAACCACATCCCCACTCTTTTTTATATTTTATTTAGAGACAGAGTCTTGCTGAGTTGCTGAGAGCCTCCCTCTCTAAGTTACTGAGGCTGGCTTTGAACTTACACGTGAAAGCAATGTGACCACTACACTCAAAGCGATCAAGAGATTTTTATTGCAGCAGTGAGAAAGAGGAGGAGAGTTAGAGAGAGAGAAAGAAGAAAGAGAGAGCAAGAACCAGAGGGTGAAAGGGAGAGAGAGTGAAAGCGAGAGAGAGCAAGAGAGGGGGGCCTGGCGGGAGAGAGTTCTTATAGCCAAAATCTAATGGGGTCTCTGGGTCTGCAAGCTGCCTTGCTGGCATACAATGATTGGATCATACAGTAGTTGCTAAGGGTGTCATCTTCTGCCTTCAGGCAGATGGGGCAAGGGACAGATGTGGGTTTTCCATTGCACCAGATGGGTGGGGGTTCAGCCTTGAGTGGGGTTGAGTGTTCAGACTTGATGCAAACAGGTGATAAAGGACCAGACAGAGGTGGGTAATTACCCAGGTTATCCTGCAGCTAAATTTCATTCAGCCCACCCTGCAGACAACTTAGTTCAGCCTGCCCTGCACCTAACAACGATCCTCCTGATTCAGCCTCTCAGGCTGCTGGGATTCCAGGTATGTGCTACTGTACCTGGATGATTTCCTGGTTCTCTTTTGGCCCCCAGACCTCTCACTGAGGTTTCTCTAGCTTTTCTTTAACCTGAGTGTTGAGGGCCACAGCCGAGTCGGGATGACGCATGGCATTTTTGCCAGAAGTAGTGGTTGAGAGGTGACGCCAGTGAGTTCTCGCGGAGTTCCCGTTGAGTTCCAGTTGAGCTCTCGCGGGGATTCCTGGAGAGTTCCCATTGGTTGGGGAAGTGCCAGAGGAGGGATTTTTCCAGCTTCTGGTTCCTGGACAAGCCGCGGCGTGGCGTTCAGGAGAATTCCCGGGGAGCGTGTATGGAGTGTGCTGGTAGAGTTCAGAAATAAAGTTTGTTCCTGCTTCAGTGGCTCGTGATTTGTGCCCAGCCAGAATGCGGCACCTGAGAATGAAGAAACAGAACAAAACAAAACAAAACAAAAAAAAAAAAAAACATACACAATAAAATTTCATCTTCTGAGAATCAAAAAGATTTGAGGTGTACTTCAAGATTCATCTGAAGTTTCAGGTTGTCTACAAGTTAGGCAAAGGGTTGGTTTATATGGGATCCATTTAGCCATTCCCAAGCTCCTGTTCTTCTTCAAATTTAAGTTTCAATATGACAGGGGAGAGGTGGATTTCATTATGGCTCAAAAGCAGCACTAAACCTCAAGGTTCAAGATAGAAAAGTGGTGATAAGGAATCTGTGCTCCCAAACCTCATGACCAGGTGGATATGTCCCAGATTCTGACTTCCAGTAAACACTGCTCTTTCCAGATGTCTTGACATAATAGTAGTGAAAGGAAATCTCTCTCTCTCTCTCTCTCTCTCTCTTAATCTTCTCTATTTATGTATTTATTTACTTACTTACTTATTTACTTATTTTTTTACCAGGATTGAACCCAAGGGTGCTTAAACATTGAGTCACATCCCTAGGCATTTTTAATTTTTATTCTGAGACAGGGCCTCACTAAGTTGATGAGGCTAGTTTTGAACTTGCCATCCTCTTCCCTCAGCCTCCCAACCTGCTAGGATCACAAGCTGGCCCCATAGCATCCAACCTATTTTTTTTTTTTTTTTTTTTTTTGTGTGTGTGTGTGTGTGTGTGTTACTGGAGATTAAACCCATGTTTTGTGCATACTAGGAAAGTGCTCTGTCACTGATCTACATCCCTGGAACACTTCTTATGGACAGTAAAAAGAAATAACAATCTACCCACTTATTCCAGGCATCAGAAATCAAAAGTGAGAAAGAGGCATTCCTAGTCTTATCTGACTCAGTAGGATATTGTCAAGGATTTGTTTAGAGAAAGTGAGTATTCTTTTGTTTTCAAAGTTCCATATACCACCCACTATTGGTCTCAAGTGTTTGGCTTAGGTCCAAGTACTAGGTATTTTCCTTTTTAACATCAAAGTGAACACTGGCTTTGAGAGGAACACAGGGCCTACAGACCTACAGAGCAGAACAGCTGCTGAGTCCTTGAAAGAGCCTTTTTCTGTGTGGTATGCAGTGCTGGGAATGGGACCTAGGGCCTTCCACATACTAAACAAGTGCTCTATTACTGACCTATATCCCCCGTCCTTCTTTTACTTCTTAATTTTTAAATTATCTTTATGTTTAAAAATATTTGTTAATTTTAAATTATTTTTACATTTTTAAAAAAGATTTATTTGTTTCTAGTTTTCATTGACACATGATAATTGTACATATGTATGGGTTGCATACATGTGTAAAGATACATGTGTAAAGATCAAATCAGGGTAATTAGCATTTCTATCTCCTTAAACATTAATCATGTCTTTGTGTTGGGAAGCTTTGAGCTCCTCTCTTCTAGTTCTTTGGTTTTTAGTTGTCAATGGACTTTTAAATTTTTGTTTATTTATATGTGGTGCTGAGAATCAAACCCAATGCCTCACACATGCTAGGCAAGCACTGTACCACTGAGCCATAACACCAGCCATCTTCAGGAAATGTAGTTTATTAGGACAACCAGAAGGCCAGTGTGATTAGGGCAGAGAAGGACAAAAACTTGGCAGTAGCAAATGGTGTACTGTCGTGTAGTTGGTACAGTACAAAAATATCCTCATGAAGGGGGCCAGCCTGCATTCTGCCTGCTAAACCACATACACATGGAGCTATGTCCACCCAGAAGTGACACTTTTTCTAATTTGTCCACCTTGCCTGAATTTTCAGAAAGAGACCAAAGGCTAACAGCATCCTTTATAAGGCCATGCATGTTCCATCTCCCACTTACCATACGTCCTCATCCGGAACCTTCTCCCATTCTCTTCTTTGTGCTCCAGCCACACAGGCCTTCTGCATCTTTGGGACCTTTGTCCATTTTTACTTGTTATATTGGGTTTCACTATCATGAACCCAGCTCAATGTTTGGCATACCACGGAGGCTTGAGAAATGTGCTGTAGTGTCCAATCAATGAGGTAAGGCTGATTTGACTTCCTTTAAGTCTTCGCCTGAACCAACTGCAATTGGGTAAGCCTGCCCTGGTCTTCAGCTAGGGAGGCTGGCACAATGCCCATTTTCAAGTACTGGGAGCAGTGAACCTTGATACCTATGAATGGCAGAGACGGGGCACTTTCTCTCTCTGGGGCCTCTAGAATCTCTACGGATTGACAAGGTCACAGGACTTTTTCATATAGGCAATATTGATAGTGTTCTAAAACAGAGTTGAAAGCAGAGAGGAATGTGATTATTTCAGATCTTCCTCTACCTCAACATCCAGGAGAGTTTTCTCTGAGGCCATATCACAGCTCCAACAAGAGTTAGCCTATTGAAGGGGAATAATAGAAATCCACTGGCTTAGACAAAGGGAAACGAGGAGGGGAATAGGAAAGACTGTAGAATTCATCAATCACAACTTTCCTAACTTTGTATTTGTATACATGGTCAGAGTAAGTCCACATCATGTACAACCAAAAAAAGTGAGATCCTAAAGAGAATAAGTTATACTAAAAGAAGAAGTTATACTCTATGTATGTGTATTCATATGCATACATATATACTGATATATATTCTATGCATTCATATTCATACATACATAGGATATACATATATACACTCACATATACACTCTACTGTCATTAACAACTAAAAAGAACAACAACAGAAAATCCCATGAGCCTGAATTTCTGCAAAAAAATGATAAGTTCCTATTGCAACCACTTGTTTGACAGATATTTGTTCAAAGCCTACAAAAAATAAATAAGATAGGAATGATATTGGATTCTGTAAAGCCCATGCTTCAGCACCACATTTAGAAATCTTCCTGGTACCATCTTATGGGGGAACTGTGCCTTTTAAATGGGCTAAATTCTCATTGTCCGCTTCTGTAGCAACCTCCATGGTCCTAGGAGAGGGACTCTGAGGTCAGCTTTCCATGGGTCCAAATTTCAGTGTAGTCCACCATTCATGAGCTGTGTAACCTTGGGCCAGATACCTTTTCTGATTTTCAATTTTCTCACCTGTGAATAAAAATAACAACACTTACAGATTTGATATGAAGATTGAGATATAACATATAAGATGATGTAGCCCAATCAGTGCCAAGTCAATAAATATTTTCATAAAATATACCCTACTATCTTTGTCACCTTTTTTGCTGCTGTGACCAAAAGACCTGGCAAGAACAATGTTAGGAGGAAATGTGTTTTTGTGGGCTCATAGTTTCAGAGTTCTCACTCCGTTCTTCAGGACCCAAGGTAAGGCAGGGTATCATGGTGGAAGAGTGGGACATTGTACGAGAAGGGAGAGGAAGGGGAAGAGAAGGGAAAGAGCCCCCTCACCAAGGACAAAATATAAACCCCAAATCCATGCCTCCAATGACCATCTCTTCCAGCCTTCTGGAATGTTCCATAATTTTTTCTTTAGCCATTATTGCCAGAATTCCTATCTTCATCCCAGTGCCGGTGAAGACAAAGATAAAACCAATCTACAGCTTCTACAATAGCCATCACTGAACTGCTTGCAGAACTTGCCTGGACTATGTATCACTTGTATGCATTGTGAACTCACTTGTATGCATTGTGAACTATCTGTTGGTGCAGCGACTTGTGGTAGTGTTGGGGTATTTTTGCTGATGGTGTCATCGGTGGTACAATTTTTCCAAAAGGAGCCGTCAGTTGGCTTGGTGTATCCTCCTCCCTTCTGCTTGTGATGGTCATTCAGCTAAAATTTGGGGGCCAACAGAGGTGAAGCAAAGAACCTCACCACCACCACCCCCCCCGCTGGTACAAATACCTATCCACAGGTGTGGCTGTATGCTGGACCGGTAGTCAATGACGGGTAAGATCCAATTGCAATGGTACCAACCTAAGACAGGAGGCTGACGCCTTGAGGTCAGCTCATCCGATAACGGGTAAGGACCATATGTACTATTGGACAACCTAAGGCAGCCACGGTCCCTAAGCCACATGCTTGTTGTTTAAACAGAGAGGGGGAGATGTTGAGAGCCACAGCCAAAGGGGCCCCAGCA
Organism: Callospermophilus lateralis; assembly: GCF_048772815.1. Taxonomy (NCBI): domain Eukaryota; kingdom Metazoa; phylum Chordata; class Mammalia; order Rodentia; family Sciuridae; genus Callospermophilus; species Callospermophilus lateralis. The sequence continues at coordinate 33,652,962 of NC_135325.1, read as the reverse complement.
AACTTCCAGCTGCCAGCTGATGATTGGCTCACAGTGGCCCCAGCAGAAAGGGCCCCAGCAAACTTCCAGCTGCCAGCAAACTTCCAGCTACCAGCTGATAATTGGCTCACAGCAGCCCCAGCAAACTTCTAGCTGCCAACTGATTGGCTCCTCTGCGGTGGTGCTCATTGGGCTGTTTCCCCACCCTTTCAGACCACGGAGCTGCTCATTGGGGGACTTTTTTGGCTCCGCCCACGCAACCCAGTCAATCCGCCTCAAGAGCAGGAGGAGTGGGGGAGGTTGAGAGGCTTGTGGGAAGCTGGTGGCGGCAGTTGGGCTCTGAGGGAATTCCTGAAGAGCTCGTGTGATGTGGCGTGTGTGTTCTAAAAATAAAGTTTGTTTCCGCTTGACAAGCAGCTTGTGAATTGTGCCCAGCCAGACTCCGGCAATTACCAAGCTACTTAAATGGTAGAGTGAGTGTCTGAACCCAGGCTGTCTGGATCAGGGCCTGCATCCTGAACACCTGTTGAATGAATAGAGCTACAAGAAAACAAAATTATAATCATGTAAAAGAAGGATTCCATCATGTACGTGTACTTAATATGATAGCCACCGTCTCAAAAATTAAATACAATTCTATTCTTTGTAAATTTAATACAAAATCCCAGTTTGCCCAGCACGTTTGGTTTGAAAAGGGGAAAGGACAAATTAACCCACACTGTGCATTACAGGTTCTTGCTGCCCTGAGCATTTTGTGGTGACTGACCCATTTTGTTGTGCCAGGAACCCCTTTTGTTGTGCCAATAACCACCTCCTAAATTGTGATTTGTACCATTAGGTTTCTCACATGCTATCTTTTTTCTAAACCATGGAGGGCTGAAATATAGTAGATCCCATCCTACCCACCTACAACTCACACCTGCATTTCCACTCCCAACCCCAACAACAAGGTCATAAAGACACTTGGTGCCCTCTTCTGGGGGGTTGTGGTAGTAGCATACTTTGGGAGGACCAGGAAGCCATTTCCAGGAAATACTCATGTCAAATCCTATCAATTCTGGTGGTAAGAATGGGGGTCTTTTCCTGAAAATAAAAAGTAGACCTATTTATCCAGGAGAGTTTCCTGAAGTCTTGATGTGTGAAGAGATGGAATAAAGTTTCTGGCGAACTTTAGAAGGGGGATGAGCAGATATTTCCTTCCTTCATGCAGTTACATTTTACATAAAATTTAGAATTGCAGGTTATTAATGACAAGAATTTGCCCTTTGTTATGGTTCAATCCTGAAATGTCCTCTAAAAGCTCATGTGTTGAAGGCTTGGTCACAGTGCAGCAATGTGCAGAGGTGGAGCTCTTGGAAGTGCTTGGATCATGAGAGCTCTGATCCTATCAGTGGATTAATCTATTGATAGCTGAATGGTCTACTGTGAGGGGGTAGAATCTGCATGCAGGTGGGCATAGTTGGAAAAGGAGGTCACTGGGGACATGGCCTTGGGGACTATAGCTTGTCTCTTTCCTCTTCCTCCCTCTGTCTATCCTGAACAGCATTCCTCTGCCATTCCCTCTTGCCTAGATGTTCCATCTCACCTTAGGCCCACAGCAATGGAATTGGCTGAAATGTCTGAAACTCTGAGTCAAAATAAATCTCTTCTTTAAGTTATTTTTGTCAGGTGTTTGGTTACAGTGATGAAAGCTAACACCACTCATTGAAGATTATCTAGATGCGAGACACATTATATACATTACTTCATTTGGCTATCATCATAATTCTGGAAGGTAGGGAATATACCCAATTTACAGTTAAGAAAATGGAGATATAAAAAGGTTAAGCAACAGTCTCAAAATGGTAAAACCAGGAATTAAAACCCAAATCAACAGTCCCAAAATGGTAATGAGGCTGGGGCCAAAGAACAGTCAGTGTAGATAACAAATGATTGGGCCAGGAAGATGGGGCTGATTCAAAGGAAATAAAATGCTAATATTTCCAGAGCACTTCCCCCTCCTCCAATCTGTAGCCAAAGTTACCTGCCTCCAGGGAATTGTTCCTCCCAGCAAGGGGTTGTTAATGAGTAGCCCCTGGGTGGTCCCTTCCTGGCTGTACCCCTTGGTGGCTTCCTTGGGACCTTGGATCACTCCACCTTTCAGTCACATGGCAGGATGCAGAGGAGAATGAGAATAAAGGAAATCTAAAATCTATAAAAGAGCCAGGACACCTCCATTCCCTCAGGCACCAACTTGGACCTCCTCCTCTGCAGAGGATGTTCTATCCTTTAAATAAAACTTTTTTACTCTTGGCTCAGCATTTCTCAGGTGCTCAATCTTCCACACCAGGGAATGGGATCCAGATGTGATTTTCAACATCTCTGGTCTCAGTAGAACCAGGAATTAAACCCCAAATCCTGCTCTTTCCTGTGTGATATGTTTTATCTTTGTACTTGCTTTGATCCTGATTTAGATGCTGCTACTTAAAAGACATGGCTACTTAAAGGGAAATATTTCTGACAGGTGCAACCCCTATTTAAAAAACACTGAAATGGACAAAAAACATGCTCAAAACCCTACAGACCCCTCATTAGTTGTCCTGACAACCTATTCTTTTATCATTTATGTTGAATAGAAAGTAGGGTGCTTAAGTGGGTAAAAGGCAGAGGTCAAATGACAAAGAAATGTCAGGAGTCAGAAAAGGGGTTCAGATGGAAAGGAGGAATGGTGTGGATACTGAGGACAGAAGAGCCTCTTGGCTGCCCCTCCACAGCTCATAAGGCTGGAACTGTCGCATCAGGCTGAGTCTTAGCTTTGTGGGGTGTGCAGCTTGGGTCAAATGTAATCAAAACTAACCTACATCTAGTACCTACGTTATGCCAGGCACTCTTTTGAGTGCTGTATATGAATTAACTCAGTTAATCCCCACATAATCTCATTTTACCTGTTAGAAAATTGAAGCAGAGTTAGACTATGATTTCTACTTTACTGATGAAGAAACTGGGGCACAAAAAAAGTGAGTGAATTGCCCAAGGTCAAGCTAACAAATGGTGGAGCTGGAATTTAAGCTTAGGATTCTAGTTCCAGAGCTATATTGTCACACATCATGATATATTTTCTCTCCTAATATGTTATCAGTGTTTTTTCAGGAAACATTTACTTTAGGTATATATGTGTGTGCACGTGCTTCTGTTTGTTCTGAGATGCGATGGAAAATATATTCATTTTGGTGAGTCACTGACAAAAACATCTAAAAACTGTTACTCTACAAATAGCTTTGCTGAATTGAACACCTTCAACCTTACCAGAGACAATGCAAAAATTGTTCTTTAACACAATTGTTCCAAATTACATTCCTGCCAGCAGTATAAGATAATTACATATGTTCTTTCTCACTTTAAATTTAATAAGTCAGACTTTTATTGTACTGCCAATCTAGTAGATGTGGAATCATATCGTATGATTTTCAATTGCATTTTTTCTGATTTTTATTATATATTTATACAATTTTTGATATTCAGGGTTTGCCCAATGTAAATCATCTGATCTTATTCCTTACTTGTGTGTGTGTGTGTGTGTGTGTGTGTGTATATATATATATATAATTTTGTATAATAATAATGTGTACAGTACAATCTTCACAACAACTCTCTGAAGAAGCCAGCTATATAGGTGAAGAAGGCTGAGAGAAACCTTGCTGCAAGTCACCGACCTAATGGTTTGTTGAGCTAGTGTTTGTGTCCAGAACTAGAGGCACCCTAAACCTATTGCTATTCTTTTACAGTATATGTCAGGGCCTAAGATCAATTTAGAAAAAAGAGAAAGGAAAAAATAGTTTCAAACATGTAACCATAAGTCATGTGTCTAATTAGGCTTTATACAATTAGCATAGAGTATTTCCTTATGTCCTCACAACCATCTGTGAGGTAAAATGTATTGTCTCCATTTTATAGGTGAGGAGATTCACTCCCCAGAGAAGCCAAGAGAATTGCCTTGGAAAGGTTGAATTTCTGCCAATTAGAGGCAGGCTCACAGCCAAGCTCAGATCCATCCAATTACAGACTATGCTGCAGGAACCAAGATGGCGGGCCAGAGGGGGCAGCATTCTGTGACTTGGGACTCAAGAAGTGAGAATACTGCTTCTCTGCAAGGGATACTCCTGCTCCTGCAGTCACCATGCCTGTCCAGGGCCCCAGGCCTCAGCTCAGAGTAGGTCTCCCAACCTCTCGCCCACGCAGGACTACCTGGTGGCCAAGCGGGACCATTGGTGGCAGCACCTCCACAGAACTTTCAGCCACCACCCAAGCAGAAATCTAGGATGCTGCTCCCACACAGGACACCCAGCAGCTTCTCACATGCAGGAACTCCAGCTGCCACTCCCGTGTAAACCCTTATCTACCAACGTGGGGCTCCCCGGTTCACCGCCATCTTGGTACTCTACAGTGGTGCAGATAGGCCCCTTATGCACAGTCACCTGCCTGCACCTGAGAGTGTCACACAGGCTCTGAAGTCATCCAGCAGCCACACACTGCACACCACAGGACTCCTCTGAACTTCTTGTCCAAAACCATCACTGGGCTTCCCCCATCCAACCTGACACCCCACCTCTGAAAGCAGGCACCTCCATCTTGGGCCACCTTCATCACCATCTTCAGTGGGGGCAACTCCAAGTTTAGAACTCTGGCTAGCCAGGTACCCAGTTTCTAACTCCCCCGTCTCTCCAGCAGCTACTAGCCCAGCACAGTGACACCCTGGTTACCTTCACCATCCTAAGGGTGGAGATACAGCTAACAACAGATGACCCCACCTATTGGATGAGAAGGGAAGCAGGAAAGTTACTGATCTCCAACCAAATCAATCCCTGTCTCTGCCCTAAGAGTTTTTTTTTTTTCTCCCTCTATTCTCCCACCCTCACATCCTAACATATTGAAACCAAGTACTTTGCATGAATTAGAATTGTGAGGACTGGGACATCTGAATAGTATATTACAGTGTGTTGTATATTCTTTTTTGTTTGTTTTTTTATGTCTCTTTTTTCCACCAACTTCTACTAATTTAGCCTTTTTATTTTTCTTAATATATATGTTTGTTTGTTTTCAATACTCTACTGTCTTCCCACTTACTTCTCTACCCAAAGTTACTTCCTCTCTCTTCTCATACTACTAATCTTCCTCTTTAGATTTCTCTTTCAGTCTTCCTAACATACAATAACTCTATATCTTCACCTCCTATTTGCTCAGTATATCATCCTACTCCACACCCCCTGGTTCTTTGTCCACCATCAGAAATTGTAAACCCTGTTACAAACCTACTGAGTATACTGTAGATACTAATTGAATTCACCATCTCTGTACATTGTGACCAAACTGTGAAAGTCTTAATAGCAAACATTTGTTTTTATGGTGTGTTTTGTTTATATTGTGATCTATTAACATTGTCCTTCACCTCGAAGGAGAGGTATTGAAACCCTACAGGGGCACTATAAGCCTATAGGGTAAAAACGGTGGCATCTCAGATCCACAGTGCTAGAAGGGAAGACACATAAGCAATATGAAAAGACAAGGGAAGAAAGTGCCCAAACAAATCAAGATACTACATTATTAGAGTCCATGGCCAGCACAGCAGAAGAAATGACAGAGAAGGAGTTCAGGATGTACATAATAAAATGTTCTGTGAATTAAAGATGATATAAGAGAGCAAATACAGGCAACAAAGGATCATTTTGACAAAGAGATACATAAATAAATACAGGAAGCAAAATAGGAAGATAGAGGTTCTTAAAAAAAGAAATCCTTGAAATGAAAGAAACAATAAACCAAATTAAAAGCTCAGTTGAAAGCATCCCCAACAGACTAGACCACTTGGAAGACAAGACCTCAGACATTGAAGACAAAGTATTTAATCTTGAAAAGAACATAGACTACACAGTATAAATGGTAAGAAACCATGAGCAGAACTTTCAAGAAATATGGGATAGCATAAAAAGACCAAATTTAAGAGTTATTGGGATAGAGGAAGGCATAGAGTCCCAAACCAAAGGAATGAGCAATCTATTCATTGAAATAATATTAGAAAATTTTCCAAACATGAAGAATGAATTGGAAAACAAAATTCAAGAGGCTTACAGGATAACAAATGTACAAAATTACAACAGATCCACACCACATCACATTATAATGAAAATGTTTAATATACAGAATAAGGAGAGAATATTAAAAACCATGAGAGAAAGGAATCAGATTACATATAGAGGGAAACCAATTAGATTGTGTGCAGATTTTTCAACCCAGACCCTGAAATCTAGAAGATCCTGCAACAACATATATAAGCTCTGAAAGAAAATGGATGCCAACCAAGAATTTTATATCCAGAGAAATTAAGCTTTAGATTTAATGAGGAAATAAAAACCTTCCATGATAAACAAAAGTTAAAAGATTTACAACTCAAAAGCCTGCACTACAGAACATCCTTGGCAAAAAATACCCTACGAAGAGGAATTGAAAAACAATAATGAAAATCAGCAAAAGGAGGTATTACACTAAAGGAAAAGCTAATCAAAGGAGAAACCAAGTCAAGTTAAACACCAAACATGGCTGGGAATAAAAGTCAGGTCTCAATAATAACCCTGAATGTTAATGGCCTAAACTTATCAATCAAAACACATAGACTGGCAGATTGGATTTAAAAAAAAAAAAAAAAAAAAAACAATATGCTATCTCCAAGAGACTCCTCTCACAGGGAAGTACATCCACACACTGAAGGTGAAAGATTGGGAAAAATCATACCACTCACATGGACTGTGGAAGCAAACAGGGGTTTCCATACTTATATCAAATAAAGTATATTTCAAACCAAAGTTAATCAAGAGGGATAAAGAAGGATATTTCATACTGCTTACAGGAATCATTCATCAACAAGACATAACAATAATAAATTCATATTCCCCAAACAATGGAGCGTCTACGTTCATCAAACAAACTCTTCTCAAGTTCAAGAGTCAAATAGATGACAACACAATAATTCTGGGTGACTTTAACACACCTCTTTCACCACTGGATAGATCTTCCAAACAAAATCTTAAAAAAGAAAATATATTGCTCAATAGTACAATCAATAACTTAGACTTAATTGACATATATAAAGTATTTCATTCTTCAGTAAATGAATACACTTTCTTCTCAGCACCACATGGATCCTTCTCTAAAATACATCATATATTATGCCACAAAGCAACTCTTAGCAAATATAAAAAGTAGAGACACTACCCTGCATTCTACCAGGTGATATGGAATGAAATTAGAAATCAATGATAAAATAAAAAATAAAAGCTCTTCCAAAACTTGGAGACTAAATAATTCGCTAGTGAATTAACAATGGGTTGCAAAAGACATCAAGGAGGTGATTAAAAAATTCTTAGAGGTGAATGAGAACACAGATACAATGTATCAAAGTCTCTGGGACACTATGAAAGCAGTACTAAGAGTAAAGTTCACTGCATGGAGTTTATTCCTTAAAAGAAGAAAAAGTCAACAAATAAATGACTTAATGTTACATCTCAAAGCCCTAGGAAAAAAAAAGAACAAATCAGAAACAAAAGCAGTAGAAGACAGGAAATTATTACAGTCAGAGCTGAAATCAATGAAACTGAAACAAAAGAAACAATTTTTAAAAATTGACAAAACAAAAAGGTTGGTTCTTTGAAAAAATAAATACAATTGACAAACCTTTAGCCACGCTAATGAAGAGAAAGAGAGAGAAAACTCAAATTACTAACATATGTGATGAAACAGGAAATATCACAACGGACACTACAAAACTACAGAAGATAATTAGCAATTAATTTGAAAACTTGTACTCGATAAAATAGAAAATATCAAAGGCATTGACAAATTTCTAGAGTCATATGATTTGCCCAAATTGAATCACAATGATATACATAATTTAAACAGATCAATTTCAAGAAATGAAATAGAAGACACCATCAGATCCTACCAAGAAAAGCCCAGGAATGGATGAGTTCTACAAGACTGTTAAAGAAGAACTAATACCAATACTCTTCAATTTATTTCAGGAAAAAGAAAAAGAAGAAGCACTTCTAAATTCATCCTATGAGGCCAATATCACCCTGATTCCAAAACCATCAAAGAAAAAAAACTTCAGACCAAATCTCTAATGAACACAGATGCAAAAATTCTCAATAAAATTCTGGCAAATCAAATACAAAAAACGTATCAAAATGATCATGCACCACAATTAAGTGGGGTTCATCCCAGGGATGCAAGGTTTGTTCAACATACAGAAATCAATAAATGTAATTCATCACATCAATGGGCTTAAAGATAAGAACCATATGATCATCTCAATAGATGGAGAAAAAGCTTTCGACAAAATACAGCACCCCTTCATGTTCAGAACACTAGAAAAACTAGGGATAACAGGAAAATATCTCAACATTGTAAAAACTATCTATGCTAATTCCCAGGCCAACATCATTCTAAATGGAGAATAATTGAGAGTATTCCCTCTAAAACCTGGAACAACACAGGGATGCCAGAACTGCCATCTTGCAATAATGCACCAAAAATGACAAATGCATAGGGAAAGAGGAGAGGCACCTATTGGATGTGTACTCTCTGGACCTTTAGAAAATACAGAATTGCCAGGTGCAGTGGTGCATGCCTGTAATGCCAGCTGCTCAGGAGGCTGAGGCAGGACGATCACAAGTTCAAAGCCATCCTTAGTAACAGCGAGGTGCTAAGCAACTCAGTGAGACCCTGTCTCTAAATAAAATACAAAATAGGGCTGGCAATGTGGCTCAGTGGTCCATGCCCCTGAGCTCAATCCCTGGTACCACCCCCCACCAATGCAGACTTGTTCATTTAGCCACAAACATGTGACTGTAAAATAAAGGTGATATGAAACATCAGTAGAATTGGTACTGTTTGAAAAGGGATGCCCCACAAATGTTACCAAGGTAGAACTGGAAGTCTATAATGTTACCCAGAATGCTGTTGGCATTGCTACAAACAAACAAGGGCAAGATTTTTGCTAGAGAATTAATGTGTGTATTGAGCACATCTAAAAGCCATGATACATTCCTGAAGGGCATCAAGGAAAATGATGAGGAAAAGAAGGAAGCCAAAAAGTACCTGAGTTTAACTGAAATGGCAGCATGCTTCACCAGAGCAGCACACTTTGGGAGAAATAATGGAAAGAGACTGAATTTATGGAACCTATTCCCTATGAAGCATGGAATAATAGGTGTAAAAAAAATAAGACCTCTGGGCTGTAAAAACAAAACAAAACCTCCATGCTTGGTGGCACATGCCTGTAATCCCAGTGGCTCAGCAGTAGGCTGAGGTAGGAGGATCTCAAGTTTAGATCTAGCCTCAGTAACTTAATGAGGCCCTGTCTCAAAATAAAATATCAAAAAGGGCTGGGGATGTGGCTCAGTGGTTAAGCGCCCCGGGTTCATCCCCAGTACCAAAACAACAACAAATGACCACCTGACCTTCACCATCACAAAAAATAAAAAATCTCCAAACCAAAGTCTATGCTGTTCCATAATCATGTTGCCCGTAAATAGATATTCTTGTTAGGAGGTAAAGGCCTCCAACAAATCAGGCCAGACACATCATCTCTTAAAACCCAGTCTTGATCTCCCATTCTACCTTCTTTCCAGAGCACCAACAAACTTTGGCAATGTCAAGTCTATACCTACCATTTATCTGCAGAATCTTGGCCTGGGACCCCCTTAACCACAGGCCCAGCCCTGGAGGATCCTATTAAAGTGGTGAGAGTAGAAGAACTCCCACAGATTCATCTTTCACTCCCTCAGGTTTCTATGAAGAAGCCCATTCAACACTTCTCATGGTAAACCAGAAAATTCAAAGTTGGAGTTCTCAAATCACCTGCAAATTTAGAAAACAATCCAAAATCCCTGGTACCACCTTGGACCCATTATGTCAGGATGGCTGGGGATGATACCAAGCATCCAGAATAGTTGAAGCTCCCCTGGTGATTCCAGTTTACACTCAGGTTTGAGAACCCTGGGAAGTCATCTTCTTTAAAACCCAGCAGCCATACTCACAGTGATTTCCACATTGGAGTAGCCCTAGAAAATCCTCAGAAAAACTCACTCATCCTACTCCCCCTAGAGTGTCCACATTTGAGTCTGGACCCAGGAGTCTGCATTCTTAACAGTCATCTCAGATATTTTCTCTTTGAGTCAGCAGAGGGCACATTTGGGAAATGCTGCCTTTAGAGGCATGGGAGTGAGGTGGAAGCAGGAGGACTCTGGCCCTTTAAGGTCTGATTGAGGGATGGCCTTTACCACAGCTGTGAGGCAGAGCAGGTCCCTTCTCCTTTCTTCCTCCTTCTGGATGGGTGAGGGAGGCGGTCCTTCTCGTTGACTCCGGTCTCTGAAAAAGAGAGTGGGACGGGCAGCTGCCTTGCCCCACCTCCTCTTTCTGCTCATTTTGATGCTGAGAGGTCAAGTTGGGAGACCGACTTTGGCCTAGGAGGTGGTTTTGGGAAGCAATATAGGGCCTGCCTTTCTTTCATTCCTTGTCCCATCCTTGGTCCTGGAGCCTGGATGTGGTTCCTTGCATGAAACGAAGGGATCAGAGTGACATTCTAGGGTTGGGTTAGAACTCTTGGCTGAACACCAAGCCTTTCAAGATGGTCCTCCCCAGCACTCTTAGAATACTTCTTTGGGGACTGTTGCTTTCAATGGAGCATGGGGTCCACATGGAAAAGGGAGACCATCCCTCTGTCACCCCCCTGCCCACGGAAACCCCTACCTTGCCACTGTTTCGGGAGCTGATAGAAGAAGCACCAGGCAAGCAGCAGAGGGAGCCACAGCTCCAAGGGCATCGGCTACAGTACATGCTGGAGTTGGACCAGTGTTCAGCTGACCCCCATGGACATCCTAGGAAGTTCGCACCATCAGAGCCACCATGGTGAGGCTGGTGAGGTCTAGAAGAGGTGAATCCTCATGTCCCTATTCCACCCTAGAGTTGGGAAAAGGGTAGAAGAGTGTAGAGAACAAGGAATCTGTGGGTTTACTGTCAGGCCTCATTGCCTGGTGTACATAGGCATGGCTTCGTTTCTTTTTCTTTCTTTCTTTCTTTTTTTTTTTTTTTTTTTTTTTTTTTTGGTGCTTGACATTAAACCCCAGGGTGCTCTACAACCAAGTCAGTCTCCAGCACTTTTTGGGGGGTGGGGTGTACCAGGAATTGAACTTGGGTGCACTCAACCACTGAGACACATCCCCAGTCCTATTTTGTATTTTATTTAGAGACAGGGTCTCACTGAGTTGCTTAGCATCTTGCCATTGCTGGCTTTGAACTTTCAATCCTCCTGCCTCAGTCTCCCTAACTGCTGTGGTTTACAGGCATGCACCACCATGCCTAGCCCCAGCCCTTTTTATTGATTTTTTAAATTAATTAATTAATTAATTTTTTGGTGCTGGGGATTGATCCTAGGGGTTTTAACCACTGACCACATCCCCAGCCCTTTTTCATACTTTATTTAGAGACAGGGTCTCACTGAGTTGCTTAGGGCCTTGAAGTTGCTGGAGCTGGCTTTGAACTTGCACTCCTCCAGCCCCAGACTCTGGAGCTGCTGCAATGACAGGCATGCACTACCACACCTGGCTGATTTTTTAAATTTTGAGAAAGGAATTCACTAATTTGCTGAGGATCTTGCTAAGTAGCTGGGGCGGACCTCAAACTTGTGATCCTCCTGCCTCTGCCTCTTGAGTCACTGGGATTCCAGATATGTACCTCCATGCCCTGGTTTTGAAAGGATGGCAAGCTCAGGAAAGCTGGCTCCAAACCTATTTTCCTTTAGGGCCCCAGCTTAAGAACAGATTAGCTTGGGGCCTTCTGAAAAATCTTTTCCATTCCCCACAACAACTGAGTAATGTGTTAGCCACTTTCCTTCATAATAATCTTATTGCTTGTTATCTCTGAAGACTGTAATTGAGCTGCATTTTTGTAGAGGGCTGTTTATGTGGTGGTTTGCTCTTAGAAGGCAAATAGTACAGGATGCTGTGTTGGGGAGATTTATAAGGCCTCAGAAAGGAAGAGAAAAGCTAACACTGAGGATATGTGAGCACCTGTGACAGTATTTAATTAATGACAGCCAGTACCACTTGTAGTTGTGGGGAAATTGACCATTTTAGAGAGAAGAGAACTATGGCATGGAGAGAGAAAGCAATCGGCAAATGTCACATAGTGAGTGGAAGAGACGGAATTTGAGCTCAAGTCTGATCCTAAAATCTGTCTATAACTTTTTAAATCTTTAAATGCAGTATCCCAACTGGCCAGGAAGTTCTCCTATTTGGGTCATGTTGCAACTTTGTGATTTTGGCATTAAATATGCTTTGAGATTTTCTTTGTCCCCATCATGCTCAATTCTGCTTTGAACATCTGCATTAGACACTCTTCCGGGACAGCAGCAGGTGTCCAGGGTTCTCCAGGGAATGTAGGCAGCCATCAACTTCAAGGAACTCTTGAAAACCTGATGAGATTAATCTGGGGTTTTTCACTAGTCTTCAACGACAACGGACAGAATTCGCACTCTCCTTCCAAGTAAAACAACCAATACTCTCCTAGCTATCTCTTACCATGGGTTTTTTGTGTGTCAGGCATTGCAGAAGATGCTGTACAAAACTATCGCCCTTAATCCTTGCCATTACCAGATGAGTTTGGTATTTATTAACATAAACATTTTATAGATGAAGAAACTGAGGCTCAGTAAGTTCATCAATGTTACACAGCTAGTAATTGTTACAGTCAGGGGTCAAACCTAGGCTCTCAGGCCCCAGAGCCTGTGCTTTTAATCACCATGCTGTGCTGAATTCCCAACAGATTTTAACTGAGCACTAGGCATTATATCTGAATTGAGTATATGCAGGCAAATAACTACTTCCCTGATTTCTAGGAGGTTCTGGTATAATAGAATGGATAAATTAAAAAATCACATAATGTTACAAGTGCTTAGAAGAGGATAAGCAATTGAGATCCCAGGACTCCAGAGAAGAAATGGCTCAGGGCTGGGGATATAGTGCAGTTGGTAGACTGCTTGCCTCACATGCACAATGCCCTGGGTTCAATCCCCAGCTACAAACACACACACATACATACATACACACACACACACACACACACACACACACACACACACACAAATGGCTCACTGTTTGGAGCAGGGAAAGGGAAGCAGAGAGAATGTTGGAAGGCCTCATTGAGAAGGTAATATTTAAGCTGGAACTTGGGAAAGGAGAAGTAAGGAGAAGATTACATTGGCAGAGAAGTTCATCCTGATTTAGGAAAAAGAAAGTAACTTGGTGTGGGAGGAAATTCATTCAACAAAAATTTTTAATATTTATTTTTTAGTTTAGTTGGACACAATAACTTTATTTCACTTAATTATTTTTATGTGGTGCTGAGGATCGAACCCAGGGTCCCGCACTTGCGAGGTGAGTGCTCTACCGCTGAGCCACAACCCCAGCCCCATTCAACAAATATTTATTCAACACCTACTGAGGGTTGAGCACGCAAATGTGATTAAGACAGGCAAAGCTACTGTCTTGGAGTATGTGTTCTGGTGGGGAGATAAACATGCAAACAGTTAAGTTGCAAATTGTGGCAAATACTGTCAAATGATGAAATCGATTATGATTGAGAATAGCGATGAAGTCACCTCTTTCCGTGGGGTTATGCAAAGGTACCTTTGAAGAGGTAACATTGGAGCTGAGGCCTATTAAGAAGGGAGACATGAGAAGAGTGGAGAGACACCTGATTTGGGTTTAAGGAACAACGTGTGCAAAGGCCTAGAGGGAAGAATGTCCTATTTGTGACTGGAGTCTAGAGAGCTCTGCAGGGAATGGCAGGATATGAGGCTGGTGAGAGGTGGGGTCGGAGGCCCTGAGGAGGGCCCCAGATTCCATTTCTAACTGCAGCACAAAGCAGACCAAATTAAGTTTGCACTGATGCTATGAAGCTGAAAAGGAGGATGCCTACAATTAGGCACATATCCCAGGCCGACTAGGAAGCATACTGGGATCTTAGGGACTCTGGAAAGGATCCAGAAGCAGATGACAGGTTCAGTCACACAGGATGTATGAGTCATTCCTTTCCCTGAAAAGTTCTGAGCAGACCCTTCCTGGCTCTGAGCCTCAGCAACCCCACCCTGCTTCAGGAAACTTGTGAGGTCAAGGTCTGAAAGGAAAGGGCAGTTCCTCCCTAGGCAGCCTGCTAGGGTTTGGGTTGGGTCCCTTTTCAGACAGGGTGGAGCAGGTGTATGGGTGGGCCTCTTGGAAAGATTATTATAAGATGGGAGTGTGGAATAACTTAAGAAAGCAAATACAGCCCAGCTTGGGCCTGTGTGAATGATGGCTAGTGAGTGCCCCAATCCTGAGGGTGTGTTAAGCATGAGTTAGAATGCAAACTTTCAAAAGTATTCTGGGGTTGGGGTTGTGACTCAGTGGCCTGGGGTTGTGGATCAGTGGTAGAGCACTTGCCTAGCATGTGTAAGGCACTGGGTTCAAGCCTCAGCTTGATAAATAAAGGCATTGTCCATCTACAACTAAAAAAATAAAAAATTTTTAAAAAGTATTCTGGATCATCAAAATATTAAAGAGTTATGTTAAATCCCCAGTACTGTTACAATCCCAGGCTTGTGGATTCAGTGGAGAAGGAAGGCTAGATGAATAATATATAAATTAACGTGGAAATACTTACTAAGATGTTTGTAAAGGAGAGAGAAGACCTTTTTCTGAGATGACTGGTTTTGTAGCCTTTGCTCTTGACCTTTACCAGGAGGGGGAGCACAAGTTGGGAACTCTGCAGGCTCAGCCTTCCTACCTTTTGGCCACTGGGTGTCAGCACAACAGTTTGGATTAAATCTCTCAATTGCTAAGGGGCATGTGGTTTTTAATAGACATCCCAGCAAACAAAATATTGGTGATCAAGGCCTTGTTGAGATGGTATTTAGAGAAGTGATGGTAAAATGAATGGGGAGGGGCTGGGGATGTGGCTCAAGCGGTGGCGTACTCGCCTGGCATGCGTGTGGCCCGGGTTCTATCCTCAGCACCACATACAAAGTTGTTGTGTCCGCCGAAAACTAAAAAAAAAAAAAAAAAAAATTAAAAATTCTCTCTCTCTCTTTAAAAATAAAATAAAATTAATGGGGCGCATGGAGAGTCATTTATAGAAAGGAATGGAAAAGGGAGAGATGGGGAGTTAAAGGAGAAATGGCCAAAAGATACTTAAGAAGCAATTTAAAAAAAAAAAAAACTTTTTGAAGTTGTAGATGGACAGAATGCCTTTATTTTATTTATTTTTATGTGGTGCTGAGGATCAAACCCAGTGCCTCACACATGCTAGGCAAGTGCTCTGCCACTGAGCTAAAGCTAATTGCCAAGAAGCAATTCTTGAAGTCGTTGGAAGACAGAAATGGCAAAAATAGGTGTCCCCACTAGTGATATAATTATTTTGTAGTGCCTAGGTCCTGGATTTAAAACAATGACAGAATAGCAACCAATATTGGATTGTTGCCCCAAACCTGAATCTGTATAGTGATGTGAAATAAGAACTCTTTTAAAAACATTTTTATTATTTTTAGTTATACATGACAGTAGACTATGTTTCGGCAGAATATACATACATGAAGTACAACTTATTCTATTTGGGTTCCTACTCTTTGGTTGTACATGATGTGGCGTTTTCCTGTGTACAAATACAAGGCTAGGACAGTTATGGCCAACTTTCTACTCTTTCCTATTCCTCTCCTTCCCTTCCTCCCCCTTTGTCTAATCCAATGGATTTCTATTGTCCCCTCCCCAACCTCCCTGTGGGTTAGCATCCACAAATCAGAGCCAATCCCAAGAAACCAAAGGCCACATGTTCTCTCTGAAATAAGGACCCTAATCCATGCATGTTTCAACATGTCTTTTAGTCACCTTTAGTAGTCATTAATATAATTGATCTTCTAAACTCTTAATGCTTGAGTTTTTCCCCTCAGTCTAGAAGTATATAGTGATCTAAAAGTGAGACAAGTTACTTTCTTTAGTGTTTTATTTTTAATTTTTGTTGGTGCTTTATAATTATACATAATAGATTCATCATGACACATTTTACATGGACATGACATAATTTGATCAATTTCATTCACAGTACTTCCTTTTCCCTTACCTCCTCCCTCCCCTAACCAACTTCTTCACCACTGGTATAGTTTCTTTTCTTAATGGAAACCAGCTTGAGTTCAAATTTTAACTTTACCACATGCTGGCTATGTGTCCTTTATGTTTTGGTTTCTGTGGTGCTGGGATTGAACCCTGGACCTTACATATGCTAGGCAAAAGTGCTCTCACCAATGAGATACATCCAGCACTTTGGTGTGTGTCCTTTGACATAGCTTCTGTGAGCCTCAATTTCCTTGTCTGCAAAATGGGAATAATAAGTATCTCATAAGACTATTGAGGATTCAAGAGTTTATAAATATAAAGCATCTTGTACATTCATAAGTGTTCCATAAATGATAGATATTATTACCTTGAGGTAATTTCAGGGCTGATTACAGCTGCTTCTCTTGAACAGTTTTGTGAAGGATTTTAAGACTCAGTACTCAGGCACGACACTAATCCCCTGACCCTGTTTTGCCTTATGTGTGCAGGTTCCTGGACTTTCCTCTCAGACCAAAGCAGGAAGTATACCAACTGGTCAGAGCCACTGTGGTTTATCATCAACAACTCCACCTAGCTCACTGTCATTTATCCTGACATGTGGAGCCTTGGGCCCCACAAACCCCAACCAACCACTTTCCTTCAGGAGGAAATTCCTCAAAGCCTTCTCTAATGTGTAAGCCTGGACAGAGATGGACATCACACAACACATTCAGCAGACACTCTGGGATCACAAGAGTCACCGGGTCCTAAGACTCCGCTTCATGTATAAGCAGCAAAAAGGTAGCGAGGTTCCTGGGATCCAATGGAATGGCACTTCACCTTTGGACACTGCCTTTGTGCTAGTCTATTTCAATGACACTCATAAAAGTGGCCAGAAGGCTGAACTTCCCAGTGGACTGGAGGAATTTTTGGCAAGGGAATCTTCTCTTTTGTGGAGGGTCCGGCGAGCAGGCAGCATCGTGTCTAGGGTTTCTGACTCTTCCCAGGAACATTATGGGTCTGCCAATAATCAGTGTTCCCTTCATCCTTTCAAAGTCAGCTTCCAGCAGCGGGGCTGGGATCATTGGATCATTGCTCCTTGTCACCACAACCCAAACTATTGTAAGGGATCCTGTCCTCGGATGCTATGTTATGGTCTCAATTCCCACAATCATGCCATCGTTCAAAATCTTGTCAGTGAGCTGCTGGACAAGAATGTCCCTCGGCCCTCCTGTGTGACTTATAAGTATGCTCCCATGAGCGTCCTTCTGATTGAGGGGTTTCACCCGTGTCATACCCCTGTTCTCGATTGCCAGACCCCAGTACCTAGTAAGTCATTAACACAAACACAGAACACTAACAATACTTTTTACAGAGTGGGAAATCCAACCCAGGTCCTCATTAGTGCTAGACAAGTGGCCTACCCCTGAGTTTTATACCCCACCCAACAATGACATTTTTGTGGGGGATGTGTTCTTCCTGATACAATAATTCAATATTTGCATAGTTCACTAACTTTTTCATTGGAATAAATATAATTTATGCATATGCTTTGTACATAAATTAAGATGATTAATAGTTGTGCCCCATTTCAAAAGGATGCTGCAAATTTCAATGGAATGTGACAGTTTTGTTACTGAATAAGGCAGTTTGTGAAATCCTATGTACTTCAATTTGAACAGAGAGGAGATATGGGCTTTCAGTCCAGTCATTTTCCCAGTCTGCCTCGATTATGCACAAATACCTAACAGGCCTGAGGACAAACCTTGGTTATAGGACCAGATCCTGAGTTCAGTCTCTTGGTTCTTTGGTATTTGCAGAAAGTCCTGATCTCCCAGCTTTGTGAGTCCTGAATACCTGTGGAACAAGTTGTTTATGGAGTACTCAGTAAATTGGTTGGCCCTATTATCCATTAAGCCCAGACTCATCAAAACCCCCAAAGAAATCACTGGCTATTAGTTTAGTTGAGGTGTCCCTCAAAATCTCATGTGTAAGATGAGATTAGGAGAGAAATGTTTGGGTTTAGAGGAGAAATGACTGGGTTAGAAGAGCCTTAGGGGTTAACTGAATGACAACCCTAGGCTGGTAGGCCGGTGCTAGAGGAGGTGGGTCCCTGGGGCATGCCTTTGGGATATCTATTTGGTCCTTGATGAGCAGAGCTCACTCTCCTCTGCTTTCTGGTGTGATGTCTTGAGCCGTCTGGTTCTGCCACACTTTCATGGTGATATTCAGCTGTCCTTGAGCTCCGAGGAACACAGCTGGCTCTCAGTAGACTGAGGCCTCTGAAACCCGAGTCCCCAAATAAACTTTTCCTCCTCTAAAATTGTTCTTGTCAGGTCTTTTAGTGATAGTGGCAAAGAAGCTCACTGCAACACTGGCAGAATGGGGTGAGTTGTGACTGAAGTGATGGATTCTCTTTTCCTTTTGAAATATGGCTTTAGATCAGCATTGTTTCTCAAATCCAAAGAGATCTCTACTTTAAACCTTCCTCTGAGAGAAAGGAGACATACATGGTAGTGGAGGAGAGAGAGACAGAGAGAGAGAGAGAGAGAGAGAGAGAGAGAGAGAGCGCAAGCATAGAAGATAATAGTGCTAGGGTTTTGGTCAGATAATCATTCCAAACTTGCAGATGCCTCAGTTCTAAAGCAATATTTCCCAGCCAGATTTGCAGCAAATGAATTCATAAAGTAAATCTCCATTTCCTCCCTATTTTAGTGTGGTGAGGATACCACCTCTGGCTGTGAATTAACACTTTCAAGTTTAACAATGCTTTTGAAAAGGTCATACTTGAAAGGTCACACTTGTTTTTAGTTCTCCCGAGGACTATCCTTAAAGAGAGAAAGTGTCTTTGTTCTGTGTGATTCCAAAAGGTAAAGCTTGGACCTATGAATGACAGACAGACAGAGCAAATTACTTCAGATAAGGATGTCACCCACAGCCAAGACTTTCCAACAACGAAATGGACATGCTTAGAAGGGAGCAAGTTCCCCTATGACCACTGGAGAACAGGCTTGGAACCACTATAGCACAGGTTCCAGAAATGGTCTTAAACTAGGTAACCCAGGAAAAGCTCTCCTCACTCTGAGATTCTCCACTAAGAATAGCACTAGTGTGAGGTAGGTGTGTCCTTTGGCATTTGGGGGTGAAGGGAAGGCACTGAGAACAGTCCTTTCATGAAATTTCTGTGGTTCTTTATTAACTTTCAGATATGGGTCAGCATCTTTTCCCCTGTGGTTCTGAGGAAGCCAAACTATAAAAACCATGATGTTCCCTCCACTCAATCACTCCAGAACTACCAATCTCAAGTTCGAGTGTCTCCTTTCTCTTTAAAAAAAAATTCCTGGGGAGGGGGTTGGAAAGAGGAAGAAGAGAAATCATTTTGATTATTTTAAGGGACAATACTCGAGTGTCTTCCAGTTGGAGTTGAATTATTTTCTTTGTCCTAGGTTTTGGAGAGGGAAAACCAAGCTTGACCTTTCTCACTTCAGGGAGAAAAGTGGGGATCTCAACAGGGTGCCAGGTGTATTATGCATAACAGGTCAATGGGGCCTAAAGTGGTAGGTACCTAAGGGTTAGCCAAACACACCACCCACTGTTCTGACTTCTGTGTCTCTCTGAATGGATTTCTATCCCATGGTCCCAGATGCTCTCTACTTTCTCAGAGAAGGCAACAGTTGAGGAACTGAAGCAGTTGACATCTTTTCTGATTCTAGAGGCAAAGACGATGAGGGGATTCATCTACCAGGCTGGATTAAGCTTCTGAGAAGTACATCCCATGAAGTTCCCTCTGTGAGTGTCAGGACCTAGTCTGGGGCTGTGCCTGGTCTGTTAACGCAGCTAAGAAGGTCTCAAAGGCACTATCACTGCTCACAGAATACTATCTCTGCATCCAACAAGAATGTGAAATCACCACCAAATGTACTACTAGCCACGAGGCAATCTCAATCTGATAATTCAGGTCCTCTTCTGAAGCCTCTTTGGGAACTTCTAGAAATAAGGTCAAAGTGGGGAAGGGAGCAGGGCTTAAAAACAGCTTAAAGATCATGGCCTGCCATTGTCCTGGGATAAGGGCAGCAAATAGCATTAGGGTTTACCTAATTTGTTTTCACATCATCTGTGATAATAAAGATGGTGAAGATATGCTCACCATCACTCTGCAAACAGAGACTTGGATGTGGAGAGAGGTGAAGCTTTTTTCCCCTCCTAGCTACTCCCCTACCCACACAATTTTGTTCCAGGGCAGTAACTAGCTCCCACTTGCTTCACTCTGCCAGGTGGAGACACCTACCAAAAATGGGCCAGGACAATGACAAATGTGGAGGGTGGGTCCTTCTTCTGTCCTCTCAATTTTCCTCCTTCTCTTTTCCCTGCATCCCCACCCTGGTTTCCACACTTTCTTTTCAACACCCTCAGTTAACCTTAGGACACATTCCTAAGAACTTGAAATGAATATGGGGACCCCATACTACAATTCAGCTACTCTGTCCATCCATCCATCCATCCATCCATCTGTCTCTCACTCACACTCACATACATACACACATCACAGGAGGATACCACCTGAGGCCTCAGAGAGGCCCTACATGATGCAGAACCATTGGTTTCAGAACCTTGCAAAGTTCAGCCATCCTCCAAGGGGTATCTTTATTCCAACGCAGGGAGTCAACTTCATGGATGACTGTCTACCCTGTAGAGGAGGAACGCTAGGTAACAAAACGTGATTAGAAAAGACTTCCCATTTCATCCAGACAGGCTCCCTGAGTTAATGAGGTAGTATATAATTCTAACCAAATGAATTAATAATGCCCAGGTTATGGGCCCAATTCCTTTGTGGGTCATGTTTTTCATACTCATTAGTATGATCTCACTAGAAATGCAACATATGGAAAATTCATAACACCATCCCTTAACACTTAGGATAATCACTATTATACTTTTAACATTTCCTTTCTTTGTATCTTGATTTTCAGGAGACTATACAACTCTCCATAAATCAGGCAGCAGAATGCCCCACATTCATGGAAATCATAGGAGCTAGTGGGAACTGATGATTCCCCCAATGTGATCGTTTCCTGGTCCAAAGGTTCTTCCATGACAAATATGAGCACACACACCCCATGTCTTCTCCAACTAATCACCTTTTCTCAAATCCCTACTCCCCAGATGTCTCTGTCTTAAGGATGACACGCTGTGCCAGACCCAAATCACTTTTCTTTTCCTATACACCAAAGTAGATTTGCTGACATTTTCTACCATGGTTCTTGCATCGTCTGTCTCTGTGTGACCCAAGTGATATGGAGTCACCAAATAATCCTTTCCTCTCCCCTGAGCCCAGACTCCATCAGGGTATACCCACAACTCAGTCCTCACCTAGGAAGACATGGAAAGCATCACTGGTCTGGGAGGCTGATGGGATGGATGTATCCCTGAATGTTTTTACCCCAAGCTCCCTCACACACTGCAGTCCTACCAGAAGAATCAAGAGACCCTCTGAGGGGAAGAAAACAAATGGACTTGGAGCCTGCCATTGATTCACTGAGTCATAGATCTAGGCAGCCTCAATCTCCGACTGCCTACACTGTGGTTCTAAGAGACCAAGGAAACAAGGACCTGGAATCACATTGCAAATAGTAACACTGCATGCAAATGAAACAAGTCACCTTCCTCACTCTGGGAAGTACTTCTGGGGAAAAGAGGGCCAGAGCTAGCATAATAAAAGTTTGGCTATTAGACTGTGGGGGTATCATTTAAGGCCACCCATTTGAATTTCACTTTAGACCTGGGGCTGCTTAGGCCCAGGATTTCAGAACTATAGAGTGACAGAGTAAGGATTAGAAGTCAAGTTTTCAATCTGCCAATCCATTTCTATTTCTATTCCCTTCCAGTCCATTCCCACCAGCATGTGCAGACTAAGAAGGCTATTTTCAGGGAGAAAACTATATTGTTCTGGAGCATAAAGGGGAACAAAACTAAGGTGGAAAATGGAAATGGGATTCATGTAATATGCCACAGAGTGTCTTGCCAAGAAAAAATTACAGGCAACCACTGCACTGAAAAAATACTTTACCCTTTTCTATAATTCTAGGGCCAGTTACAGCTAACTCTTACTTATAGTAAAAGCTTTTACTTACAAAAGTCAGGTGATTTGGGAAGAATGGGAGAACTGACTTTACCTCCTGGATATACAAATCCATGTAATAATGAGTCTTCACATAATAGGGGTCAACACTGCATTCAGCAGACAGCAATCATTAAAAACACCCTGCGTCTCAACATATGAAGCACTTCCTCAACAGCTTGCCAAGAAAACCCTCATGTATCCTCAAATAATCCTCCAGCCAGATCACACACTTAGGCTGCCCCTCGCGTTGGGTCAGCCCTGGGAAGAACTGAAAAATGACCTCTCCAAGACAGGTCGTCTGTGTGGTGAGCCGCTTCTGCAGATTATGGTCGCCATTGCAGGATGGCGCTGGCTCCACTGTGGTCTGTAACAAACAACTCCTTGTTTGGGAGAGTTGGTGCATGGTTTCTCAGCACCCTGTGAGAAAGTTCCACGTGGCAGCTTCGCATTGGGGTTTGGGATGCTTTATTAAGGCTGGGAGGGGCATCCGACGGGGAATTAGAAGAAATATCAAGGGCCTGAATAAACTGCTGAAAGAAGATTCCTGAGTTGCGTCTTCCTTGCGGGCAAGGGGTCGCTACACGTCTGTGGAAATTCTGTGGCTAGGAGGGAGGAGGAAAGAAAGGGAGGAACTGCCAGACCAGAGAGGGCTGCATATCCCATTGTGACCTTGGTGGAAAGAGAGGGGAAACTAGTGATTAGAAGAAATTCCTGAAGGCTAGGATTTGGGGTTCCTCAACCTCTCCAAAGTGGGTTGTTTGAGACTAGGGTGTGGGTGTGTGTTATTTTTTTTTAACTGTACTACTCCAAAGAAGGATGGAAGGAGAATGAAAGAGCATGATGACTGGTGACAAAGGCATTTCAGGCTGGTTAGAAATACATGACAATTATGAAGGAATGGGGATGAAGATCTGGGCTAGTTTGGGGAAGCTAAAGATCCCAGGGGTCCTTGTCAATGCTCCAAAATGTTGTCTCAGCATACCTCAGACTGCTCATGCTGACTGGTACCACCTAGAGCAAACTCCAGGGTTGCCCCAAGGCCTGAAGGACCCCCACACCACAAGTTTACCAGCAGCTCCGATGGAAGGCTACAACAGCGGACTTGGTGTGTGGGTGTGCGTGTGTGTGTGTGTGTGTGTGTGTGTGTGTGTGGAGTCGTATTCCCCAAAACCCTGCTGACACTGCAACATGAAAAGACCAAAAAAAAAAAAAAAAAAAACTTCTAGCGACACTGATCCCAGCTGAGGAGCCACATCTCCCCTCCTGAACCCACATCTACAATCTCAATTGTAGTGTGAGTGGTTTGGAAGGAGGAGAGCTATTTGAGTATTTAAGAGATTTGAATATTTAACAGAAACCAAAACAACAAGAATCGGATCAAGTTCTTGAGGTACCTTCACTTGACAATCTAGTGCCTCAAGGTGAGTGGTCCTACAAGTTACTGTTCCCAGTAACAGCCCCCGCTGCTCCCACCCACTACCCTCACTCCTACTCGGGTCGGCTTGCTTTGGGGTTCCTCAAGCACTCAAGAGAGCTACTCTCTCCTGTCCTCCGCTGCAACTTGGCTTCCAGCAGATCACTGCCTCCTAAAACAAACAAACCCTGGCGGCAGCGGCGGCAGCAGCTCCAGCACAGCTGCGCTCCATGGCGCAAAAGTTTCCTCCACACTTCTCAACGTGTAGGAAATCTCGCCGGCGCTGGGACAGGACTCTGGAGTGAGGGACAGGCCGAGCCCAAGTGGCGGCGCAACGCCCCAAGAGCTGAATGGATCTGCGCGTCCGGCTGTGGGAAGTGAAGCTGACGAAAGCCACCCATGCCTCATCTCCGTTGCCACACCGGACGCCTGGCCCTGCAACCTGCCCTGGTGGGGCGGCCGGCGAGCGAGCCAAGAGAGCTGCCAAGCTGCACTGCCTGTGCCTGCAGCCCCTTGCTGTCCAGCAGGGGCATAAGGGCCTCCAAGGAGAAACCCCCAACAGCCTCCACTTCCTCCAGCCCAAACCGGGGGAGTAGCCTCCCCGACGTGGGAGAGCAAAAGCTGCTCCAACGCCCCGGAGTGTGTCTGTGCGCAAGCCTCTAGCTCCGGGGCCAGCAGTGCTCTCCTCCCTTGCTCCGGCCACCCTTAGGGGATGTTTGCGCCTGGGCTGCTGGCACGACTCCTCCGTGCTGCTCACGCCCCTCGGATGGGCTTTCACCCCGAATCGGGGCCAAGACTCACAGCAGATCGGAGGCCCCATCCCGCGGCAGCTGCGCATCCACTTGCCCATTCAAAGTTGGGCGCCGCTCGGGCAGAGCCGCAGCCTTACCTTAGACACCGTGAGCGGCTCGCAGTGTTCCAGACCCCCCTTAAGGGTGAAGCCCCAGGGCGCGCCCCCTTGCAGCTGCACAGGGACGTACTGGAAGGACCCAGGCCGGTTCTCCATCCTCGGCTCGCCTCAGGCGCCGCCGGGCTCCTTTTCCGCGGGGGCTACTTGGTCTCCGCCCCCAGCAGCTCCGCCACCATCGCCCTCCAGCGCTGCGCCACCCCGCACCGCCCCGCTCCGCCTACTCTCCCGGCTGGAGACGCTCGCTCGCTGCCCGAGCGCAAGGAGGAAATGACACGGAGCTGGAGAAAGGGGGAGAGAGGGGGAAAAAGGAGAAGGGGAAAAAAGAAAGAAAAGAAAAGAAAGAAGGAGAGGCGGAGGGATAGCGTGTAATGGACCAGAAAACGGGGCGATGGGGCGGGGCGGTCACTGGGACCTCGCCTATAGGATCGCCGGGGAGGGGGGGCGAGGCGAGGCCTCACATCAATTGTTACATTGTTTCATTCAAGCAGCCCCCCACTTCGGTCCTCCTCTTCACTGCCGGCTCCCCGCCCTCCCGCCCGCCAGGGCAGGGGAGCTGAACGTCCTTAGTGTGGATGGCCCGCGCGGCCGAGTGGGCTGGAACGCGGGTTTCCTGATCTGCGCGTTCCTGCCTTTTTCTTCTGAAGGTCCCAAGAACTGGGTCCTGGGAGGGTTAACGAGGCTGCTAATTTGCCTAGAGCGGTGGAAAGGAAAGTAAGCAGGCCATGAACACAGGGGGGCTGTGTTTGCAGGCTGCACTGTGTGTACGCGCTAGGTGTGTGGGGACATTAGGAAACACTGCCCGGGAGCATAGTCTAAATAAGGGAGCACTTTGAGGATGCCCCCTGCCCGGGCTCAGTCGCACCCTGGCTCAGCGCTGGCGTCTATGGGTAGCACTGTGCTTGTGCATGTCCCAGTCTCTGGAGGTCCTGGCACAGCCTTGCACTCGCCCCACTGAATGACCAAGCCAGGAATTGGCAAACTTTATGACTAGCAGCATTGTCTCTAAACAAACCTACAGGAAAGAGCATCCATTGATAGGCTGGCCAATTAACAATGTTGTGCCTTTGGGAAGAATCAGCCTTTAGATAGGGTCCCAAATGTATCTCTTCATGCTAGAGCCTGTTGTGTCTCAGCTGGGCTTCAGATCAGACCAAACAAAACAGCCACAATAACCCTCCAGAAGAGAATTTCTTACTGAATCTGATGCTAATTTCTCAACCTTGACCTGGGCAGGTCAATCTCCTGTGTTCTCTCTACAGTCACATGTGGGCGTGAGTTTTTAAAGACCTCACCATAACAGGAAAAGTGTTGACAAGTCAGTTGTGACTCAATGGGTTGTTCTCACTCTCTCTTGCTTGTTTAGTGTCTTTCTGGGTTCTTGTGCAGCTTCTTCCTTGTGGCCAGCAAACACACAGTGGCCCCTTCCTTCCACAGCCGGCTTTTTGCTTTATATTTTAATTTTGATTCTTTTGGTGCTGGGAATTTAAACAGCTTGTTGATTCTTAATTGTAGGCTAATTGTATGCTCACCTGTGACACAGCATTTGCTCTGACCTAGCTTGAAACCAAACTGTTTTTTTTTTTTTTTTTCCTTTCTGGGATAAGATCTCTGTGATGCCATTCTGTAGAACTCAGCATGTTTCAGCCCTAACATATTCAAAAGAATTTTTCTTAATCTGAGAGTTGTTTCTACAATCAAATTGTTTCTACAATCAAATCAGAAAGTGACAAATTCTCAAGGTCTCTTGTGGGAGAAGCTTTATGAAATGCCAAAGATGACAAAGATCCATTTGATGTTAATTCTGATATTCCAGACCCATCTTATGTTACTTCTGATATTCCAGTAGAAGACTGACAGTGATTTGCTAGCTATGACAGGGGAAAGGATCCCAAACTTAGATCCATAAACTGGCAGATGACTGATTACAGTGATCAGATAAAGTAAAGCATTGGCTTGGATGGTTTTCTTTGTGTTCCTGAAACAGTTCAGCTAGGGACGGACTTTTACTTTGGGAAAACTGCAAACTGTCATTTTACTAGGATTTAGATTATCACCAGTCATATTTTCCAATGAGCTAGTTAAGTGCAAAGGATTATTTAAACTTCCCAAGATGTTTTGTACTGGAATGTTTTGGAAATCAGATAGTGAACTGTTTTGAATAAATAAAGAATTATTAGCTGTTGTGCTCTCTATCATTAAGGTCTTTAAATATGGTATTCCTTTGAAAGCGAAATCATCTTTGGATGCATTCAGATGCATGAGTTCTTAACAAATCAGCATCTAGATTATCTGAAAGCAGACTTTTCATATCATTTGTGGATGATGATCTACCTTTTGGCTGACATTTATAAGAATCTCATGGCATACCATGAATTAGGTCAGCTAATGAAACCTCGTTTGTTAACTTACATGATTCTAGTTTCTTTTCACTTTTAGGTCTGTCAAGTTTCTTTTTCCTATGAAGTAAATAGTGACTTGGTACAACCGAAGAATTATATGATCCATATTTTGCTACTGAGCTTTTACTGTCTTTCCTGTAGATATTGCTCTCTTGCTCTTTCCCTTCAAATTCTGCATGTCATCTTGTTCCAGAACCATTGACAAAGCCTTCTGCACATCAAACTTGTTCTTCAGAATTGCTTCAATCAGTACTTCAACTGGCACAGCATCACCAGGTACCTCTCTCATGTGATCAAGGCACGAATAAAGACAAGCTTGATCAATTTCACTTAGCTGATGGTTCAAAAGAGAACTGGAAGAATCTTTCAGATCTTCATAATCATACTCTTCTACAGACTCAACAACTGAAGGCTTGTCACGTAGTGAGTAAATAAATTGAGCAGCTGTTGATGGCAAAATACAATAATCATTCTCTACAGACTAACCATAGCAATCATCATCTTCAAAATCTTCATCATAGTTGTAGCCTCGGACATTCTGATGCTTGGCCATGGCAGCAAGGCAGGGTGTTTGCCACAGCACCTTCAGAAACACCTGGCTCTTCCACATGCGAACAGCACACTGGTTTCATTAAAGAGGTTCGTGGCATAAAAGTTAACTAGTGAGATCAAAATAAACACACAGACTCAATTACCTTTTTCTATCACCAGGTCCAAGACGGCTCTCACCTCTCTGGCTCACACCTCGAACCACCCAGTGGGGCAGCAAGGCTTACTCAGGGCTAGCAGGAGAGAGAGAGAGAGAGAGAGAGAGAGAGAGAGAGAGAGAGAGAGGGAGGGAGCATGCCAGGGAGTGGCCTTTTATTGGGGAACAAGAAATTCAGGGGAAAATTCCATCCAATGAAGGTCGAGGGGGGCAGCATTCCAAGGTCAGGGTCAGTGATTGGCCTCAGGGTCAGTGGTCAGTCACACCCCCACATGGACAGGCTCTCGCACCAGGAGAGGGTGGGGAAAGCTCCGACACAGTTTAGCTAGAGCGCCTCACACCCAATCCGGGAAGTGCCCAGTCACGTGTGAGAATGGCTTCCCACATGGCTTAGATACTCTTTAGGCGCCAGCTGCAGCCTGGAGTCCACTTATGCGCCATCTTGACTTCCAGCAAGCGCCTGCGCATTCACAACTGCAACCTCTCCCAAGGATCCTTTTGATATTCTAAAGAAAGTTACCAGCTCTCTTGCCCCAAGGCTATGGCTAAGTACATAGGGGCCCCGGGGCTACAGAGCTCAGTGGCAGAACATTCACTTGCCCAGTAGGCATGAGGTGCTGGTTCCATCCCTGGCACCAGAAAAAGGGGCCCCTCCCCACCAAAAGAAAAACACCACCAACAAAAACCCACTACATAATGTTCTGGGCTGGGACTTAGAGAACCTAGCTGCAAATCTTGACTTTAGTAAAAGGCAAGGTATATTCGTGTGTGTGTGTGTGTGTGTGTGTGTGTGTGTGTGTGGTGAAAAACAGAATGATGTCTACCCTCATACGCTTGTTAAGTATACAGTATGGAATATAAACTATACGCACATTGGCATGCAGAGCAGGGCTCTAGAACTTTCCATCTTGCCTGATGGAAACTCTCTACTCATTGCACAGCACCTCTGTGTCCACCTCCCTCAGCTACTGGAACCAGCACTGTAGATTCTGCTTCTGTGACTTGAATTATTTTATGCTGAGAGCCATTAGCCAAGTAGGTATGACAATTTCCTTGCCAGCATACCCCATGATGCTTACAGGAAGGACTCGTGGTAAAATGGACTTGCCTTGGACATTTTGCAGTGACATTGCATGTAAGGTGACCTTGCTCAAGGACCAGGGCGGATTCGGGTTTAGGGCGGATCAGGGTTTAGGGCTCTCCTTGGGTTTAGGGCGGTTCCAGGTTTAAGGTGTACCCTGCTGGGAATAGGGCGTATCCTGCTGCCTCAGGCGTGCCCGCTGCAGTAGTTCCCGTTGAGTTCTCACGGGATTCAGAGAGTATTTGGGCAGAGAACACGTTTGCCTCAGAACGTGTTGTAGAGGGCTGGTGTGAGTTCGGGAATAAAGAATTGCTGTTTAAATCTACAAGGCTGTGAGTGGCTCGTGATTTTGTGCCCAGCCAGACTGCGGCAATTTTAGATACCTTGTGAAAGTGAGATCATGTGCTCTTTCTGCACCTGGCTTATTTCACTTAACATCATCCAGGTTCATCCATGTTGTTGCAGATGACAAAAGTTTCTTTTCTAAAGCTCTGTGCATGTGTGACCTTTTCTTTATCTAATTGTCTTACGATAGGCACTTAGGGGTTTTCCAGCTTTACTGGTGTGTAATCAACAAATAAAAAATAGACATTTACAATATACATTATGATGATATATATATGTGCACATCGTGAAATGATTACCTCAATCAAGCTAATTAAAATCCATCACCTCACATGGTTATGTGTGTGTGTGTGTGTGTGTGTGTGTGGTGAGAACACATAAGATCTATTTTCTTAGCCAATTTTAAGTACATAATATGGCTTATTGACCATCGTCACCATGCTGTACATTGTATCTTCAGAACTTACTTATCTTAAAACTGATAGTTTGTACACTTTAAGGCTCCGTGGTAAGATCCTGTCTTTATTTTTTTAAGGGGAAATATAGAACTTTATTTTTTAACATAGTAGTTCAATTCCACCACAAAAAGGGACACCATTTTGTTTTTCATTTTTCATTTTTTCATTCAATACATACAAATTAATAAAAATACTATGTTTTGTAAAGAGACTCCTCACCACCTCCCATGGACACCTATGGGTGACTGTGTCCCGTGTTCTTGAAGCAGGCCAGCAGCCTTCACAAGGCCACCGCTTCCTACTCCAGGAGGCTGCATCTTGCTCATGCCTGCAAACACTATGCAGCATCCCCCTCCCACTCTTCCAAACTAAAGTCCTCCTACAGACATTTAATGTTTAATCATTAATTAATCATTAAACGTTTCTGAGAAGGAACAAAACTGGCCTCCACAGAAGCTCAACAAGGAGGCCCTGCACTAGGAATTGTTAACACCATGAAAAATGAGGTTTTGGTAAGAGACAAATGTCCAGCGGGCACACTCACGAAGGGAAGTGAAGAGGCTAGTGTGAAGGGAGATCTGTTGCATGTCACACCGACCATCTCCTACTTTAAAAAAACCAGACTCCTGGGGAAATGCAAACTGGAACAGGCCAGACACCGGCATCCCCACGCAACAGGTCTGTGTGTTATTGCTTTGGTGTCCCCTCCAGGTACTGTGCTGCTCAGCTTTCTGCTGTCAGAGACACCTAGGCAGCATCAAGGTCACAGACTGTCAAGGAGTGCTCCCTCTACCTGGGGCTGGACCTGCAGCCCAAGTCCATTTTGGGGGGAAAGGCACACCTCTGCACTCTGTGCCAACTAGTAGAGTCCCGTGTGACCTCAAGGGCAAAGAATAGCCCTGGCACAACCACACCATGCAGTGCAGAGCCCTGGAGTGACCCAGCTTTTAGTCTAGAAAAGAAAAACTCCTGCAGGACTCAGGAGAAAATGTCAGTAAAACTTCAAAGACCTTCCCTTGACTGCTCTGGCAGTGCACAAGCAACGGCGACAGAATGCTAGTCTCCTAAAACTGCAATCAGGAAAGCCATTAGTCTTCATGACCAGCAATAATTTTCTGTTCTGGGTCCCCATTTCTCACTGCCTGTTTGCAAAGCATCCTCAGAAATATTTCTAAGTGTGATTGTAATGCACATCAAATGAAGAGGCTCTACCTAGGCTGTAACAACCTCTGCTTGTAAAACACAAGATGAGACGTCATGGACACCTCACAGGGCATGTGGAATTGGGAGTGGAGTACAAAGTGTACCAGCCCCTTCCCCACCGTTGCCACAGGCCCCATGCCTTTGCATGAGGCAGCTGGTCTGTCCGGGCCCTCAGTGCAGGGCAAGTGCGGGAGGGAATGTGGACTGAGGGTGTCTGGGAGGTAAGACAGCCTGGTGCCCTTTCTGAATACCCCATGGGGAGGAGCACTTGGAAACCGCAAAGCTGTCCTTACGCTATGCAGGTCATGATTCCAGAAGAGAAGCCTGTTTGGGGTAGAAAGGTTAAGAAACAAGAAGTGCCATGGTTCTGCAAGCTTGCCTGTTTTGGTGGCAGCATGGGCAGCACCGTCACTGAGTGTTCTGAAGGCAGCACTGGAACTACGCCGTACTGTCCTGCCATCCGTCCGCACATACACAGCCTCAGAGACTTCTGCACTATCTGCCTGGCAATCCTGTAAAACTGCTCCCGGTCATCCCACCACATCTTGGAAGCATCCACATTAGATCCAATTTCATCGTTGGGCTCTTCCAGCATGCTCACCACTGACAGCAGGATCTTCTCCACACTCTGCACGGGGCTCCACCTCTCAGCATTGCTCTCATAGCCCATGGGGCTACCGCCTGGCGCATGGAGGATGGAGATGCAGACTCTGCCATCTGGGTAAATGTTGGGATGGAACATCTCGCAGGTGAACCTCATCTTGGGAGGACTCAGTGGGTAGTCGAGTGGGAAACTCAAGATGGCAGGAAAAACACCAAACTCAAAACAGGTATCTTCGGGGCCCATGATCAACACCTCCCATTCAAAAAAATTCTCTTCATTCATGGAGCCTCCCACAATTCCTTCTGGAAGATTCAGGGTTAGTTGCTTGTACTCGGCCATCAGCCTCTTGAGCGCTGTCCCCGCCATGTCCCAGCAGCTGCGCTGGTTGCCTCACCTCACCCGCTCCCCAACGCCAGGGTCGCTTCCAAGACCCTGTCTTTTACCCAGGGATGCTGAACCACTGAGACACATCCTTAGCCTTTTTTAATAGTTAGAGACAGGATATTGCTGAGTTTCTTAGGGTGTCACGAAGTTGCTGAGGCTGGCTTTGAACTCACAATTCTCCTGCTCATCCTCTGAGCTGCTGAGATTACAGGCATGTACCACTGCACCCACCATAAGATTCTGTCTTGAAGAGAAAGAGAGAAAAGAAAAATAGGGAGGGAAGGATGGAGAGAAAAGAAAAGAATAACAGTATTCAATCAGTGAGTTCAATTTGCTCTACTTGTCTATAGTTCAGTGCTATAGCACTTGCCTAGCATACACAAGGCCCTGGGTTCAATCCCCATCACTAAAAAAATTGCCCTGGATTCTGAGAACACTTGCTTAGAGCTGTGCTCAAGACATTTTTCATAAATTACTGGCAATGTGAGTTTTATTAAGTTTGTTTCCAAGTGAAGGACTGACCTAGAAAGCAGTAGAACCAGGGTTACAAAGCTGGGAGGCTAAGTAACATTCTGTGGTAACTTGATTATTCATGTCTCTGTCATATTCTCCTCTTTTGCAGGGGAAGAAAGGAGCTGAGGTTCTCCACTTTGCCTGCCTCACATTTCCATCTTTGAGAACTTTTGCTACAATAACTCTCCTGGGCTCTCTCCCATCCTCTCCCTTCACGTGGCAAATGAGTTGGCAAATTGGTGTAGCCAAGTGGAAGACTACTAGGAGTATATTATGGCTATCTCTCTCTCTTTCTTCTTTTTTTTTTTTTTTCATGGTTGTTGTTGGTACTGGGGATTAAACCCAGGAACACTTAACCACTGAGCTACATCCCTAGCCACCCTCTCCTTTTTAAAATTTTATTTAGAGACAGGGCCTTGCTAAGTTGTTTAGGGCCTCACTAAGTTGTTGAGGCTGGCTTTGAACTTGTGATCCTCCTGCCTCAACCTCCTGAGCCACTGGAATTATAGACATGCACCACCACACCTAGCTATGCCTACCTTTCTATTTCCTATCTTCCAATACAGTAATACTCTGTGTGTGTGTGTGTGTGTGTGTGTGTATATATATATATATATATATATATATATATATATATATATATATACACATACATATATATATGAAAGTGTACTGGGATTGAATTCAGGACCTCATTCATGCCAGGCAAGTGCTGTACCACTTACCTATATCCAAGCTCTTCACAGATATTTTTTTTTCTCTATTTCTCTCCTTTTTGTGTCTATCAATTGGTTCTGAATTTGAGAGTGGGAGAGAGAGACATTATTACTCATCACTACCCCCCACATACATCTGCCCAATCCATTTTTACTCAGACTGTGTGTCTTTCTGTCCACTTAATCTGTTCCCTATTGTCTCCTGAGTGTCTATGTGGGACTGTTCCTGAATACACTCTGATTGCACCTCTGATTGCCTAGATGCCGCCTTTGTGTGTGCACGTCTGTATAACAGGAAGTGTGTGTGGGTATTAGGCCCAAGACTCCACAAGGTCCTAAGGGGAATTGATCTGAACATTGGTGGGAAGAAGAGGAAAAGAGAATGAAGGCATGTTCCTTGAACTTGTTAAATCCCTTAAATCGGGTCACTTTTCCATAATTATAATGATTTTTGTCCTTCTCTACCAGAAGCAGGTTCTATCTGGAAAGACTGCTCAGACCCATTTATTTTCCTTTTCTTTTACTCTGAGGCCAAAGACTTCTGTCCTCTCATCTCTGTGCCAGCAGGGTCAGAAGCAGGAGAGTAGTTGCTATTTCAGAACACCTTGTGGCTCAATGATTGTTTGCAGATTGTTCACTAAACAGGGAGGTCTCATTTTTTCATAAGCAAATTATCATATTAGAGAAATTTAACCCGAGTTTTGCAGTTGTTATTTAGTGTCCTGTGACATACTTCTACAAAACTTTGGTCAATTTTACCAAGTCATCTTAATGTCATCACATCCTTGGGGAAAAATAGGGTGACTCAGGATTACAGTCTCAACTTTATAGATGAAACCAAAATTAGACTAGGTTCATTGTTTTGCTAATCATCCTTCCAATGGTTCCTTGGTAATTTGAGTGTTGGTGCATCCAGACTATTCCTAGGGCAGTTGACTCTTCAGGCAAAAGAGAACTCAGATCACTGTTCTGAAGGGTGGGGCTTAAAATCATTATATTTAAGGGGCTGGGATTGTAGCTCAATGGTAGAGCACTTGTCTAGCATGTGTGAGGTACTGGGATTGATTCTCAGCACCACATATAAATAAATAAAAAATAAAAATCCATCAACAACTAAAACAAAATTTAAAAATAATTATATTTAAGAAGCACAGTTAATTATAAATGCTATCTTATAATTAATGATTATTAATATTGACATCACCCTGAAAGGTAAACTGGAAGTAGTATTAAACTTATATATAAATATAAGCCAGGCATGTTGACACATGATTTTAATCCCAGTGACTCAGGAGCCTGAGGTAGGAGGATTGCAAGTTCAAGGCCAGTCAGAGAAAATTAATGGGACTCTGTCTCAAAATAAAAAAATAAAAAGGACTTGGCATGTAACTAAGTCATAAATCACACCTCAGTTCATCTCCCAGTTCCACAATAAATAATTAGTTATCGTAACAAATATTGCTAGCCCAGGAAAAAGTCAAAATTCCAAAATTCAAACTGAATGTCTTTCACTTATAGAGAGAGAGAGTTGGGGACTCTCTATATTCTACTTGGATAAGACAGAAAATAAGCATTGAACATTGTGACTAGGTAAATTACATAATGTTTTGCAATAAAAGTAATAGGTGCTATGGGAAAAAATAGAGCCAGGCACAGAATGCATAAGTGGTTTTTGGTGTTAGTTTACAATCTCAAGCAGTTTGCCAGGAGAGACCTAATTGAGAAAGTGACATTTGAGTAATTATTTGAAGAAGGTACAAAGGCCCCCGGCTAAGGATCAGTAAGGAAGACAGTAGGGCAGGAGCAGGTGAGCAAGGGGAAGAGTGGTTCGGAAATGAGAATGGAGACGTAAGAAGTTTGGCTGGGTTTTGTAGATTAAGGATTTCTCCAAGTCTGTATAAGGACTTGACTCCCAAACTAGATGGGACCATGCAGCCTTGTAAGCAGAGGTGTGACATGATTTTGAAAGGTTCATTCTTGAAACTAAATTGGGCCTAGATTTCAGGGCTCACAGGTAGAAAGCAGGGGCACAACAGTGGACCATTCCAGTAATATATCCAGACCACTCTGTTAGTGAAGCAGATCTCCTTAGAAATAATATCAAAACATGATCTTATGTTTTTTATTGATTTTGGTGCTGGGAATGAACACTAGGGCCTTAGACATACTAAGTGCCCAACCACTGAGCTACACCCCTAATCCCCGAAGTGTTAGTTTTTAGTCTCCACAGTTGGATCTATCAGACTATTCTACTTGGATTTCTGGGGCTCCTGTTTCTCCCCTTCTCCATTGACTTCACCCTGCCCAACAATTATCTCGACTCATTTGGATATTTCTCACAGGGAGGAGATCTGGGGCAATGATAGTTTTAGTGGAGAAGGAAATAAGAGTCTAACATGGCAGATTACATGGGAACAACAGCAAGCTCCTCCTTCCCAAATACCTATGTATCTCAGAGTGTGTTGCAGGTGGTGGGGGTGCAGTAAAGTAGGGTGGTCTCCTTGCAACGGTGTTTTTCTAATTCCTCGGGAATTCTGCCTAGGGTTAAGGGAAGACTTATGGTGAAGGACAGTTTCTTTTTATTGGTTCTTTTTAGTTATACGTAACAGTAGAATCCATTTTGATATATTTATATAAGAATGGCATATATCTTATATCTTAATTAGGACTCTATTCTTATGGATAACTCCAAAGACTCCAAAATTGTACTCCCAGTGGGGCTCCTTAAATTCAAGTTAGAATAAAGAAATCTCTGTCCTAACAATCTATGTGACCTGGTGATCCCTCAAGGATATATCCCCCCAAGGACTGGCCAGATCCTGGAATGGAGGGGAGTGATGGCCTTGAGATAATTGGATGACTCTAAGTTTTCATGAGTGAGCCAAACCCACGGAGAAGTCAGCATTCTTTAGATGTTCCATCAAGGATGTGCAAAGGTCATGGCAGATGTATGGCTGAGAAGATCTTTAATATTTTTCCTTAGCCATTTAGCTCCTGTGTTAGTTTTTATTCAGAAGATGGAATTTTATTTCATTCCCTTTTAGTGTGAGCAGGATTTTGACTTGCTTCCATTAAAAAGTATGAAAAGAAGGGTTGGGGGTTCTTGCCTACCACATGCCAAGTCCTGGGTTTGATCCCCAATACCACAAAAAATATTTGGAAAGAGGAAAAATAATTGCTATGATTTGGGTGAGGTGACCCTCAAAAGCTCCTCTGTTAATATAAGAATGTTAGGAGGTGAATTGATTGGATTGTTTGAGCTGGAACCTAATTAGCCCATTCTAGTTTGAATGGACTGATTGGGTGGTAACTGTAGATAAGTAGGGCATGGCTGAAGAAGTTGGGACACTGAGGCTGTGCCCTAGAAGGGTGCATCTTCCCTGTGGCCCTCTGTCCCACCCTCTTCTTCCTCACCACACCATGAACTGAGAACGTTTCCTATGAGGGCCCTTCCGCCATAATGCTGCCTCACTTTGGGCCCAGAGTAATGGAGTTGGTCATCTATGGGCAGAGACCTCTGAAACTGTGAGCCCCAAATAAACTTCTCCTCTAAGTTGTTCTTGTCAGGTATTTTGGTCACAGCAATGAAAAGCTGACTAAAACAGTAACTGTACAGAGAAACTCGGGAAACACCAGCATAAAGTGATAAAGGTTAACATCACTAGTAATAAATCATGTTGATATCATCTATCATTTGAAATAATGCAATAAGAAGGGCATATGACCTCTATAATTTTCATTCTCCAAATCCATAACCTCAATGTGTTCATAATAGAACATCAGACAAACTCAAAGTGAGGGACACTCTATAGTATACATGACTATTGTCAAGGTCATAAAAGATGAGCTACACAGATTAGGAGAGACTAGGGAAACATGACAGCTAGATGCAATATGATATTCTGGATTGGATGCTGGAACAGAAAAAAGGTCAGAGTACAGTAAAGGATCAACCTTACTCAATAAAGTTTTGGCCCATTTCCTTGGCTCCTAGGAGATAACCTCTAAGTCCTTGCAATGTCCTGTCTTGTGTCTTTGATTACATAGGGACCTTAAGCCATGCAGTATCAGCTTAACCTCTGGAAGGGCTGGAGATTAAAGTCAACCATGCAGGCACTCATCCATGTCTATGATCAACTCTTTAAAAACTCTGGACATCAAGAATCAGGTAAGCTACCTGATTGGCAGTATTCCATGTATGACAATGCATAATTGTTGGTAGAAATAAGTGCTATTTTCATGAGTCTGTTGGGAAAGTACATTTGGAAGCTTCATGCTTGGTCTCTCCTAGATGGCCCTATGTGTCTTGCTGCTTCCAGGTTGTCTATGCAGGAAGTGAGTGTAGAGTGGCTTTTCAAAATTCCGTGAGTTCTAGTAACAGTGGTCTTAGGGGCCTCTGAAACTTGCAGTTAGTAATGAAATAACTGGAAAGATCTCCATACAGTCTGTAATTTAGTTACAATAATTGAAAATTTTGATAAAATTGACCAGGTCTATGTGTAATGTTAAACTACAGGAAGATGAGTGATAGGTATATAGAAACATTGTTATCTTTATAAATTTTTTCAAAGTTTAAAATCACATATATATATATGTGTGTGTGTGTGTGTGTGTGTGTGTATATATATATGACACACTATACGTAGATAGTGTATATATATGTGTGCGCGCGCGCGTGTGTGTATATATATATATATATATATATATATATATATATATATAGTATGTGTATATGAATGTATATACTTGCTAAAACTGGTCAAAAGGAATATGCAGTGGCTATAATATATAAAAATTTTATTAGGACAAAATCATTTCATAATGACAAACGTATGTACTCAACAAGAGGACATAATAATCCTATATTCTTGTGTACCCAATAACAGAGCTTCAAATATAGGCAAAATATAAACTTGTGTAACTTAAGGGAGGAATAGACAAAAGCACAATTTTAGTTAGAGAATTCAGTACCTCTCCTTTAATAATTGATGGAATTAATATATATCAATTGATATGTCTACCAGAGACTAGAATCATACTATCAAGGATCTTAATTCACAATTATACATCATGTCACACAACCATAGCAGAATATACATTATATACAAGTACACATGAAACTTCATCAACACAGACCATATTCAGGCTGTAAAGTAAGTCTCAATTAATTTATAAGTATACAAGTCACACAAAGTGTTTTTTCTACAGTGGGATTAAATTAGAAATCATAAGGAAATACATGTAGAAGATTCTCAAATGTTTGGACATTGGATAAAACAGATATGAATAATGTATGGTACACAGAAGAAATCCCAAGTTAAGAAGTTTTTGGAATGAATGAAATGTAAAAACAACAAATCAAAAGATATGTGATACCACTAAAGATAGAGGATAGTTTCTATAACTAAAGATTTGCACTACAAAAGAAGAAAAGCCTCAAATTAATGTCCTTAGCCTCAATCATACAAACTGTAAAAAGAGCAGATTTAACCCAAAATAAGTAGAAAAATAAATAAGGGGAAAAAAGCATAAATCAATAAAACTTCAAACAGAAAATAGAGAAAAATCAGAAAACTCCAAACAGAAAAAAACAATAGAGAAAAAAATCGGTGGCAGCAAAAACTGGTTATTTGAAAAAATAACCAAAATTGATTAAAATGCATATTGATTTACCAGGAGAAAATGATAGAAGATGCAAATTACCAATATCAAGAAAGAAAGCAGGACTGGTCATGGTGGCACATGCCTTTAATTCCAATAACTCTGGAGTATAAAGCAGGAGGATCGCAAGTTCAAAGCCAGCCTCTTAGGGAGGCCCTAAGCATCTTTTTAAAAAATATTTTTAGTTGTAGGTGGACACAATAACCTTTATTTTATTTTTATGCGGTGCTTAGGATCAAACCCAGTGCCTCATGCATGCTTGGCAAGCTCTCTACCACAAGCCACAACCCCGGCCCGGCCCTAAGCATCTTACTGAGAGTCTCTCTTCAAATAAAAAATGTAAAAATGGGCTGGGGATGTGGATCCATAGATAAGCACTCCTGGGTTCAAACACAGGTACCACCAAAAAAAAACAAAAAAGTGTTGAGAGCCACAGCCGAAGGGGCCCCAGCAAACTTCCAGCTGCCAGCTGATGATTGGCTCACAGCAGCCCCAGCAAACTTCTAGCTGCCAGCTGATTGGCTCCTCTGTGGTGATGCTCATTGGGCTGTTTCCCCGCCCTTTCAGACCACGGAGCTGCTCATTGGGGGACT
This sequence comes from Callospermophilus lateralis, assembly GCF_048772815.1. Taxonomy (NCBI): domain Eukaryota; kingdom Metazoa; phylum Chordata; class Mammalia; order Rodentia; family Sciuridae; genus Callospermophilus; species Callospermophilus lateralis. The sequence continues at coordinate 33,613,721 of NC_135325.1, read as the reverse complement.
TTTTTTGGCTCTGCCCATGCGACCCAGCCAATCGGCCTCAAGAGCAGGAGGGGTGGGGGAGGTTGAGAGGCTTGTGGGAAGCCGGTGGTGGCAGTTGGGCTCTGAGGGAATTCCTGAAGAGCTGTGTGGTGTGGTGTGTGTGTTCTAAAAATAAAGTTCGTTTCTTTTGACAAGTGGCTCCTGAATTGTGCCCAGCCAGACTGCGGCAAAAAAGCATGAGAGCAGGGACACCACTACAGATAAAAAGGGAATGTGAGGTACAACTTTATGCTCCCAAATCAAACAACTTATATAAAATAGACAATTTGTGGAAAAATATAAGCTATCAAAGCTAAATGAAGGGGGCTGGGGTGTGGCTCAGTGGTAAAGCACTTGCCTGGTGTATGTGAGGCCCTGAATTCAAGCCTCAGCACCACATATAAATAAATAAATAAGTAAAAGATCCATTGATAACTAAAAAAAATATTTTTTAAAAAAGGTAAATGAAGGGCTGGGGATATAGCTCTATTGGTAGAGTGCTTGCCTCACATGCATAAGGCCCTGGTTCAATCTTTAGTAACACACACACACACACACACAAAAGCTAAATGAAAAAGAAAGGGAAACCTGAATAGCTTTATATGACTATTAAAAAATAATTGCCTTTGTCACTATAAGCTTTCTCCCAAAAGATTATAAGACCAGATGGCTTCACTGGAAGTTGTATTAAACATTAAGTAAAGACAGACATAATACTACTTGTATACAAATCCTTGCAGAACAGGGACCACTTCCCAACTCATTCTATGAATCTTGCATTATCCTGATAACAAAAACAGACAAAGAAATAGAAATTTACATAATATCCCATATGTGTTAGTCAGCTTTTTGACACCGTGAACAAATAATAATAATAATAAATGGCGGGGTGTGGTGGCGCACCTGTAATCCCAGCAGCTCAGGAGGTTGAGGCAGAAGGATCACGAGTTCAAAGCCAGCCTCAGCAAGGGGGAGGCATAAGCAACTCAGTGAGACCCTGTCTCTAATAAAATGGGGATGTGGCTCAGTGGTTGAGTGCCCCTGAATTCAATCCCTGGTACAAAAAAAAAATAAAAAAAGAACAAATGGGGGGCTGTGGATGTGGCTCAAGCGGTAGCGCGCTCACCTGGCATGCGTGCGGCCCGGGTTCAATCCTCAGCACCACGTACAAACAAAGATGTTGTGTCCGCCGAAAACTAAAAAATAAATACTAAAATTCTCTCTCTCTCTCTCTCTCTCTCTCTCTCTTAAAAAAAAAAAAGAACAAATGGGCTAAGGAACTGAACAGACACTTCACAGAAGAAATATAATACAACAACATGAAAAAATATTCATCACCTCTAGCAATTAGAGAAATACAAATCACAACTAAGATTTTATCTCATTCCAGTCAGAATGACAGTTATCAAGAATACAAGAACAATAAGTGTTGGTGAGGATGTGGGGGAAAAGGTACACTCATGCATTGCTGGTGGGACTGAAAATTGGTGCAACCAATATGGAGAGTAGTATGGCGATTCCTCAGAAAATTTGGAATAGAACCACCATTTGACCTAGTTATCCCACTCCTCGGCTTATACACAAAGGACTTAAAATTGGTATATTACAGTGATGCAGCCATATCAATGTTTATAGCATCTCAATTCACAATAGCTAAACTATGAAACTAACCTAAATGCCCTTCAACAGATGAATAGATAAAGAAAATGTGGTACATATACACAATGGAATATTACAAAGTCTTAAAGAAGAATGAAATTACAGCATTTGCAACAAATGGATGGAGCTGGAGAACATCATGCTAAGTGAAATAAGCCAAACTCCCCCAAACCAAAGGCCAAATGTTTTCTCTGATAAGTGGATTCTGATCCATAATGGGTGTGGGGTAGGAAAGAATGAAGGAACTTTGGATTAGGCAGAGGGGAGTGAGGGAAGAGAAGAGGATGTGAGGATGGGAGGGACGGTGGAATGAGTTGGACGTTATTACCCTATATACATGTATTATTACGCTACTGGTGAGACTCTGCAGTATGTATAGCCAGAGGAAGAAGTTGTGCTTCATTTGTATACAATATGTCAAAATTCCTTCCAATGTCATGTGTAACTAATTAGAAAAAAATTTTTAAAAAAGAACAATCTAGACAGAGAAATGTTTACTTTGGGCCCATGGTTTCAGATATTCAGTCCATGGTCAGTCTGATCCATTGCTCTGGGCATAAGTAAGGCAAAATATCATGGCAAAGGGCATACTGGAGGAAAGCTGCTCAGCTCATAGAATCCAGAAAAAGAGAAAGAGAGGGGGAAGCCAGGAAGAAAAGATCCACAAGGGCATGCCCCCAATGACTTGCTTCCTCTAGCTGTGCCCCACTTGCCTATAGTTACCACCCAGAAATTGAACAGACAAACCAAAACAGAAAAATCATATGATCATTTCAAAAGATGGAGAAAAAGCATTTAACAAAATTCAACACCTATTTCTGATTTAAAAACAAAAACAAAAAACAGGGATGTTGTGTTTTGGTTCACCAGTAGAGTGCTTACCCAGCATGTGCGAGGTGCTGGGTTCGATCCTCAGCACCAAATAAAATAAATAAATAAAATAAAGGTATAAAAAATACAAATACAAATAAAAATACAGATAGAGGCAAGTCATCAACCTAATAAAGAGCATATATGAAAAGCCTACATCTATCAATATCATACTCTTTTGAGATAAGAAAAAGGCAAATATATCCACTCTGTTCAGTTCTATTCAACACTATACTGTAGGTTTTAGTCCATGAAATAATACAAGAAAAGAAGTAAAGGCACCTATAGTGGAAAGAAGTGAAACTAGCACTTTTCACAGATGACTTGATTGTCTATGTAGAAAAGTTTACAGAATCTACATAAAAATGTACTAGAAGTAATAAATGCGTTTTGCAAAGTTATGTGATAGAAAATCAACATACAGATGTCAACTGTATTTCTATATGGTAGGAAAGAACTACTGGAAATTGGAATTTTAAAATAACTAATAGCATTTAAAATAGCATAGACATATAAGATGTTTATGGATATATTTGACAAAATGTGTGTAAGAATTATATTCTAGAAAACTACAAACACTACCGAAAGATCAAATAAATGGAAAGATAACTTGTTAATGGATATAAAAACTCAGTACTAAGATATCAATTCTTTTCATATAGGTATATGGATTTGGTTCAATCTAAATCAAAATCCCAGGTTTTTCATGGTAAAAATAAACAAGTTGATTCTAAAATTTATATAGAAATCCAAAAGATTTTGAACAGCCAAAATGATTGTGGAAAAGAATAACATTGGGGGTTGGGGTTATGACTCAGTGGTAGAGTGCTTGCACGTGTTCAATCCTCAGCACCACATAAGACAACAAAATATTTTTTTAAAAAAAGAATAACATTGAAAGATTTACACTGTCTGACTTCATGTCTTAATAGAAAGCTACAGCAATCACTAATCCTATGGCAATACAGAGGCTACAGAAAAGTCAATTGAAGTCAATTTGGCATTATAATAGGCAAAAAAAATCACAGAAATACTTCCAGATGTTTTATAGAAGTGCCAAGACAATTCAATGTATTATCTTGTTTCAACAAATGGTACTGGAAGGACTGGGTTTGTAACTCAGCGGTAGAGTGCTTGATTAGCATGTATAAGGCCCTGGATTCCATTGCCAGCACTGCAAAACAATCACACACACACACACACACACACACACACACACACACACACACAAAATGGTGCTGAAACGACTGGACAGCCATATGGGAAAAAAAATGGACCTCTTTCAGAAAGGATTTATATCATAAAAAATTAAATAAAAATGTTTCAGAGAACCAAATATAAGAGCCAATATCATAAAACTTTTAGAAGAAGGTACAGTATAAATCTTACTGACATTTGATATTCAAAACTTTCTTGGCCAGGAAGCAAAAAGTACAAACCATAAAAGAAAACAGAAAATATACTAGTGGTATATATCAATATCACTAATCATCAGGGAAATTTAAACAAAAAGTAAAATTAAATATTATTTCACCTCAGTTAGAATGACTATAATAAAAAAGACAAGAAATGACAAATGCTGATTACGGGGTAGAGAAAAGGGAACTCTCATACACTATTAGGGGGAATATAAATTAGTACAGCTATCACAGAAAACCATAGGTGGTTTCTCAAAAACTTAAAAGTAGAACTATCATATGATCCAGCAATCTCACTACTGGATATATATCCAAATGAAATAAGAGGAGTATATCAGAAGAATGTCTGCACTCCCATACTTATTACAGCACTATTCACACTAGCCAAGATATATGAATGGATTTTTAAAAATCTTGTATATATACACAATGTAATACTATTCAGAGATTAAACAAGGGACAAAAATTCTGTCATTTGTGGCAGCATGTATAGATCTGGAAAGCATAATGCTAAATGAAATGATCCAGACACAGAAAGACAAATACCACATTATCTCACTCGTTTTTAATCTAAAAAAAACTGAGCTCATAGAAGTAGATAGCAGAATAGTGGTTAACAGAGGTTGGGGAATGTAGGGGAGAAGGGGTGATTGTGAGACATTGCTCAATGGGTACAAAGTCATAGACTAGAGGAATAATTTCTGGTGTTCTATTACACAGAAGGGTAATTATTTTGAACAACATTGTACTGTAGGACTTAAAATAGCTAGAAGAGAGATCTCTGAATATACTCATCATAAAGAAATGATAAATGGGGGCTGGGGCTGTAGTTCCATGGATGAGCACTTGCCTGGCATGAGTGAGGCACTGGGTTCGATCCTCTGCACCACATAAAAATAAATAAATAAAATAAAGATAGTGTGCACATCTAAAACCAAAAAAAAAATTTTAAATGAAATAATAAATGTTTGAGATGATGGATAATATAAGTATCCTGAGTTGATCAATGAACAATGTATAAATGTACTAAAACATCACACTGTACCCCATGAAGATATATAATTAATATGTTAATAAAAATGAATTAGACTAAAATTAAAATATTTTGCTCTTATTTAATTTAAAAGGCAAATGTGGGAGAAAATGTTTGCAAAGTATATATCCCACAAAAGACTTATAACTAGGATATATAAAGAATGTTTATAGGGGCTGGTGCTGTAGCTCAGTGATAGAGCATTTGTTTGTTTGGTTGGGTTTTTTTTGCTTACCATGTGTGGGGCACTGGGTTTGATCCTCAGCACAACATAAAAATAAGTAAAATAAATAAATAAAGGTATTGTGTCTATCTGTAACTAAAAAAATATTTTTGGAAACGATGCTTACAGGCTGGAGATATAGCTCAGTTAGTCAAGTGCCTGCCTTGCATACACAAGGCCCTGGGTTCAATCCCCAGCACCTCAAAAAAAAAAAAAAAAAAAAGGAATGCTTACAACTCAATAAGACAACCATTTATTTATCTATCTACTTATTTATTTATTTTGGTATTACGGATTGAAACTGAAAGTGCTTTACCACTGCTAAATTGCTTGGGGAAAGAAATGCAAGTGTCATAGAAGTTAGCATTTCAGGCTTCATGTTATATGTTTATTAATGTTTTTTATACCATGTTATTTTTAAAATAAATGCCACATGATTCTGCTAAAAAAATAAAAAACAAATTTCTCGGGGCCTTGCTAAGTTGCTGAGACTGACTTTAAACTTGCTATCCTCCTGCTTCGGCCTCCCCAGCTGCCAGGATTATAGGCATGTGCCACCATGCCAGTAAGATGATCCATTTTAAAAATGGACAGATAACTGGGCATGATGCTACATGCCTGTAGTTCCAGCTACTCAGGAGACTGAGGCAGGATTACTTAAGCCCAAGTTAAAGACCAGCGGGATAACATAGTCTGACTCCATCTAAAAAATGGGCAAAATATTTTAGAAGATACATTAACCAAGATGACATACAGATAGCAAATAAACATATGAAAAGACGCTCAATAACATTAGTTATTAGAGAAGTATAAATTAAAACCAAAGTTGGACAACACTACAGTTCTACTACAATGGCTAAAATAATAATAACAACAACAACAACAAAAGAATAATAATTTTATCCAATGAGGGCAAAGATATGCACCACTGAAACACTTTTGTGTTTAAATATAAAATGGGGGGCTGGGGCTAGGGCTCAGCAGTAGCGCCGTTGCCTGGCATGTGTGAAGTACTGGATTCAGTTCTCAGCACCACATATAATAAAAAATAAATAAATAAAGGTCTATCAACAACTAAAAATCTATTTAAAGAAAGAAATGTAAAATGATACTTTGGAAAACAGTTTGCAATTTCTCAAATCATTAAGTATATACCCACCACATGACCAAGCCATCCACACCTAGGCATTTATGCAACATAAATGAAAATGATAGCCAAACAGACTTATATGAAAATGTTCATATTAATTTTAATTGTAATAGTTAGAAACAAGATAACCAATTGCCACCAATACATAAATGGATAAACAAATTTTGGTACATCCATACAATGTAATACCATTTAGCAATAAAAAAGCAATGAATAAGGATACAAATAACAACACAAATGAATCTCAAAATAATTATCTTGCTGAACAAAGTCAAACAAGAGTGCTTACCATATAATTTTATTTATATAAAATTACAGAAAATGCAAACTAGTCTATAATGACAGAAAATAGATCAATGGTTGCCTAGGGATGGGGAAAAGGGAATAGAGAAAGAAGGACTAGATGACAAAAAGGCATAAGAAACTTGTTGTGGGAGTGGATATATTCATTTTTATTGTAGTGATGAAAGGTGCACACATCAAAACTCATCAAATTGTATACTTTAAACAAGTGCCATTTAGTATATGCTAATTAAACCATAATAAAGCTGTAAAATATATTTTAGAGACAATGGAAGGAAACTGAAAATGAATTGGACATGAGACATTATCAAATTAGATTGATATGATATTCCAGTTTTGGGGAGAACATAATTATTTTTAGGACATGGATGCTCAATTATTTAGGGGTATAATGTTACAATGTCTACAACTTACTATCAATATTTCAGGAAAATTTTATATATACATTGTTAAACCTAGATGAAAGTTATATGGATGTTTATTGTACAGTTATTTTAATATTTCTACATGATTAAAATGTGAAAGAAAATGCTATTATATTGTTTTATTGCCCATCCTCTTCTTCAAATAGAGACATTATTTTTACTACCCTGGAATGTTACCAAATCTACTCTGGGAATGTCTCTAGAAAGAAAAGAGACATTCTCTTATCTCCACTATCTTGAAATGTAAATAAATCTGAACAAATTGGTTGTTAAAGTATAAACATTAATAACTTCATACAGAATTATCTCCTAATAGGAGGCTAGAGTCAATCACACTAATCCAAGAAGAATAGTGATATGAAATGAACATGGAGTGGTACAAAATAAATGTAGAAGATGACAAAGCTATCTTACATAATTGACATCCCTTTAAGAGAAAAAAAATGGATCAGATAAAAAGTTATGCAAAATAAAACTTTCATGAAATTAATAACCATAATGTCTTACTATAACCCAGGTAAAATTAATACAAAAGATCAGGATTTATGGGTGTGGCGGTGCACTCTTGTATTCCCAGTGACTTTGGAGGCTGAAGCAGGAGGATTACAGGTTTGAGGCCAGCATCAGCAATTTGGCAAGACCCTGTCTCAAAATGAAAACTAAAAAGGACTGGGAATGTAGCTCAGCAGTAGTGTGCCTCTGGGTTAAATCCTTGGTGCAAAAAATAAATCAGGACCAAGATACGTGCTTCCATAAAACTTAATTTCAGGGCTGGGGTTGTAGCTCGGTGGTAGAGTACTTGCCTAGCATGTGTGAGGTACTGGGTTCAATTCTCAGCACCGCATATAAATAAAAAAAGGTCCATCAACAACTAAAAAATATTAAAAAAAAAGAACTCAAAAATAAAAAAAGTATCATATGGCAGAAAGGCACATCATATAATGTACAAGGAAAAAAAGAGCAAGTTTGTCTAAGACTTCTCACTGGCATCACTCAATTTTAGAACAACACCTATCAAGTTCAAGTTCTCAGGAAAAGAAAGTGTAACTATCAATTGGGAAAGCATAATCAATATTAATATTATGGAATAAGGGTTTTTTTCATTTTTGGTGGTGCCAAGGATTGAACCCAGGGCCTCAACCATGTTAGGGACGCACTTTGCCACTGAGCTATATCCCTGTTGTGGAATAAGGAATTTTAAAATATTAATTAGGCCATGCATAATTTATAGGAGTATCTGGGAGTATAACGCTAAGAAGAGGGGGCTGAGGTTGTGGCTCAGTGGTAGAACGCTTGCCTAGCATGCATGAGGCCCTGGGTTCAATCCTCAGACCACATATAAATAAATAAAGGTTCATTGACAATTTAAAAAAATTTAAAAAAGATAAGAAGAGGGGGGCTGGAAGGTTCTAGAAACCATTGGATTGGGTGGGCTAATCAGAGCTTTCAGGAATATCTGAGGAGCTAGAACATCTAGTTACTGAAGTGGGACTGTGAATGGGAAGTGATAAAATCTATAAGAAGCTATTCCCTTTGTGGGTCTGCACCCAAGAAGCTGGTGGTGGGCCTGGGGCCACTGTCAGCAGCACTGAGATGGAAAGAAGGGCTGGATATAGAGTGGAAGAGTGAGGAAAAAAGAAAACTTGCTGGATACTTCAGCATCTGACCTTCAATGAATATAATTTCAAAGACTTTTAGAGGGGAAGTTGCTCCTTCCTTTTGTCCTCCCAAGTCTCATATAAATTCTACTTCTTGCCAACCCTCATTTCTCAGTTTAACACAGACAACACAGAGCAATCCAGCCCAATGACCTAGTATTTTTTCTACCAGAAGTCACTTTATGATGAATTCAGAAATTCCTTCAGGTTTCCTCAATTGCTTTCCTTAAATTCATTTCCAAAATAGCACTCATCCAAGTCAACAATGGCCTATCTGTTACAAAATCAGCAACTTTCCACTCTCATATAACCTGACTTCCATTCTGGACATATCCTCCATTGAAACATATCTTGGAAACACTCTTCTGTGAGCTCCTTTCTCACTTGGCATGTTTTGACCTCTCTGGGTGCTCCTTCTCATTATCTACTACAGATAGATCCATCTTGGCCTATTCCTCAAATGTTGATCACATAAGCCTTAGTCTGAGGCTTGCGTTTTGCTTTCACAAAACCACATTTCTCTTCAAATAGTTGGATGAGATTTAAATGTCATAGACATTCTCAAATCCCACTGCTTTCCCAAGCACAGGAAGTCGTATGGAGATCTAAGCAAATACAGTAATGGAGATGTATCTAATAGTCATTAAGAACCTCTCTCCATACAAAGTTCTAAGTGCCTTACACAAATAAATCCATTAACTTCTTGATATAAGTTGAATTGTGTCCTCCTAAAAGGATATGTGGAAATCATAACCCCCAGTACCTCAGAACATAACCTTATTTGGAAATAGTCTTTACAGAGGCTATCAGATTAAAAAGAAGTTATTAGGGTAGGAACTAATCTGATATACTGGTATTCTTACAAAAAAGGAAAATTTAGACACAGAGACAGATGCATGAAGACCTCAGGGAGAAATCAGCCATATCAATGGACTGATGCATCCACAAGCAAAGTAACACACAAAACAACCAGCAGTTAGAAAAGAGGCATAGAATAGTCCCTTCCCTACCATTTTCATAGGTTACAACAGGGCCCTAATGACACCTTGATTTTGGACTTCTAGCCTCCAGAACTGTGTGTAATAAAGTTCTGTTGGTTTAGGCCATTCTTTTCCTGGTACTTTGTAAAGCAGTCCCAGGAAAAGAGTATACTTCGTAGTGAAATCTAAGATAGGTAACTAGTGTGAACATCTTTATAGTTGAAAAAATCAGGAAAGAGAAGTTAACTAACCTGTCAAGGTTACACAGCTAAAAATTGGTAAAGCCAGGACTGATAACTCTGGCATGAGCCCAGGCAAGCTATTTCTTCACACGTGTGTGTATGGTGGATCAAAACCAGGGTCTCACATATGATAGTCAAGTGCTCTACCACTGTGCTACATCCCCAGCCCAACTCCTTAATATTCTTAGTAACATTTTCCTAATGACAAAAATTTGAAGAAATTTTAATATGCAAATAATGGCATAGATTCTTGCATAGCCACCCCACAAACTATCATATAACCATTCAAAAGAAAATTGTTGAGCAATAAAGCAAGATCCAGAGATAGTAGTATGCATCAAAGAAGAAAGCAATCCTTATATAGTTTCTATATGATTATAAGCATACTCACATATGTACATCTATACAGGTTTATTAGCAAGACTAAAACATGGAAGTGCTCATAGTAGTTGATTAGTATTGGTTATCTGTTGGGGAAGAATAGTGGAGGATAAAATTCACTGAATAGTAAATTTATCAGCTAGGTTTTTTTTCTAGGTAACAAGCCACACAAACTTAGAGACTTAAAATAAACATTGTAATCCATTATTCTGTTAGTTGTCTGGGATGGGTGGAGTAGATGGCAGAGCCTTCCTTGTCTGGGCCAATATATTACTAACCTATGACTATGTAACAAATCACCGTAACATTTGTCAGCTTAAAACAACATTTGTTAACTCACAATTTCTGTGGGTCCCCTTCAGGTATGGCTCAGAAGTATGCCTGTGGCTGAAGATTTCTCATGAGGTTAGTAAAGCTATCTGGCTTGAAGGTCCCGCCTGAAGGCAACACTGGGGAAGGATATCCTCTCAAATTCACTCACATGGGCCTTTGTAAAGGGCTGCTTAATGAGATGGCAGCTGTCTTCCCCTAGGATGAGCCATCTGAGAGATTAAAGGAGCACCCAAAACAGAAGCCACAGTCTTTTTGTAACCTAATCTTGGAAGTGACATCCATTACCTCCGCCTTATTCTAGAACCAAGTCACTAAATCTAGGAGAGAGAATTATACAAGAGTATGAATACCAGGAGTGAGGGATCATTCAGGATCAGCTCAGAGACTGCGAACCACAGTTACCTTGATCAGAGATACCTGGCTGGGATGTCTTCATTTACATATTTGGTAGTTGAAAATCTGGTTGGTCGAGCTGCCTCAGTTGGGATGAATCATATCTGCTCCATCACTGCTCCAAGTGGTCTGTCATTTTCCAACTTCATAGTCCCTGCCTTTTCACACATGGGCTTAGGGTTCCAAAGAGCAGCAAGAGTGGGCAAACTTCAATGTGCAAACACTTCTTATGAGTTCTTGTGTCATATTTGCTAATGTTCCATTATCCAAAGAAATGGACAATTTTAATAAACTGTTAAAGGCTGAGTGGGATAGTGAGAATATAGAACCCCTGAGAGCTGTAGACCTAAGGGCTGTTGGCTTCCACCTGCAGGCTCTTCACCACAGACCTCCACTGGGTGCTCATAAGAAACACTAGTAGTAGAGTGGAAAAGTAGAAAAGGCATCCTTTCATGGGGTATGCCAGTAGGGGGATGGGTGCTGATACAAAAATGATACAAAATCCCAAGGGACACTATTCTATCAAACAAAAACCTTAAGCCATTTAGTGCAGTGCAGCAAACCCTGTCACTCTCAGGATACAGGTGAAGATCCACTGTGACTAGAGGAAAGGAAAAGAAAAAAAAATCTACCCATGATGGAATGGGAGGAAATTATCTTGGGCCAGACAATAAAATACCTCTTACCAGTGGAAGAGGGGCAGGATCACTGGGAAAAAAAAATGTTAAGACCCAGGGACATAGGACAACTTCTGTGTCCCATACCAAGTTAGCAAGAACCGAGTAACAGCAGCAATCTAAGTGGGCACAGTAATGCATGCCTGTAATTCCAGTAACTTGGGAGGCTGAGGCAGGAGGATCATAAGTTTAAAGCTAGCCCAGGCAACAGAGAGACACTTTCTGCCCCCCACCCCCAATTAAAAGGGCTGGGGATATACCTCAAGGGTAAAGTGCCCCTGGGTTCATCCCCAGTTCAAACAAACAAACAAAAAACCCAGATATCAACTACTAAGAGAGAGATACAAGAATATAGAGAGACTATCACTGAGATGCAGAAACCCAGGAAAGGCCTAAAGGCAAGTACAGTCCAGGAACGTTGGGAAAAATTCTCTGGAAAACCAGTGTCTACTTCAAATACAAGGTAACATTACAGGAATTTGAAGTCTGTGTTAACTAAAATTCACAATAGCAACAACAAAACCAAAACCCTACCTGACCACTGACTGGATCAACTCAATGCTGCCATGCTAATGGCCTATCTATTAGAAGAGCAGCCATGTCTATTTCCAGGAATAAATACTTTTCATTTCAGTTTACATTGCCCTACACACAACATCCAACTTTCAGCTAAAACTTGTAGATGCAAAACAGCAATAGAAAGGAACCCACTGTCAAAAGACCGGAACTCGTTTGGCTGACTTACTGGAACTATCAGGCAGAGAACTTAAAATAAATTTGGCTAAAATATATTAAAGGGTATTCCCATAAAATTTGTCTACTGAAATCCTTATCCCCAATGGGATGGTATCAGGAGGTGGGGCCACTGAGAGGTAGGTAAGTCATGAGGGTGGAGACCTCACAAATGGGATTCATGCCCTTATATAAAGGACCCCAGAGAGCTTTCTAGTGAGGATATGAAAATCAGAAGCCAAGTAAGGATACAATGAGAACCTGGTAGTTTACAATCCAGAAAAAGATCCTCACCAGAACCTGATCATATTGGTACCTGATCTCAGACTTCTAGCCTCCAGAACTGTGAAAAATGATTTTCTGTTGTTTATAAGCCATCCAGTCTATAGTACTTTGTTACAGTAGTCCAAACTATGGAAATAGTGGAAAATGGGAACAACTGAATGAACAATTGGGGAAGTTTAGCAGAAATATAAATGATATAAAAGTCAAGTGGAAATAGTAAATATAAAAAATAAAACATAACTGAAAAATGCTTTGAACAGGTTCATCAGTAGACCTGACAGAGCCAGGATGCTGGGAAATCAGTGTTCTTGAAGATAAATTAATGTAAATTATTCCAAATGAAATGCAAAGAAAAATAAAAGCTGAAAAGGACACACACATAGAGATGGGAAACGTGTAGCATTTTTGTAACACAGTGTATGTTCTGATGACAAATTATTCACATTATCACCCCATGCAAAACATGATCACTCCCATTCCAGGATCTCTAAATATCCCATCCCAAATGATGGTATCAGGTTTAAATCCAGGATTCCAAGTTTTCTATACCAGGTTCACATGTGGCCGAAGCTCTTTGAATACAGTTTCTCAGTTTCTTGATCCTGTGAGCTAAATGACAAGTTATTTGACATGCCTCTCTCAAACACACACTTAAGATATATATGGGGAGAAAGAGACTAACTGCAATAGGTACTCCCATTCAGCCAGGAGAGCAATAAGAGGCATGTGTCAGTCACTGTTCCATAACAATTCTGAAATACCACAGAGAAAATGTCAGGTCCCCTTGCTCCAGGGGCAGATAGTGTTTTTTTTTATTAGGGCAAGTTTTTCCTGGAAATGGCTTTCCAGTCCATTTTAATACACTGTTCTTGGGCCTTCCCTCTGAGACATCCTTCAGTTCCCATAAGAAATAGTCCACACTTGTAGCTGAGTAACATTGTTGTCTTGCATCCAGTTCACAGAAGTTAGGGATTTTCCAGAGGCCATTTTTTTCATTTTGAATTGTTTCAGTTCCTTTAAGGCCATTACGGAGGTAGTTCCACAGGTAAAACTCAATTAAAAACTATGAGTTTCCTATGAATCTGTTCAGATCAACTCTATGCCCCAAACGCCACATCAGTAATTCTTTTTAGAGAAGCTTCTTTCTACTTAGAGCAGTGTCAGGCTACTGTGGAATCGTGTCACCAAGATTTTTGGACACCCATTGTTTCACTGAGAGCACCAAAAGAATACAATATTTCAAACATTGTAATAAGGAGTTTTACAGACATACGCATGACTTGATATTTACCCTACAGCCATTTTGTATCTTGAGAATATTTTCATGGCTAAAGAGCTAAAGTTATTTCCCAAAACAGCTGCTTGCCAGGGGAACAAGTATTCCTTTAATTCATTTCTATCATTCTGTACCTTATCATATGTGGTTAAAATCAGCAAACTGACAACCATATTCCATGGCAGATCTCTTAGTCAGATCCACAAGTTCATTTGGTACCTTCTCTATAGTCCCACAGAGCATGGTGATGATTTGCTATTTTTTCCTTTCTAATAGGTTGTCATTTTCCCAGATTTTGCAAACAGATTTCCTCATTTTTCTCCAGTCTCTATTAGCTTCTCAGGCCCAAAGCCAATGCCATATTATATTTGGGTATAATACAATTCACACACATATACTTTTAAGTATTATTTAGCATTTGATATGCAACAAACTACCCCAAAATATAGTTGCCTAAAACAATGATCACTTGTTTAACTCAAAATTCTGCAGGTTGGCTGGTATAACTGACATGGCAATTTTGGGCTGGGCTGGTTTGGCTGGGGACATAGGCTTATGATGGACTCATTTCCAAGCCCATAGGTAAATTGATCTATGGGGCATCAGCTAAGCTGGCTCACCTCTGTTCTGTGTGGCTTCTCATCCCACAGTAGGGCATCTGTGCTTCTTAACATTGAGATCTCAGGATTCCAAAGAGCAGCACAAAAGGGTAAGCCTCAAGGCAGGCTTTCACACTTCTCCAGCCTCTTCTTGAATCTCTTTGCTAATGTCCATTGGCCAAAGCAAATCACATGGCCAAGTTGAAAGTCAAGGAGCAACGGCAGATAAGAAGTACTTTGTGTTAGCTTTTTGTTGCTATAAACAAAATAACTGACAAAACCAATCTAGAGGAGGAAAAGTTTACTTCCGGCTCATGGTTTCCAAGGTTCTGTCTGTGGTCAGCCACTTCCATCACTCTGGGCCTGTGGTGAGGTGTAGCATAATGACTAAAGACTGCCCTGGAGGAAAGCTATCAGCTCATAGTGATCAGGAAGCAGAGAGAAAGGGGGGAAGGGGCTGCAGGGAAGACGAACTTTCCAGGTCATACCCCCAGTGACCCACCTCTTTGAGCCATGCCCTACCTACATACAGCTATCACCCAGTTAGTCCATTCAAACTAGGATGGGCTGGTCAGGTTATAGCTCTCATAATCTAATCATTTCACCTCTGAACATTCTTGCAGTTAACACAGGGGCTTTTAGGGGATACTTCATATCCAAGCTATAACATACATAATAAAAGAAACAACAAGGTACCATTGCAAAAGGGGCCATGCATAAATGGATGGGAGGAATCTGTGGCTATTTTGCATTGTACACAATGAAAGAAGAATACTATGTCATGGAAAACAGTATGAAAACAGTATATGTTCATATAAAATTATATCTGCAGATGTGCGTATATAAAAAGCCAAAATAACTTTAAACTTATGAATTCATTTGATAGATATGTTCAATAACAAACATTTGATAAACATTCTAAATTTTAAAAAAGAATTTCAATTCAATTATACAATATGTTATGCAATATTTTACCACAAACAGCCAAAAGAACTGAGAGGTCTGCACAATGAATACATTATTTTCTTATTAAACTGCTTACTATAACATAGTAAACATGACTGTCATTTCTATAATTATGCATCCTCCAACCTATAAAGCATTTGGTAATAATTTGCCTCATGATACTTTCTATAGGCAGGGTTTTCCTAATGTACCAAACTGACAGCATTCTCAATGTTAATTCTAATGTATTTTGTGAGGCTGTGTAAATATTAAATTCACCCCCCCGACCCTTTTAAAATATCTTTTAGTTGTCAATGGACCTTTATTTTGTTTATTTGTATGTGGTGCTGAGGATCAAACCCTGCACCTCACACAAGCTAGGCAAGCGCTGTGCCACTGAGTCACAACCCCAGCCCCCAAATTCCCCTTTCTTCAATGTATTCTTATAGGGTCTCTTCTAATTTTTTTTTTCATCTCAGGTGAGATAGCCTGATGAATGCTTTTTTTAATACAGTGTATTCATACAAGGTCTGTCTTAGATGAATTTTATAATACATGAGTAGACCTGACTTCTACGGTAAGGCTCTCTCATTTTTAAGAAACAGGGTTATTTCATGTATGAATATTGCGATGCATACTAAGAACGGATTTCTGGGTGAAGCCCTTTCCACAGTCATTGCATTTATAGGGTTTATCTCCAGTATGAATTGTCTGATGTTTATTGAAATTTGACCTGTCAGTGAAGGCCTTCCCACACTCTGCACATATGTACGGTTTCTCTCCTGTGTGAATTCGCTGATGTACTTTGAGATGTGGTTTCTTGGAGAAGGATTTCTCACAGTCAGGACATTTATAAGGCTTCTCTGTAGTATGAATTCTCTGATGTGTAATTAACTCTGACTTCTGGATGAAGGCTCGTCCACAATCAGCACAAACATAGGGTTTTTCTCCCGTATGAATGGTCTGGTGTTTATTGAAATTTGACCTGTCAGTGAAGGCCTTCCCGCATTCAGCACATATATAAGACTTCTCTCCAGTATGAGACTTCTGGTGAGTATTGAGATTTGACCTGTTGGTGAAGGCCTTCCCACATTCATTACATATATAGGGTTTTTCTCCTGTGTGAATTCGCTTATGCATCTGGAGTTGGGACTTAGAAGGAAAAGATTTCCCACAATCACTGCATTCATAAGGCTTCTCTCCGGTATGAATTCTTTGATGTGCAATCAAGTGGGCCTTCTGGATGAAAGCCTGTCCACATTCAGTGCATATATAGGATCTCTCTCCTGTGTGAATTCTCTGATGCATCCTGAGTGTTGACTTCTGGGTGAAGGCTTTTCCACACTCACTACATTTGTGATGTCTCTCTCCAGTATGGATTTTCTGATGTATATTGAGGGCTGAGTTCAGGGAAAAGCCTTTCCCACATTCACTGCATTCATAGAGTTTTTCTCCAGTATGAGTTGTCTGATGCCTGAGTAGAGATGACAGCTGGAAAAATGACTTTCCACATTCAGTGCATTTATAGGGTTTCTCTCTAGTATGACTTTTCTCATGCATCATTAATTCTGAATTCTGGAGGAAAGCCTTTCCACATTGAGAACATATGTATAGTTTTTCATTTCTATGAACTCTCAGATATATACTGAGTAGTGGTTTCTGTGTAAATGCATTTACACATTTGTTAAGTTCATGAGGTTTTTCCACAGTATGAATTTTTGGAGGTGCAAAGAGATACGACTTTTGGGTGAAGATCTTTCCTAATTCAGCACATGTGCTTGCTTTCTCCCCAACAGGAAATTTCAGATTTTGACTGAGTGCATGTTTGAGAACTTTTTCACACTGATCACTTTCACAGAACTTCACTCCCATATGTGAATTTTCATGGTTAGTAAAGGAAGTGTTCTGGGTGAAAACTTGACCATGACTAACAATTTTATCAAAGTTCTTTGTTGTATTGTTTTTATTATGAATATGTAAGTCCATATTATGCCTAAAACGTTTCTCAAATGAGTCATGTTTATGGGGTCTTTTCTGTGAAGGAATAAGATTTGGGCTTGGATGTACACAACTTCCAATGTCTGTATATTCATAATCCCATTCTGTGTTCAATATTTTCTTATTGATAAAATCAGTGTGATTCAAAGGGCTGTTCTGTTTTTCCTGGCATATTTTTATCTGTTCAGCATCTTGCCACAGTTCTTCTAAAACAGAATACAGTGAATCATCTCTTGTATCTTTATCCTCTATTTCACTATGAAATGTAGTTTTTGCAGAAGTACTTTTTTTTGAGTTCTTAATTCCAAACTTCCCACCTAAAGACAAAGAAAAATGAAAAGTGACATGAAGAATAGATAGCAGAAGATTAAAGGATACACACAATCTTATCCAAATTAAACCCATGGAAATATGATGATGATACCATGAAATACATATATAGCAATTATTATATACCAACTTCTTATGTGACACAATATTCCAGGTCCTATTCTAATACATACATATGAATACATTTAATCCTTTAAAACACTCTATAAGGTATTGACCATTATCATTCACCTTTTATAGATAATGGAAATGAAGCCCATAATGGTCATATAATTTGCAGTAAAACACTACTCTTAAATATTAGAGATTCAAGTTCAATCTAAGCAGTCTAACCCTATTTTGGTAGGAAGCTTGGCCATCAAATAGGATGGACAGAAGATTTATAAGATAAGGATTTTAAGGGAAAATATCTGTGGAGAGACTATGCAGACAGAAGGTGAATCAGAGTCTTAGGCTTCATTAGCTTGCAATTATAAATCCTCACTAGTCTCATTACTATACCTTGCTATTATCAGCAAAAAACACAAATTAATATGATAGAAAGGAATTTACTTGTTGAGAGCCACAGCCAAAGGGGCCCCAGCAAACTTTCAGACTGCCAGCTGATGATTGGCTCACAGCGGCCCCAGCAACATCTAGCTGATTGGCTCCTCTGCGGTGAAGCTCATTGGGCTGTTTCCCTGCCCTTTCAGGCCACGGAGCTGCTCATTGGGGGACTTTTTGGCTCCGCCCATGCGACCCAGCCAATCGGCCTCAAGAGCAAGAGGATTGTGGGAGGTGTGGAGGCTGGTGGTTAGGGAGTGTGGCATGTGGGAAGCCGGTGGTGGCAGTTGGGCTCTGAGGGTTTTTTCCGGAGGAGCTGTTTTGTTTGGCATGTGTGGTTCTAAAAATAAAGTTTCTTTCTTTTGACAAGTGGCTCCTGAATTGTGCCCAGCCAGACTGCGGCATTTGGTGGCTCCCACGGGGAACGACTGAGGGTAAGTAAACTGCTCGCCACTGAGGGCAGGGCGAGAGGATGGGTAGCCATTTTCCTCTTTTGTTTTGCTTCACTTCTGTTTTAAGTTGCCTGTCCCTGGAGATGTGTAAGATGGAAGAAAAACCACTCGCATCTGAGGAACAGATAGGGAGAAAGGACAGATGGACATTTCAGGAGGATAGAAAGGCTATAATGATTTTCTGTTGTTCCAATTTTGTTTCATTCTGTTTCAGTTTTGTTTGGTGTTATCTTCTTGGGTTGTATTATAGTTATAGTAGAAATATTCAAGTAAAAGAGAAGGTCTCTCGAGCTAGTCAGAGAAAAAAATTCAAGTAAAAAAGAAGGTCTCTCGAGCTAGTCAGACAGAGGAAAAGATTCAAATAAAAGAGAAGGCCTCTCAAGGTAGTCAGACAGAGAAAGAAAGTGTAAAGCAGAAAAGGCCATCAGGGGGAAAGTTACAAAAGGAGACTGGTACTAACACCTTTCTATCACCAGAGGGCTTAAGTGTCCAACCAACAGCACCACCTCTACAGGAGACTGCTACTAACACCTTTCTATCACCAGAGGACGTAAGTGTCCAACTGACAAGGCCACCTCCATATGCTGGGAGGCCCCCAACCCCCGTAGTTGATAGTTCGGATCCTGAGACAGGATCTCAAGTATTAACATGCCCTGTATTTGAGGTAGGAGGGCAGCGAATTCACCATACTTTAAATTTCAAAACAGTGAAGCAGCTAAAAGAGGCTGTAACAACCTATGGTCCTCAAGCACCCTTCACTGTAAGCTTGGTCAAATCCATTACCAACTTGAACATGATGCCAGCAGATTGGGCTAATATGTGTAAAGCTGTGCTAAATGGAGGACAATACCTGTTATGGAAGGTTGCCAATGAGGAATTTTGCAAGGAGACAGCTAGGCAAAATGCAGCAGCTGGTTATCCTCAGAGAAATCTAGATATGCTGTTAGGAAAGGGACCTTATGAGGATCAGCAGCAACAAATTGCATATGATCCTGGTGTATATTTACAAATTGCTGTAGATGCAGTTAAGGCATGGAAGACTTTACAAGGACATGGAGGTTTACAAGGCCAATTATCTAAGATAATACAAGGAGTTAATGAATCTTACGCTGAATTTGTAGATAGGCTTATTCAAACAGCTACCAGAGTTTTTGGGAATACAGAACAAGCAATGCCATTAATAAAACAACTGGCTTATGACCAAGCGAATCTTTGGTGCAGAGATATCATTAGACCATGGAAACATGAAGATTTAAACACATATATTAAATTATGTAGAGACATTAATGAACAAGAGCAAGTCGTGGCAACTGCAGTAAAACAGGCTTTAGATGCCAGACATTAATGAACTAGGGTAAATTGTGGCAGCTGCAGTAAAACAGGCTTTAGATGCCAAGCCAAGAACATGCTATAATTGTGAACAAACAGGACATTTTAAAAGGAATTGCCCCATAGGAGGAGGGTTTAACAAAACTAGGTTCAAAGGAGTAGAATACCGGGTATTTGCCCACGATGCCGTAGAGGGAGACATTGGGCTAATGAATGCAGTTCTCAAACCATGATAGAGGGTACTCCATTATCAAAAAAACGAACAAGGACCAAGTGTTTATCCACGATATCGTGGAGAAAGGCATCGGGCTCCATTGCCAAAAAATGTACAAGGGGGCCCAATGCTCCGGGGCCCAAAACCACAAATATACGGAGCACTGGAGGAACCCAGCAACCCCATCAGGGTAGTGCCCAGGACACATTGTCCATCAGATCCCTCATCAGACAAACCAGAGGGAGCACAGGGTTGGACATCTGTGCCTCCGCCAGAGCAGTACTAACTCCAGAGATGGGAGTTCAAATCATTCCCACAGGGGTAAAAGGACCTCTTCCCAAAGGAACAGTAGGCTTATTATTGGGACGCAGCTCTTCTACTCTAAAAGGACTTATGATAAGTCCTGGGGTAATTGATCCCGATTATGAAGGTGAAATAAAAATTATAGCCAGTTCTCCAAACGGTATATCAGTAATTTCACCAGGAGATAGAATAGCACAGTTACTAATAATACCAAGCCTACATGATAAATTTTCCAGTCATGTTGTAGAAAGAGGTTCCAAGGGATTAGGCTCCACAGGTGTAGATTGGGCTATGCTGTCTTTAAATTTAGATTCTCACCCCATGCTAAAACTAAATATTCAAGGACATGAATTTAATGGGCTACTGGAAACAGGTGCAGACCTTAGCATCATCTCTCGTCAAGAATGGCCACAACATTGGCCATTACAACAAGCCACTCAAACGCTTCGAGGCCTAGGAGTGGTGACTAATCCCCGTAGAAGTGCAGCAATTTCAAACAAAGTCTTTCAGAAAACAGAGCAAGCATGAAATGTGCCAACTTATCTTATGAGACTACCATTAACAATATCAAAATCAAAGATATTATAAGGGAAATTTCCCCCAAATCTAAACACCAATGCCTCTCATAAACATGGAGATTAAGATCTTTACCAAATACTGCTAATTCAATAAAGGCATACATAAAGATGATAATATGCCAAAATCAAGTAATTTTTATTCCAGGAATACACAGTTAGTTTAACACCTGAAAAAAATCAATGAGATTTACCACATTAGTGGAAATAAAAGTTCACCTCAACATATGTAGAAGTAGCATTTGGAAATTCAACATCCATTGATTCTGCAATCTGTATTTGGGGTAAAAATGGGAGTTCATAACCCACTTGTATGAAATATGATATGTCAAGAGCTTTGTAATGTTTTGAACAACCAATAAAAAAAAGGAAAAAAAAGATTAGACATATACTGATGAACACTGTTTCCAGTTTTCAGTGCTAAGAAAATCTGAAATAGCTTGCTATCATAGAGGATGGGTTAAATTAATTATCAGATGTATTGATGCATCTATAAAAAATAAAACTTTATACTTATATGGAATAATCACTAAGAAATATTTATAGTACTTTTTATTTTTCATGTACTTCGAGACTGATAAGAAATTCCAAAATAGAAAAAGAAAAAAAAAAGATTTTCTTTGAACTAGAAGTAGATAGAAATTGTCACAAATTAATAAAGGCCATCTAAGAAAAACCACAGATATACTTAATGGTGAAAGACTAAAAGTTATTGCCTTTAGACTGGAAATAAAATAAAAATAAAGGGCTTATATATTAATAAGATAATGATAGGAAGACAAGATAATGTACATAGAAAATTTTGGTTATTTGCCAAAAGACCTACTAGAATTAATAAGCAAATTTAGTAAAGTCTTAGAATACAATGTACAAGAATCAATCATAAGATTCTAGTACGGAGGAATAAGTTCCTTAAGAAAGATACCTCTGTGTTCATTAAACATATTTTCTATAAAAACAAAACCAACCAACAAACAAATATCAAAAGCAAGAAGACTTTGGGGGGTAGTCCAAAGATACATGAAGTTATCAACACAGAGTTCCCTCTTCTTCTGGTTTATGTTCAAAGTAGCTGCACTTTTAGCAGCAATGTGAACCAGTTCAAATTCCCATAAAATCTTGTCATCCTGTTGCCAGAGGAACCAGGGGAGGAAGGCTGGGGTGCCCAGGGCCACGACAGATTAAGAGGGCAACCTCAAAAGAAAGAACAAAAAGAAAATGAATGCCAAATTCTCTGTGTACACTTTGCATATGTCTCTGGCTGACCACTCCAATCTGCATGGTGGGGCAAACTAAAAGCTGCTGAACTAAAAGCTGGGTTGCTACCCACATTCCATGAGACAACATTTCCAGGTTGAGTGTAGCCTAGTTAATTGTCTGTTATGATAAGAACATTAACACTGGGTTCAGGTTGTAGTTCAGTGGCAGAATGCTTGCCTAGCACATGTGAGGCACTGGGCTCAATCCTCAACACCATATAAAAGTAAATAAATAAGCTAGGCAGGGAGGTGCATGCCTTTAATCCCAGCAACTTGGGAGGCTCAGGCAGGAGGATCATGGGTTCAAACCCAGCCTCAAAACTTAGCAAGGGCCTAAGCAACTCAGTAAGACCCTGTCTCTGATAAAATATAAATGAGGGGGCTGGAAATGTGGCTTGGTGGGTAAACGCCCCTGAGTTCAATCCCTGGCACAAAAATAAATAAGCAAACAAATATTTCTTCTTCTGTGGGGAAAAAAACTCTCCTCAGAATAATATAAAAGAATAAAGCTTTACTTTATTATAAAATAACATTGATAATATTTGGGACACAATCCCAAACTACTACATCCATATACAATAGGTGAGAAAAATATTCTTTTGATAACTTCCCAGTGTCTTCAGTAGTTTGTTTTAAAATATTTTCTATAGTTAACAGTTATTATCAGTTAGATGGGTTGATCCAATAAAAAACAATTCAGTAATACTAGAACTTGAATTGTTGTATATGGTATGAGCCATGGATCAAAGTATTATTTTTTCCATTAATACCGATATCCATTTGTTCCGGCACAATTTACTGAAAAGACTTTCATTTCTCCCTTTGAAATGCATTGGCAGCTTTGTCAAAAATCAGTTGTCTGTATATGTTTGGGTCTAATTTTAGACTTTCTTCCAATCTCTTTACATATCTGTCTATCCTTATACCAATACCATATGGCCTGGATTATTGTTGCTTTATAGTAAATCTTTTTCCTTTTAAGTGAATCTTAACATTAGGTATTGTCTATCTTCCATACTTTTTCTTCATTCTCAAGGCTCTGTTGGGTATTCTAGATATTTTGCATATCCATATAAATTTTAAAATCTTCTTGCCATTTTTTACCCCAAAATTACGCATAGATGCTTGAACAAGTAGAAGACAAATCAGTAAGTGTTGGGTTAAATACTAATCTGTGCCTAGGAAAGCTCGCAACCTAGCCTATCTATTCCCCCTGCTTGTAGGCACAGTGTGGCCCTCCACTGTATCCCAGCCCACTGCCACTGAGTAGTAAGGAATACAATGTCCAAAACTTCTCTCTTGAGTTCTCCAAGTTCTTCCTTTGGAATTGGTAAACAGTACTAGGGAATTTCCAGCCCCGGGGTGGAACAATTGGCATAGTTGGCAGGACCCCAAAGGGGAACATGTTGAGTTGATTCTGGAATTGGGAAAGGGCAGACAGTCTGCGGGGAATATCCTGGGCTGGCCACCTGGATTTAGGTGGCTTCCTATTAGAGGGGTCTGGACCACTGGGTGGGTATGGAGATACTCTGAAAATGAAAAGAAGGGTGCTGAAAATGTTGGAAGCAGCATCCAAAGTAGTTGTAGGAAAGTGAAAGTAAACAAATAATGCCACTGTAGTGGTGGCAAGGCTCCTATCGTGTGCATTAAAGTTAGCCCCAGAACAGGAGCTAGCCACTCAGGCTCAGCTCTGCCGAGTACAAGAATAGTTAAAACTAGAAAAAGTAGCTAGGTTAGGACAGGTTGACAGCAAGAATGTGCTACAGTGGCACTTAGAACTTGCAGATGAGTGTCTGTAGATCATGCTATTATGCTAAACTGAACAGGCATCATGGGCCCAGACCCCATAATAGGGCATTGGTGACTAGTAAAACTGGGATACCCATATGTGGAATCCACTCAGGAAGTCCACTAGTTCCAGTAACTCAGAAGTTGAGGTGGAAGATGAAGATATAATGGAAGCTAAACTGATAATGGTACAAAAGTTAAAGACCCAGCAGAAACATCCTGAAGTGGTGGACCCAGATCTGCTCCCTGCCACAGAGAGATATTTACATACCACCATAGACTGTATAACCCATGAAGCCAATGGAACTGGGGTCCAAGTTCAGGCAGAAAATGAAAGAAAGTGTACCTGCATGACTGCTCCACTTGTGGGACACTGGAACAGATGGGATAATGTTGAATAGTATAGAACTTTATGAAATGCCTTTGGTAACTGTCCCCCATGCTTTATATTAGTGGTTTCACACCACTAATGCTGATGAAGGTGTGGGGTCGTTACTAGCTTGGCTGTTTCTTGCCATTCCCAATATAAGACCAAATTCAAAAGGCATTCCTATGCCCAGAGGTACCTGGCTCTTTATGGAAGCACTATAGAGCTATTTGTTGGAACTGAGAATGAAACATGCTATTTCTGTGCAGCCTTTCCCAGAACAAGACGGTATGACCTTTACTGCTGGGATGAGGGATGCTATTCTACACATATTTATGGTGCCCTGGTATCAATATTATATCCCTGTTAGTAGGGCAACCACTCCAGCAAGCCACACAACTGCTTATGGCAGAAAACAGTAAAACCCAATCCAAACCGGAAAGACCTTTCTGAGTCTCCAATAGACAGATGTGAGTGGACCTAACAGCAGCAGGTGTAGATGAAGGGAAAACAGATAAATGACTAATGACACCCTGGTATAGTTATGGATATAATTGCTGAAGGACAAGAGGTTACAGCTATTACCTTTCAATAAGGAAGCAAAAGGGGAGGTGATCAGAAAGGTGGAATGGATTCCTACTCCAAAAAGAGAGAACACCTCTCCTATTAGGAGATGTAATGAAAGGAGAGCCCACTCATCTACTGAAGGGCATCTGGTTTGGTTTCACAATTTAGCTATTGTGAATTGTGCTGCTATAAACATTGATGTGGCTGTGGCCCCATAGTATGCTGTTTTTAAGTCCTTTGGGTACAAGCTGAGGAGTGGGATAGCTGGGTCAAGTGGTGGTTCCATTCCCAATTTTCCAAGAAATCTCCATACTGCTTTCCATATTGGCTACACCAATTTGTATATGTTTTTTTTAATTGCAGATAGACACAATTTATTTACCTTTATTTTATTTATTTATTTTTATGTGGTGCTGAAGATGGACCCCACTGCCTCACATGTGCTAGGCAAGCACTCTACCACTGAGCTACAACCCCAGCTCCTATAAAGCCAATATAAAGAGGACATGCTAATGCAATTCACAATAGCCAAGTTATGGAACCAGCCAAGATGCCCATCAACAGACAAATGGATAAAGAAAATGTGATTTTATGTATGTATGTATGTGTGTGTATATAATATATATGTATTTATATTATATATACACACACAAAATGTGATTTTATGTGTGTGTTCATATATGTATACACACATATACATACATACATACACATACACAATGGAGTTTAACTCAGCTGTAAAGAAGAATGAAATTATGACATTTGCTAATAAATAGATGGAATGAGAGAACATCATGCTCAGTTACATAAGCCAGATCCAGATAGTCACGAGTTGAATGTTTTCTCTCATATGTAGAAACTAGACCAAAACAGGACTGGGAATGTGGCTCAAGCAGTAACGTGCTCGCCTGGCATGCGCGGGGCACTGGGTTTGATCCTCAGCACCACATAAAATAAAATAAAGATGTTGTGTCCACCAAAAACTGAAAAATAAATATTAAAAAAATTCTCTCTCTTTCTCTCTCTCTCTCAAAAAAAAAAAAGAAAGAAAGAAAGAAAGAAAAGAAAAGAAACTAGACCAAAATAAGGAAGGAAGAGTGATCCTATAAAAATAGAAGAAAGATCAGTAAAGCAGAGGAAGAGGGTTATGGAGGAGGAAGGAGGGATAGGAAAAGGGAGGAATAGAGAAATGAAACTGACCAAACTATCCTATGTACATGTATGAATAAACCACAGTGAATTTCACCTTTGTGTATATCTATAATGCACTAATTTTAAAAAAAACTATAAATAAAAGAGAGCACATAAAATACCTCCTTGTTGTTTTGCCTGCAACCCCCAAATTGTTGCCATCAAACAATATCAGCTCCTTGATGGCCAGCAAGAGATAAGTGAAACCATGTATGAATTAGCTAAAGTATTATAATTTTCCCCAAACACAATCCATTTACCTCCCCTGTATGGCCTGTAAAAAAACAGGATGGAATGTGACATAAGACTGTGGGTTACGGAATTAAATAAGGTGGTGCCTCCAACTTACAAAACCCTTTGCAATATAGCCACCATTTTACAAGAGCTCAGTACCCAGCTGGGAACATATCATTGTGTATTAGATCTTGCTAATGCATCCTTTATCATAGACAAAGCCTCTGAAGTCAAGACCCTTTTGCTTTCAATAGTTAAGCTGATAGTGGACAATGGACGTTTAGGTCATTACTTCAAGGATATCTCCAGAGTACCCACCATATGAGTACAGTGGTGTAAGACTTAGAAACTTGGTCTATACCTCCACAGACAAAAATGTTTCATTCTGTTGATGGCATTCTTCTCTCTTCTGAATCTTTTTCATCATCCACTGAGGTGGCACCCATGCTTTTGACTCATTTGCAAGGGACAGGATGGGCCATAAACCCTGGATTATCAGTGAAATTCTTGGGTCGGGTAAAAAAATGGTTAGACCTTGAGCTATAATAGATGAAGTCTAGGCATTTCTACTTCCCAACACAGTAAAGCAAATCCAAGAACTTGTGGGACTACTGGGTTATTGGAAGGCTTTTATCCCTCACCTGGCTCAGTTATTATAACCCCTGTATTATTTGTATAAGAGACAGTGTGGGTCTGGACTGACCCTCATACTGAGGGCTTTAAAGAGGCCAAACGAACAGTAAAACAGGCACAGGCCATTGTGACACATTGATTCGCCTTGCTCTTGTAATGTTCTTGCTCTTTGTAATGCTGTTGTAAGATATGGATGCAATGTGCCTCCAGAGCCCTGTCCTGAGGGTATCACAGAATATATTTGAGGGTTTGACCCTCATGTGAGGGACATGAATGGCTTCTAAGCCACTGAAGGAGTGGAATGCTGGGTTGAACATCAATCAGTACCTAGGAATGCTTGTAGTAAAAGAAGGTGTCTAAAGAATGTGATAACAAAGAAAACAGAGAGGGGGAGCTGGCCACTTCCCTTATCTTCAATCTTTAAGACAGGATCTAAACAGAGTAGCCCTGGCTGTAAAGAAAACATACTTATAAAACATCTGAAGAAATCCATCTGTGCAGTGGTAGGTTGCAACCTACCCTATATATTCCCCCTGCTTGTAGGCAGAATATGGTCCTCCATTTTATCCTGGCCCACTGCCACTGAGGGATGAGTAAGTAATAATGTCCAAAACTTCTCTGTTGAATCCTCCAAGTTCTTCCTTTAGGATTAATAAATAGCATGCTGGGACATTTTTAGCCTTGGAGTTGAACAGTAAGGCAACAGTAGATTTCAAAAAAATACAACCAACTTGAATTCTTTTCAGAGATGCAGGAAACATTCCCTTAAAAATAGCATATGCTGAAATCCTACACTGTTTTTAGACCACAACCGGATTAAATTAGACACTATAAAGTTAACTAACAAATTCCTTGAAAGATACAACTTACTAGGACTGGCAAAAAATGAATCAAAGATCAGAAAAGCCCTATGTCTAGTAAAGAAATTGGATTTGTTATTAAAATTTTCACATCAAGAAATAACAATCTTATACAAACTATTTCTGAAAATAGAGAAGGGAACACTTCTAACTATAACCCTAATTTAAAAACATGACAAAGACATTGCCAAAAAAGAAAACTACAAACTAGTATCACTCATGGAAACATGGAAATATTTTAAACAAAATATCAGTAAATAGAATCATTACATAATAAGAATAATACATGAAAGTCAAACAGCATTTATCTCAGAAATGCTAGGTTCATTCAACATTTAAAAATTAAGAAATAAGCCTCAGCAACGTAGTGAGTCCCTATGCAACCTAGGGAGACCCTGTCTCAAAATAAGAAATAAAAATCAAGAAGTAGCCAGGCATGATGGTGCACACCTGTAATTTCAGAGGCTCAGGAAGCTGAGGCAGGAAGATCCCAAACTCAAAGCTAGCTTCAGCAATTTAGCAAGGCCCTAAGCAACTCAGAGAGACCCTGTCTCTAAGTAAAATATAAAAAAGGGCTGGGGGATGTGGCTCAGTGGTTAATCATCCCTGGGTTCAATTCCCAGTACCCCCTCCAAAATCAAGAAATAAATTCACCATATCAATAGAACAAAAGAAAAACTTCTAGAATCAATCTAATACATAAAGAAAGCACTTGACAAAATTCAACATTTAACCATGATAAAAATAAAACAAAAAACACTTCAACAAGCTAGAATTAGAAAGGTTCTTATATAACCTATAAATGGCAGCAGCAACAACAGCAAAAAAAAAAAAATCCTACAGCTCATACCAGACTTTAAAAGACCTAATTTTTATCCCTAATACGGAAAATACAGCAAGTATGTCCATACTCATCACTCCTATTCAACACTGAACTGAAGGTCAATAAAATAAGGAAAGGAAAACAAATTAAAAACATGAGATTTAAAAAGAAGTAAAAGTATCCCTATTTTTAAGTGATAATGATCAAGAGGAAAATACCTGAAGTACCTATGAAAAATTCAAAGGTAGATGTAGAAATGTAACAAGTCAATGTATAAAGTGAATGTACAAAAATCAATCACTAGAAAATTTTACTAGCAGTAGATAATTTGAAAACTAAAAAAAAATTAGTGTGGTGGTGCACACCTGTAATCCTACTGACTTGGGAGGCTGAAGCAGGAGAATCACGAGCTTAAGGCCAGCCTCCATAATTTAGTGAGAGTCTGTCTCAAATTAAAAAAATCAAAAGGACTGGGGACATAGCTCAATGACAGAGCACCCTTGGGTTCAATCCTCAGTACCAAAACAAAATAAAACTATGGTTAGGAATGTAGCTCAGTATAGAATTCATAATTCCATTTATAATAGTATCGAAACCATCAAATACTTAGGGATAAATTTAATAAAGAGTGCATAAGATCTCTACAATCAAATTATAACACTACTGAAAGAAATTAAAGGTCTAAGCAATTGCTGAAATATGCCATATTCATAGCTTAGAAGTCTCAGTATTATTAAGATACCAATTCTACACTTGATCCACAGAGTAGAGTCAGCTCCAAACAAAATCCCAGTAGGCTTTTTGTAAAAAGTACAATTTGATTATAAAATTCATATTGAAATGCAAATGACCAACTTGTATCAACTGATTTGAAGACTTAGTATAAAACCTATAATAATAAAAATGTATGGGTTTGTCTAAAGGACCACATGTTAGCTATATTTCTTAATTTCCTATATTCTTGGTGCACTGGCATCTGGGGCTTAAGGTGATCCAGAAGAAACTGCCCCTTCCAGAGCTGGCTAATTCCTCAAGAAAGGAAAAGATTCAAATCATGAATATACCCTTCTCATACTTACAAATGCAAATCAACCAATCCATAGTCCATGCCCATGACTACCTCCTTCACTGGGCTCTCACAGGGTGAGTGATATGCTATATCCCTTACCTAATCACCCCAGAGACAGGTACCAGGCAAGTAGGAACAATCCCTATACCCTGGAGCCCACTGAAGTTATTCAAACTAGTAAATTATAACCCTGCCTAGCCTGATCACTATGGCTGGTCTATTTCTTATCACACACACACAAAAAAATACAACCCTGCTTTCCCATTACTTTTTCTACCTCCTGACTGAACCTGGTGCTCCCTATGCGACCCTGAACGGTACAGTATTTACAGTATGTCTCATGGGAACTCTAACAACTGTTGTTTGTATTATGTGGTACTGGGGCTTGAATCTGGGCCTTCTGCATGCTAGACAAGTGATACACCACTAAGCTACACCCTCAGTCATTTTTAGTTTTTATTTCGGAACGGGGTCTCACCAAGTTGCCCAGGCTAGTCTGGAATTTATAATCTCCTCAGTCTCCCAACTAGCTGGGATTATGGGCATGCATCATTGCGCCTGGCTCAATTTATAATTTTTTGATTTTGTGATAGTGTGAAAGTGATATGCATCAAGTAGAAACTATACTATGACATTCAATAGGTTAGGTGTATTAAATGAATTTTTCACTGATGTCATTTTAAATGGGTTTGTTAGGGTATAATCCCACCGAAATTGAGGAGCAGCCGCATAAATTCAATTGATTTTGATAAACACGCCAAAGAAATTCAATGGGAATAGGCCAGGCATAGTGGTACATGCCTGTAATCTCAGCAGCTTGGTAGACTGAGGCAAAAGGATTGTAATCAGCCTCAAAGAGTGAAGCTGGATGCATCAAAATACCAGACCTTAAACTATGCTACAGAGCTATACTAACAAAAACGGCACAGTATTGGCACAAAATAGACATGTAGACTAATGGTACAGAATAGAAAACACAGAGACAAACCCACATAAATACAGTTACCTCATACTAGACAAAGACACCAAAAACATACATTGGAGAAAAGATAGCCTCTTCAACAAATGGTGCTGAGAGAATTGGAAATCCATATGCAGCAAAACTCAACTCAAAGTGGTTCAAGGACCTAGGAATTAGAACAGAGACCCTGTGCCTAACAGAAGAAAAAGTAGGCCCAAATCTTCATCATGTTGGATTAGGCCCTGACTTCCTTAATAAGACTCCTATAGCACAAGAAATAAAATCAAGAATCAATAAATAGGATGGATTCAAATTGAAAAGCTTCTTCTCAGCAAAAGAAACAATCAATGAGGTGAACAGAAAACCTACATAGTGGGAGAACATCTTTACTACAGGCACATTAGATAGATCACTACTTTCTAGGATATATAAAGAACTCGAAAAACTTAACACCAAAACAAACAAACAAACAAACAACCCAATGAATAAATGGGCTATGGGGCTGAATAGACACTTCTCAGAAGGAGCTATACATTCAATCAACAAATATATGAAACAATTTCAACATCTCTAGTAATTAGAGAAAGGCAAACCAAAACTACTACTTAAGATTTCATCTCACTCCAGTCAGGATGCAGCTATTAAGAATACAAACAGCAATAAGTGTTGGTGAGGATATGGAGAAAATAGTACACTCATACACTGCTGGTGGAACTGCAAATTGGTGCAGGAACTCTGGAAAGCAATATGGAGAATCCTTAGAAAACTTGGAATGGAACCACCATCGACACAGCTATCCCACTCCTTAGTCTATACCCAAAGGACTTAAAATTGGCATACTATAATGAGTGACACAGCCACATCAATGTTTATAGCAGCTCAATTCACAATTGCTAAACTGTGGAAGCAACCCAGATACCCTTCAATAGATGAATGGATAAAGACCCTGTGGTATACATACACAATGGAATATTATGTAGCATTAAAAGAGAATGAAATTATGGCATTTTCAGGTAAATGGATAGAGTTGGAGAATACCATGCTAAGCGAAGTAAGCCAATTCCAAAACACCAAAGGCCAAATGTTCTCCCTGGTAAGTGGATGCTGATCCATAATGGGCAGGCGGCGGGGGTGGGGTGGAGGGGTGGGGGGGCATGGGAAGAATGGAGGAACTTTGGATTGGGCAATGGGGAGGGAGGAGAGGAAAGGGAACACGGGAGCAGGAAAGATGGTGGAATGAGATGGACATCACTACCCTAGATACATGTACAACTGCACAAATGGTGCGACTCTATATCATGTACAACCATAGAAATGAAAAGTTGTGCTCCATTTGTGTATAATGAATAGGAATGCATTCTGCTGTCATGTATAACTAATCAGAACAAATAAAAAATTAATTAATTAATTAATTAATTACCAGCGAGGCGCAGAGGCGCACACTTGTAATCCTGGCAGCTTGGGAAGCTGAGGCAGGAGGATCTCAAGTTCAAAGCCAGTCTCAGCAACAGTGAGCTACTAAGCAACTCAGTGAGACCCTGTCTCTAAATAAAATACAAAATAGGACTGGGGATGTGGCTCAGAGGTTGAGTCCCTCTGAGTTGAATTCCTGATACCAAAAAAAAAAAAAATCAGCCTCAGCAATTTAGCAAAGCACTAATCAACTCAGTGAGACCATGTCTCTAAATAAAATACAAAAAAAGGGCTGCAGATGTGGCTCAGAGGTTAAGGTTAAGTGCTCCTGAGTTCAATCCCTGGTACAACAAACAAAACAAAAAAAGAATTTCAATGGGAAAAAGAAAAACTCTTCAAAAAAAGGTTCTGTAACAACCAGAATACATTTATTTTAAAAATGAACCTCAGGGGACTGGGGCTATATGTAGCTCAGTGGTAAAGCACTTGCCTTGCATGTGTGAGGCACTGGGTTCAATCCTCAGCACCACATATAAATAAATAAAGATACTGTGTGTTCATCTACAACTAAATAAATATTTTTTAAAAATGAACCTCAGTTGGGTGCAATGGTGCATGCTCATAATCTCAGCAACTTGGGAGGCTGAGGCAGGAGGATTTCGAGTTCAAGACCAGCTTCAGCAAATTAGCAAGACCCTAAGAAACTTGGCCAGACCCTGTATCAAAATAAAAAATAAAAAGGGCTGGGAATGTGGCTCATCAGTTAAGCACCTCCAATCTCCAGTACCAAAAAAACTAAAACTAAAAATTAAAATGAACTTCAATCCTTACCCCCCACTCATGTGCGCACCACACACACACACACACACACACACACACACACACACAAAGGACCCTAGACCTAAACTGAAAAAGCTTATAAAGCTATAGAAGAAAATATCAGAAAATTTTTGTGACCTAGTAGTAGGCAAAAATTTCTTAAACAGATCACAAAACGTACAAACAATAAAACAGATGATAAACCAGACTCCATCAAAATTAAAATATTTGTACTTTGTTAGACACCACTAAAAATAAAATTAGGGCTGGGGATATAGCTCAGTTGGTAAAATGTTTGCCTCCCATGTACAAGGCCCTGAGTTCAATCCCCAGCACCACACACACAAAAAAATAAAAATAAAATCACAAGCCACAGACTGGAACAAAATATTAGCAATAAATATATATGGCAAAGGTATTAAATTGAACAAATACATTGACTCAATAATAAGAAGACAAATAACCCAATAAAAATGGGGAAGATATAAACAGACACTTTACAAAAATTGTACAAATGTCAATACACACATGAAAAGATGCTTAGCATCATTACTCTTATCAGAGGAAGGCAACTTTAAAACATAATGAAATAGCATGCATATCCATTTCAGTAGCAAAAATTAAAGAGACTGATGATATCAACTGTTGACAAAGACGTATAGCAACAACAATCCTTATGTATTGCTATTGGGAATATAAAATGATACAACCAATTTGCAAGACGGTTGGCAATTTCTTGACCCAGAAATTCCAATCTTAATTATTTACCCAAAGGAAATATAAACAAATTCACATTCACACAAGGCACATCAGAATGTTCACTGCAGCTTCATTCCTAGTGACCAAATTTTAACCAACCTCCTATCCATCAACAGGTGTACAGATTAACAAATTACAAAACAGGTTGAGCATTCCTTATGCAAAATGCTTAAGGCCAGAAGTTTTTCAGATTTGGGGGCTTTTCATATTTTGGAATATTTGCAAAGACTTTACCAACTGAGCATACTTATTTCAAAAATCTGAAATCTTGGGGCTGGGTTTGTGTCTAGAAGGTAAAGCACTGGGTTCGATCCTCAGGACCACATAAAAATAAACAAATAAAATAAGGGTATTGTGTCCATCTACAACTAAAATTTTTTTAAAATCTGAATTGCTTCAAAATCTGACAAGTGTCCTATCAATGCTCACAAAGTTTCAGATTTGGGAGAATTTTGGATTTTTTAATTTCTGAAATAGGGATGCTCAACTTATATATTCATATCATGGTGTACTACTCAGAATGAAACAGGAATAGAATTACAAAATGACTATACTGAGTTAATGAAGCCAAACTCAAAAGAGTATATACCTTATGATATACTTATATGAAACATTAATAAAGACAAATCTAATCTATAGTGATAAAAATCATGTCAGCCGTGTATGGTGGCGCATACCTGTAATTCCGTTTAGAAGCCTGAAGCAGGAGGACCACAGTTTCAAAGCCAGCTTCAGCAACTCACTGAGGCTGTAAACTACCTAGTGAAACCCTGTTTCAAAATAAAAAATAAAAAAGCCTGGGGATGTAGATCAGTGGTAAAGCACCCCTGGATTCAATCCCTTGTACCAAAAAAACAAACATGTCAGTGTTTGCCTGGGGCTAAAGTAATAGTGTTTACTCCAGGGGGCATTAGGAAGCATTTTGTGTGATGGAAATGTTATGTTGTCATGCCAGTGTATACCTTTATCAAAACCATCAAACCGCACACTTAAAATGGATACATTTTATTCTATTTAAGTTATGCCTTAATAAAACTGATTTTTATTAATATTTTATTTGTAGTTGGACACAATACCCTTATTCATTTATTTTTATGTGGTGCTGAGGATTGAACCCAGAGCCTCGCACATGCTAGGCAAGTACTCTACTGCTGAGCCACAACCCCAGCCCCTAATAAAGTTGATTTTAAAAGAAAAAAATGCTAAGTGAAAGTGAAGCAATATCATAAGATAAGAGAGGCATGGGGCTATGAAAAGGTGGAGAGGAGTGAGGAATTTGAAGCTGATACTTACAAAGAAAATAGAAAGTAAGGCTGGTTGTAAATGTTTTTCTTTAATATCTTAGAGGGAGAAGATGAATATGAATGGAAGAAGAAAGCTAAAGGATACTAGGAAGAATAAGAAAGAGAAAATAGCTGATTTTTAAAGAATGCAATTCCTTAAAACCTGAATGAATATTATAAGAATCTAATACTCTGGGAGTCTGATTGAAGTGATATAGTGTTAAAATGTGATAGGAGGATCCCAGTAGCTCAGGAGGCTGAGGCAGGAGGATTGCAAGTTCAAAGCCAGACTCAGCAACTTAGCAAGGCACTAAGCAATTCAGCAAGACCCTGTTTCTATATAAAATACCAAAAAAGGGCTGGGGATGTGGATCAGTGGTTAAGTGCCCCTGGGTTTAATTCCCAGTACAAAAAAAAATGTGATAGGAAAGCAAGATCCATAGTAAGAAAGCCTGGCATGTGATCCAGACTATAGAAATTAGGGGCAATTCTCCTGGAAGAAAGTCAAGCAAAGAAGACAGTTTATAACAGGAAGGAAAAGAAAGGGAAAGAATAATTTGGTACCTGAGAGGCTAAAACTTTCTATCCTTGAGCAATTCCTAAGGTTTAAAACCTTTAATAAGGGTAGCATTTTAAATGCTCAGGCTTCTCTTAGGAAAGAAAATTATTTCCATGTGTATCTTCTACCTGGTTTACACTCACACACCTGAATAACTCTGATGTGGGGTTTCTCCTTCCAATATCCATGGCTCCTCTCCTTGCTCCAACTTGAAGATGACCTCTGGCTTGGGAACTTCAAACCCTGTTAACAGAAAATGATAAAGAATTAGGTCCAGGCCTCGCCCAGAGCCCAGACCAGAACCCAACAAGTACCCTGCCTGGAGCCCAGAACCACTGCAAGCCGCCTGCATGGACAGGAACACTCGAGCTGCAGTTCCCTATCCACCAACATTTGACTCCACCCAAACCACTTCCATCTTGGGACACTGCAGTCACCACCATACCCCTTCCCACATGGTAATCTCCACTGTGGGATGACAGACAGGGCCAGGAGGTAGCTTCCTGTGGTAGCACCACACACTACAGTGTGCCATCACAGAACAGGCTGCCTAATGCCATCACACTGCCCATCCTTCCAACACCATCTCTGAAAGCAGTTGTCTCCATCTTGAAAATCACATCCCACCCCCATTCTCTCTCTGTCCACCACTAGAAAAATCACATCCCACCCCCATTCTCTCTCTGTCCACCACTAGAAAATCTAAACACTTATGCAAACTTACTGTCTATATGTATTTGTCATTTCTGTTTATAGTAGCAAAACTGTAAATGTCTAAATACATGCTAATTGATTTATGGCTGCATATTAGTTGCACTGAGTGCTATAAACATTGATCTCTCCCCTAAAGGTGAGGTATTCCTAACCTGCAGGGACACTACAAGATTATAGGGTAGAAACTGCAATACCATAGATCCACACTGTACAAGAGGAAGACACATAGACAACATGAAAAAACAAGGGAGGAAAATGCCCCAAACCAACCAAGATACTATAACAATAGAATCCATTGACAGTGCAGTAGAAGAAATACCAGAGAAGGAGTTCAAAATGTACATAATTAAAATGATCTGAGAATTAAAGAATGACCTAAGTGAGCAAATACAGGCACATATTGCTCACTCCAACAAAGAGATATGAGAGCAAACAAAGGCAGCAAAAGATTACTTCAAGAAAGAGATGGAGATTGTGAAAAAGCAAACAAACAAACAGAAATCCTTGAAATAAAGGAAACAATAAAACAAATAAAAAACTCATTAGAAAACATCATCAAAAGATTAGACCACATGGAAGACAGAACCTCAGACAATGAAGACAAAATATGCAATTTGGAAAACACAGTTGACCACACAATGAAGATGGTAAGAAACCATGAACAGAACATCCAAGAATTATGAGATAACATCAAAAGATCAAATCTAAGATTTATTGGGATAGAGGAAGGCAGAGTTTCAAACCAAAGGGATGCACAATTTCTTCAATGAAATAATATTAGAAAATTTCCCAAACATGAAGAATGAATTGGAAAATCAAATACAAGAAGCTAACAGAACACCAAATGTACAAAATAACAACAGATCTACACCAAGGCACATTATAATTAAAATTACTAGCATACAGAATAAGGATAGAATTTTAAAGGTCATAAGAGAGAAGAATTAGATTACTTATAGGGAGAGACCAATTCTGATCTCAGCAGATTTTTCAGCCCAGACCCTCAAGGCCAAGAGATGCTAGAACAACATATGCCAGGCTCTGAAAGAAAATGGATGCCAACCAAGAATCTTATCTCCAACAAAATTATGCTTCAGATTTGATAACAAAATAAAAACCTTTCATGATAAACAAACTTTAAAAGGATTTACAGAAAAAAAAAGTCTGCACTACAGAACATTCTTGGCAAAATATTCCATGAAGAGGAAATGGAAAATAACAATGAAAATCTGCAAAGGGAGGCACTACACTAAGGGAAAGGCCAATCAAAGAGAAACCAAGTCATGTTAAAAACCAAAAATAAACCAAAATCACCAGGAACATAAAACATATTTCAATAATAAACCTGAATGTGAATGTCCTAAACTCATCAATTAAAAGATGCAGATTTGATTTAAAAAAGACCCAACAATGTGCAACCCTCAAGAGACTCACAGGAAAAGACACCCAAAACTGAAAGTGAAAGTTTGGGAAAAAGTATATTACTCACATGGACCATGTAAACAAGCAGGGGTTTCCATCCTCATATCAGATAAAGTGGACTTTAAACCAAGGTTAGTGAAAAGGAATAAAGATGAACATTTCAGGACTGGGGTTGTGGCTCAGTGGTAGAGGGCTTGCCTTGCATGGGTGAGGCACTAGGTTTGAGCCTCAGCACCACATAAAAATAAATGAATAAAATAAAGGTATCATGTCCATCTACAACTAAAAATGTATATTTTTTAAAAGGAGGACATTCCATACTACTCAAGGGAATCATATATCAACAAGACATAATAATTGTAAAGATCTATGCCCCAAACAATGGGGCATCTACATATATCAAACAAACCCTTCTCAACTTCAAGAGTCCACAACACAATAATACTGGGTGACTTTAACACAATTCTCTCACCACTGAATAGATCTTCCAAACAAAAACTAAACAAAGAAACTATAGAACTCAGTAATACAATCAATAATTTAGACTTAACAGACACATTTAGAATATTCCATCCATCAATATTTACACTTCACTGGCTGTGTATACTCTTGATGTACCAGATGCATTTTATTACTGTTATAGTCCAGACCCTGGCAATGCCAATGGAAAAGATGCCATTATGGAAGCAATGGCTAAGCAGATAGTTACAGTATGTGCTACTTTGGATGAAAATCCTGGAGTAAGATATAAAAGTAAGCCTCTAGATAATGCCAGTAAACTTGCACAGCTGGTTGAAAAAAAAAAACTTGAAGACTACTACAAGATTGATGAAAAGAGACTAATAAAGGGTAAAACTCATTCCGAGCTCTTAATAATCGATCGTGACTTTGATCCTGTGTCCACTGTCCTGCATGAACTGACCTTTCAGGCAATGGCATATGATCTACTACCAATTGAGAATGATACATACAAATACAAAACAGATGGAAAAGAAAAGGAGGCAATCCTTGAAGAAGATGATGACCTCTGGGTGAGAATTCGACATCGGCATATTGCAGTTGTACTAGAAGAAATTCCAAAGCTTATGAAGGAAGTTTCATCAACGAAGAAAGCAACAGAAGGAAAGACATCACTTAGTCCTCTTACCCAGCTGATGAAAAAGATGCCCCATTTCTGTAAACAGATTACTAAGAAAATTGTCCATCCTAATTTAGCAGAAGATTGCATGAATAAGTTCAAGCTTAACATAGAAAAGCTCTGTAAAACTGAACAGGACCTGGCACTTGGAACTTATGCAGAAGGACAGAAGGTGAAAGATGCTATGAGAGTACTTCTTCCAGTTCTACTCAATAAAAATCATGATAATTGTGATAAAATAAGAGCAATCCTACTTTATATCTTCAGTACTAATGGAACTACAGAAGAAAATTTGGACAGGTTGTCCGTAATGAAAAGATAGAAAATGAGAGTGACATGATTCATAACTGGAGTTATCTTGGTGTTCCCATTGTACCCCAATCTCAACAAGGCAAAACCATTAAGAAAGGATTGGTCTGCAGAAGAAACTTTTCAACTTTATTGATAGACACCTTTTATCAAAGATATTATGGAAGATGCCATTGATAATAGATTAGATTCAAAGGAATGGCCATATTGTTCTCAGTGTCCAGCAGTGTGGAATGGCTCTGGAGCTGTAAGTGCTTGCCAGAAACCTAGAACTAATTATTTAGAACTGGACCAAAAAAATGGATCAAAGCTGATTATTTTTGTAACTGGAGGAATTACATATTCTGAAATGCACTGTGCTTATGAAGTTTCTCAGTTACATAAATCCTGTGAAGTTATTATTGGTTCTACACATATTTTAACACCCAAAAAGCTGTTGGATGATATAAAGATGCTGAATAAACCCAAGGATAAAGTCTCCTTTACTAAAGAAGAGTAGCTTAAGAGGGAGTGGTTTAGAGGTTCTTTAATTAATATGTTCAATTAAAAATAGAAAAAGAAAATGTTACTATCATGTAATTTAAACAATGTAAATATTTTATGGAACAATGACTTTCAAATACATTTCTTTTTTTATATTTATTTTTTAGTTCTCGGCAGACACAATATCTTTATTTTATTTGTATGTGGTGCTGAGGATCGAACCCAGCGCCCCGTGCATGCCAGGCGAGCGTGCTACCACTTGAGCCACATCCCCAGCCCCTCAAATATATTTCTTAAAGGACTGTTTATGATTATGTATTGTTGGATTTGCCATCTTTAATAATTTAAATACTGTTGCTGCTTTATAGGTGATAAGATATTAAAATGCTTTCTAAACTTTTGTTTTAACCTCTGGAACAGAATTTCTTAAAGTTATGGGTAATTTTTCACAGCCTCTTGTGTATATATACTAATCATGTACTAAATACTTATCTATCTTATGCTGAAGAATAGTTTTTTGGGGAAAAATGATTTTTAAAAGAAGATATAAAAGTAAAAACTGTAAATGTGTATGTTTGATAGAATTATTTCCTATTAGTGCAGTTTTTCTTTCAACTGAAATTCACAGTTTTATGTGTAAAATAATTCAGTCACTGAGTAATTTCACAGTGTACTATCTTGCTAGATACTTTTAAAAAACACAATTTTATGTAATTTTGAAATGATGTATGTTTAAACTAGAAAACCAAAAATAATCATGAATATTCTAAGAGAAAATAAAATATATAGTTACAAAAAAAAAAAGAAGTGAGCAATTTGTTTTGCCACACACTCATGTTATGATGTTGTCCTCAGAGGAGGTCTAAAGCAACAGGACCACTCAAACTTAGACTGGAACCTACAGAACCATAGCCAAAATAAACCTTTTCTTTTTATACATTTATTGCCTTGTGTATTTAGTTTTAGTTATGGATAGCTGACTAATACATCCCCTAAGGTACTTGCCTTTCCAAACATTGCTGTTTCTCCTAAGGATCGATGCCCATCACTCTTCTTAACTTCTAGGCATATAATTAGACTCAAGTTCAAGGCATATAATTAGACTCAAGTTCAAGCAAGCCTCAAAAGGTGAAACACAAAGTATAGCCCATGAGGATGCATGTACACCAGAAGAACTGCATGACTTCTCTAATTTATACACACAAAAATATGGAGAATATGTGTAGAAATTGATATCAAGAGTGGGATAATGGTGGAAGGAACACAATACTAGATCACATTTAGTTGGCTGATATGGACCCACTAAACAGAGATTCTGAATTTGATGTTGCTGCTTGAGGGGTCAGAAAGTCTCTAATAGTCTGTTTGGTTGGCTGATTCATGGAACAAAAGCTGGCCTACACTAAATGAAGCTGAAATGCCAGAAATGCCTTGGTAGACTGGAGAAAAAAGTATCTAAATGCATTGGGAATCTGGAATACTAGTGTGGATTTATCATGTAACATCTGCACATTCATTCTAGGAGTGTCCAGAGGATATACTTGTTATCACAAGTGTGAGAAACAAATCTGCAGGAGCCCCAGCATCCTTGAAGAGTTCTGTGATTGCTCATCTGTATTTCAGAAATTAAAGTTGGAACTGTTTTCAATGAAAAGGGAAACATAAATGCAACGGGAGTAATTGGATCCTGGGGTAGCAGAGGCCAAGTGGAGGTACTCTGATTGCCATAGGCAAGATGGCTATAATTACCACAATGGACAGAAGAGTCAAAGCAATACTCAGAATAGTCTGATTTATAGAGATCTATAGCATTACCTAATTGACCTTGGCGTCCCCATAAAAGAATCAGATGACCAGTCTATTAAACCTTAGTTGACCTAGAAGAGTTCTAGGTCAAGGTCAGTAGAGAAGGAAGGGAACAGGGGGAAGGAGAAGATGAGGGAAAGAGAAGTACTAGGGACTGAATTAGAGCAAATTATTTTCCATGCTTTTATAATTTTGTCAAAATGAATCATAATGTTATATATATAACCAAAAAGAACTAATAAAAATAAGAGTTCTAGGTCAAGTAAACAAAGGTCTAATCTGAAGCTTAAAAAGATAACAAATAAATAAACTAGGTCATGGCACCTCGATCAATTCCCAGGCTTGAGCCTGTTTATAGGCCCAGAGCCCCTTGAATGAAAGGGATATCAAGTCTCTTTGAGGAAGGACCCTGATACACTACCAAAATTTTATACTAGTAATCTTTCTCAATCTTTCCCTGTGATGCACCAGTCAGGGTAGAGGCTTAATAGAAAGAGAGTTATTAATGGAGTTTTAGATCAGATCCATCTCACAGTGGATCTGGTGGGTCTCTGGCATCATCCTGTGGTTATTTTCCTAGTTAAAGAATGATAATTGGAATAAACATAACTCAGCAACTGTCAGAATTACTATATTAGTTCCCTGACCTGTGGAGTGAAGAATATAATGGTGGGAAAGGCCAAGTGGAAACCATCAGAACTTCCTTTAACTAAGAACATAGAAAACTAAACTATCCCATTCCTGGAAAAACAGCAGAGATTACTACTAAAATCAGGGACTTGAAAGATATAGGGGTAGCAATTCCCATCATATCACCATCAACTTAGCTATCTAGCCTGTGCAGAAAACAAATAACTATTAGAGAAAGACAGTAGAATATTATAAACTTAGCAAGATAGTGACACTAATTGTAGTTGTTCTTCCAGATGGGGTTTCATCGCTTGAGCAAATTAACACATTTCCTGTGTTAATCTAGAATGTAGCTATTGTTCTCGCAAATGTGATACCTATCAGAAAAGACAACTAGATGTAGTTTGCTTTTAGCTGTCAAGGGGCAACAATATACCTTCACTGTTCTATCTCAGAGGTTTAAAATTGTCTAGCCCTATGCCACAATTTACTTCATATGAATCTTATTTACCTTTTCCTTCCACAAGACAACACACAAAAATTCACAGAGGAAAAAAAATACAGCATAGTGGTCCATTGCACTGATGACATTAAGCTCACTGAACCTAGTAAACAAGACATAGCAACTACTCAAGATTTATGGGTAAGACATTTTCATATCAGAATATGGAAAAGAAATCTCATAGAAACTTAAGGGCAGTAAAGTACACATGACATAAATTTAGGTCCTTCTGCCTCAAGAAATTTCTAGGAGTCCAGTGGTATGGATGTCAAGACATCCCTTCTAAGGTAAAAGATAAGTTGTTGCATCTCTTCCCTGCTAAAGGCAAAAAAGAGGTACAACACTACTGAGCATCTTTGGATTTGGGAGGCAACAATTCCTCATTTTGGTGTGCTATTCTGACCCACTGGATCAACATTTACCAAGTGATCTAAAACCTGATAGTTTTGAGTGGACCTCAGCAAAAGAAAAGGCTCTGCTGTCTAAGTTGCTCTTCCACTTGGGCCATATGATCTAGCAGATCTGATGATGCTACAAGTGACAGTGGCAGATTCAGGCATTGTTTGGAACCTCTAGTAGGCCCCTATAGGTGAATCACACTGCAGATCCTTAGGATTTTGGAGGAAAGCCTACCATCCTCTATGGATTACTATCCTTTTGAAAAACACCTTTTGGTTTGCTATTGGACCTGAATTTACTCACCCACTGAATTTAAGCATTTTAGCTAACAGGGGAGAAGAGAAATTTAGCAAGGATTCTCTTAGTAATTGTAATTGAATACAGAAAAGCCCAGTGTTGAAACCCTGCCCCACAGTGGAATATTAGAAATGTGGCATACAGAATAATCGTTCCCCAATGCTGCCTTTTAGTGGCCCAAGTTCTTCTGA
Source organism: Callospermophilus lateralis (assembly GCF_048772815.1). Taxonomy (NCBI): domain Eukaryota; kingdom Metazoa; phylum Chordata; class Mammalia; order Rodentia; family Sciuridae; genus Callospermophilus; species Callospermophilus lateralis. The sequence continues at coordinate 33,569,901 of NC_135325.1, read as the reverse complement.
TTGAGGCCCAGCCTGTAGATGTTGTGAGGACAGTAGCAGCCCCTGATGTACTAGACTTAGATGTTACCAGAATCATGCTCCTAGAGAATGTAGCCCAAAGTGGGTATAAACTCCATGTAAGGCTGAATACTATCACAAAAGCAATATTCAACAGTACCATAAGGAAAAACTTTGAGAAGAACTTTGAAGAAAATAGTTCCAGAGCACATGACTGTTAAGAGACATTACTTCAATCCAACATGGCAACCCCACACCTTAGGTGGTGGCCATGCCCCTCTCAGCCCCGGAAACAAGGAGATGGCCCTGAAACTGAGGAGATAATGGATTCCTCCACCTCACCATCTCCATAGCCTGTGCCCTCAGGCCTGTAGTGGTACCTGCAGCCCCACTGGCCTCTGAACCATTCTTAGGTCATTCTTCTCTTTTCTTGAAAAGTAACATATGTTCACACCCAAATAGCTTTACCATCCCCTTCCTGCCTATAAAATCAGTCCAAGAAGTCTGATAGCATTTCTTTATTTTCTCCCATCTATGTCCCCTATAGCCCAAGCTGGCAGCATTTCTACTGAGAGGGCTAATTGGATCCACAAGTCACACACCTACTCTTTTTAGCAAATAATTGTTCAGACATACCCTTGGTGTTCTTTCCAGAGTACATTTTCTCAACCTTTGCAATATATATATATGCTGAGAATTTTCAGAAGCTTCAAGTTCTGGTACCTATTTCCTAACAATTCCTTCTTTGATTTGTCCCTTTCCTCTCACATTTTCCTATAAGCAGTAAGGAGGAACCAGGCTGTGCTTTCAATGCATCCTTTAGAAATCTCCTCAGTTCAATGTTCAAGTTCATCATTTAAAAAAAAAAAGTTCATTACTTCAATTTCTACACTTGACCCAAGAGAATACAATTCCACCAAGATCTCTGCCACTTTAGAATAAAGATGGCCTTTCCTCCAGTTTGAATTAATATATTCCTCATTTCCATCTGAAACCTTACCAAAAACATCTTTAATATTCACTTTCCTACCAATAGTCTCTTCAATGCAATTTAGACTCTTTATGTTAAAGACCTCAAAATCTTTTCAGCCTCTACCCACTACCCAATCCAAAGCCACTTCCATATTTTTATGTATTTTTCATAATAGTACCCCATTTCCAAGTATGAAAATATGTGTTAGTTTCTTACAGTTGCTATAACAATGTACCATGAACTGGGGAGCTCAAAATAGCAGAAATTTATTGTCTCAGAGTTATGGAGACCAAAAGTCCAAAATCAAGATGTCAGCAGGGTCATGCTCTATTTGAAGGCACTAGGGAAGGAACTGTCCTATGCCTCTCGGTTTATAAATGTATCATTCCATTCCCAAGCCACCTTCTTCCTATATGTCTTCACCCTGTCTTCATTCTATGTGGGTGTGTATTTCTGTGTCTGTATTTCTCCCCCTTTTTAAAAAAGGACATCAGTGGATTTGGACCCACCCTAATGACCTCAACATACTTTGATTACTTCTATAAAGACTATTTCTAAATAAGGTCACAATCTAAAGTATTGAGGATTAAAACTTCAGTATATGTTATTTGGAGGACCATTTCAACCCTGGGTTCCTCATAGCTACATAGGATAGTGATGCTTACCCACTGAGAGCAGGTGGCTATAGTTCTCCAGCATTACATCTTGGTACAGGCACCTTTGAGTAGAGTCCAATTGCTGCCACTCCTCTCTACTGAAGTCCACAGTCACATCCTCAAATGACACTGGTATCTGTAACAACACAATCCTGTTCAAGGCAACACAATCAGCACTAGGGGATAGGGAAATGAAAGAAAGGACATTGTTTTTAATGATTTCTCATCATGATGTACCATGTAGTATACAAAATGCATTCATTTCATTATGAGAGTTCCCAGTCTTAATCCATTCCAGCATCAACTCTACACTACTACCCAGCATGCTGTTAGCATTGTTGTGAACAGACAAATTAAGCACGAAATTCTTGCCAAGAGAATAGGCATATTGAGCATATTAGGCACTCTAAAAGCTGAGACAGCTTCCTTAAACATATGAAGGAAAATTACCTAAAAAAGAAGAAACCCCAAAACAAAGGTAACTACATTCAGCTGAAATGCCAGCCTGCTCCACCCAGAGAAGGATGTTTTGTGAGAACAAATGGAAAGGAGCCTGAGCTGCTGGAATCTATTCCCTATGAATTAATGACATAATAAATGTAAAAAATAAATAAATAAAGGCCTGTGGGCTATAAAAATGATTTTCTTAAAAAAAATCACTTTGAGCCCCAGGGAATAATGACATTATTTGTATTCAAGATACAAAACCAATAAAAGTAGCTTATAACTTATCAAAAGGATAAGCTATTGCCATGTGTAAAATAATATCCTTCGTTGAAAGTTCAATTAGAAGTAATAAAACTAATGATAAAATAATTAGAAAAACCAAGAATAATTGGAAAATGGCACTCAGCCTGTAATACTCCTACATTTCCAGTAAGGGAAGGTATATTTGATGAAGTTGAACAACTACTATGTAAATTTGCACAAGATCTTAGAGAAGTCAATGAATTTCTTGTTCCATGAACCCCTGTAGCTCCTAATTCTTGAACTATTCTGGTTTCAGTACCATAGTCTGCAAAGTTTTTCTCTATACTTTATTTGTGCTCCACTATTTTTTTCTGTTCCTCTAGCTAACACATATAAATTCTTGCTTGATTTTACTTAGGATAGAGTTCAGTATTTATGACAGAAGATCTCTCAAGTGTTTTAGGTCTCTCTTATTTTTCTATGTATATGTCTAATACACAGGAAATCTTAGGGAAATGTATCCTACTGGAAGGATCTATAATTACCCAATCTGCAAATTATTTGCTGGTAGCCTCCCAAACTAAAGAGCAAGTAAAACTGATTCTTTGGCTTTGTTTTGGTCCCTTGCTTTATTGGGCCTCATTAGAAAAGCTCTAATATTGCCAAATAGAAGTAAAATATTTAAGGAATCTGGTGTCACATGAAGACTTCAAATTTGAAGATAAAAGAGATGCTACAATAAAATAATTTAGATAATTTGGGGGATTTGTGAGGTACCAAAGAACAATGAATTCCAGTTTTGTTCTCTGACACAAAAGCATGGTAATACTTCAGATCCTCTGATTAATGTGCCATTTGATTATTTAAGTACAAGCATCATTATCCAATCCTAATATTGTACTTGAAAGATACAAACTTCTAAACTGTATTAGTCTTTTTATCAGATCCTCTTCAGACAGACAACTATGAGCATACAATGATAATAGAAGGAAATGCTAGGCAGCAACTGAATTTTTCTGACATTCCTGTTCAAAATGCATAGTTGATAATGCATGGTTGATCATGAACCCTGGATGAAAGGGATCACTTTTAGGCTTTCTATGCTGTGGTGACTGCTCAGAAAATCTTGCAAGTTTATGTTTTGCCTCAAATCAAATCAGCCACAAGTGGCCACATTACTAGCAGCTACTAAAGCTATAATTTCTTAGTTCAGGACTTAAACTGAATCAATATAATAGTACATATGTGTTTGGTGTCTGGGAAAAATGGGATTCTTGTCTTCAATGGGAACTAAAACATTTCATGGAAAATTAATATCTGTGTTGTTAAAGGCTTCACAATTACCTTCTCAGGTATCAATAATTCACAGAAGAGCCCACATACTGCAGAATGATAGTTTCTAAAAGCAATGATTTTTCTGACAGAGCTACAAAAGTTATTGTTAAAATATGGCCAACTCTCAACTTAGAAGTTCTACTTCATTCATTTTCAAAACTATGCTTTCCAAAAGGAAGTGGACAAATGGATTAAGTGATAGTACTAAATTAACAATATAATTCCCACTCCAGGGTCTTTATTTGCTTCATTAGTATTGTTGCATTATCAATAAAATCAGCTAAGTAAAAAAGGGATTTTTAAAGACATTAGACTCCACTCTACCTACCAAAAGATGAACTTATCCCAAACATATTAAAGATACATGCTATTTGTCAGCAAAAGTCTTTACAGACTACTTTCAAAGTAAGTACTGAATTTCTTCTACCAAAAGTGCTAGGAACTTCGTGGCAGCTGGATTTCATAGAATCAATGTTTATAGATGATAGGTTTTTGTCTAGTTATGGTTGTATGCTGTTAGAATGGCCTGAAGTTTCCCCCTATTCAAAAAGTGATGCTCAGGCAGTGATAAAAGGTTCTCTTAATAAATACAATTCTTACTTTTGGGATATTAGAGAAGATTGAATCAGAGGAAGCCATTTGATTTCCATTGTTCTTTGGGAATTATGCAAATGTTTGCAGAATTCTATAAACTATCATATGCCCTATCCTTCTCAGTCCTCTGAACAAGTGAAACAAATGAATCAATTTCTTTAAAAAAAAACCTCATTGGCCAAGATTCAGTGACCTTCTCAGAAAAAGTGACCTACAATGTTACTACTAGTCTTGATAAAAATTAGAGCAATCCCTGCTATCAAGCACAGTGTCACTCCCGTTGAATTTACGTTTGGCAGCTCTATGATTTGGGACCAAGTTATAATTAACTGTTCAACTTAAATTAATCCTCTCATGATCATGTACAATATTTAAAAGGGTTTCTCTCTTTCCTAGAAACCCTGATATATAAAATCATAAGACCTAGAAGGACATGCTGTAATAAGTCTGCTACCTCTATCAACCACTAGATTTCATCTGTATACAAATATACACAGTAAAAGACCCAGTTGAGAGGGCATTTTCAAGTGCTGCTGATCACCCATTCTGCTATCAAAGTAAGAGAAAATGGAGCTGGATTTATGCTTTCTGTGCAAACCCAACACCTCAGAAGGCCTAGTCTCACAAAGGACTTGGTCCTTGAGTTTTCTAAAGTAAATGATACTGATATTGGGACTCAAGTGAAAAAGAGATACTCTGGCAAACTTATTTCTATTCTCATAGGCTACCTCATTATTCTGTTCACAGTATGGTAATTTCAATTTCTTAAGAATTATATTTAAGAGCTGGGGTTTTGGCTCAGGGAAAGAGTACTTGCCTAACATGCATGAGGCACTGTGTTCGATTCTCATCACCACATAAAAAAATAATAATAAATAAAGTTAAAAAAAACCCTTCCTTAAAAAAAAGAATTATATTTAAGCCAGGTATAGTGGCACATTCCCGTAATCCCAGGTACTCAGGAGACTGAGGTAAAAGAATCATGAATTTGAGGCCAGCCTGGGCAACACAGTGAGACATTACCGACCCCCCCCACCGCCGCCGCCCAAAAAAGAAAAACTAGTTTCACATTTTACTAGAAAACAAATTTGTTATTTATTATGTTGCTTTTTTCTGTACTCCCAGTCATGGTCTCCATGATTAGATATTCCCAATGAATACCATATTATATTCCCAAAATAGACATGATCTGGACTTTCAAGTCCAACAATCCAATTATTGGCACAATAATAGTGTAACTATCTTCATTACTAATTTTTGAGGGTACCAAATTAAATTAACTAATATAATCCAGATACTCAAGATCTAAATTTCATATTGAAATGTTTTATGAACCGCTTTGGCTGGAAGGATCCTTACAGAAGAAAGGAATCTTTCTCAGGTATAAAAGCCTGAGGTTTTCACAAACCCCATCCACCAAAAGAAGCAGAGTCAAACTCTGGTTTCACCTTGTAACCATCCCAATTTGGAATTTGTGAAGAGGCCTATTTGAGGCTATATACAAGAGCAAAAGGAGACTTATTAGAATAGAAGCCTGGAAGGAATAGGAACAGACACAATTACACCTCTTTTGATACTGAGACTCTGAATAATAGACTTTAAAATAATTAGGATATAAGGCCTCTGGAGGGCTACTGTTTAGGCTTGGGTTGGTAAAACTTTATAAGGATCTACAAAATAACAATGATTTGACAAGACAATAATCTGTCAAATTAATGTACAAGTAAATGAGATGTTTTGCACATTGCTAATCAAGAATGTGCTTTTGGGGGGCTGGGGTTGTGGCTCAGTGGTAGAGCACTTGCCTAGCACATGTGAGGCACTGGGTTTGATCCTCAGCACCAAATAAAAATAAATTAATTAAATAAAGGTATTGTGTCCATCTATAGCTAAAAAAAAATTTAAAAAAGAATGTGCTTTAACCATTCACCACTGGTAATGTTACACTGACTTTTCAAATTCACCCTATGATAATTTTCATAATTGCTTTGCTTCACATTTTACTATATATTTGCTACACCTTTAGGTGGCTGGCTACAAACTGCCTATGGGGATAGGAAAGATGGTGGAATGAGATGAACATCATTAACCTAGGTACATGTATGATTGCACGAATGGTAGGACCCTACTTTGGGTACAACCAGAAGTGAAAAATTGTGCTCCACTTGTGTACAATGAATTGAAGAGCATTCTGCTGTCATGTATAAATGATTAGAACAAATAAATATTTTTTTGTGGTGCTGGGGATTGAACCCAGGGCCTTGTGCATGCAAGGCAAGCACTCTACCAACTGAGCTATATCCCCAGCCAATAAATAAATTTTTAAAAAAAATAAATAATTTTAAAAGGCAGAAATGGTAGGTGATGGAGACAATTAGACAATTGTAGTGTTACTACAAAAGAAGGGAAAATTGTGAGAGGAAAAATTGAATTTTCCCTATTTCAAAAATGGAGATACCTCTTGAGAAAACTTCTAAATCTTTCTTTTGCCCCTTTGAAATGTTAACAGATTGCTTGAGATGCACAATGCATTCTGGCTTAATGCTTATTCAATAATAAAACTCTTTTCTTTCTACTTTACATTGTGGAAGGATTTCTGGGGATGGCCAGGAATTTTTACTTTTAACATGCAATCAGGCTGATTCTGGCTACTGCTTATTTTTTCTTCCTATAATAGGTCTTGTGACTTTTGCCAGCACACTTGAAACTGTGGCAAGCCCTCTTATTAGCTTGCAAGTAGGGTGACATCTCAGTTCTTCACATTTTTAAACTCTTTTTTAATATTTATTTTTTTAATATTTTAATATCTTTATTTCACTTATTTATTTTTATGTGGTGCTGAGGATCGAACCTAGGGTCTCGCGTGTGCAAGGTGAGTGCTCTACCACTGAGCCACAGACCCAGCCCCTTAATATTTATTTTTTAGGTGTAGATGGACACAACACAATGCCTTTATTTTTATGGGGTGCTGAGAATCAAACCTGGGTCCCTCCCATGCTAGGCGAGTGCTCTGCCGCTAAGCCACAACCCCAGCCTCTCTTCACATTTTTTGAGGTGATAGATATTGAACTTGGGGCCTCACACATGTTAGGCAAGTGCTCTACCACTGAGCTACATTCCCAGCCCTTCACAGACGTTGATACTGACAGCAAAGACCAGTTTGTATTCAAGTAACAAGGCCTTCAATATGCATTTTCATCTCTCCCCCAGGGGAACTGAGTACCTTATTATTTAACATCAGTGGGTCTGGCATCAACATGACTGCCTCCACCCCAAATAGCCAAAATTGTCATTAATATAGAGCAACCCCCTTGGTTAGCATCTTAGCCCATTTTCTATAATAGTATTCCTGGGACTGGGTGATTTATGAATGAAAGAGGTTTATTTTGCCTCATGGTTCTGAAGGGTGGGAAGATCTGCTCAGCTGTAATTCATGGCAGAAAGTGAAAGGACAAGTGGTTGCATGTGGAAGAGACAAACACAAGGGTTAACCCTGCTTCACAACAATTGGCCCTCACAGAAACTAATTCAGAGAATGAAAACCCCTTACACTTTTGGACTTACCATTCTAGGGACAGCCCTTCGGAAAAGCAGTTATTAGCTTGCTATGGGCCCTTGTTAAAACTGAACACCCGACCCATGGTGGCCTTGTGATTCTTCACCCTGACAATACTATTTTGGTGTAATCTGATTGAGACTCAATGACTAACAAAATAAGAAGAAACCAAAAGGCCTCACTTATCAAAAGAATAATATATTCGAGGGGCTGGGGATGGGGCTCAAGCGGTAGCGTGCTCGCTTGGCATGTGCGGGGCACTGGGTTCGATCCTCAGCACCACATAAAAATAAAATAAAAGATGTTGTGTCCACCAAAACCTAAAAAATAAAAAAAAGAATAATATATTCAAGCTGGCCCAATCCCAGCAGCATCTTGGCTTTCCATGAAAATGGGACAACTACTCCTTTAAGGGAAATTTTATTTCCCACTTTATCAACTAGTTTGTACTAGTTGCAGGGCAAAATGGAATCCTCAATTCAAAGAGGTTCCCCTAAATGTCTGGGCCTCATCCACTAATGGTTTGGCTGAGATGAAATCTGATGGTTTCTACTAGACTGTTCAACCTAAGAAGACCTGAGAATGGACGTGGGTGCTCCACTCAGCAGGTAGAACTCAAGGCCATTTTCCTAACTCTGCCCAATATTCCCTTTGGTATTTATTGATTCTTGAGCTATTAACAGTGGTTCAGCTATTGGTCTCCCACTTGAAAGACCATAGACAGATTAGACAGTTAGGTATCATGGACTGTAGAAACAAATTGCAGCTATGAATAGAATGGTCTGGGTCATCCACATAGATGCCCATGGTAAGCATCTACTCTGATGAAACTGCCTAGCTTACTGTCATTGACACTTGGATCCATCATCACATTAGATATGACAATGCATCCATTGTCAAAGACTGGGCATAAATTAGGAGACCCTGTATTTCTGATACAGAAGCTACCACTGTATGCCAATCTTGTGACTTCTACAAGATGGCCCATTGTGATGGGAAACAACACATCACATGAGGTTGGTCCCATTTGCTCCTTTTGAATTAACTACAATATACCTTAAGCCACCTCTAAGAGCTTTCACTGAGGCTGTGCCACTGTTGACATTTCTTCAGGTTAAACAATTGCTGTTTCAAACTGCTCAGCTAATTGCAGCTGCACACTGTGGCTATTTTGATTTTCCAAACTATTTATAGCCTGAAAATGTCACACCTTTTATTTAAAAGCCATGCAACTATGGGCTGATAGTCAAGGTATATGATTGATTTCCACAACCCCTGCTAACCACTGGCATCTGGCATTAAGTGTTGAAACAGCCTCTTCAAAAATCAATTCACATAGCTGGTGATGTAGTTAAGTGGTAGAGTGCTTTCAGCACATGCAAGGCCCTTGATTCAGTCCCCAGTACCCACCAAATTAAGTAAATAAAATAAAATATAATAGATATGAGTTTTAAAAAAATGACTCAGAGGGACTTCCAACTCTGCCTCCCTCACTTCACTATTATTACTTAGGCAGTTTGGTCAGTGAATATGGCTGACCCCAGAAGGGGATTATCTTCTTTCAACAATTACCTTGACAATGACAAAAGCAAAGAGCATTGAGGGTCATACAGATGTATTTTGAAAACTTGGGATTTTGTTTGGAACATTTCTGGGTATAATCTTTCTTTCCCCTAACAGCATCCCAGACTACAGTGGTTAGTAAACTCCTCAGTGGCATCCCAGTGAGAAAGGAGCTTAAGGAACTTAAATTTAATTCTGATCAGCCACCTGGATTCTCCAGTTCCAAGGACATTGCTCTAGATAATAATTACCACTTGATTCAGTACACCACTTGCTACGTCCCCCTACAGTGACCAAATGGGCCAAGGTGCAGAACATAACAGATCTCTGTGAATTTATAAAAATGCCCTGTCCCTCTTGGACCTCATTCATTCAGATAAAAGGTCTAGAAACTACGGCTGGGGCTGTAGCTCAGTGGTAAAGTGCTTGCCTCACATGTGTGAGGCACTGGGTTCAATCCTCAGCACCACATAAAAATAAATAAAGATACTGTGTGTTCGTCTACAACTAAATAAATATATTTTTAAAAAGAGGTCTAGAAACTAATAGGAGATGATTGGGCAGAAAATGTGAACTTATAGCTACTACAGTAGACCACAATGATTCTGCATCAGTAAAAGGAAGGCACCAACCCACTGTCTAAGGAGGAAACCCCAGAAAGTACGGGGTGGGGGGAGAATAGGGGGAAAAGAGGAGAGAGAGAGAGACAGAGACAGACTGACAGACAGACAATAAAAATCTGTCTTTCAGAACCATCCCTGAAGCATTCCTCACAAAGGATATTGCCCTGTTACATCTCCCCCAAATTGTTGCAAGGACCTGAAATAACTGACGGTGGGATCTGTCAACAATCTCCCCTCCAAGGGAGGGCTCTGGCTCCCACACCTTACATGCAAAGCACTGTCAACTCCTCCAAATGGCTTCCTGAACCCCTTACTACAGCCATCACTCAGCAATTCTGTGGGGCAGAATACTAGGTGGCTGGTGGCTGGTGGCATGGACATGTAGAACCAGTTGGAATAACTGCCTTTAGGTGGTTTCCAATAAAAAGAATTAGACTCAAGTTTTCAAACAGATGAGAACTCTTGACAACACTGAAATTCACCTGAGCCATGAAAATGGTTACAGTAAAGAAATCCCCACACCTGTTTATGTTTCTTCGTGAAAAATAATTTACCACAAAGAGCCATTCTTCCCCATATGACATAGCTAAGGCTTGCTGTCCACTCTGTCATAAAACAGACTCTTAGACTCATTGTCTACCTGTGAAAATACCAAATATAGACCTTCCCCCTTGTGCCTGAACCTGTGGACAAGGCCTGACACAGATGCTCCAACTCCCCTTTTTTGTGTGTCACGAATGATTAACCAAGTTGTTGTCTTCCTGAAATAACTAGACATAGAGGTAAATATTTTCAAAAACAATCTCCTAGTAAATATCTTTTTTATTATATTATTTTATTTATTTATATGTGGTGCTGAGAATCGAACCCAGTGCCTCACACATGCTAGGCAAGCACTCTACCACTGAGCCACAATCCCAGCACCCTGGTAAATACCTTCACCTACAATTTGTCTACTCCTCCCTACAAAACTATAAGGCAAAACCACCCTGTCATGGCTCCAGTGTTTGGATCTAGGGTTATCCCTAGTACAATAAGCCTTCATAAAATCAATTTTCTTACTTCATAATTTTTTTGTCTTAGACAGTTTGCTGCCATGAATTGAACAGAACTAAAAACTCACTTCCAGACTCCCTTCTCCACCCAGGTTCTAGGGCCTCTCCAATTCACCATGATGTGACCCTTCCTTGACTGGTGATTTTGGGGATCCATAGTGAGTCTAGCCTTTGATTTCTGTGTTCTGGACATAGTCTGTAGAAGCACAATAAGGATCCAATTCTTTGAGTACTCTTTTGGTTTTCTTTTGTTGGTGGATTTTGTTTAATCTTTGTACTCATTGTAAACTCTCAATCGAATTCTTGACCACTTGAAAAAATTCTTGCTAATTATATTGCTATATAATTTCAGTTTGTTACCTCCAAAATGGTATAAATTTACTAAGGACCACTTAAAATTCCAATGCAGCCCTGAGATCTTCCTAAATTTATTAATTTTGTGAAGTACCTCAAATCTTGAAGTTCTAAGATCTCTCCTCACCAGTGGTCAGATGATGATGATAATGATGATGATGATGATGATTTTGTTACAAGGCTGAATAACAAGAAAATGTCTCCAATATATTTGAAACTGTATAGTCCCTTAAGAACTGTTTCTCTCACCACTGGCTCATTCTTCCTGCTCCTCTTTCACTCTTAACTAAACTGCACAATCCTTTCCTTACACAGGTGAGTTAGTTTAGTTAGTGGCACCTTCCTCGTGTGCCACTTCAGCCCTTTCCTATTCCTCCATATTCTGCAGATTCCCTTTGCCCCTCCTACTCCTCCTCTTTACCTTCTCCTGATCCTATATCTCCATCATAACCCATATTATTGGCCTTTTCCACCTGCAATACAAGGAAGGTCAATAACTTGAGCACCCACCTAAACAAGTATTCTTTAGGCCTTGATCTTGTTCAGATTTACATGCTATTATTATTAGAGACTTTCCAGACCCCTGTAAGAATGGACAATAACTCAATAATCAATTCAGACTGGTCCTCGAGGTATATTCTCCTGGACCTCCTACTTTGTGTGTGTGTGTGCGTGTGTAATGCTGAGGATGGAACCAAGGGCCTTGTGCATGCTTCGCAAGTGCTTTATCACTGAGCTACACCCTCAGCCCTATATGGGGCTGGGGTTTGAGGGAGCAGATTGCCTGGATATTCCCTTCTAATCTCATTAAGTTGTGAAGCCATAGGTATGCATTGTGTTGATCTGGTCTTTTCTGTGGTGAAGTCCTTATGGTGTTGAACTAATAGATGTATTTAGGAGAGAAGAGGATTTTGCCAATTTACCTTACATTTTTTAATAATAACTCCAAGTTCTGGTTGTAAGCTGTTGATGAAGTTATTAACCAATGCAGATGTGGTTTAATTTTCAAGAGCAAGACTGGAGTAGTTCTTCCAAATATTTTCTAATCTCAGTCAGTAGTTAGACATCAATTCACTTCTTTGTTTTCTAGAATATTATATCTTTGACTAATAAATGAGCAGAAAATGATGGGAATGGATTCTAAAAGCCTCTCTTGTGGTGTTTTTTAATTTGTATATAAACTTCAGAGTGTTCTGTTATTTTTAAAGGTCCATATCCTAGTTCACTAGCAGTTGCAAGAGTTAATATGAATTACGAAGCCCAGGGATAGGGGTGTGGCTCAGTGGTAGTGTTTGCCTAGCAAGTCCAAGGTTCTATCCTCAGCACCCCAAAATTAAATAATTAATTATGCTTAAAAAAAACATAGATAGGACAGCATGGTAATCCCAGTGGCTTGGGAGGCTGAAGCAAGATTATTGCAAGTTCAAAGTCAGTCCCAGAAACTTAGCCAGGGCCTAAGCAACTTAGTGAGAACCTGCCTCAATATTAAAAAAAGGTGGGGGCTGGGGTTGTGGCTCATTGATTAAGTGCCCCTGGGTTCAATGCCCAGTACCCAAAAAACAAAGCAACACCCATAGATAGGAATATTTGCAGATATCATTATAAAAAGGGGGAAGAATTGGACTTGGGAATCCCTAGCCCACAAAAAGGAACGAGAATTAAAAAATAAAACCCATTTTCCCAATAACTTTCCTTTGAGGTACCATCCCCCCTTGTATCCGTAACTGACTTAATGGACAAGAGGAGATAATCATCCCCAGCCATGGACATCCTATCACCTTCCTAGTGGACATAATGGTAACATTTTCCACCATTAACACCTGATTTTCCCACCACCCTCCTTCACAGTATATAAACCATCCCTGTGGTAGGACTTGATAACTATCATATGACTTGTCTTCTTCTAAATCTGTTTCTGTCTCACTATAACTATAACTATGACTATATATATATATATGGATCTTTTATTTTATTTATTTATATGCAGTGCAGAGGATCGAACCCAGGGCCTCACACATGCCAGGCAAGTGCTCTACCACTGAGCCACAGCTCCAGCCTTCACTATGACCTCTTATTATCCAGCATAGCTTTCTGATTAGATACACTACTCCAATAAGCCCACTGGGAAGAGAACAACTTTTAAATGTGAACCAGTGAGCTACAAACACTCTACTTGTGTCTGTATATGTTTATTTATCTGTGATTAATATTTTTCTACCTCTGAGGGAAAAAAAACAAATATTCCTATAATTTCCCCCAAATAGTCTAAACTTCCAATACTTTCAATGTATTAAAAAAAGAATTAAAGAAGCTAACCCAAATGATTTGAGAATTCAAGTTCATATAATTTACATAAATCTTTGGCAATCAAGACTAATTTAATATTGTGGGTTAATAAAGATAGCCATGTCTTCTGTATTATCAGCACCAAATGTAATACAAGCATACATTTTTATTGCAACCAGTTTTGTTTTTAATGAAATAAAGTAGAAGAGGAAAATATCCCAGGACATTATTTCTAAAGAGGATTATATGTAAAACTTTAATTCTATTGTGTGTGTGTGTACATGTATGTCTGTGAATGCACAGGGGGATATATATATACTGGCATGTACACACAAACATACATACATACATGTTCCAATAATGTAAAATGCAATTCACTGTGCATCAACGTCAAAAATCATTTTAAAATATTCAATGAACCTTTTTTAAAAATGTTTAAAAGATTCTGTTCTATTTGTTAGCTTCCCTTGGAGGACAAGCAAGGCAATAGGTGCAATATCATTTTCTATCAGATAATTTATTTGCTTGAAAAATCCAGAATATCTGGTTAAAGCCTAGGAAGTGACCCTTTTCCTCTGTCCACAAAGGAGTATCTAGGGGAGCTTTGCAACCACGTCAGTGCTCCATGAACAATGACCACCACACCTTTCATTCCAAATTACCATCAATCCCTAGTTCACTGTTTTCCCCCACATTCCCCATGCAGGCTTACCAATTGTGATTATTTCTGGCAAGAGCAGTCATGGCTATGGTGAAAAAAACCCTGAAATCCAAAAGTGATCTAACAACTTTCAGGTGATTTTCTAGATAAAAAATTGACAGTGAACAGAAACATACATTATGTTTTCAAGATGGATATATCCTTTCTAAACTTATGCAGGTTTGCTGATTGAATAAGGCAGCACTTCATCTACTAGACATTCAAGATTATAAAAAAATATAAATTTCTATCTAACCAAATTGAATCATTATTTTGATAAAATTTAAAAATAATTATTTTTAGTGGCATATCAGTTTGAAGATAGTTTACAGTATATTTAGGTAAGTTAAAACCTTGAACTTGTGTTAGTTAATGGTTGGTTATTTTATTCATTAGATACCTATATAATTTCTAAGCTAGAAATAATTAGGCATAACTTTAAGTTTCTGTATCTTTTGCATCTTAATTTTATATGGTATATAAAGTATTATGGTTTGGATCTGGAATTCTCCCAAAGTCTCACATGCTCAGAGGTGGGGCTTTGGGGGAGTGATTGGATCATGAGGGTTCTGACCTCATCACTGGATTAATCCATTGATAACTGAAGATTCTACTGGGAAGTAGGGCCTTGTTGGAAGAAGTAGATCACGGTGGGGCATGCAATGGAAGGGTTTATCTTCTCTCTAGCCCCTTCTCTCCCTCTCTCGGCTTCCTAGATGCCATGACCTGAGCATATTTCCCCTGCCATGTCCCTCTGCCATGATGTTCTGTCTCAAATCAGGCTCCGATCAATGGAGCCAGTAGACCATGGACTGAATCCTCTGAAACTGTGAGCCAAAATAAGCTTTTCTATCCTATAAGTTGTTTCTGACAGGTATTTTAGTCACAATGACAAAAAGATGAGTAACAGAGAACTATATATATGTTTGGGTTGGTTTCGGATTTACCATTTTGAGAAGTTGTAGTACAGGTTGAGTATCCCTTATTCAAAATACTTCAAAGTTTTTCTGATTTTGAAATACTTGCACAGACTTTTACAAGTTGGGCATCCTTAATCTAAAAATCTAAAATCCTCCAAAATCCAAAGCTTTTTAAACATCACATCAGTCATCAAAAAGTTTCAGATTTCAGGCTGGGGTAATGGCTCAGCGGTAGAGCATTCACATAGCACATTTGAGGCCCTGGGTTTGATCCTCAGCAGCACATGAAACAATAAATAAATAAAATAAAGGTATAAAAAAGTGTAACTTTAAAAAAAAGTTTCATGGACTGGGGATGTGGCTCAAGCGGTAGCGCGCTCGCCTGGCATGCGTGCGGCCCGGGTTCGATCCTCAGCACCACATATAAACAAAGATGTTGTGTCTGCCGAAAACTAAAAAAAATAAATAAATAAATAAATATTAAAATTTTTAAAAAAAAGTTTCAGATTTCAACACCTTTGGATTTGGGATTTTTGGATTAGGAATATTAATATAAATTATATATAAAGGTGGTATATGGATCCCAGCTACTCAGGAGGCTGAGGCAGGAGAATCTAGGCAATTTAGTGAGACTCTGTCTCAAAAAAAAAATTAAATGTCTGAAGATGCAGCTCAGTGGTAGAATACCCCAGGCTCAATGCCCAGAATCACAAAAAAATTAAAAAGGGTATGTATGGCTATTTCAAAACTTGTAAGATGAATGTTCATAAACTCCAATAATCTGTTACAAAATGCTGGTATATGACAGATAATTTACAATTCTTAATAGTTTCTAGTTTTTTTTCCGTGAAATAGAAGTTACTGTGTTTAAAAGCCATAATCAGGGCTGGGATTGTGGCTCACCAGTAGAGTGCTCGCCTAGCACGGGTTCAATCCTCAGCACCACATAAAAATAAAGGCATTGTGTTGTGTCCATCTACACCTAAAAAATAAATATTTTTTTAAAAAGCCATAATCAATATGTGTAAGGCTCTCCTTGGTGGCAGATAGGCATAACTTTGTATATAGGTATGCAGGATATGTTTTTATTAAGGAAAAAGTGAGTAACTTTGTGCTAAAATAAAATGACTAATGTTTTAGAATGAGAAAGAAGTGCAGGAGAAAACTTAAGTGGATATAGAAAGTTCTAGAAAGTCTACAAAAAGGGAATTTTATTTGCTGTGGTCAAGTTTTACTAAGGTTTAATAGGTTTATTTACACATTTTTAAAAAGATCTTTACTGAACTGGGCTTGTGGCCCAGTGGTAGAGTGCTCGCCTAGCATGCGTGAGACACTGGGTTTGATTCTCAACACCACGTTAAAAAATGAAATAAAGATATTGTGTGTCAGACACTTCTCAGAGGAGGACATACAATCAATCAACAAGTACATGAAAAAATGCTCACCATCTCTAGCAGTCAGAGAAATGCAAATCAAAACCACCCTAAGATACCATCTCACTCCAGTAAGATTGGCAGCCATTATGAAGTCGAACAATAACAAGTGCTGGCGAGGATGTGGGGAAAAGGGTACTCTTATACATTGCTGGTGGGACTGCAAAATGGTGAGGCCAATATGGAAAGCAGTATAGAGATTCCTGGGAAAGCTGGGAATGGAACCACCATTTGACCCAGCTATTGCCTTTCTCGGACTATTCCCTGAAGACCTCAAAAGAGCGTACTACAGGGATACTGCCACATCGATGTTCATAGCAGCACAATTCACAATAGCTAGACCGTGGAACCAACCCCGATGCCCCTCAATAGATGAATGGATAAAAAAAATGTGGCATTTATACACCATGGAGTACTACGCAGCACTAAGAAATGACAAAATCATGGAATTTGCAGGGAAATGGATGGCACTAGAGCAGATTATGCTAAGTGAAGCTAGCCAATCCCTAAAAAACAAATGCCAAATGTCTTCTTTGATATAATGAGAGCAACCAAGAACAGAGCAGGGAGGAAGAGCAGGAGGAAAAGATTAACATTAAGCAGAGTCATGAAGTGGGAGGGAAAGGGAGAGAAAAGGGAAATTGCTTGGAAATGGAAGGAGACCCTCATTGTTATACAAAATTACATATAAGAGTTTGTGAGGGGAATGGAAAAAAATAAGGAGAGAAATGAATTACAGTAGATGGGGTAGAGAGAGAAGATGTGAGGGGAGGGGAGGGGGGATAGTAGAGGATAGGAAAGGTAGCAGAATACAACAGTTACTATTATGGTATTATGTAAAAATGTGGATGTGTAACCGATGTGATTCTGAAATCTTTGTATTGTTTTGAATAACCAATAAAAAAATAAAATAAAATAAAAAAAGATATTGTGTGTCCACCTACAACTAATATATATATATATATATATATATATATATATATATTTTTTTTTTTTTTTTAAAAAGAGCTTTACCATCAAATATTATAATGATACAAAACTAGAATTTGGTTTTCTCTCTCTTAAAATTGTGTAGCCCTTGTAATCTTGCTTCATTGTTTGCTCTTTGTCATATTTCTGCTTATTTTCCATTAACCTCTAATCAAACTATCTCCTTAAGAACCAACATGCTTGGACCGGGATTGTAGCTCAGTGGTGAAGAATTTGCCTAGCACATGTCAGGCACTGGGTTTCATCCTCAGTACCACATAAAAATAAATAAATAAAATAAAGGTATTGTGTTCATTTACAACTAAAAATATTTTAAAAAGGAACCAACATGCTGCTTTGGCTTTGCCCTCCATAATGTTCTCTGTCTTCTTCCTCATTTAGATCCCCACCATAAAAAGGTGGTGACAACATTCCCTGGTTTGGTTTTCAACTCTTGTGGTCTGGCTGTCTGCTTTCCTTTCTGTTTCCCTCTCTCCCTCCCTCTCTCCCTCCCTTGATTTATCTTTCTCCCTTCCTTCCCTTCTTCTGTTTCTTCCCTCCCTTCCTTCTTTCCTTCATTTATCCATCCATTTACTTTTTATTTATTTATATTTTCAGTGTTTGAGAATCAAACCCAGGGCTTCTTGCATGCTAGGCTATCACTGAGTTACACACCCCCAGCCCTGTTACTACCATTCTCTACCTCATTGGTTGTTTGATTTGTCATCTACCAACTGACTCCCAGAACGGACATCTAAGTGCCATTCCCCTAAGCATATCACATTTCCCCTTACTGACCCAGCTGAATATTTAAGCAAACTGACATCATCATCCCAACTCCTGGCACATACTAACTAGATCTTATCTGCTGACATATGCAAAGCTATTCTTGAAATTTCCAAACTCCATAACTCCACTACCTCAAGATTAGTCATAGGCAAAAACAGCAGCAATTTTATCCTCATAAGCACCATTTCATCCTCTGTCACTTTCAGCAAGTCATGTAGACTTCGCTTAATTATACGCAAAGACTTTGCTCCCTTGAGGGGTTCACCCATGGTTAACTACAAACATCATGGATTATTCCCATGAGGGTCTGTGACCCCCATGATAACACTTTTTATATAGCCAGTCATTCTACACCTCCTTTCCCACACTAATCTTTCCCTTTATTCAATGAGTTTATTGGGATGTAATCCCATCATAAATGGAGGAGCATCTATATAGGATCCTAACTATGAGATATATTCCAAGACTACTAATTCTTTTCCTGTTTATAATTGTATACCTTGCAGTTGGGGATGCAGCCTTCCCAGAGTCATAAATGCTACTCTGCAGCCAAGCTTGACAAATGATTCAACAACATATTGCAACCCAGCTGACCTGAGAAAAACCACACTTCCACCTAAATTTGCACATAAAGCCAACTTTATATGTAGAGATGAAATTTGTACTGACAATGGTATAGACCTAGGCATCCTCCATAGCCTCATTTCTACAAATACTTTTCAAAGTCAACCTTAAGGCTATCTGGAAGAAGAGGGAGCCTGGCAATGCTGAATTCCATCTTAGTCCTGAAAATAATGACAACTAAGAAATCCCAGGGCTAACTGCAAAGGACCACATTCCCCCATGTGAATTAGATAAGGCTTGCTGCCCACTCATGGCTTCCAGGTTTACTTGTGATAAGGCCAAACAGCTTTCTCCTTTTGCCTGAACCTGCTGAAAGGCCTGCAAAAGTCCCTCCAACTTCCTGTTCTTGTCTCATGAATGATTAACTGAGGTTAAAAGTTTACCCTCCTGGGGCTGGGGATGTGGCTCAAGTGGTAGTGTGCGGCCCGGGTTCGATCCTCAGCATCACATACAAACAAAGATGTTGTGTCCGCCGAAAACTAAAAAATAAATATTAAAAAAATTCTCTCTCTCTCTCTCTCACTCTCTCTTAAAAAAAAAAAAAAAGAGTACCATGCCTTGAGAAAGGGCTGAAAAATTCAAATAAAAGGAGGTTCAAATTAAAAAAAAAAAAAAAAAAAGTTTACCCTCCTGAAATTAACTAGCCACAGAGATAAACATTTCCCGTTTGGCTGACAGGGACTTCCCCTGATTAAAACACACACACACACACACACACACACACACACACACACACATAACACCCCTGGTAAGTCTCCCTGGTAAGTCTCCCTGCTATGAAAGTAAAAAGCAAAACCACCTCATAGAGACATGCTTGATCTCCAGATCTGGGGGTATTCTCCCTACTCTCCCTGAATAAATTCAATTTCAATACTTGTTTGCTTTATGTCTGTAACAGTTAAAGAATATCAGTTGGCTAAGAGTTCACATTGGAAGTATTCTAACGCTATATTCCCTTTCACAGAAATAAAATTAAAAACATAAAAATACTAAAACAAAAGTATAAAAGCTTTTTTATTTTTTTCAAATAGAGCTTAACAATGAAGACCTTTCTAGTTATGAAAAAACTTGGAGGACACAGAAGATTGATAAACTTGGGGTTGTGCTATAGCTCAGTTGCAGAGTGCTTGCTAAGCATGAGCCCAGAATCAAAAAAAAAAAAACATTGAAAAATTCAATTAGATGAAATGCATGAAGAAAACAATATAATTTTCATTCAAAAGATAAATGAAGGCTGGTGACATAGCTCAGTTGGTAGAGTGCTTGCCTGCCATGCACAAAGCCCTGGATCCAATCCCCAGCACCACAAAAAAAGGACAAATGAGGGGCTCATTTGCTCAGTGATACAGCAATTGCCTAGCATGCATGAGGCCCTTGGTTCAATCCTCAACATCCCCCTCCCCAAAAAAGACAAATGAGAAGCTGCAAAAATAGTTTGTGGCACATTAAAAACAAGAAATAGGGCTGGGAATATAGCTCAGTTGGTACAGTGCTTGCCTTGCATGCACCAGGCCCTGGCTCAAATCCCAGCACCACAAACAAACAAAAAAGAAACAATGCCCTTCATATCAATAGAAACGACCTGAGAGAAAAATCAGCAAAGGAAATTTTAAAACTGCTCAATTGAGTATAGTGGTACATGTATATAATCCCAGTGACTTGGGGGAGGTGCTGAGGCTGGAGGATCACAAATTCAAGGCCAGCCTCACCAACCTAGGGAGGCCCTAAGTAACTTAGCAAGACTCTGTCTCAAAATAAAAAAAAATTAAAAGGTTGGGGATGTGCTCAGTGGAGCTCAGTGGTTAAGCACCTCTGGGTTCAATCTCTGGTACCAATCAAAGAATCAATCTCAGAAAAAAAAATAAGTAGCCTCTTTAAACTTAATCACATACATTCAACCTCAGTCACAAGACAAACACAAACTAAATCTGTACTGTTATAGCATATTTTAATCTATCCAATGGGTCAAAAAGAAAAATCAAATATAACAAGGCACTGTATTGTCTTGGTTATGGTGAAAACAGGCACTCATATAACTGACATAATCTACAAGGCAGTTAATGCTGCCCTATCTATCAAAAATGAAAGTGTATGTATCATTTATCCTGTGAATTCTACTTATAGAAATTTCTTTTTAAACATACTTTCCCTTGATTTAACTGAGATATGCATAAGGATATTCATTGCAGCACTGTGTATAATTGCAAAAAGACTGAAATAACCTTATGTGTCTATTAATACAGGATTGGTTAACATATTTTGATACATCCATATAATAGAATAAGATTCAGCCTTTAAAAGGAATGAAGTAATTCATTACAAGTACTAACTTGGAATGATCACCAAGATTTATTGTTAAGTGAAAAAAATCAAGTGTTGGAAGTTGTTGATGTATTTTTGTTTTTTCTTGGTGCTAAGGATTGAACCCAGGGCATTGCAAATGCCAAGTGTATGCTCTACCACTAAACCTACACCCTGGCCTGGAAGTTCTTACTATATGCTAACATTTGGATTTAAAAATGGATATAGGGTATTTCACAATGAGGTGTTGTATATTTCAAAATAATTAGAAGATGAGTTTTTGAATGTTATTCCCATAATGAAATGATACATGCATGAGGTAATGGATACTCCAACTACCTTGACTTAAGCAATATATAATGTATACAAATTATTGGGACATCAAAATGGCATCCCATGAATATGCACAATTCAAAAGTCTCAACTAAAAAAATAATTGGGTATAGGAGATGGGCATGGTGGCTCATGCCTGTAATCCCAGTGATATGGAAGGCTAAGGCAGGAGAGTAGCAAGTTCAAAGTCAACCTCAGCAACTATATCAAAATAAAATTAAAAAAACAGGACTGGGGTCAGGCACAGTGGCACAGGCCTGTAATCCCAGTGGCTTACGAGGCTTAGGCGAGAATATCTCAAATTTAAAGCCAGCCTCAGAAAAAGTGAGGTGTTGAGCAACTCAGTGAGACCCTGTCTCTAAATAAAATACAAAATAGGGCTGAGGATGTGGCTCAGTGGTCAAGTGCCCCTGAGTTCAATCCCTGGTTACCTCACCCACCCACCCCCGCAAAAAAACAGGGCTGGGAATGCAGCTCAGAAGTAGAGCACCCCTGGGTTAAATCCCTAATATCACACACACAAAAAGAATACAGGTGAGTATGTGAGTGCACAAGTATGCATGTAAGCAAGTGTTTGAATAATCTGTAGCTGCCTTTAGAAAGGATATATGGGCTACTAAAGTTAAAGTTGGAGGGTACTGGGCTGAGGTTGTAGCTCGGTAGTAGAGCACTCATCTCACACATGTGAGACACAGGGTTCAATCCTCAGCAACACATAAAAATAAATAAAGATATTGTGTCCATCTACAAAAAAATATTTTAAAAATTGGAGGGTACTTTTTTCCTCCCTTTACCATGAAACAGAATATTTATGCAGAAAAACACATGGAACATAAATACAGCCTGGCTTAACTAATTATTCAAGGCAAATACTTACCCAATTCCCACCCCTCCTGGAAAGCGAACATTGCCAGCTACTTGCCCAGAAGTCTTCCCTATGTTTCCTCCCCCTTTCTACTAATCAATAAAATTGTTGTCCTGCCTAAAATGACAAGCACTTCCTTCTTTTGCTTTCTAGTTTTACCAATGATGCATATACCCCTTTACTAATATGGTTTTGTTTTTTGTTTTTTTGTTTGTTTTTGCTATGTTAAAACTTCACATAAGGGCTGGGGATGTGTCTCAGTGGTAGAGTGCTTGCATAGCATGCACAAGGCCCCAGCGCTACAAAACACAATACAAGACAAAAACTTAAATTGAAACAAAATGCATTCTTGCATGCCTGGCTTCTTTCATTCAATAATATGTTTAATTTACTGGACCATTTTATTATTGATTAACACCTCTGTCATTTCCAATTATTGGCTATCACAAGTAATACAACAATGAGCACTGATAAATGTGTCCTGGTACTAAGGTACCTGGAGTTCTATTGGGTGTTTCCTAGGAAGAGAACTGTTTCCTCATATGATCAACATATGCTTTGATGAATAAGGCTAAAATGTTTCCAGATTATTTCAATTTACACTCCCAGTAGCAGCTTATGGGAACTCACAATGCTTTTCATCTTTGCTAATGTTTGTTACTGTCACTGTCAATCTTCTTAATTTTAGCCATTCTGGTGGGGGTGTAGTGATATTACATGGTAGTTTAAGTTTGCATTTCCCTGGTGATAATGAGACTGAGCACTGTCTCAGGTGTTGACTAGCCATTTAGGTATAATCATTTGTTATATATCTGTTTAGTAAGGCTTCTGACTACTGGGCAGTCTGCTTTTCTTATTGTTTTGTTGTTCTTTCATTTTGGATCAACATCTTCTGTTTTTCTTTTTTTATACACCTTTATTTTATTTATTTATTTTTATGTGGTGCTGAGGATCAAACCTAGTGCCTCACATATGCTAGGCAAGTGTTCTACCACCAAGCCACAACTCCAACCCCAACATCTTCTGTTTTTTTTTTTTTTAATATTTATTTTTTAGGTGTAGATGGACACAACACAATGCCTTTATTTTTATGTGGTGCTGAGAATCAAACCAGGGTCCCACCCATGCTAGGCAAGTGCTCTACCACTGAGCCACATCCCAGCCCCATCTTCTGTTTTTTATATCATCTCCCACTCTGTGGAGTGATTTTATTTTTAATGGAAGTAATTATCATAAAGGTCAGGACAGTAGTTATCTTTGAGAGTAGGGGGATTCTGGAAAGCTGCCAACAGTCTCTTTCTAGATCTATATAATGATAAATCACTCAGCTTTGTACATCTGTTTAGTATAATTCTCTGTATGTATTTCATATTAAAAATATTTTAAAAATATAGATTGAACTTCAGAATCATTAACTCTACCTATATGCATATACTTAAAAGGGGGTGTACACATGTGCACGAGGAGACACAAATAAGAGTGTTCAGACTGGGCACAGTAGGAAACACTTGTAATCCCAGCATCTTGGGAGGCCAAGGAAGGAAAATCACAAGTTTAAGGCCAGCTTGGGCAACTCAGTGAAACCACAGCAACTTAGTGAGACCCTGCCTCAAAATAATAAACAAAGGGCAGGGGTTGTAGTTGAGTGGTAGAGCACTTGCCTAGCATGAGTGAGGCACTGGGTTTGATCCTCAGCACCACATAAAAACAAATAAAATAAAGGTATTGTGTCCATCTACAAATAAAAGTATTTTTAATTTTTTTGAAAAAATAAAAAACAGCAAGGGCTGAGTGTGGCTCACTTGCAAGTAACCCTGAATTCAATCCCCAGTACCAAAAAAGTGCTCACAGCAGCATGATTTATAATTGTGCTATATTTCACAAAAATATTTTCAATTAACAAAAAATTATGAAATGGGTGGCCACATTTTGTGAAAGAAAAGGAGAAAATAAGAATGTATCCTCAGCCCCTTTTATTTACTTAAAGCAACTATAATCAAATAGAGAAAACTAACCTGCTTATGTGTATTAGGGAATGATGAACAGATAAAAGAAATATGGATAAGAAAATTTAGACCATACAGCTTTCAAATTTTTTAAACTTTTCGAGCCATATGTCCATATAAATATTTTAAAAATTAAATTTAAAAATTATTAATACTATCCTTTGAGTAATAAGTGCTACATCTGTAAAATAAAAACAGCACATTGTTGAAAGAAAATATTCTTAAAGCAAAAAGAGCTATTGAAAATAAAAAACATAGCCAGGCATTTTGACACTCGCCTGTAATCTGAGTATTTTGGGAGGCTGAGGCAGGAAGATTGCAAGTTCAAAGCCAGATTCAGCAACTTAGCGAGGCCCTAAGCAACTCAGCGAAACCCTTGTCTCTAAATAAAACACAGAAAGGGGCTGGGGATGTGGCTCAGTGGTTAAGCAAAAAAAAAAAATTACATTATACCCATAAATTCATATAATTATCATTTGACAATCAAAAATAAGTACATAAGTAAACAGAAAAAGTACTATCACTACAATTATTACCTAATGTGATTGTTAATAAGATTTAAACATTTGGGAAGAATTTAGAGTTGAATTACTAATATGTACATAGTAAAGCAAACAAATGACTTCATTAGAAAATTGTTAACTGCAGGTAAAAGAAAAAAGTAGTACATAAGTAATAATCAAAGCATGAATAATATGTGACTTAGCTACATATTGTTACAATAATAAACACTGACAACACTTTACCCAAATAATGATATACATTGTATCTATCCAAGGAGAATTGGGTAATAGGAAATGAATATGTGTGTGGGGTGGGGGTGTATAGAAAAGCTCAATATCTATCTTTCATAGTGGGAAGTTAACAGAAGATATTGAAAACTTTAAAAACACATTAAAATATTAAGAGTGCTTGCCTCTAAGGATCTGGAATCTAGGGGAAAGTAAAAGAGGAAAGGATTACTTTTCAAACAAGACTTTAAAGAACTAATTGATACCCCAGATTTTATACAAATTATTTGCTTCATCACTTGTAAACAAAACTGCAAGCTAACTGCAAATTACAAAGTGGCAAAAATATTCACAAAACATGCAAGAATGGCAAATGTTATTAACCTTAATATTAAAAAAAAACTTTAAAAAACCATAGGATAAGATAAATAAATAAGCATGGATAGGAAAAGAAAATTCATAAAAGGGAAATAAGTAAACAATAAAAAATATGGGGGGCTGAGGCTGTGGTTCAGTGGTAGAGCACTTGCCTAGCATGTGTGAGGCACTGGGTTCGATTCTCAGCACCACATATAAATAAATGAATAAAATAAAGGTCCATCGACATCTAAAAAAATTTTTTAAATTAAAAAAAATATGGAGGGGCTGGAGTGTAACTCAGTGGTAGAGCACTTGCCTAGCAGGCATTAGGCCCTGGGTTCAATATCAACATCATCAAAAAATAAATAAATATATAAAAGTGGAGTGAAAATGATCCTGCCTAGTAAAAAGTATTACAAATTAAACAATAATATAAAGTCTCTCCCTCAGGTTCTGAGGTTCTGAATTAATTTCTGCCCCTGGGTACCTCCTCTTCTCCTTACCTCACAGGCATTGCCATGTCTTCCTTGCTGGGGCAAATTCTGGCTGGCTGCCATGTTCACACTGGATTTCAGCTCTAGGGCTCTCTTGCTGACAACTCCACTCTTCCCAGGAACTCCAAGTTTGGTAGGGTCTGTAGACTCAACTAGAGCTACTGTGATCAGGAAGATGATTCTACAGCCTTCATTAAAGGGTCTGGCCCATGAACATGGCAGAGACTCCAAGAAACCTGGAAAGACATGGTCCACAGTCAGAATCATACAGTACTCACCACACAAACACTTTCTGTTGGAACCCAAGTAGTCAAAGTCCCAGAAACACCTATTGTATTTATTAATTAAAATGGAATATGAAGTTGGGCATGGTGGCACATAACTGTAATCCCAGCAACTTGGAAGACTGAGGCAGGAAGATTGCAAGTTCAAGGCCAGCCTCAGCAACTTAGGGAGGTCCTAAGCAACTTAGTGAGACCTTGTCCCAAATAATAAAAAAGGACTGGTAATATTGCTCAATGGTTAAGCACCCCTGGATTTCAGCCTTGGTATCCCCCCAAAACAATTGAATATGAGTGAGACTATGAGATTTGGACCAAAATTAATAAACATTTAAATTCTAGCTCTACCAGCTATTAGCTGTGAGACTATAAAAAAGCTTCTTCAGTCTTATTTTTCAAAAAGAATCAAAATAATCTCAAGTAGTTGTGAAAATTAAGTGAGATAATGTTTATAAGGCACTTGGTATGGAACTAGCAAAATATAAACAATTAACATATATTAGCAAGTACTGTTATATAGGCTGAGCATTCCAAATCCAAAAATCTGAAATCCAAAATGCTCTGTTTAAATCTAAAACATTTGGAGCACCAACATGATTCCACAAGTGGAAAATTCCACACTGAATTTATGTAATGGAATATAGTCAAGATGAACTGCAATCCAGGTGCATGGTGCACACCTATAATCCCCACTACTCAGGTGGCTGAGGCAGGAGGAACAGAAGCTCAAGACCAACCTGAGCAATTTGGTGAGACCCTGTCTCAAAATAAAAATAAACAGGGCTGGAGATGTAGCTCAGTAGCAGTGTCCCTGAGTTCAATCCCCGGTAAAACACACACACACACACACACACACACACACACAAAACCACAGATGCATTAAAAATATAAAAAAATATATATATATATATATATATATAAAATAATCTTCAGGTACTCATATAACATGTATATGAAACATATATAAATTTTGTGTATAGACTTGGGTCCCATCTCTAAGATATCTCATTACATATATGAAAATGCTCCAAAATCTGAAAAACTATCAAATCCAGAAAACTTCTGGTCCTTAAGCATTTCTGTTTTTTTCTTTCTTATTCCAACATTTATTTTTTTCCTCCAGTTTTTTATTTATTCTTTTTAGTTATATATGACAGTAGAGTATATTTTGACATATCTACATACGTGGAATATAGCTTCCCATTTTTTTGATTGTACATGATATGGAGTTCCATAGGTCATGTATTCATACATGAACACAGGAAAATTATGTCTGATTCATTCTACTATCTTTCCCATTCCCATCCCCCTCCCTTCCCCCATTTCCCCATCCAATCCCCCATTCCTCCCTCCCCCTGCCTATTGTAAGTCAGCATTCACATATTAGAGAGAACATTGGGCCTTTGTTTTGGGGGATTGGCTTATTTCTCTTAGCATGATAGTCTCCAATTCCAACATTTCTGATAAGGGAAACTCAATCTGCCTAAGGAACTGAGTAATATGCATAGGCAGATCCTTCATATCATTTGCATTCCAATCTTGGTATCTATGTGTTGCTATAATTATTTCATTATAATCATACAGAAACAGAGGTTTAGTGGTCAAACAAGTCTACCTGGCTCCAAAATTCATGTTCAACAATATATCATACAGTACTTTTACATGGTAGACCCAAAATAAATGTGGTTCTGCTTTATGTTTGTTGAAAATATGACTGGGAATGTGGAATTAAAAAGTTGACTTTCTTAAAACAGAAGAGACATGATAAGAAAAATATTAATAGCCTGGGGCTAAAACTTTTCAATTATCTCAAAAAACATCCAGAGAGAAAACTACTCCTGTTGAGGGAACCCAGGAGGAAAGAGTAATTTGGGGTCCAAATTGAAGTACAATTTTATTCTGGTCAACTGCCAGAGGCACTATAGATTTAGACATTCTTGTTAAGAAAGGGAAAATATCCACTTAAAATGAACAGAAAGTCAGGTATGGTGGAATGTACCAGTAATCCGAGCTACTCAAGAAGCTGAAGCAAGAGAACCACAAATTTGAGGCCAGCCTCAGAAACTTAGAGAGATTTTGACTCAAAATAAAAATTAAAAATGGGTTTGGAATGTAGCACAATGATAGAGTGCTTGCCTAGCATGTGCAGGCCCTGGGTTTAATCCCAGTGCCACAACAAAAGGAAAAATACTCCCTAAATAACCCCAGTATCAAAGTGGAAAATCAAGAGAAACACTCTACTATTTTTATCAGAAATTATGGAACACAAAGTTGTGTTTACACTGAAATTTTGGCTTTAAATGCCTTTTTTAAATATTTATTTTTTAGGTGTAGATGGACACAACACAATACTTCTATTTTTATGTGGTGCTGAGGATCGAACCCAGGCACTGCCCGTGCTAGGCGAGCGCTCCACCACTGAGCCACAATCCTAGCCCCTTAAATGACTTTTTAAAATAAAAAGTAAATACAACCAAAATGAATTAAGTATTCAACCTAAAGCATTAGTAGTAGGAAAACCAAAATTAAGCAAAATAGTAATTAATACAAATTAATACAAATAAAATTAATTAATACACATAAAATTGTAAATAAAACAATAATTTTGCAGGACATCCCCCATGCATTTTCCTCTTCCCTCCCTCTCAAACAAAATCAATACTAGAAAAGAAAAGAAGAAACCAGTGAGTATAAAAGAGACTGGAAAAAATAAAAAACCTGACCTAACAGCAAAGAGAAACAGGAAGAATCTGAAAGACAGAAAAGAAAGGTGAATAGCCTACATATCACAGAACTTCAGTAACAAAACCAGTTGTGAGTTACCTGGGTTTACTTTTTCCCTTCCATACATCACCATACATCACCACACATCACCACATTACTGGTGGAATTAACAACTCAGAACAACTAACAGGCCCAGATTAAAAAAAAAAAAAAAAAAAAAAAGCTTCAAAAAAAAAGAAACTCTCCTTAATCAAAGTACCAGAAGAAAGGGGATCTCACTAATCAGAAAACCTCTTTTGAAAAATACCCAGCTTACTCCAGAGAAACACTAATGGAATACACATTCTTTTCAAGCACCCATCAATATTCTCAAAGATAGGCTATGCCTGTGGTCAACACCTTCACAAACTTAAACAATGCATTTTCTCTGAATATAAGAATACCAAACTAAAAATCAATAACAGAAAGATAAGAAAATCTCTAAACACTTGAAAATTAGTTAATTTCTATATAATCCATAGATTGAAACAGCCCTAAGGGAAGTTAAATAAATAAAAATCAAAATTTATGAAATATAGTTAAAGCAGCATTGAGAAATTTATAGCACTATGTGTTTACATTAGAAAAGAAAGGTCTGAAATTAACCATCCAAGCTCCTATCTCAAAAAACTAGAAAAAGAAGGGCAAAGTAAACCCCAAATCAAGCAAAAGGAAGTAATAAATATAGAGCAGAAATCAATGAAATTGAAAACAGAAAAACAATAGAGAAAAATCAATGAATCCAAAAGCTGGACCTTTGAAAAGATAGATAAAGTTGGTAATCAACTAGCAAGACTGATAAAAACAAAAAGAGATAAGACAGTTGGGCATGGTGACCCACTCCTGTAATCCCAGCAACTCAGGTGGCTGAGGCAGGAGGATCACAAGTTCAAAAGCATCCTCAGAAACTTAAAGAAGCCTTAAGCAACTTAGTGAAACCCTGTCTCAAAATGAATAAAAAGGGGCTAAGGATGTGGCTCAGCAGTGGCTCAGCAGTAGAACACTAGCCTAGCACGTGCAAGGCCCTGGGTTTGATTCTCAGCACCACATACAAATAAATAAAATAAAGGTATTGATGACTACAACTAAAAAAAAATACTTGAAAAAAAGGACAGTAGAGGAATACCATAAATAACAATGCACATAAATTCTCCAATTTGAATGAAATAGTCCAATTCCTCATAAAACAAACTACCATAACTCATCCACTGTTGGGTAATCTGAAATGATATTAAATAAATAATTTGAATAGTTATAAAACTACTACAGAAATTGAAACAATAGTTTTTTGAAAAAAAAAAAAAAAGCTTTCAAATGGAAATTTACAAACCCAGATGGTTTCACTGGAGAATTGTACTAAACGTTTAAAGAAAAATTAGCATAAATTCTACACAATCTCTTCTAGAAAACAGAAAAAAGAAAATAGTCACCAACTTATTCTGAGACCACTATTACCCTAATAATAAAACCTAAAACAGTACCAAAAAATAAAACTATAGGCCAATATTGCTCATGAATTTAAAATCCTTTTAAAAATTATTAATCAATTCCTGCATATATCCAAATATATATATGCCACAACTAAGTGGGGTTTTTCCTAGGAATAGTCTGCATCACTATTCAAAAATCAATCAGCATAACACACACACACACACACACACACACACACACACATATTAACAGGCTAAAGAAGAAAAATCACAAGATTATATAAATTCATAGTATTGACAAAATGCAACGGCCATTCATGATAAGACTCGCAGCAAATTAGATATAGAGAATTTCTTCAGCTTGATGAAGAGCATCCATTTAAAAACACAAAAAGGTAAAACCCAACAGTTAACTCATACTTTGATGGTGAAAGTCTGAATGTTTTCTCCCTAAGATTGGAATGATGCAGATATTCATGCTCATCACTCTTATTCAACGTAGTACAGTTTGAGCTTCACTAATCCAAAAACCTGAATTCCAAAATACTCGAAAATCACAAACTTTTTCATTGATGACATGATGCCACAAGTGGAAAATTCCATACCTGACTTCTTCATGAATCACAGCAAAATACAGGCACACTAAAAATATTCTTTGAAATTACCTTCAGGCTATGTGTATAAGGTATATATGAAACACAAATGATTTTATGTTTAGATTTGGATACCATCCTGAATACACCTCAATATCTATATATGCAATTATTCAAAAATCCAAAAAATATGAACCTGAGACACTTATGATCCCAACCACTATAAAAAATGGATATTCAACCTGTACTGGAAGTTCTAACCAGCATGATAAAACAAGAAAAGAGAAAGTGTTGAGATTAGAGAGGAAGAAATAAAACTGTCTCTGTATATGACATGATTGTCTGTACAGAAAAGTCAAGGAAATTACCAAAAATATGTAAATAAATAATTAACTTCAGGGCTGGGAATTTGGTTCAGTGATAGAGTACTTGCCTAGTATGCATGATGGCCTGGGTTCAATACTCAGCACCACAAAAAATAATTATTAGTAGTAGTAATAATAAAATTCAGAAAAACTGTAGGACACAAGATCAATACATAAAACTCAACTTTACTCTTATATATGGGTGTGCATTTATGAATATATGTGTGTATATATGTATGTGTGTATATATACACTTATATATGTATGCGGCAAATGTGTAGAAACCACATTTAAAAGATAATGCCATTTACAACTCCTCCAAAAAAAATTAAGTACTTTGGCATAAACTTAAAACATATACAGTACTTGTATGCTGAAAATTACAATACACTGTTAAAAGAATCAAAGAAGATAAATAGATATACTATGTACATGGATTGAAGGACTTCACATAGTTAAGATGTACATTGTTCCCAAGTTGACACAGCAAGATGTGTTGTAGGTAGAGCAAAACTAGGACATGCATATGGAAAAGCAGAGGAACTAGAAGACCTAAAATAATTTAAAAAATAAAGTGGAAGGAATTGCTCTACCTGATAGCAAGACACAGCTACAGTAATCAAGATAGTGTGGAAACTACTGGCAGGGGCATAGACACAGATCAATGGGACAGAATAAAGAACCCAGAAAGTGCCCCCACAAAAGTATGGCCCATTTATTTTTGGTAAAGATGGAAGAATAATTTTTTCAACAAATTGTGTTTGAGTAATGGGACATCACTTAGTGGATAAATGCACTATGACCTAAGTCTCACACTTTATCTTTAAAAAAAAAATGTTTGCATGCTTGGGATGGAACCCAGGCCTTGCAAGTGCTCTACTACTGTTCTACAGTCTCAGCCCTAAGTCTCAGACTTTATAGGAATATTAGCCCACAATGGATCATTGACAAAAGCAAGGAGAATTAACAAATCACCATCAAAGTGGAGAATTTCTCTCTCCACTCTCATAATGGAAGAAGCAGAACCCTCCCATACATATTTTGCATGACACAACTGACATCTAAATATTATCTTCAAGTTAAACACAAAACATTGCTAAAAATTCACCACAGACTAGGCCATAAGTCTCCTTATATTTCAAGAATGAGTTTTATGTAGATTTGAGACACAAAAAACAAAGGTTAGAAATCCATTAAGAAGATAAACTTTGGGGAATTGAAAAGGCACTTCTAAATAATTCCTGAATAAAACACAAATTGTTAATTATTTAAGAACACATAAAACAATGCACAAAACAGGGGAACTTTAAGACCTTAATATTGCTATCTGAAAAGAGAAAACCCTGCAAAATAATGGGCAAATCATTCAATTCATGTTAGACCAATGAATCCATCACAGAATCCTCCGGTACTCACCCTCCCCGGGCGCGCATCACCTCTACATGCCTCTGGCACTGAGTTGAATCCGCTTGACAACTATCTAACCGAGGTGGAGAACCGCAGCCGCTTCCGGTCACCGGCCCTAACACCTCCCCCTCTCGGGATTTGGAGTTTGACATCGGAAGTGAGGATATGCGCATGCGCAAAACCACCTTGGAAGGCTCAGCCAAGAGTCAACATGGAGTCGTTGCGGAGTCTATGCTCTGCGGCATTCGGTAGGGGCACCTAATATGCAGCGTTATCAGGCAGGGAACATGGCTGCTCCCGAGGAGCATCCCTATGGGCTACGCCATGTTAGAAGAGTGTCCATTCCATACTGAGAACGAGGACGCCTCTAACTCAACTCACTGAGCAGTGATGTGGAGTTGTGCCCCTGGCGGCAGGAAGCAGGAGTAGGGACATTTTGCTGGACGAGCTTACTGCCAGAGGGGAGGCTCTCTAAATCTGTACTCTTGTGCATTTGTATAATAGCGTTCCGAGAAGCTGGCCAATACTATAGGGTGAAAAGGGAGGAGAAATCAGGCTGGAACATACCACGACGGGAAAAGGGGGAGAAATCTGGGTTGTGCAAGCCCTCCTAGGATATACACAGGATGGAAAAAGGGGTCCAGTAAGTGTTAGGTTCCCAATCCTTGCTGTGCCCATGGGGCTTGGCTTTAGGGTTTGAATGCTCCCATAATCTACCTTATCTCTTACTCTATCTACCCCAACTAAAATGAATATGCCAATAATAATTTTTGATGTGTCCTTAATCTAATGCACTTCAATAAAAACTCTTTAGGAAATTTTATTATTTTTTTCTTTTTGAGTTTCTTTCATAGCAAGAAACATTTATTAAGTACTATTAAATGGAATCCTCCCAACCTACCAATGAAGTTTTTTTAGTTGATTCTTTTTAGTTATATATAACATTGGATACATTTTGACATAATCACAAAAGCATGAAATATAATTTGCTCTAATTCAGTCCCCAGCACTTCCCCCTCCTCTTTCCTCCTTCCCCCTCCATCTATTCTACTGATCTTTCTGCAGTTTATTTATAGATTGATTTCATGATTAAGGTCTTGTGGATATATTTGATGTTGCAATTCACTGTGGTATATGCGTGTACGTACGTATGAAAGTTCCCTCATATTCATTCCACTGTTCTTCCCTTATTCCACTCCCCTCTTCCACCTGCTCAGTTCCCTTCCTCTAGTCTAGTGATCTTTCCTCTACATTGATGGAATTCCCTTTTCCTTTTTTTCCCTTCTCTGACCACCCCCCATTTTGGATTAGCTTCTGCCTATCAGAGAAAACATTCAACCTTTGACTTTGGGCGATTGGCTTATTTCACTTAGCATTTGCTTTACCAGCAAATGTTATAAAGTCATTCTTCTTTATGGCTAAGTAATACTCAGTTGTGTGTATATGTATATATATCATATTTTATTTAGCCTTACCTCTGTTGAAGTGCACCTAAGATGATTCCATAGCTTGGCAATTGTGAGTTGAGCTCCTGTAAACTTTGATGTGGCTGCTTCCCTGTAGTATGCTGATTTAAAATCTTTTTGATATATACCAAAGAGTAGGATAGCTGGGTCATATGGCAGTTCCATTCCTAGTTTTTGGTTGTTGTTGTTGTTTGTTTTGTTTTGTTTTGTTTTTAGGAAACTACATACTGCTTTCCAGGGTTGTTGAACTAATTTGCAATCCCACCAACAATGTATGATTTCTCTTTTTCCCCACATCCTTGTCAGCATTTATTATTATTTGTATTCTTGATAATTGCCATTATGACTGACATGAAATGAAATCTCAACATTGTTTTGATTTGCATTTCCCTAATTGCCAAAGAGGCTAAACATTTTTTCATATATTTGTTGATCATTTGTATTTCTTCTTTTGAGAAGTTTCTGTTTAGGTCTTTTGCCCATTTATTGATTGTGTTATTTGATATTTTTGGTGCTAAGTTTTTTGTGTTCTTTGTATTTTCTGGATATTAATGCCCTATCTGAGGAGCAGGTGGCAAAGAGCTCTCATTCTATGGACTGTCTCGTCATACTCTTGTTTCCTTTGCTGTGCAGATGCTTTTTAATTTGATGCCATCCCACTTATTGATTTTTTATTTTATTTCTTGCTCTTTAGGAGTCTTGTTAAGGAAGGTGACATACTAGAATATAAAATTGTGCCTATATACTAGCAGCTGCAGAGGGAAACTTTTATTTTTATTTCCTTATAAAGTAAAATCTATACAGTGTTGGTGCCCTTACTTTGTAAATATAGCTTTCATACAAGATTCTTGATTCTTCCTTTCAAGCAATTTGCTGCCCCTTATCACCTCTAATGTGGAATCCTGGAGTATTCCACATTGTGGGAGATGTCATTGTGGCAGAAGGGGAAGAAGTCATACTGCCCTTGAGCTAAGAATGCCTATTTGTCCTACAAAACCAAGTTCAATACTCCACCTTCATAGAATCCTGATAGAAGTAGAAGGCTCTGTGCCCCACTGAAGGCCTTTCTAAATCCTCAGGCGAGAAGTATTTTGAGGACCAAGGATAGGCTGAAATGTGGACTTAATGGGGGCTTTCTATGTACTCAGCCCCTTTGTGCCTCAGTTTAGGAATCTGGAATTTAAGACATATCACAGTCAAATCAGCCTAAAACCACCAGGGACTAATTTATACTGATAGCTTATTTAATCAATTAGGGAGACCATATACTAGAGGAACCATGGGGCAGCTCCCTAAACAGAAAAATATAGAGTTCTTATAGGATTATGAAGAAGAGTAGAGTTTAGATGCAATTTAAACAAAACAGTGTGTTGGGGAGCTCAAAGTAAAGCAAGGCTGTGTGTTAAAGGGGTCAACATCAGGTCTGGACTGCAAAGTGAACCCAGAGACCTGAATTGGAAACAATTCAGATAGCTGTCAGGTGTCCATATAACCCATATCTGGAACTATGCAACTGTGTTGGAAATTGAGGCTTGTTTTTCTGTGTCTAAGTAAATTAGAATCTCCATTAAGATGCAGGTGTTTTATTCTTTCTGATATTATTTCAAATAGCAAAGTTTCAGGTAGTATATGACTGTAGAGAACAAAGTTTCTTGTACTACCATAAAGAAGCTCTACTTGGAGCAGTAGTAACTCAAAATATGGTTTCCTTATGGTATTACAGCTGCAGCGTGTCCTTGGGAGAAGTGTTTCCTGTTGATTTTTCATCTAGTTTTATCCATGGCTGTTTTCTCACATCCAGATGAGTGGCAGGGCAGATTTTTATAGTCTGAGTTCATTTTTACTTAGCAGAGTTGAGCTTTCTGATTATCATAGAATCTCTTTCCACTCCTGTATCCCTGGTCTGGATAAGTGTTTGTTGAATTAATAAATAAAAAAAGAAATGGAATGAGTGTAAACATATTTGGCATGAATATACTTCTAACAGAGTGCAAAGAATTAATAGTGTTGAGTGTCGTAATAGTGCTATGGTTATGTAAGAAAAAGTAAGTCTATCTGTTAGACTATTCAGACAAGAGAGAGAGATAGGGCTAATAAACATGAAGAGATGTTCAAACTCATTAGTGAACAAGGAACTACAAATCAAGACATGATAAGAAGACATTTGACAGCAATTTGATTTGCAGAATTGTAAAAATCTGACAAGACCAAGAGTTAAAGACTGTGAAGATTCACAGGATCTTTTTGCCCTACCGAAGCAATATAAATCAGTGCAGCCAGTTTAGAAAATAGTTTGGCATTCCCACTTACAGTGAATATTCACATGACTTTCAGTCCAACAAATGTTCTCTTATCTAAGAAAAATACTTGCACAAGAAACCTAGAATGTGTGTGGCATCCTGTTCAAATGGCAAAACCTGGGGGAAAAATGGATGCTCATTACCAGGAGTCAAATGAATGAACTAGAACAATGCTCAACAATATGGATGAATATTAAGGGGGAAAATTATAAGCCCAAATGCTAATGTAAAGCATAATACATGTTTATATAATTAAAAGCTACTGCTATAAAGAATAAAAACTACTTAGAATTTTGTATAGTTGCAATAAAATTATATAAAAAAGAAATTAAAAGTTGAGGATGATGTTTACCTTAGGTAGGGAGGGGAGACTATAAATTGGATAGATGCATAATGGAGATTATTGTAAAAGCCATATCTTTTCTTTAGATGGTAGAGGCATAAGTTATAATTATATTATTAAAACTAACTAAATATTTAAATTTATTGGGAAAGATGAAATGTTATACAAATTGCTTCATGAAAGAAAGAGAAAATCTGTATGGAGAAAAATGGCACTCCTTAAATAGGTCAAGAAAACCTTTGGTCCTAGTCCAGAGATGCCACCTAGTGGTGGGATAAGCAGGAAGCAGGAGTTCCACAGCCTTAATATTGTTGCCCTTGCCAAAGATGCTCTGGCTCCAAGACTCACTCCTTCCTATCTTCTGATCTGTTCAAATGTCTTTTCTTCAGTGGCATTTCTTCCCTGGCCCAGCCCACCACTCTCAGATTCTTTGTTCCATTTTCTTTACAGCCTACCTTTTATCAAAAATTTTCTTATTTAGCCAGGCATGGTAGAGAACATTTGTAATCCCAGTCACTTGGGAGACTGAGGCAGGAGGAAAATAAGTTCAAAAGCAGCCTCAGCAACTTAGCGAAGCCCTAAGCAACTCAGTGAGACCCTTTCTCTAGATTAAATTCAAAAAAGGGCTGGGGATGTGGCTCAGTGGTTAAGCGTCCCTGGGTTCAATTCCTGGTACAACAACAACAACAAAAAAAAAGTTGTCTTATATTCATTTACTGTTTACTCATTGACATGTTCCCAGCTGATACTGCAGTGATTTCTGCTTCTCACATATAAGGAGTGAACAACCACTTTATTTCTTATATCTTCACTACATAATGTAAAGAGTATTAAAATACACACACCAAAATCATTTTCCTAAAATATTATTTTATTTGCCCCGCAAAAAATTCTGCAGGCATCTCTGAGTGACACAACTGTTATAAAATCAATCTGATATAAGTAATGCAGGAAATACTAAGTGATTTTACTCTAAATTTATTTCATGTCTGACACTCTTCCTTTTTTATGTTAATCTGAATTTCTGACCTATATTTCTTTCCTTCTCTTTAAGGAATTTATATTAACATTTTTTTTGCAAAGCAAATCTACTGGCAATGAATTCCCTCAGTGTTTTTTGTTTGTTTTTTATGGTGCTGGGGATTGAATCCAGAGCCTTGTGCTTGCGAGGCAAGCACTCTACCAACTGAGCTATATCCCCAGCCCCTTTCCTCAGTGTTTTGTTGTTGTTGTTGTTGTTGTTTGTTTGTTTGTTTGTTTGCTCGCTCAGTTTGTTTGTTTGTTTGTTGTACAACACTCTGGGTTCCATTCCTAGCACTGCAAAACAACAAACACTGAACTACATCTCTGGTCCCCTGTGTATTTTTTATTAGGAAAATCCTTATTTCCTTTTCTCTTTTGAAGGATAATTTCACTGGATTGAAAATGCTAGGTTGTTGAGGTTTGTTTTCTTTTAACATTTTAAATATTCCACTCTTCTTGTTGGCCAACAAGTCTGGTATAATTCTTAACTTTGTGATTTTTTAAAATTTTATTGTATTCCTATGCAGAGATATGATTTATCTCTCCATGTGTTTAGTTTTATATTATTTTCTAGAATAATAGTCATATATTTTCTTACTTTAGGCCAGTACCTTTCTTGTTATATTCATTTTTAGGTATTTTATATTTGTTGTCATTACTAGAAATGGCATTTTTACTCATTTCCATTTGTTTCAATATGCTGTATTTATTTTCTTATACCCCACCACCTTATTGAATTTTCCTTGCATATTTTTCTGGGTACATAAG
This sequence comes from Callospermophilus lateralis, assembly GCF_048772815.1. Lineage (NCBI taxonomy): Eukaryota > Metazoa > Chordata > Mammalia > Rodentia > Sciuridae > Callospermophilus > Callospermophilus lateralis. The sequence goes on along the minus strand of NC_135325.1, from coordinate 33,530,955 downwards.
GATAACCTGCAAATAAAAATGACTTTCAGGCAATATCTCTTGAGTCCTTTCTCACCCCTACTAAGTGAATTTCAGCTCACTTAAATAAATCTTAACATTTAACTCTTGCCTTCCATCTGTAGATTTCATCCTTCAAGTTTGCAAGACAAGAACCCAGAAGGAAATTGGCAGTGAGCTGCTGGGGTCTGCTGCAAAACTGCAGGGCATAGCCCACCATTAAGTACTGTAAAACCCATGTGTGGTCGCACATGCCTGTAATCCCAGTTGACTTGGGAGGCTGAGGCAGAAGGATTGAAATTTCAAAGCCAGCCTCAGCAATTTAACAAGGCCCTAAACAAGTTAGTGAGACCCTGTCTCAAAAAAAAAAAAAAAAAAAAAAAAAAAAAGAAAGAAAGAAAGAAAGAGCTGGGATGTTTTTCAGTGGATAAGCACCCCTGGGTTCAATCCTATTTACAGTTAAATCTCTATTATATCTCTCAAGTGGATTTTCAATAATATTAAATTTTGTGTTAATTTTGTCTTAATATTAATTTTCATTAATATTAGGGTGTCAAATCATGGGAAGCACAGGTTTTCCAATAGAATATGTCAATATGATAAAGCTAAAAATGATTTTCTCAATATTTAATCCATTTATTTTATCTTCATATTTTATTGCATTAGAGATTTCAATATACTGTTGTGATAGGATCAACCCTATGTTGTACCAAGAGGTGACATGATTCAATTATAGGAGCTGTATCCTTATCAGTGGATTAATCCACTAGTTGGATTACTGATTTGAATGGACTACTAGGTGGTGACTGCATTTTTAGCATATTTACCTTTTTGAATTATACTTCCTGGCAATTTTGAGTCTAATCTTTTCTGAATTTTCACAGATCCTTTCTAGTCTAGTTTTAGTTTGAGGATGCTGTTGAATTGTGTCAAATGTTTCTTTTATATTCATTGATATGATTGTGTTGTTTTCTCCTTTGTTTTTTAAACTTTATGTTATTTTTTTATTTCTTTATGTGGTGCTGAGGATCAAACCCAGTGCTTTTTATATGCTAGGTAAGTGCTCTACCACTGAGCTACAACCACAGTCCTCCCTTTTGTTTTTAAAATGAAACAAATTGATAGATTTACTAATGTTAGTCATCATTGCCTTACTAGAAAAATCCAGTTTTGTTATAGGGTAAATTTTTCTTTAGATACTTGTTGGATCCAAATTGCTAATATTTTTCATCTATAAGACAAAATAATCTCCAGATAATTGCTTATTTGTATTAGAACTGCCTTTCTTCCTTCCTTCCTTTTTTTTTTTTTTAACCAGAGATTGAAATCAGGGGCACTTAACCACTGAGCCACATCTCCAGCCCTCTTTATTTTTTTTTGATACAGTATGATGCTAAGTTACTTAGGGTTTTGCTAAATCATGGAGGCTCACATTGAACTGGCAAACTTCCTGTTTCAGCCTCCCCAGTCACTGGGGTTATAGGCATGTATCACCGTACCCAGCTAGATCTGATTTTTTTAAGATAATAAAAACTGCATTTTTAATAGTACTTCCCAAATTGAAATTGGAAGATGTCCAGCTTTTGTTGTTGTTGTCTAGAATAGGGATTAGAAAACTTTCCGTAAAGGGCCAGATAGCAAGTATTATAGACTTTGCCAGCAATGGAGTCTCTGTTGTGACTAAGTCGACTCTGCCACTATAGCAAAAGTAGCTGCAAACAAGATGTAAAGGAATGGATGTGGTTGATTTACAAAAACAGACTAGAGTTGGGCACCATGGCACACACCTATAATCCCAGGGATTTAGGAGGCTAAGTAGCAAGAGGATCGTGAGTTCAAGGCCAGCCTTAGCAAATTAGCAAGGCCCTAAGCAATTTAGCAAGACCCTGTTTCGAAATAAAAAATAAAAAGGGCTGGGGATGTAACTCAGTGGTAAAGCATCCCTGGGTTCAATCCCTAGTACAAAAAAAAAAGAAAGAAGAAAGAAAAAGAAAGAAAGAAAGAGAGAGAGAGAGAAAGAAAGAGAAAAGAAAGAAAGAAAGAAAGAAAGAAAGAAAGAAAGAAAGAAAGAAAGAAAGAAAGAAAGAAAATGAATAGAGGCCACATTGACCTGCAGCCTGTAGTTTGTAATTTGCAACCCCTGTTTTAGAACTGTTTCAAAAATCTAGGATTGGGTGTGGTGGTGCACATCTGTAATCCTTGCAACTTCAGAAACTGAGGCAGGAGGATCATAAGTTCCAGACCAGCCTGGGAAACTTAGCAAGATCCAGTCTTTGGGGGTGGGTAGCTCAGTGGTTGAGTACCCCTGGGTTCAATTGGTTCAATTCCCATTACTAAAATGTGTGTGTATTTACATATATACATACATATTTACATATATATATGCAAATGAATACTGAGATTTTTTTCCTTTTTTTTTTTTTTCCCTGAGGAGCTGGCTTCAGTTTCCTCCTTTCCCCTAGGGAAGTGCTCCCCACCCTCTACTGTCAAGCCTCTTTACTAAGCATGTCCCTTCCTTCCCAATGCTCCTGAAATATGTTTACTACTTTATATCCCTGCCCCTAACTTGCTCTACCCGGAGGCCCTGGAGGAGGTGTATACCACACCACTCTTCCTTCCCTAACAACCACCTGTTTTAGTTTGAATCTTGGCATATCCCCGGAAAAGCTCATGTATTAGGAAATGCAGTAATGGTAAGGGGTGAGATGATTAGATTTTGAGAACTGTAACCTCATCAACGGATTCATCCATTGGATAGATTAATAATTTGTTTGGGTTTTTTTTAGGGGGGGGGCAGAGTATCAGGGATTGAACCCAGGAACACTTAACCACTGATCCATATCTCCAGACATTTTGTTTTTTTTACTTTGAGACAGGGTATCACTAAGTTACTTAGGGCTTTGCAAAATTGCTGATGCTGTCCTCAAACCTGTGATCCTCTTACCTCAGCCTCTCAAGTCACTGGGATGATAGGCATGGGCCACCACACTTGACTAGTTTAATAATTTGAATGAACTACTGGTTGGTAAATGTAGGCAGGTGGAGCATGGCTCAAGGAACTAGGTCATTGGGGGCCTGGCCTTGGACTCTATCTTTCCCTGCTCCCCATCTCTCAACATCTGTCCCTCAAGTGTGCCTCTCCCTGCCACCCTATCACAGCTTTCCTCCACCAAGCCACCATGATATTCTGCCTCAGCTATGGCCCAGAGCAATGAAGTCTTCCAAGAGATGAAAAACTAACAGACAATCTTCTACCAAAATGAGTTGTTGGATTGACGAGAGATTTCTACTGACAACACATTACTAGTATTAGAAGAGTCAAAGACTGTTAAGAGTGAGGGACACAGGCATGCAGTGTACACACCTATAATCCAAAATACTGGAAAGGCTGAGACCAGAGGATCCCATGTTCAAGGCCAGCCTCAGCAATTTCACAAACTCTGTCTCAAAATAAAAAAATAAAAAGAAAATAAGAATGATATGGCATTTACTAGTGAATGGATGGAACTGAAGACAATCATGCTAAGTAAAATAAGCCAAACCCAAAAAGTGAAAGGTTGAATGTTTTCTCTGATATAAAGAAGCTAGTCCAAAATAAGGGGGAAAATAGAAAGGGGGAAAAATGGGAGATTCCATCAAAATAAAAGAAAGATCCATGGTCTTGATGAAGGGGATTGAGTGGGGAGGGAGGAGAAGAGGGAAAAGGGAAGTACTAGGGATAGAATTAGAGTAAATTATATTCCATACTTTTAAAATTATGTCAAAACGAATCCTAATATTTTTCATAACTAAAAAGAACCAATAAAAAAGACAAAATACTTATGTGCACGCACGCGCGCGCACACACCCACATACAGAAAAGGGCTGGGGATACATCTCAATGGTAGAGCATCCCTGGGTTCAATCCCCAGTAACTACCTCCTAGCCCAAAAAAGAGTGAGAGGTACTATTAAGTGGGGCAAGTACTAGGATAGGAGGATCTCTACAAGTGGCCTGGACCCTCCCCATATTCAGTTGTGTACAGAATTTCTGATGGGAATGATGTAAGAACAGTCCCTTTGTAACCTGCATACCACCATCCCTCTGACTTGTAGGAGAGTGCCTGGAGATCATGCCTCCAAATTTTTTTCTTTTTCCCAAACTTGTGTGGGGTCACAAAGTAGGACTGGATGGGGTAGGAGTGGTGTTAAGATCATGGGTTGTCTGAGAGGCTAAGTGGGAACCTAGACTAACTCTAACCCCCCCAAACCAATTTGCAATTTGAGCCCAGAGACCTCTGTATAATGGGGATTGGTGGCCTCTTTTGTGCATTACAGGAGACTACCTCCAGGTAACAGAGGACGATGGCCATCCTTCTCCAATCTCTGCAAGAGAGGTGGCTGGCTGGGCAGAGGCTGCAACTCCTGCCCTGCGCTCAAAGCTGAGCCCCAAGCCCTCCATTTCTACCCAAACTCACCTCCTGGAGGGACTCTGTCCCACAGGGCTGACTCTGCTTCTGTGGGGCCTATCTCACTGAGAACTCCTTACTGCTGGTTGAGGGCCTCTTGATCTGGGCATCCTCCCACCTGGGTGGGTGCAATGTCTCCCCACTGCTTACTCAGCCTGGGTAGGTGACTGACTGAAACATTGTTTTATTTGTTTGTTTGGTATTGAGAATTGAACCCAGGGGCGCTTTACCACTGAGCCACTTTTAATTTTAATTTTGAGACAGAGTCTCAACTTTTTAATTTTGAGACAGAGTCTCATTAAATTTCTTAAAACCTCAGTAAATTGTTGGGGCTGGTCTCAAACTTTCCATCCTCCTGCCTCAGCTTCCCCAGTCACTGGGATTACAGGCTTGTGTCACCACATATGGCCAGGAATACGATTTTTTAAAGATTAGATTGCACTTCATATTAAATCAATATCATCCTAGTGTCTTTTTATGTATGTGTACTTTATTTTCTTCAGGGCTGAGGATTGAACCCAAATCACACATGCTAGGCAAGTGATCTATCACTGTACTAATCCCCAGCCCTGTACTCAACTTTTTATTTTTCAAATAATTGTAGATTTACAAAAAATTGCAAAATAAAACAGTACAGAGTACTTATGGGTTTTGTTATTTTATATATATATATATATATATATATATATATATATATATTTTATATAAATATATATAAATATTTTATATATATATTACATATTTTTATATATAGCATCTCAGACAACTCATGAGCTTATCACCACTCCTACCCCATCCAGTCCTACTTTGCCAATGGATCTTTGGTTTTTTAAAAAATTTATTTACTTATATGTGGTGCTGAGAATCAAACCCAGTGCCTCACACATGCCAGGTAAGACCTCTACCACTGAGCCACAACTCCAGCCCCCTAGTGTCTTTTTAAATAATACACACTGCAAATTTCCTGGTGTTTATTCCCTTAGCTTCCTTTCTTCCTTTTTTTGCATTAGTTTTGCTCATTTATATTTTGATGGGGAAAACACTAGTTTTATTTCCATATTTAAATGTTTCTGTACAGTTGCACATAATAGTCCACTAGAAGTAATATTTAGTGAACTATTTCCTCTAGTGGTAATATCTCCTCATTCCTACCACTGTATTTGTTTCCACTTCTTTATCAGATTTTCCAGACGTTTTTTATGCAACTGCTCAATTCAAAGAATTAGCTGCACATTTTATTCATACTCTCCATATCCATAAAAATACACATATATTGCATTTAATGTCATTTATTTTTTTAAAGAGTATATTCTTCGGGCCGATCACATGCCCCCGTGGTGGTGATGACCCATTTGAATGTCTACCCTGTCAACTTTTGATGGTAGTTGCCATGCCTACTATGATGACCACAGGTGATGAAGAATCAGGGTTCGATTTCGGAGAGGGAGCCTGAGAAACGGCTACCACATCCAAGTAAGGCAGCAGATGCACAAATTACCCACTCCCAACCTGGGGAGGTAGTGACAAAAAATAACAATACAGGACTCTTTCTAAAGAGTATATTCTTTTTTATGTACATTTTTTTATGTGTGCTGAGGATCAAACCCAGGGCTTCGCATATGTGAGGCAAGCGCTCTACCACCAGGCCACAACCCCAGTCCCTAATTTCAATTTTATTACTTACTACTTTTAAGAGTTTTATTTGCATAACTTTTTTGGTTTTCTATAATTTTCTAATTGCTTGGGTTATTTATATTATTTAATTTGAAGTTTTCTCTCACTTTAATAACATTATCATTCATGGCTGTGTTACCTCCTCAGCCCAGTTGTGCCAGTGTGTCTTAGACCAGTTTCTGTTGGTATAAGAAAATACCTAAGGCTGGTTGTCACGCCCACAGCCCAATTACGCCAGGGCAGTGGGGGTAGGTGGTGGGAAAGTGAAAGAAAGTGCTTGAGGACACCATGGAAGACACGATTAATTGGGGAACACTTATGAGAGATCAGTGACTGCTCCAAGAAGAGTTCAAGGACAACAGGCTGAACAGACAGCCCCTCCATCATCATGGTGCTTAGCTAAGCAGCACCTCCTCTCCTTCATGGTGTCCTGTCCAGTGGCAGTTGGCAGGATGAGTGACACCATCCTTTTCACATTGCCCTCAGTTCCACACCTGTCCCCCCTCAGAAAGGGATTCCATGTTAGGTTGCAGAAGTGGCATTTGCTTGCCTATAGGACCAGGATCCCAAGGAGCAATTATCCTGGTATGTGTGCAGCAAAGTATTTCTATGGATAACAGTAACTTGCCCTAATTCCCAATGTGCATAAGAGAAAGATCATTTGTATATGGACTTTCTGGCTCAGGCTTGTTCTTGTTATTTCCTTAACTTGGTTACATGTTTAGGAACAGAAAGGATGCTTTCAGGGACATGCTGGCTGTAAATTTTCTTACAAATACAGCTTTTGCTATGACAAGTAACTTCTCATATGAACTCTATTTATTTCTCTTCCTTCCTTCCTTTCTTTTTTGGGTACTGGGGATGGAACCCAGGGGTGCTTAGCCACTGAGCCATATCCCCAGCATGTTTTTTTGTTTGTTTTTTTTTTTAAGAGACAGGTTCTCACTAAGTTGCCTAGGATCTTGCTAAATTGCTGAGGCTGGCCTAAAACTTGTGATCTTCCTGCCTCAGCCTCTCAAGTGATTGGGATTACAAGTGGATCTCTGGTACTTTTTCAAAAATGGCAAATCTAGGGGGGCTGGAGGTGTGGCTCAGTGGTAGAGTGCTTGTCTCACATGCATGAGGCACTGAGTTCAATTCTCAGCACCACATAAAAATAAATACATACAATAAAGTTATTGTGTCCATTTACAACTAATTTTTTTTTAAATGGCAAATCTACAACCATTAAATTGCCCATTCCCCCATCTTGTGCACAGCCCCTGGAAACTACCATTCTACTTTGTTTCTACAAGTCTGACTACTTTAGATACATATAAGTAGAAGCATACAGTATTGTCTCTCTCTTTTTTTTTTTTTTTTTTTTCGGTGCCAGGGATTGAACTCAGGGGTGCTCAACCACTGAGCCACATCCCCAGCGCCTTTTTATATTTTATTTGGAGACAGGGTCTTGCTGAATTGTTGAGGGCCTCACTAACTATCTGAGGCTGGCTTTGAACTCATATTCCTCCTGCCTCAGCCTCCTGAGCCACTGGGGTTATGGCCACTTGTCACCATGCCCAGCAGTGTTGTCTTCTTATGACTTGGTGATTTCACTTAGCGTAATGTCCCCAAGGTTCATCCATATTGTTACATGTGTCAGAATTTACTTTTTAAAGGCCCAGTAGTATTTCATGGAATGGATAAGCCACATTTTGCTTATTTATTTGTCAGTGGACATGTGAGTCAGTTCCATATTTTAGCTATTATGAAGAATGTTGCTGTGAACATGGTTGTACATATATCTTTGAGACCCTGTTTTTCAATTCCTTTGGATAAACACCCAGAAATTAAATTTCTGGGTTATATGGTGATTTTATTTTGAATTTTTGAGGAACCACCAAACTGTTTTCCAAAGGAGTTTGACACACTTTACATTCTAATGGTGTACCAAGGTTTCAATTTCTTCATATCCTCACCAACACTTGTTGTAAAGTATTTTTTATTATTGCATTAGAGTTATACATAATATTGGAGTTCATTTTGATATAATTACACAAGAAAACTGCATAGAGGGGTAGATAGTAATCATCCTAATGGTTGTGGGTATTTTTTTGGTAGGGGGTACTACTGATCAAACCCTGGGGTGCTTTACCACTGAGCCACAGTCCCCCAACTTTTTAAATATTTTATCTAGAGACAGGGTCTCACTAAATTGTTGAAGTTGGCCTTGAACTTGAAATCCTCCTATCTCAGCCTTCTGAGTCACTGGGATTACACGCGTGCACTGCAGCACTGGGCTCATCCTAATGATTGTGAAGTAATTGGTATCTTCTTAAGTTTTTATTTGCATCTCCTTAATGTTTAGTGATACTGAGCATCATTTCATGTGCTTATTGGCCAATAGTATATTTTTTTGGAGAAATGTCTATTAAAGTTTTTTGCCATTTTTAAGTTGGATATTCTGGTCTTTCTTGATGTTGAATTATAGGTATTCTTTATATATTCTAAAAATGAACTTCTTATCAGATATATGATTTGCAAATATATTCTCCCATTATATAGGTTGCCTTTTCACTCTTTTGTGTCCTTTTGGGGTAAAGGGTACTGGGGATTGAACTCTGAAGAGTTCAATCTACATCACCAGCCCTTTATTTATTTTTTAAATTATAAGATGGGGTCTCAGTAAGTTGCTTAGGGCCTTACTAAATTGCTGAGGCTGGTCCCAAGCCACTGGGATTACAGGTGTGTGCCAACAGGCCTGGATGTTTTGTTCTTTAATGAACAAAAACGTTACATTTTGATGTAGTCCAATTTATCTGTTTACTTTTGTTGCCTATGCTTTTGGCATCATATCCATGAAACCCTTGCCAAATCCAATGCCAGGAGGCTTTCCCTCTGTTTTCTTCCAAGAGTTTTATAGTTTTTGGTCTTAGATTCATTTTGAGTTAATTTTATATATTAAGGGTCTGCCTTGATTCTTTTGCATATGCATATCCAGGCTTCCCAGCACCATTTATTAAAGAGACTATCCTTTCTCCCATTAAATACTTTTGGCACACTTCCTGAAAATTATTTGGCCATGTATGTGAGGGTTTATTTGTGAGCCCTCTATTCCATTGGTCTGTCTTTATGCTAGTGCCACAGTTGTGATTACCGTAGTTGTGTAATAAGTTATGAAATCAGAATATGTGTAATCTTCCAACTTGTTCCTTCTTTTTTTGGAATTGTTTGGGCTATTTTGGACTGGGTTGAATTTTTATTTTTTGAATCAGGGTTTCTAAGTTTACTCTTCCTAAGTTGCTTAGTCCACTAGCTCTGCCTTTACATATAACTTTTTAAACTAATTGTGTGCTTTTGACCTTGACTTTCTCTCTTTGATACTTCTATCACAAGTCTGGCTCCCTTTTTTTTCTGGACTTTACCCCATATATCTTTGCCCAACCCTTCATTATGCAACTTGTTAGTTTTAGTTGGGCTTCTTGGAAATATGTCTCATAATATTGTTTTTCTTTTAAATTCCAATTCTTACCTCTCTTCTGACAAAATGGATCAGCCAATTCAATTTTTTCTTTTCTATTTTCCCCCCAGTGCTAGGGCTCAATTCCAGGGCCTTGCACACTGGGCAAGTGCTGTACCACTGAGCTCCAGCCCCAGCTAATTCAATTCCATGTAATCATAATACACCTAATTTTATGCCTTATTTCTTATGTCTAGTATTTATATTATTTTTTGCCTTCTTTTTCTATTTCTTATTTTTTATGACTTAACATAGTTATAATCATTTACTCCTCCCAACTCACTCACCTTTTTTAAGTCAAGGAATTTTAATTTTTATAAAATCACCTGCATCTTCCCACTTCAATCATACATGATTAAATCTATATTTTCTCTATCAGTTGATCAAAATAAAATTATAACTGTAGAGACAAATGCCCTCTCTTCTTCATTTTCTTCAGCCAGATGAACAGTTGTACTTCTGGACTCTTCAAGGAAAACTTAAATTTTTAATCACAGGAAACTAATATTTTCCTTGGCTATCTATCTAAAGAGCCCTCACTTAATGATTTTGTTTCAAATTCCCACCTTTTTTTCATTTGTTGGTTACAAAGAAACACATATATATGCTTCCTACTATTTTCAAAGAGCTCATGATGTCATCTGATTGGGTGTTGTGTGTGTCTATATCTATCCATTGTTATTGTTTTGCTCTTTTGAGATGTCACTTTTGATTCAATTTTCCTTTACTCAGAATTTTTCATTGAATGTTTTCTTCAAATAAGTTAAACTGATTAAAAACACCCTCCAAATTATTTCAAGTTGAAAACTGTCATTCCTTGTCCTTGCTGAGAAATGGTATCTTAAGGAGAGATACAGAATGCTTACACTAGAGTTCATTTCTCTCTATGGCCTATAGATGTTCAATGACTCTGGCCTCCATCGCTGTAAATGAGAGTCAGATGCAGAGAGGATGCCTGTGGGGGATGATCAGTGATTTAGGACTGGGGTTCTCAATCCTCACAATGCATTAAAATTTTCTGTGAAACTTTCATAAATACAGATACCTGGGTCCCAGGTATAGTGTTGTTATTGTTCAGGAGAAGACCCTCACATAGGCATTTCTAGAAGATTCCATGCAATTCAAATGAGCAGGCTGAGTTGGAAACCATTGATTTCAGTCCCAATGGCACCAGAGCAAAAAATACTTGGGGATATTTTGGGAAAGAGATTGCATCTCTGTAGGAATCAATGACTGTAGAAGCCAGTGGTTGAGGCTTAATGATCGAAGGACTGAGGTGGTCAATGAGTAACTGAGAGCCTTGAAGCTTTGAGAATTGGAAGCTGTTTTAGTCAGATTTTTTGCTGCTCTGACTAAAGGATCTGACCAGCACAACTGTAGGGGAGGAAAAGTTTATTTGAGAGCTCACAGTTTCAAAAGTTTTAGTCTATAGAAGGCCAGCTCCATTCCTCGGGGGCTTGAGGTGAGGCTGAACATCATGGCAGGAGAGAGTGGCACAGAAAAGCAGCTCACATCATGGTAATCAAGAAGCAGAGATCTCAAGCTCCAAATACAAAATATATACCCCATAGCCATGCCCCCAACTAACCACTTCCTCCAGCCACACCCCACCTGCCTCTAGTTACCACTCAGTTAATCCCATGAGGGATTAATTCACTGGTTGTGTTAAGAGTCTCACAATCCAATCATTTCTCCTCTGAACCTTCTTGCATTGTCTCACATGTGAGCTTTTGGGGGACACCTCACATCCAAACCATAACAGAAGCCTTGGGGACCATATTTTTTAAAACACTTGGGGATAGTGATTTGGGGCCCTCTGGATATCAGTAATCCTGGCAATGTAAAGTCAGTTAATTGCAACCAGGAAGGTCAGTATCTGGGTCTCCATGGGTCAGTTTTAGATACTGTAAAGCAAAATTATTGACTGGGAAGATCAATGATTAGATTTTGGTTGGAGGTATATTGGTTCATTTTTCATGGGCTGAGATTGATCAGTGGGTTCAGGTGTTGTGAAACTGTTTATAAAGTTCCCTGAAGCCTTTCACTTAATTTTAGCATCCATTGATGATCACTGCCTAGAAATCATGAAATCCATGATTTCATTAGGATTTGCAAAGTGATAATATTTTAATGGTGTACCTCCCTACCATCTGGAATACTACATAAAAGAACAACTTCACATCAACCATGAGTGACCCTGAAATATGATTCTTATAGGAGACATAATATTCTTGTCTGTATTCTCAGAAGGCTGAGGCAGGACTGTCTGAGTGTAGGAATTTGGAAATAGCTCAGACAACATGGCAAGACCCCATCTCAAAAAAATCGATCATGCCATGCATGGTGGCCTATAATCCCAGCAGCTCAGGAGGTTGAAGCAGGAGGACCATGAGTTCAAAGACAGCCTCATCAAAAGTGAGGAACTAAGCAACTCAGTGAGACCCTTTCTCTAAATAAAATACAAAATAGGGCTGGGGATGTGGCTTAGTGGTCAAGAGCCCCTGAGTTCAATCCCTGGTACCCCCCACCAAAATTGATCATAATTCTACTTTTGACCAAGTTAACAGGAAATGGATTTGCCCTCCCACCTGAAAAAATTAAAAAGAAACACAGATAAGGTATATAAAACAAAATTCTCAAGACACTGGATATCAATCAATGAAAGACAGTGATCCCTGAGAAATAAGACTCAAGTCAACCCTGTGAATGCCCCAGTTTACTACCAGGAGAAAGCCATAGCATATATAAGAGGAATCTAGGTAGACCTTGCTAGTCTCCCTGAATTGAAGAAACCAATCTGATAATCCAGGTGGGGCTAGGTGACAGAATACCATAGAGAAGAGAGCTATGTAGACAAAGAATTGTGGATCTGCAGGTCTCCTTCATGTGTTCAATTGAGTACTGATCTGTGCATATATATGAGGAAACTGCTCAAGGACAAAGAAAGAACAATATTACCAGAGTTCAAACATGGCTGGAAACAGTTCCTGTTTCTACCAGTCAGACTAGAAAACCTCAGAGGATCAGATAGTCAGAAAGCCCTTTCCCTTAATAGTGGGACAAAATTAGCCCCAAAGTAAATGTTGATCTGGTCCCACTTAACAAAGCTTAAACTATGATGTGAAAGAATTAAACTGTTTGCAAGTAATGTAACCACGTTACAGAGAAAAGCTCAAGAATATTTATAAGAACATAAAAATATTCAGGACCCAAAAAAGGTAGAATTTATAATGAAATTACAAGGCCTGCAAAAAGCCAGGAAAATACTTCCTACAATGAAGAGAAAACTCAATCAAAACTGATTCAAAAGGGTGCTGGGAGTGTAGCTCAGGGGTAGAGTGCTTGCCTATCATGTATGAGATCCTCAGTTTGAGACAGAGTAGTGCAAAAACAAAAACAACAAAATAATTGACTCAGATTAGAACATAGACAATTAGTACACAAGGATATTCAAACAGTTGTAACTGTATTCTCTATGTTCAAGAAGCTAAAAGAAATCTTGAGTGGAGACTTAGATTTACTGATTGAATTTAATACACAATAAATGAGAAATTTTCATCGGGTATTTTTATCCTATACAACATTAGATATTTAATAGGCATACCATATGGGATATCATGGTGGGAAAGTATTAAAAACAACTTTCTGCTGGGTGTAGTGGCACATGCCTGTAATCCCAGCAACTCAGGAGGATCACAAGGTCAAGCCAGTCTCAGCCACTTAGCCAATCTTGTCTCAAAATAGTAAAAGGGCTGTAATGGTGGGGGATATAGCTCAGTGGTAGAGTGACCTTGGGTTCAATCCCTAGTACTGGGAAAATGAAAATTTTCTTCTTCTATCCCCCTGTGCTGAGCATATCAACTTGAACAGGATTGTATTATTACAGGTATCAGTGTCATTTAAGGATGTGACAATAAACGTCAACAGGGAGAAGTGGCAGCACTTGGACTCTGCTCAGGAATGCCTATACTGGGATGTGACACTGGGGAACTACCACCATCTGGCCTCAGTGGGTAAGCACCAGTGCCCATGCATTTGCCAGGAGACTCAGTGTAACTTTTCCATTTTCAACTGCCAAGAGCTCTGATACATCTGAAGTATGCAATGGTTCTGTCCTTGATTTGACTGTGATTCTTCTGTCCTTCACATCTTTATTATTCCATTTCCAATAAAACATGGTACTTTCCTGAAGCCTAAATGGCAAGTGTCATTGAAAGGTGCCTGAAACCCAATCAGTTGGACCCAATCCTGTATCATGTCCTGAAACAGGAACTATTTCCAGCCATGTTGAACTCAGCTAATATTGTTCTTTCTTTGACCTTGAGCAGATTCCTCATATATATGCACAGATCAGTGCTCAATTGAACACATGAAGGAGACCTGCAGATCCATAATGTTCTTTGTCTATATAGCTCTCTTCCCTATGGTATTCTGCCACCTGACCTGATCCTGTATCATGTACTAAGTTCCCAAACCAGCACCTATCTAAGATGGAGCAAGGAGAGGGGCCATGGACATTGGAGGAAGAAGACTGATATCAGAGCTATTCAGATGAGTGAGGGAACAAGGAAATAAATTTCACATTCTTTAGGACAGGGCCATGCCTTTTAAATGCTCTGAAGATAATCATCTTGAAGTTTCTAAAGTTTTGAGGCTGTTTGGAGATAGTCAGCATTAGCCTCACACATAACTAAATTCAATTTCCAAGGATGACCCTTAACAACATCCATTGTCTTCTTTGCTTGGCTTTTTGGCAAAAGAGCAGTCTGTTTCTTTCCCCTGCTCCTTGTACTCTGGATCCCATGCCTTCAAGGACCCCCCTTTCTTGTTGTTTCCTCTTCCGTAACATTTTGTATCCTTCTGTCCTCACTTCCCCTATGCTTTTAGTTTTCAGTCCACATATCCAGGTTTTCATGGATCTGCCTTGTTTCAGAATCCCTGGGTCCTGGTCCTGTTCTTGCTCTTCTTCTTTTTCTTTGCCTTTTTTTTTTTTTTTTTGTACCGGGGATTGAACTCAGGGGCACTCAATCACTAAGCCCCATCCCCAGCCCTATTTTGTATTTTATTTAGAGACAAGGTCTCACTGAGTTGCTTAGCACCTCGCTTTTGCTGAAGCTAGCTTTAAACTCATGATCCTCCTGCCTCAGCCTCCTGAGCCGCTGGGATTACAGGTGTTCAACACTGAGTTTGGCTGTTCTTGCTCTTCTTAATCCCCTTACATTTCATGTCCTCTCCAGCTTCTTAGAACTGTCATCTACAACCAGCCTCACCTGTCAACATTTTATTTATTTATCAAAATTTACACTCCTCCTCTCTACCCCAGTTGTTAACTTTTGCTGATTAGGTCTTAATTCCATTTCTCTTATAATTACCTCCTTTGAACATCTAGTTATTTTATTACCTATGTGAGATTTCCTTCAGTGAATTGCTAGTTTTATTATTATATCCATTTATTTTTAAAAATATTTTTCTTTAGTTGTAGATGGACACAATGACTCTATTTTATTTATTTATTTTTATGTGGTGCTAAGGATTGAATCCAGTGCCTCACACGTGCTAGGTGAGCACTCCACCACTGAGCCACAATCCCAGCCCTATTATATCCATTTCTAACCATAGATTTCTATTTTTCTTGTTGATATGTTCCTTGTTTTCTTATCTTTCCAGACCTTCCTCTATTTCCTCTAGCTGAGGGAACCTTAGCTAGGGCCCTGTATTCTGTCCTTTGGTTTTCCCATTATATGTCTTCCCTAAAACAGTTGCTATAGGGCTGGGGTTGTGGCTCAGCGGTAGAGCACTCGCCTACCACGTGCGAGGCCCTCAGCATCACATAAAAATGAATAAAATGAACGTAGTGTGTGCAACTACAACTAAAAAATAAATAATTTTTAAAAAGTTGCTATGGTTTGGGCATGTCCCCCAAATTTTCCAGTGTTGGAAGCTTGCTCCCTAATGTGGCAGTACTGACATAGTGGAGGGGGCTGGGATTGTGGCTCAGTGGTAGAGCACTTGCCTAGCATATGTGAGGCACTGGGCTTGATCTTCAGTACCACATAAAAATACATAAATAAGATAAAGGTATTGTGTCTATTTACAACTACAAAAAAAGAAAGAAAGAAACAGTGGAATCTTTAAGAGGCAGGGCCTAGTAGGAGATAATTAGGTCAGTGGAGGCACTGAATGCTGCACTTAGAAAGAATTAATGGTGGTCTTGCAGAGTATGCAAGTTCTCACAAGAACAATTTTTTTTGTTTTTAATAGAAAGAATAAGACTGGCCTTGTCTCACTTTGTCTTCCTATATGATCACTGTCACACTTGCTCTTGCCATGATGCCACATGCCACAAGGCCCTCACCAGAAATGTGGCGTTAGCTGAAAAGAAGCCAATGCCACATTTCTGAACTTTTAGAGCTGTGGTCTAGATAAAATTATTTTCTTCACTTATTACCCAGCCTCAAGTATAATTTTATAGCAATGGAAATAAACTAAAACAGGAGTCTTCCATTTATTATGAGCATGTTTTATTCTCCCCATCCCATACTCATATACCTTTAATTATATTTGCACTGGGGATTGAATGCAGAAGCATGTTACTACTGAGCTACACTCCCAGTCCTTTTTATTATTTTGACACAGGGTCTCACTAAAATTACTTAGGGTCTTGCTAATTGCTGAGGCTGGCTTTGAACTTGTGATCCTCCTGCCCATCTCCTGAGTTGCTGGATTACAGGCATGCACCACCATGACCAGCCTTAATTCTTGCATTACAGTTGTGCCTTGAAATCATATTTCATGTGTAAAATGACATTTGCCACAGCTATTCAATCCCTTCATTTGATATACTAGTAAGCAGAATTGTCAATGGCCCGAATCAGAACATTTTCTCACCTCCTAAATTCTTCTAGATTCTAATATATTTCTTGGCTCTTCATTCTAGACTTCCTTCTCCCCCCGCCTTTTTTTTTCTTTTTTGAAGTATTATTTAAATGTCCTTTCTTTGCAATTCCTATTTATGTCATTTAAAATCAAGTACATATTTTATCATGTTTGGATTATTTTGTTCTTATTGGAATTAGCTGATGCTTTTGATTTTCTTTTAACAAGTTCATTTTGGGCACTACTAACAGATTTTATTATCTGAACCACAACATTTACCTTGCACCAGATTTAGGAAACAAAGTTTACATCACTTCCTATGATGTAGCACATGACATTTAAAATCTTCTTGGTGAGGACAGGATTGTGGGAAAGCCTTGCCTTCCAAATCACAACTCCAAAAACATAGGAAAACCTATATGGTAGAAAAACCCTATAGATGTATGTACAAAATGTGAGAAGGTCTTCACCAAAGAATCCAATCTCCTTGCACACCAGAAGACTCATACTGGAAAGAGAACTTATGTCTGTACTGAATATGGAAAGGCCTCCAGGTCAGTCATAATTACACATCAAAGAATTTACAGTGGTGAGAAACCTTGCAAATGTGGCAACTATGGGAAATCCCTCACCCAGAAGTTTTGTAATGGGGTCCACTTTACACTTTGAGTATAACCTTGTTGCCTGGACACAGGTGGCTCATTTTAAAATTGACATTTTTTTCCTTTCCATCCTCCTCTTCCTCTTCTTCTCTCTAACAGCAAAGGAAACAAGGCTAACATTTTCCCCATCCCAGGCTAAACTATCATGTTCTTCACTGCTTGGAAGACTGTGTCACTGCCCATGAAAATAAAAAAACTTCATTCTTCATGTTTTAGTTGGCTTTTCTGCTGCTCTAACTAAAAGACAAGAAAAAACTTAAAGAAGGAAAAGTTTATTTGGGGGCTCATGGTTTCAGACAGTAGGCTCCATTCCTTGGGGCTTGAGGTAAGGCAGAATATCACAGTGGAAGAGTATGGCAGAGGGAAGCAGCTCACATGATGATCAGAAAGTAGAGACTCCACTGGCCAGATGCCACGCCCCCAATTCCCACCTCTCCCAGCCACACTCTACCTGCCTTCAGTTATCACTCAGTTCATCCCTCTCAGGGGATAAATTCACTGACTGGGTTTAATGCTCTCATAACCCAATCATTTCACCTCTGAATCTTCTTGCATTGTTTCACACATGAGCTTTTAAGGGACACCTCACATCCAAAACTTCACACCTGGGAACTGGAGCAATGACTCTCTCAAGGATCCCAATGGACATTAATTATCTATTGAAAATATTTGGATCCTAGCCTTTGTAATCCTCTTCTTAAAACCCTGTGTTTACCTTGGCATGGAGAATCACATCCTCTGGACAAAAGTCCCCTGTTTTTCTTTGCTAGAAAATCAATAAAACGTTTTCCTTTTCCTTAAATCTTGCTCTCATTATTGGATCAGTGACAGAGACAAGGACTGAGATTTTAGAATCTGTCTCACCTCAACATGCACCTGAACTTTCATGCTGGTGAGAAACCCTATGTATGTACTGATTGTGGAATGGCCTTCAACCATAAGTCAAAACTTAATCACACATCAGAAGTTTCATGTTGAAGAACAACTCTGTGAAGGCAGGGACTGTGGGAATTCTCTCACTTTCAAGTTGCAACTCCATAAACATCAGCAAAGTCATACAGGAGAGAAATACTATATAGGCACTAAATGTGGCAAGGCCTTCACCAAAAGATGCAGTCTCCTTGCATACTAGGAAATTCATACTGGAGAAAAATTCCATATGTGTCATGTAGGTCCAAATACATGTCAGTGTTTTGTTTCTTGACGGAACTGGGGATTGAACTCATGGCCTTGTAATTGCTAGGCAAGCACTCTACTACTGAGTTACATCCTCAGCCCACAAGTCAGTTTTGATCATTCATTAGAGAATTCACACTGAGAGAAGCCTATGTGCATACTGAGTTTGACAAGACCTTCACCAACAAGTCAACTATGAATAAGCACCAGAGTAATCATCCTTGAACTAAACCATATTAATATACAATGAGTGTGGGAGAGGCTACATCCAGAAACCAGTTCTCAGTATATCTCCATGCTGAAAATCTGCATGTTTCTTGAATATAAGAAAGCCTTCTCAAAGAAGTTAGATCTAAATGTATGTTATAGAGTTTCACAAATTTGAGGAGATCCAGGCATGATAGAGCACACCTGTAATCCCAGCAGGTCAGGAGGCTAAGGCAGGAGGATCGTGAGTTCAAAGCCAGCCTCAGCAATTTAGCAAAGCCCTAAGCAACTCAGCAAGACTGTCTTTAAAATATAAAAAGGGCCTGGTAACACCAAAAAAAAAAAAGTCAAGAGAAGCCTTAAGAATGCATCAGAGCAGCATTTTCATTATTTGTACATCCTTATTCTGTGGAGTAAAAACCTTTGGTGCCTCACCCAGATTCCCATGACTGGTCCAGGCACCAACCCCCATCTTCTGCAAGCGCTGCTTACACCTGTGACTTTCTCCAGAGCATTGAGCTTGGTTGGCCATAGTGCCACAATGCCTGTAGAAGCTGAGGAGCTTACACTACCCTCCTGGGGGATAGCCAGTGACTGACATATACAAGGACACAAGAGCCTTGATTCTTCAAGATAGGACAATTTGCAGTGTCATTTACAATTCCCAGGCCCCTCCCCTTCCCCACATTCCTTTGCCCTGAATCAGGCCAAAGCCTGATATTACAAGAAACTACATCCATCCTTGCAATGACTCTTTATTGTCTCTTAGTTTCTTACAGTTTGAGCCTAAAGAATACACTATGAGTAAATCATGTACATCCAGATGCCTTTCCTGGTCTCTGTATATGAAAGAAAAACTGACTTACGAAACTATCATAGAACTTATAGATCCCAACTGAGAAGAAACTATTCAAGTTTGATGCTTTACGAAGATTTCCCATTAAAAAGTATTATGATATAATTTGATGCTGAACTCTTTCTGCAAAGGGATATGGAAAATTATGTGAATGCATTTCCTGCTTTCTATGAAATTTTAAACATTTTATAATGTCAACAAAATAAGACAACTAAATATATCTGATATTATATCTAAGACAACTAAAAAAATCTCAATTTAAGAGAATGAATCAAAATTTACTGCATAACAGGAGGTATACTGTGTTTCAAATTTTTTTATAATCTGACATAATTGTTTCTAACAAATATGTTGCCTATTGTTGTTTTTAGCTAGAAATTCCATAATAAAACCAGATTTTGATTTTTTTATGTATATGGAAAGCCATTTTATTTAAATGCAAAAATACAGTCCTATCATGATAGCTTTGATTCTGCAGTACATTTTTTCTCTTTTTACTGCATTATATTCTCCAACTCTATCCATTTATCTGAAAATACCATTCATACATATTCATATGAATGCATAAACAATGCTATTGTACTCACTAGATTTTATCATGGAGTGATTTTTCTCTTATTTGCACCAACTTCCTCTTCTTCTTTTCATTCTATCTACACCTTTCTTCCGATAACCAGTGTTTGTTTATTTGTTTGGGTTTTTTTGGTACCAGGGATTGAACCCAGGAGCACTTAACCACTGACCCACATCCCCAACTCTTTCTTATATTTTATTAGAGACAGGGTCTCACTGAGTTGCTTAGTGTCAGTCTCTAAGTTGCTGAGGATGGCTTTGAACTTTTAATCCTCCTTCCTCAGTCTCCCAAGCTGCTGGAATTAAAGGCGTGTGGCACCACGCCCAGCCAGATAACCAGTATTAACCATCAATTATAAACCATTTCATTCTCATTTCCATGTTTGATACACACATGTGCATGCATGTGCGCGCACACACACACACACACACACACACATCTCCTGTATTACACACATACATTATGTTTTGTTTTACAAAAGTGAGAAGTGAGATCTGGGCTGGTGTGATAGCACTTGCCTAGCATGCACAGCCCTGGGATCCACCTACCCCAGCACCAGAAAAAAAGTGAGATCATAGTCAGTGAGGTGCCCCCCCCTTGTAGTCCCAGCTACTTGCGAGGCTGAGGCAGGAGAATCAGTTGAGCCCAGAGGTTCATGACCAGTCTAAGCAATATAGTGAAACCATATTATGTACAATTCTCTGCATCTTTTTTCACTAGGCCATCTCTCTTGGTGGCACAGCAGCCAAGCAACTTTGATCCACATGTCATCTATTCTGAAGCTGATACTGAAGGGCAGTAGTTACTTAGGAATCTTAGTCTAGTGATACAAAGAAGGCAAGCCAGAACAGGTAAGGCTTCTTAAGGCATAGTCTCAGAAATGGCAGGTCTCTACTCATATGTCCTGAAGCAGAGAGAACCACAGACCAAATACACCATTAAGGGGCAGAGGGTGTGGATGCAGTGATGGGTGAAAAATTGGAATTGATCATTCCATTTCCCACAACCCAATGTATAGTCACTCATTTCTTTCCCTTTTTTTATGATGTTCATTTTTAAAAATTTTTGTTAAATTATTTATTTATTCTAATTTGTTATATATGACGGCAGAGCATAATTTTTCAAGTCTCTGGTTGAACACAAAGCATTTTCACACCATTCATGTCTTCAAACATGTACTTACGGTAATGATGTCTAACTCATTCCACCATCTTTCCTACCTCTTCCTCTCCCTCCCCTTTGCCCTATCTAAAGTTTCTCCATTCCTCCCATGCTCCCCACTCCATCACCATTATGAGTCAGCATCCTAATATCAAAGAAAACATTTGGCCTTTGGTTTTTTGGGATTAACTTGCTTCACTTAACATTATATTCTCCAACTCTATCCATTTATCTAAAAAGGCCATGATTTTATTCTCTTTTAATGCTGAGTAATATTCCATTGTGTATATATACCAAAGTTTCCCTATCCATTCATTTACCGAAGGACTTTTTTCCTAGTAAGTATTCCAGAGAGTTAGTATGGTATGAGAGTTAAGTGAATCAATGCAGAAACCAGATTGCCTAAAATTTGATAAGGTAAAATAAATGTGAAAGAGTAACTATAAAGACCTAAAAAACAAAAGCAATAATGGAGATTAACCCTACCAGGTATAAGAATACACTATAAAGCTTCTATAATTAAAATCATGTGGTCTTAATACATTGAATACACAAACCAGTGAAAACAGAGTAAAATATCCAGAAATAGATCCAAATATAGAAGGAAACCTGGATATGATTGAAATGGCATCTCAAATCACAAGGAGCAAAGATGAACATAGATACATACATACATTTATTTTTTGTGTGATGCTGGGGATTGAACCTAGGGCCTGAGGCATGTCAGCAGGCAAGCACTCTACCACTGAACTATATTCCCAGCCCCAAAGATGAAATTTTAAATAGCATATTCATTTCCTAGGACTGTAGTAACAACTTACCACAGTTTGGCTAGTTTCAAACAACAGAAATTTATTCTCTCATAGTTCTAGAAGCTAGAAGTCCAAAAATGGTGTCACTAGGGCTTTCCCCTGTCCTCTACACAGGTCCATGGTTCCCTTTTTTAATTGTAGATAGACACAATACCTTTATTTATTTATTTATTTTTATGTGGTGCTGAGGATTGAACCCAGTGCCTTACACATGCCAGACAAGTGCGCTACCACTGAGCCACAACCTCAGCCACCCTGTGGTTCCTTTTTTTTTTAATATTTATTTTTTAATTTTTGGCGGACACATCATCTTTGTTTGTATGTGGTGCTGAGGATTGAACCCAGGCGGCACGCATGCCAGGCAAGCGCGCTACCGCTTGAGCCACATCCCCAGCCCCCCGTGGTTCCTTTTTAAAAAAATATTTTTTTTTAGTTGTCAATGGACTTTTATTTTATTTATTTATATGCTGTACTGAGAATTGGACCCAGTGCCTCACAGTGCTAGGTAAGCACTCTACCACTAAGCCACAACCCCAGCCCCAAGGGCTGGTTTCTTTTGAAGAAAATTTATTCTATACCTCTATTCTAGCTTCTAGGGGCTCCAACAACCCTTGATATTCCTTAGATATCCACAGATTAATGAAAAAAATCACCCCAATCTCTGCCTCTTTCTTCACATCACCTTCTGTGTCTTTCTCCTCTTCTATCACTTGTAAAGGACACTTGTCACTGGACTTAGGGCCTATTAATTTAATCCAGGGTGACCTCATCCCCAAGATCCTTAATTAAATATGCAATTTTTCAAATTAAGGTCAGGTTCACAGGTTCTGGGAATATATATTTTTGGTAGATACCATTTAATGTATTTGAAACAGCCATTTAGAAACAGATTAAATGAGATCCACACCTTATTAAATGGGATCCATACCTTATAAATAAGAACAAACTCCAAATGGACCAAGGTCTACATGTAAAAATAAAACCATGTACATGTATTAGAAGAAAACCTGGCAATATTTATTTCTAGTCTGGGTTTTGGGGAAAGCAATTATAACTGTGCTTCAAAGTCCACATACCTTAGAGAAATAAATTAGTCAATAGATAGAAAGTGCTTAGAAGTATACATGGAATCAGTAAATGCTGATATAGAATAGTAGACATGCCCCTAAGTTTCCTAAAGGTTGGTATTTTCCCTTCACATTGACTTCTCCTTCCATCTCCCTTTGGTAGCACTAATTGGCAAAACTTTGTTGCCCTGACTTCTCTCTCTCTTCTCCAGTGGTATCTCCCACATGAAGACTATACCATCCCAAACTCTCCAGAACTACTAAGATTATTTACCAAGAAGGAAATATACCACCCTGACATCTCTCCCTTCTCCACTGGTATCTCCCTGTAGCTTACTGGGCCTTCCCGGTTTCCCCATTTTCTCCCATGTTGGAACTCAAAAGAGGACGGTTTCATTGTGAATTTTCACTCCCCCACACAACTGTATCTCTTAGGAGATACGTTTTTCTGCCTTGCCACCATGTCATAAACAAAGGGGCACTTCAGCTTCTATAAATACCACAGATCTCTATAGCTTAGATCCCAAATCTCCTAGTCTAGGAATCCTGCATAGCAATGGACCACAGCTCTACCTCTGACCCCTTGGTAATTCAAGCAAGGCAGCTTCCTTCTCTGCATGTAACAGAAACTTTTCCAAAATGACAGTCCCTACTAGGAAGCACCCCAATAGTTCTGCCATATTCTCTACCCAACAACATCACTCATGGAGACCAAACACACAAACTACCTGTGCCATTTTAATTAATGGCCTTCGATGGCATCCATGGTGCTTCTAAGCATATGTGAAACCACAGCCTTAGAAGGGATGATGATGCTAGGGACCAGGACCCAAAGTAAGAGTAGCTTTGAGTATCAAAGTAAGTGCTATTACAAGGAGGATCTCCAAGATTTAAGGGTTTATCACCCAAAAGAACACTGAGATGACTTGAGGTGTGTAATGTGGGGAGATGAAGTATTTGTGGAACAGTAATTGATTTTAAAAAAATATTTAAGAGGACTTCTAATTTCAGTTCAGAGTCCAAGAGGAAAAAAAAATCTAGATAAGCTGGAAAATTTTCAAACCTATTAGAAAATTGAGGTCAGAGGGCAAACAACTCTTATAAAATCTGAAGACAGGCATCTTCAGAGGAAAAAAAGACCTGAGAATTTGCTTACCTGGAACAGATGCCAACTGAATGCCATTATAAGCTTGTAGAAAATCTAAATTAGAACTTTTGATGAATTACTAAGGGTCAAATGTGGGCTAGTTTGAGAATCAGAAATTCCTGGGAGCTGTAGACATAGGAATGTTTCATCATTTTGCAGGTTTTTTCTTCAGGAACCCCACAAAACTCTTACAAAGAAAATTCTCTTCATAGTGCAGGCTGGGGGAAAGAGAAAGCAACCACTATGAAAGTCCCCCAGATTCATTTATTCTCACACAATAAAGTTCTCAAAGTTGAGGGGGTCATTAATCAAAACCTATACCCCAAAGACACTGGAGGTATTTTACTTCAGCTAGGGGAAAGCATAGGGGAAAGGGGCCAAGCTCTAACTATCCCTTGTCCTCTATACAGGTCCATGGTGGCCGCCAAAATTGAGGCTTAATCATAACATCAGAGATAACCCTTATACCCAACCCACTCCCACACTAACAAGCAAAAGTAATTGGAATACAGCAAAAAGGGAAGCTCCAAAGCCAAGTGGAAAGATGAAAACAAAGTATCAATCAATAGGAGAATTTTTAAATTGTGGAGCCAGCAGCAACCACAAGAACAAAAATATAGCAAACACAAAATAACTTAATAGATAACCAGAAATCATTACACAAAAGACCTAACAAAAGGAAATATGTTCTTTTTTTATTTTTTAGTTGTAGTTGGACACAATATCTTCACTTATTTATTTTTATTTGGTGCTCAGGATCGAACCCAGGGCCCATGTGCTAGACGAGTGCTCTACCACTGAGCCACAATACCAACCCCAGGAAATATGTTCTTATGCAAGCATAAGCAAAGCATATTTACCTCAATGTCTACTAACCTATACTTGTCTAGTCTCAAGAAAATGAGGCATACCAGAAGGCAAAATCATGCTTTGAAGAGACAAAGCAGGAAACAGAACCAGAATTCAAAGTGAAACAACAGCATTAGAATTGTAAAAAGACAAAATTATAACAAATTTAGTTGAACTATCTTAACTTAGAGGAGGTTTCAGTCTCAGAAGAGACTGAGAAGTCTGAGGAAAACAGAAACAAAGAACAAGAAGCATACTGGTTATCTGTTATTTTCCTTGTAAAGGTTAAAGCAGAGGGACTTCGTTATCATGAGAACTAAAGTTTGCTTGCTTGGGGATTTGTTTACGACCTCTTACTCTGCTGATTTCTTGGAAAAGTCAGATAAACAACTTAGTCTTGGTCAGGTGACTCTATTTTTGATTGGCCAGTGGTCCTAATGAAGGAGCTCAATTCAAAAAAGGCCTCCTATAAATTTTATTTAACAGAACCACAGACAGGGAATTTAAAGTAACTATAAGTAATATGTTAAAGGCTCTAACACCAATGTTAGACAATATCCATTATCAGAAAAAAATATGAAAGAATCCAATGGAAATATTAGAAATAAAAAGTAACAAAAATATCAAATGCCTTTGACAGGTTTATCAGTAGACTTGACAGAGTCAAGGAAAGAATAAGTGAACTTGAAATATATCAGTGGAAATTGTCCACGTTAAGCTAGGCACAGTATAAGGATGGCCTTAGGCCTTAGCCTAAGCAACTCCATTTTAAAACTCCAGTTTGAAATCTGCAGTCTAACCAGTAGCCCTCCGTATGGCCCTCAGGCACAAGTAAGTCACTTCTCCCCACCATGACAAACTCAGAGTAAAAGTCTCTGGCACATTGCCCCTCACCCTGATAAGTTCGAGAAGCAATAAAATCAGGGTGGGAACCACCAGACCAGATGCTTTAACCTTAGGAAGAATGATGTCACTGAGAAATCCAGTAGCAGCTGACAGGAATTGAAGGGACAGTCAGAAGCCCTCAACTTTAATATAAATGATGGAACAAATAAACAGACATTCAGCCAGCCAACACTGATGCACACGAGCCTGAGAGCCTGATGAGGACCTAGACTGACATCCCAACTCTTCTCATCTGCCTGATCATCTGCATGTACTCACTGTTGTCAAACTATACAGCAACCTCTTAACTCTGGTGATAAAAGGACTTCTCCTTATGACAGCCTCCTCAGCCAGTCATCAGGTCCATCCCATGAGAAGCCTGCCTTGGTTCCTGATCTGAGTGAGTGTGCATCTGCTGGACTTAAAGCCTAAGGCTTGAGACTTTAGATCTGGCACTTGAGCTTAGCATGCAGGGGGAATGTCTGTCTTGAGCCTGTCATGTTTAAGTGTGTTTGCCATGCTTAGAATTATCTAGAATTGTTTGCTGTGAATTGATTATGTCTATTGCAGTGCCTAGCATTAAGGATTGTCATTTTCTTGATTAAGAACCTATAGAGGGGCTGGGGTTGTGGCTCAGTGATAGAGTGTGTGCCTTGCATGTTTAAGGCACCGGGTTGGATCCTCAGCACCACATTATTATAAATAAAGGTATTGTGTCCATCCACAACTAAAAAGTTATTTTAAAAAAACCTATAGAGTGAAATTGTATGGAGTGATTGAGTGAATAAAGCATTGAAAAGGGCAGAAGCACGTGGACATTCTTTATTTCTCCCCCTCAGCTGCATAAGTCACACCTTTTGCCCATCGCAACTCACAGTAGCACATGCATGTAATCCCAATGATTTGGGTGGCTGAGGCAGGAGGATGACAAATTCATGGTGGAACATGCCTGTAATCCCAAAATCTCAGGAGACTGAGGCAGGAGGATCGCAAGTTCAATGTGAGCCTCAGCAAAAGTGAGGTACTAAACAATTCAATGAGACCCTGTCTCTAAATAAAATACAAAATAGGGCTGGGGATGTAGTTCAGTGGTCAAGTGCCCTTTAGTTCAATTGCCAGTGCCCCTGACAAAAAAAAAAAAAAACAGAAGAGCACCCAAAAGCTATGGTACAATATCAAATCATGCAATATATGTGTAATTGGAATTATACAGGAAGTGAAGACAAAATAGAGCAGAAGAAATTTTTGAAGAAATAATGGTCAAAATTTTTTCAAAAGTAGTAAAGACACTAAATCACATATCCAAGAATCTAAGAAAATTCCAAGCAGGATGAAAACAAATAAATTGACACCTAGATATATAATAATTCAAACTGCTAAAAACCAAAGACAATAAAAAGATCTAAAAAGCAGTACAAAGAAAAATCATTCTACCCATGGAAAAACAAGGATAAGAATTAGAGTCAACTCAGCCATAAAGAAGAATGAAATTATGGCATTTGCTGGTAAATGGATGGAACTGGAGACTATCATAGTAAGTAAAATAAGCCAGGCCCCAAAAACCAAAGGCCAAATGTTCTCTCTGACATACAGATGCTAACACACAATAAAGGCAGGGGATAGATGTTCACTGGATTAGACAAAGGGGAATTAAAGGAAGGGAGGAAGATGGCATTAGGAAAGATAGTAGAATAAATAAGACATAACTTTCCTATGTTCATATATGAATATACAACCAGTGAAACTCCACATCACATACAACCACAAGAATGAGATCCTAATTAGAATAAGTTATACTCCATGTATGTCAAATTACACTCTACTGTCATGTATATCTAAAGAGTACAACAACAAAAAGAGTTTAAGTGTACTTGCTGGACACAGTGATGCATCCTGTAATTCCAGCAACTAGGGAGGTTAAGAAAGGAGAACTGCAAGTTCAAGGTTAGCCTGGGCGACTTACCAAGGCATGTTAGTGCACACCTATAATCCCTAAAGCAACTTAGTGAGACCCTGTCTTTAAATAAAAAATAAAAAAGAGTTGAGCATGTGTGAGGCCCTGGGTTCATCTCCCACACTGGGGATGTGGCTCAGTGGTTAAGTGCCCCTGGGTTTAATCCTCAGTACTGCAAAGGGCCATAAAGGATTATTATTTTAAAAAAACATATGCTAACAAATGGGAAAATACAGAAGAAATAGACATATTTCTGGACACAGAAAAAATTGGGAATGCAGCTCAGTAGTAGAACAATTACTTAGTACATGTGAGGCCCTGGGTTCCCAAGTAGATGAGATTATAGGTGTGTACCACCATGTAGCCTATAATCCCAGCTACTCCAGAGGCTGAGGCAAGAGGAACACAAGTTCAAAGCCCTGGGTTCAATCTCTTGCACTGCAAAAATCAATCAATTAATAAAAGAAAGAAATAAGAGTAAAGCTAGAGGCCTTATTTGAAGACATACTACAGAAACATAGTAACCAAAACAGCATAATATTGGCATAAAACCAAACACATAGACTAATAGAAAAGAGACTCCACAAATAGAACCCCACATGTCTATACTCAACCGATCAACAAACAATGGTACAGAATATTGGAACTTGTTCCTATCTCTCACCCTGTACAAAAATCAACTCAAAAGGATCAAAGATGCCAGGCATGGTGGTGCACGCCTGCAATTCCAGCAACTTGGGAGGCTGTGGCAGGAGGACCACAAATTCAAAGCCAGCCTCTGTAACTTAGCGAGACCCAGTCTCTAAATAAAATATTTTGTAAAAAGGAGCTGGGGATGTGGCTCAGCAGTTAAGCACTCCTGCGTTCAATCCCTAGTACCAAAAAAAGAGGGCGGGGATCAAAGACCTAAATGTAAGACTTGAAACTCTGACAACTATTAAAGGAGAACATAGGAGTAACAATACTTCAAGATACTGAATCAGGCAATGATTTTCTGGATCAGACCCTAAGAGCACAGGAATCAAAAACAAAAATCAACAAATGGAATTACATCAAAATAAACATCTTCTGCACAGCAAAGGAAACAATCATTACAACCAACAAAATGGGAGAAAATATATGCCAGTCATTCATCTGACAGAGAATTTATGTTCAGAATATATAGAGAACTTGCTGCACAGCTACTCTGGAGGCTGAGGTAGGAGGATCACAAATCTGGGCAACTTAGTGAGACACTGTCTCAAAAAAAAAATATATATATATATGGCTGGAGGGGATGTTCAATGTTAGAGTGCCTCTGGATTCAATCCCAGTACTGAAAAAAGAAGAAAAAATAAAAACTCAAAAAAGACTTAACAATTAAAAACAATCCAACATAGAATGGGCAACTAATCTCAATGGATGCGTCTCAAAGGAAAATACAAATGGCCAACAATATATCAAAAAAAAAATGCTCAAGATCATTACTCAACAGGAAAATAAAAACTACAATGAGATGCCATCTCACCCAGTTAGAATGACTATTACAAAAACAAACAAATGCTAGTAAGTATTTGGAGATAATGGAACTCCTATATACTGTTGATGGGAATGTAAATTAGTATGGACATATTGAGAATAGTATGGAGGTTTATCAAAAAACTAGAAACGGAACTACCAAATGATCCAGGAATCAATTTTCTGAGTATGGGAAGCAGTATGGAGATTCCTCAGAAAACTTAGAATGGAACCACCATTTGACCCAGTTATCCCACTCCTTGGTCTATACCCTTAATACTTAAAAACAGAATACTACAGGGACATAGCCACTTCAATGTTTATAGCAGCACAATTCACAATAGGTAAACTATTGATCCCACCTAGATGCCTTTCAATAGATGAATGAATAAAGAAACTGTGGTACATATATACAATGGAATATTACTCAGCATTAAAAGAGAATACAATTTTGGCATTTCCATGTAAATGGATAGAGTTTGAGTATCATCCTAAGTGAAGTAAGCCAATTCCTTGAATATGCCATCCTCTTGCCTCAGCCTCCCGATTTGCTGGTATTACAGGTGTGTGCCACCATGCCCAGTTTTCATCAACACACTTCAATTTCTCATCAGAAAACACAGAAGCCAGAGCCAGGTGCAGTGGTACACACCTATAATCCCAGCTATTCAGGAACATAAGGCAGGAGGATCAGAAGTTCAAGGCCAGCCAGGGCACTTTGGTGAGTCTCAAAAAATTTTTAAAAAGGCTAGAGATGTAGCTCACTGATAGAGTACTCCTGGGTAAAATCCCTACTAATACACACACACACACACACACACACACACAAAAGGCAGGAGCTGTAGCTCAGTGGCAGAGCACTTGTCTGGCACATGTGAGGCACTGAGTTCAATCCTTAGCACCACATAAAAATACACAAATAAAATAAAGGCATGCTGCCCATCTAAGAATAAAATAAAATAAAAATAAATAAGTATATTTTTAAAAAAGCAGAAAGAAAATCTAGAGGCCAGAGAGAGGGAGCAAAATAAAAGTGACAAAATTTTTTTTTAATTAATTTTTATTGTTGGTTGTTCAAAACATTACATAGTTCTTGATATATCATATTTCACACTTTGATTCAAGTGGGATATGAACTCCCATTTTTACCCCGCATACAGATTGCAGAATCACATCAGTTGCACAACCATTGATTTACATATTGCCATTCTGGTGTCTGTTGTATTCTGCTGCCTTTCCTATCCTCTACTATCCCCCCTCCCCCCTCCCCTCCCCTCTTCTCTCTCTACCCCCTCTACTGTAATTCATTTCTCCCCCTTATATTTTTCCCCCTTTCCCCTCACTTCCTCTTTTATGTAATTTTGTATACCCCTGAGGGTCTCCTTCCATTTACATGCAATTTCCCTTCTCTCTCCCTTTCCCTCCCACTCTCATCCCTGTTTAATGTTAATCTTCTTCTCATGCTCTTCGTCCCTACTCTGTTCTTAGTTACTCTCCTTATATCAAAGAAGACATTTGGCATTTGTTTTTAAGGGATTGGCTAGCTTCACTTAGCATAATCTGCTCTAATGCCATCCATTTCCCTCCAAATTCTATGATTTAAAAGTGACAAAATTTTTAAAAGGCCAACCAAGAATTGTTTTACCAGCAAAAATGTACTTTAGGCATGAAGGGGAAATCAAGACACTCTTTAAATGAAGGAACACTAAGAAAATTTGTTACCCGCAGACCTACTTTGCAAGAATGGCTAAAGGAAGCCAGGCATCATGGCACATACCTATAGTCCCAGCTACTAGAGACTGAGGCAGGCTTGAGGCCAATCTGGGCAAGTTAGCAAGACCTCATCTCAAAAAATAAAAAGGGCTTGGAATGTAATTCATTTACATTTGGGTTCAATCCTCAGTAACAAAAACAAATATATATATACACATACACACAAACTGGACTTCAAAATTAAAATTAAAAGCGATTTACAGGGCTGTGGTTGTGGCTCAGAGGTAGAGTGTTCACCTAGCATGTGTGAGGCCCTGGGTTCAATACTCAGCACCACATAAAAATAAAATAAAGGTATCATGTCCACCTACAAATAAAAAATAAATATTTAAAAAAGTCACGTACAAAAGACCCCATTAAGAGGGCAAAAAAAGATAATGATGAGCTACAGACTGGGAGAAAATATTTGTAAACCACATATCTGACAAAAGACTTAAGTATGAAAGTGAAGCCAGAATTAGACTGGCAGTCAATGTAGATAGGTAAATTGAGTCAGGTCAGATCAAGGAGGCCAATTTTGAGTGAGTCTGGGAAGTTGGAGACTGTCCCCTGAGGCATCTTATCAAGACCCTGCCCCAGCTCCAACCTGTTGCCAAGGCAACCGGTCCCAGGAATTTCCCCTCCCTACGGGGAGCTATAAAGTTGTTAAAGTGTCCTTGGCTACTCCATCCTGCCCTTCCCCCTTCAGCCCACCAATTTCCCACCTTTGGCCTTCCCACCAAGCCTTTACTGGGCCTAGTCACATATGCAGGAAGGAGAAAAGATAAGGGGGAAAAGGCAGGAGAACAAAGCAAGCCTAGGACATATAAAAAGGGTAGAACACCTCTCTTCTTGGGATACCAGGATACCAGCTATGGCCCCCTTCTCCCTCTGGGGAGGGGAGAAGTCTATGTTACCAATTTTTAAATAAACCCTGCTTCATATGCTTGCCTTGGCATGATTCTCTAATATTCAAACTTCAACATGTAGGAAGCAGAACTGTCAAAAGGAACTCTCAAAACTCAACAGTTTAAAAAAATCCAATTAGAAATGAACAAAGGCTGTGGAGAGGGAGCTGGGGTTGTGGCTCAGTGGTAGAGCACTTGCCTAGCATATTTAGGCACTGGGTTCAATGATCAGCACCACATAAACAAATAAAAAGGTGTTTTGTCCATCTACAACTAGAAATTTTTTAAAAAAGGATGTGGAGAGATATTTCACCAAAGAGCATAAAGAGATAATACAAAAGCATATGACAAGATATTGCACATCACTAGCCATCAAAAATACATACTCACCTGATTCTTAGTCATTTCTTCTTCTGAGGAAAAGACAAATTCAGAGATCTGTTAAGTCAGAGCTGAGGGAGGTCTGGGACTATGAGACTGTATGGAAAGGAGAAATAATACAAATGGAGATAAGACAGATAAAGTTGATCTCAGGTCTCTGGCTGGTGATAGTTCAGCGGTGTCTCTCACATCTCCCTAAAGGATCAAACTAAAAGTGTCTTCTCATAAGAAGAAGGGGAAGCTAACAGGTCACCAGTGCAAGCCAGAGAGACCCACTTGGTTACAGCCCTAGCCTCTGTAGTGCTGACTGACCTGATCCTAAAGAAGTGGGATTGGCAGAACACCTTGCCTCTTAGGATGCCAGGATACCAAGAGATTTTCTGTAAAAGGCCAGGTAGTAAATATTTTAGAATTTCCAGAACATTTGCTCTTTGACAACTCTATTCAACTTTGCCACTGTAGCATGAAAACAGTCACAGAGAGTATGCAAACAAATGGGTGTGGCTGTGACCCAATAAAACTTTATTGTTAGACACTGAAATTTGAATTTCATATAATTTTCAGGCTTGCTGACCCCTGATGTACAGCTTAGATAAGGAAGTTTTAAGGCAGTGTGCATACAATAGTCATTTAATACTAGATTTACAATGCAGTGACCTTCCTTAGATCCATAAATTCTACTTCTAGAAATTTATCACCATGAAACAATCATAGTTGCACACAAAAATTTGAAAACAAAGACTGTTATCTGATCCTAGATAATAAAAAAATTTTAAAGTTGGACACATTTAAATTTCCAACAAAGGGAAGTGACTCAAACATCTGAGGCCATCTGAAGGATAAAATACTATGCATCTGTGTCAACAATTATTATGTGGTCTTGTGATGGATGGCAAAACCAGATCTGGTTATAAAATGAAATTATAAGAATACTATCATCGGCTGGGATTTGGTAGAGGCTTGCCTAGCACGTGTGAGGCACTGGGTTCAATTCTCAGCACTGCAAATAAATAAGTAAAATAAAAGTCCATTGACAACTTAAAAAAGTATTTAAAAAACACTATCATGAAAAACTAGTGCCTGGGGAAAGGGTGAGTTCCCCTACCCTTTCTTTCAGCCCTCCTTCAGGAAACCTAAGTAAGCATAGGGCCCTACCTTTGGGTTATAAATAACTACCTCTAGGAATTTAACAACTCCCCATGGAAGTATAAACACCCTTATTGAGGCTTGGAGCATAAGGCTAGAGATTTATCAGAGGCCTGTGAGAAGAATCAGTTTTTCTCCTTATTGCACTCTGCTTCTACAAACATGCTTCCTACTAGAAACTCACGGCCTTCTATCAAGTGGACCAGAAATTATATGGCACAGAAAGCCTATAAATGTTGTGAAAAACTGGGGATGGAGGCTCAGAATTTGGAGTTTGATCTTGTCTGGGCCCACCAGCGTAAAAAAACAAAATTTGGCCTGTATTAGATATGGAAAACAACAAACCCCAAAATAATTATACGTAAGAAAAAAAGGAGTGAGAAAGTCATAAATTAGGAGCATTGATCCTTTTCCAGTACATTCTTTCCCAATGATAAAACAAACCCTGGGGAGGAGGAGTCCATCAAACCTAAAAAGGCAGTCTCTGGGAAAGGGCTAAAGCATTAAATCCTTCCCTAAACAAACCCTTTCCAGATACCAACTACTGACCCCAAGACCTCCATCTGGCCCAGTAAGATAAATCCCACAGACTGACTACTGAGGCCACACTCCTTCCCATTTCACCTAGTAAAACAGACCCCCAAAAACTGACTGCCCAAGCTGACACACTCATTAATTCACTTCTCAGGATAACCTACATATGCCCAGTCCCTTTCTTTGTACAGTGGCTCATTTTCCACAAAGAGAGTGGGTCCATCAGAACCATACTCACCACCATCAGAACCATGATTCCATTTCTGAATAAAAGAACTGAGCTGATTTGTGAAGTTTGCATCCATCCTGGTCTTTCTGCACTAATAGCTGGGAGTGGTGGTGCACACCTGTAATCCCAGCAGCTTGGGAGGCCAAGGCAGGAGGATCAAGAGTTCAAAGCCAGCCTCAGGAAAAGTGAGGCACTAAGGAACTCAGTGAGACTGTCTCTCTAAAATAATATAAAAAAAGGGCTGAGGATGTGGCTCAGTAGTTAAGTGCCCCTGGATTCATTTTTCAGTACCAAAAAAGTAAAAAAAAATAAACTAAGTTTGAATTCTTCCACTCTCTGAATATCATTTGCTGCTTCTTGACTGGTCCAATTCCCACAACATTCTGGAAAGAAAGCAAATGTGGTTAAATATTAACAATTGTTGAATTTTAGAGAAGGCTCTATGGGTGTTCACTGTAAACTGTTTTGTAGGTTTCAAGTGTAAAATAAAGTTGGTATTATTATTATTATTGGAACTTGGGATTGAACCCAGGGGTGCTTTACCACTGACCTACATCTCCAGCCTTTTTTATTTTTTATTTAGAGACAGGGTCTCACTAAGTTGCTTAGGGCCTTGCTAAATTGCTTAATCTGGCTTTGAACTCCCCATGGAAGTATAAACACCCTTATTGAGGCTTGGAGCATAAGGCTAGAGATTTATGATCCTATTACCTCAGTCTCCCAAGTCGCTGGGATTATAGGTGTGCACCACTGCATCCAGCTAGTAATATCTTTAAGTTAAAAAATTGTGAAATATGTTAGTAGACTAGCAAAGACCCATCTCCCACCCATTTGAACTGTCTACAGTTCTCCTTGCCAAATAAAGATAATAAATGTTTCCTCTCTTCTCAAAGGAAAGTGATATAGATTAATTAGATAATATTTGTCTAACTACCAAGTGTTAGGAAGAACTTGACACTGGCAACACCATTTTGAAACACCCTCCATCTTCCAACAAGAGTCACCTCAAGGTTACTCTCGGTCTGACCTTAAACCACAGACAATAGTCTATTATCATGCAAAGAAACCCCAAACAATATTCCATCATCATACCAAGAAAGGAAAACACTTGGTTCAAGGTGGACCAGTTACCATCTCAAAAAATGGAGGTGAGGACCAAAAGGACACTTCCCTGACAGCCCCCTAGCAATGGCAGACGGGTCTCTGTCTCCAATAGGCCTCCTGCACAGGTTTGTCCCAAATAAACCTGTTTTGCTGTTGAGCCTCTTCTGTTTCCTTCATTTGCTTATTTTCTTACATCAAGTGTCCTTTCCAACCTAAATGTAATTTTAGCCACATGTAACATGAGATTTACAAAAAAAAAGAACTAAGTCTCAATGTTTCCTTTACAATCATCTTAAGAACAAAGAAAACCTCGATTTGCTTAAGTTTTTTTTTTTTTTTTTGGTAGTTGTAGATGGGCAGAATGCCTTTATTTTGTTTATTTTTATGGGATGCTAAGATTCGAACCCAGTGCCTCACACAAACTAGGCACATGTTCTGTCACTGAGCTACAGCCCTAACCCTTGCTTAAGTTTTGAATACTTGAAAAACAAAAAGTCCAATAAAACCTTGCTTTTACACACTGAATGCACAAATTACCCAGGAAAATTTACTTCTCAGGGGTGAGAGCTCTAGGGCCTACCATGCCATGCGCGAATAACATTTGGAGGATTCTAGCCTCTTGGTTCTCTTCCAGATTCAGGCCTTGACTTGCTGGATTAGGTCCTATTGTTTCCTAAGAAGAAAAACAAACTTTTGCACTCAAGTATTAAAAATGCATTCAGAAAAAACTGACACATTTAAATAAAAACATAGGAACCAATCCTAAGTAGAACTTAGCGGATCCTCAGTGGAGGACTTCAGTAACCCTCCTTTTCCCTTATTGAGGTGATTAGACGCGGCCTTTTGTCAGTCTCCAGTTGAGCCTCAGTTATCAATCGAGAGCCACAGGGCTAGAGTCATTGAAGACGAATTTCAGAAAATTTGTCTCCGTTTAAGACCTTTTAAATGTTCATATTCATTCCCGTTACTGGAGTAAAATCCAAACCTGCCGTGCAAAAAACACCAACATCCAAAACAACAGATCACACGGCATATACGCGTTTCCTCACAGACTAGAACCATAAATAATTCTTGCCCAATTGTTTCTGAGAACTTACTTTTAAAATTATAAACACTTCACTCCCTCGCCCTACCTAAGCCTGTGAGTTTTGCCTCCCCCAGAACCCGCCAAATCCCATTAAACTCCACCTCCACCTGCCACACACAGTCCCTACAGGCTCCACGTGCGGCTTTCGCAGTCCCCCATTGGCCTACTTATAGACACAAGTCTGTGCTCGCAAACTCCTCTGGAGTCTTCCGTGATTTCCCCGAAGTCCGTAAAACCCCGCCCCTCTCCTCTTCCCTTTGGCCTACTTCGGATAAGGAACGCCCCTCCCCACCTGGCTATTTGGTTGGCCAGCACGTTTGCCACTACGTCATTCACCCGCGCCACCCGGAAGCCGCTGTTCCTACCAACGTCTCTTATTGCCGGCGGCCCTAAGGTAAGGGCGGCGTTTGGGTGTCCCAGGGTAAACGAGTCCCAGAGTTGGGAGGGGCAGAAGGTGGACCCCCCAACATGAACCGCACGAGCCCAATCCCAACATTGAGAGGGTGGAGATAAACTATGTGTGAGGCAAAAATGAAGTGCTCAACGTGGTCTTCCCACTCCCAGGAGCCCATCATGGCGACGCCCCCTAAACGGCGGGCGTTGGAGGCCACGGGGGAGAAAGTGCTGCGCTATGAGGCCTTCATCACTGACGTGCTGCAGCGGGACTTGAGGTGAGTGACAGCCCGGAGGCGGGACGTTTCAAACTTTCCACGTGGTGGGTGGGGCGTTCAGAGTGAGTGCCAAGCCTTCGGATTGGTGGGTGAGGCGTTGGGAGCCCGGCCCTGTCACCTTTCTAGCGGGAAGTAGGGGACGACATCCGGGGTGCGATTTGGCTGGAACGTGGCGTTTGTAACTGAGACTGTATCGGCGCATGCGCGGGCTCTGATGCTATTTATTGAACTAGAGCTAAGTTTCCGGAACTAGAGTTCTTGGGTTCTCGTCCTGGCTTGCGTGTTTTGCCATCGTTGTGAACACTTCTACTTCACCTCATCTCTGTGCCTTATAAACTTTCCACATCTGTGAAATAAGGAAGTTTATGGAATCTTCTCATAGGGTGGTTTTTTTAATCATCCCAGCTACTGGCGAGACTAAGGCAAGAGAACTCCTTGAGCCCAGGAGTTTGAGACCACCCTGGACAACAGAGCCAGACCTCATCTCAAAAAAGAAAAATGTTGAGAGTACAAAAATAAAACAAATAGGCATTTTTTAAAAAAGGAATTAGTGTGGATGCCTGAAACACAGAGACTCGATGAGTATGAAGAGCTGTTATTGCGGTCATTAATCTGAACAGGAAGTAATGTTCAGAACTAGGATTGTATGATCATCCTAAAAGGGATTGAAGATTTTTTTTCTGGGATAATGGGCCATTTTGATTGGCAGGAAACATTGACAGTAGAGTGTAGTAATACTAGTAATAAATAATAGCTAACAAATATATAGTACTTGCTATTTGGCAAGTGTTATTCTAAACACATTGTAATAAACAGTCATTCGATCCTAACAATTTTTACGAGGTAATACTGTCATTTCTATTTTATAAATGGACAAACTGAGTCCCAAATGGGTTTCTTATTTGCCAAAGTTATGCAGCTAGTAAAGGATAGAGCCCAGATTCAAATCCAGGCAGTCTCACCCAGTGTTCAAAATCCTAATTTCTGAGCTAAATGCTTGTTTAGGGCATGATATGTGGTATCCCAAAAGCGAAAGAGCTTCCTATTGGTCACCATTGTATTTTCATCTTATCAGAAAGGTGCTGGATCATCGAGACAAGGTATATGAGCAGCTGGCCAAATACCTTCAACTGAGAAATGTCATTGAGCGCCTGCAGGTAAAGACTTCAGGATTGGATACCAGTTTGTGTGTTGTGAGGGAAGGAGATGGGAAGAGGGACCCCAGACCAAAACTTGTCACCTGGCCTAAAATTTGACCACTGATCCCTACCTCTTTTTCCCTGGCCCCACAGGAAGCTAAACACTCGGAGTTATATATGCAGGTGGATTTGGGCTGTAACTTCTTCGTTGACACAGTGGTGTGAGTGTGTACCCGCCCCTCTGAGCCCACAGGGTTCAGCTTACCCCTTCCTTCACGCAACAAATATTTTTTTCATATCTTCTACATACCAGACACTGTGCTAAGTTTTATATTACATAAGGATATAAGCTAGGTGTTGGGGATGTGTCAGTGAATAAAACAGGACCAGATCCCTGCCCTTCCAGAGCCTCAATTTGGGGAAGGGAGGGAATAGGAAACATCTTAAATAAACTGTGTGGTATGCTAAATTGTAATAAGTATTCCCCCCATTTCCTCTGACCTCTCTCCTCAGCCCAGATACTTCGCGCATCTACGTGGCTCTGGGTTATGGTTTTTTCTTGGAGTTAACACTCGCAGAAGCCCTCAAGTTCATTGATCGTAAGAGCTCTCTCCTCACAGAGTAAGTTCATCCCGGGAGGACAGTATCTAAAAGCACCACCATTGACCAGGGGTGTAACTCAGTGGTAGAACACTTGCATACCACACATAAGGCTGTGGGTTCTATCCCCAACACCACACACAAATATACATAGTAAAAATCACCATTTTCAACACTGTTCTTCCTTTTCCATGGCTTCCTGGGATGGTACTTCCTTCCTCCTCAAAGCTGAAGCTGAAAGTGGGGAATCAAAGCTCAGCCTCAGATGTAGCACATAATAAACATTCAGTAAATGGTCTTTGTATTGTTCATTCACACAGGCATTTATTGGGCATCTTCTGTATGGCAGGCTTTATGTTTGTCAGTGGGATGCAGCAGGGAACAAGAGCAAAGAGTTCTTAAAGGTTTACATTATAGAGGGCCTACAATATTGTGCATACATATGTGCATACTTATAATTATGGTCAGATCTATAAAGTCTCAGCCTGTTAATCAGTAACAGTAAAACAAGTTATCTTTCACTTTACCTTTAGCTATTTTTCCTGCTCAATTACTATACTTTTACCACATTGACCTTCACAGTCTTCTTTTAAACATCACAAGAATGATCCCAGTCTAGGGCAAATGCAATGGATGTTCTCTCTCCAGCAGTGTTCTTCCTATGTAGCTTCCTTTCTTTTCATTCAGGCCTTCTATAACCTGCTTTTAAACTGGCAACTTCTGGTACTCTTTATTCCTCTCCTACTTTTTCTTTTTCCTTAGTATTTATCATCTTTTTTATTTTTTAAAATATTTTTTATTTGTAGATGGATACAATACCTTTATCTTATTTATTTTTATGTGATACTAAGGATTGAACCCAGTGCCTCACACATGCTAGGCAAGCGCTCCCCCACTGAGACACAACCCCAGCCCTATCACCTCTTTTTTAACTATGTAATTTCTTTCTTTGTCATGTCGATCATCTCCAGTTAGATTATAAACTTTATAAATGGAGAAATTTTGTCTATATCCCAGGTGACTAAAATAGTACACAGCATGGTATTGTGTTTGTTGAATGAATTTAAAAGTGTATACTGGAAGAAAATTGAAGTGATGATCAAAGCAGATCTCTATGGGAACTGGTAGGGAATGTGTGGGCTCCAGGTAAATTTAGGTTTTCTGCAGGGAAGAGCAACTGGAGCATGGATGAGAGATTTCAAATGTAGGTAGAAAAGGCCCCCCCAGAGGAAGTGACATTTGAGTCATTTGGTTCAATGAACAAGCTGGGGGCTGGTTAGGAAAGAACATTCCTAACAAAGGAGACAGTGTGCCTGGCATGCTAGAGAAACTGCAAAGTGGGGTAAGCATGGCTCAGATGAAATGAGTATGGGGGGCATTGATTATTATACTTAGATTAGTAACATCTTAAAAGAGTAATGCTACTTGGTTTAAAATCCCTTCTTGGTTATGTTTATTCCTATATTCATTTTTTCTAGTGTTGCCTCCATTAGGGTTCAGTAATTGTTCTCTTTTCAAACTTTTCCAGCGTTTCATTGTTAGTAAACTTGGGACCTGCTGAGATTTCTAAATCTTGGTTATCAGATCAATTAGCAAATAGCCTGACCAGGGGGCTTGCTTTCATAGGCAATGCAATTCTAAACAGTTGATCTTTTAGATGAAGTCCAGTTTTTATAACAAAGCTTTCCTTCTATGTGAGGATTCTTGAGCCTTTCAAATAGATTTTATTTTTTTGTGATGCTGGGAATTGAACCCAGGGCCTTGTGCATGTGAGGTGAGCACTCTACCAACTGAGCTATATCACCAGCCCAGATTTTAATTTTTTGAGAATCTATGTCTGTCCCCAGAATGAGTTATTTAAATTGTCAGTGTCTGCCCCCTTGCCTGGTATTGTGTTTTGTTTTGTTTTGTTTTCTGTACTGGAGATTGAACCCTAGGCCTCATTCATTACTAGGCAAACATTCTGCCACTGAGCTACATCCCAAGGCCTTGGCTGGTCTTGATATATTGCCCTGGTTTATTAGTGTGATGAAAAAATGTGGTTGAAAGGCTGAGCACAGTGGTGCATGCCTGTAATTCCACTGATCAGATGGAGTACAAGTTCGAGGCCAACCTGAACAACTGTCTCAAAATAAAAAGGACTGGGGATGTAGCTCAGTGGTAGAGCACCCCTAGGTTCAATCCCTAGTACTAGAAGAAAAAAAAAACACCAAGAGAAAGAAAAGTAAAACAAGTGTGATTGACTTTCATATTACTTTATTATGATTAGTAGACCTTTCTAAAGATTCAATCTTTTTAGAAAATGGGAATTTAAGTCTGGGTAGCCCTCCTCTTTAAAATACTTGGCTACTTGGGGCACATTTCAAACTGCCAGTTCTTCCTGATTTTATTATATTTCTTTGTTTGATGAAGAGAGAGAGGTCAGGTCACTGTACATATTCTTTCCTGATTATACTCTCATAAATAGACATGTAATTATGCAGAAACAGCATTGCTTTACTACATCAGTAGTAGCAGAGCAAATGTTCCTTTTGTGTACAACTAGCATTTGATGAGCTTTATATTTTTCTTCCCCCACCCTGAACCCACTACTCTTTTTTTTTTTTTTTTGGTGTTGGGGACCAAACTCAGGGTCTTACACATGCTAAACACATGCTCTACCACAGAGCCACCTAGCCATCTCCTTTCTTCTTGAGTGAACTCATAGCTGTTCATAGACAAGCTTGTATCATTATCTGATTTTGTCCTCTTTTTTTAAAAAAAACATTTATTTTTTAGTTTTAGGTAGATACAATATATTTTATTGTTATAAAATAAAATAGGATCAAACCTAAGTGCCTCACATGTGCTAGGCAAGCACTCTGCCACTTGAGCCACAACCCCAGCCCCACGATTTTGTCCTCTTTTGAAGTTCAAATTGTCCCGAGGAGCAGATTAAGTTCATTCCTCTGTTCTTTGAGTACTACCTCAGATATTCATTTTTTTTGTAGATGGGTACAATATCTTTATTTTATTTGCTTATTTTTTTGTGACGCTCACACATGCCAGGCAAGCACTCTACCATTGAGTCACAACCCCAGACCTCCCTAAATATTCTTGAAAATATTCTTGCTCTCTAACCTAAACCTAAAAGCAACCATCTTTTGAGGACTTTAGGTCCTTTGAGTCAAGTAGTCTTTCACTTAATTCATTCAACATCCATTAGTTGCCTACTCTATGCCATATGCTGTTCTGCTTCTCAGGAATATAGCAGGGAACACAACAGACCGAAATCATTGCTTTTGCATAGCCAGTGTTCTAGTGAAGGGAAACAGACAGTAAATAAGTAAATAACATTGCATGGTAGATGCTGCGGTGTTAGAGAAAGAGCATGTATAGAGATTGAAAACATTGCTTGTGATAGAGCAACTATGATTTTAAATAAAATGATTTCTGGGATCTGGGTTGTGAGAAAAGAATCCTTTGGCGGGGGGTACTGGGGATTGAACTCAGGGGAGCTCAACCACTGAGCCAAATTCCCAGCCCTATTTTGTAATTTTTTTAAAAAAGAGAGAATTTTTTTAATATTTATTTTTTAGTTTTCGGTGGACACATATTCTTTATTTTATTTTTATGTGGTGCTGAGGATCGAACCCAGTGCCCCGCACATGCCAGGCAAGTGCGCTACCGATTGAACCACATCCCCAGCCCCTATTTTGTATTTTATTTAAAGACAGGGCCTTGGGCTGGGGATATAACTCAGTTGGTAGAGTGCTTGCCTTGCATGCCCAAGGCCCTGGGTTCAATTCCCAGCACACACACACACAAAAAAAAAAAAAAAAAAAACAGGGCCTCACTGAGTTTCTTAGCACCTTGCTATTGTGAGGCTGACTTTGAACTTGTGATCTTCCTACTTCAGCCTCCTGAGTGACTGCAATTGCAAGTGTGTGC
Source organism: Callospermophilus lateralis (assembly GCF_048772815.1). Classification (NCBI taxonomy): domain Eukaryota; kingdom Metazoa; phylum Chordata; class Mammalia; order Rodentia; family Sciuridae; genus Callospermophilus; species Callospermophilus lateralis. The sequence continues at coordinate 33,488,134 of NC_135325.1, read as the reverse complement.
CTCTGTGCCCAGCAAAAATGAGGAATCTTGGGGCTGGGGATGTAGCTCAGTGGTAGAGTGCTTGCCTAGTATTCAGAAACCCTAGGTTAAACCCATCACCAAAAAGGGGAAGGGGAGGAGAATCTACATTTTTGCTGAGCAACTGGAAGGATGGAGTTGCCATTACCTGAGATGGAGAAGACAAGAAGAGCAGATTGGGAGGGCTAGGTCAGGAGTTCTGTATAGGACTTGGGATGTATGTGGTGTTTATTAAACACTGGAGTTTTTTGAAGTAGTTAAAAACTCCCAGGTCAAGTTCAGGAGAGAAGTCTGGGCTGGCAATATAAATTTGGGAGATACAGGTATATAGTTGGATTCATACTCTTTTTCCAACTTAACACCCTATCTTGCTGTTCTCTGTTTTTTGCACAGAATATAGTTTCATTTATCTTTCAAACCAACTTCTATATTGACAGGTAGCTCAGCACAATAAAACCTGCATTCCTTTTGCTATCATAATCCAGTGTGATCTAGTCTGTTCTTACCTCTTGGACCTTATCTTAATCTACCTCCCTTCATCATTCACTTTATTTTTAACACTGACCTCCTGGCTCCTCCTCAAAAGGCTCTTTCCTGCTTCTTGGCCTTTCTGTGGAAGAGACCCTCTTACTACTAAATTCTTACTCCATCTAATTCATTCTCATTCTTCAGAAGCTGTTCCTTGACCCTTTGTATCCACTAGGATTCTTTTAGATGAGACCTGATCCAAACTGGCTTAGCCAAAAAGAATTGACTAGTTTATATAACTCAACAGCCCAGGGCTAGGGTGGTTTTAGGCAACTCCAGCTTCTTAGTTGCTTAAGCCATGACCCCTTTCTCACATCTGACATCCAACACTTTGGCAAACTGCTTCGACCTTCAAAATATATCCAAATCCAATCATTTCTCATGACCTGCTGCTACAATTACTAGATCCCCCATCTCTCAACTGGAATAAACACACACACACACACACACACACACATACACACATACACTTTTTTCCCTGTGGTACTGTAGATTGAACCCAGGGCCTCACATGTGCTAGGCAAGTGCTCTACCACAGAGCAACATCCCTAGCCCTTTTTTAAAAAAATTAGAGACAGGGTCTGGATAAGTTGCCCAGGCTTGCCTCAAACCTGTGATCCTCCTGCCTCAGTTTCCTGAGTAGCTGGGATTACAGGCAAGTACCACCATGCCCCATTTCAACTGGGCTAATGCAATATCCTCCTCACTGGATTTCCTACTTCCATGTTAATTCTCCTTATCCTCAGTCACTTAGCTCAGCAGCCAGATGGAGCCTCTTAAACTCCAGTTAGTCTGCCTCCCTCTTCTGTTCAATCCTCCATGGTACCCATATCACTTAGCATCAGGTCTTTACCATGGCCTTGTAAGCTTTATAGAATTTGCATCCCTCATTTTCTCACCTCTAACAATCTTATTTGGCTTACTCTTTTCCAGTGCCTATGGCCCCCTGCAATACCTCAGACATATCAGTCACACTCCACCATAGTGCCTTCATGTTGGCCATTGAATCTGTGGAACACTTATCCTCTATGAAGCCACACTGTTCACTTCTTCACTTACTTTATGCTTTACTCAAATGCTTCTCAGTGAAGCCATCCCTGAGTATTCTGGGATGTTTAAAATTGCAGGCCCCATCCCCTATTTCTTATCATTCCCCTCCCTCATTGTTTAAGTTTTTCTATCATTTATTGTCTATCCCTTCTTAGCAAGAATTTGAGCTCCCTGAGCCCAGGATTTTTGTTCATTGTGTTTGCATCATCTCCCCAGTGCTTAAAACTGCTTGGCAAGCAGTAGGTATTAAGTAGTCTTTGAAACAGTAAAGTCCAGACACAGCCAACCAAATCTCCATTGGAACAGGTGGAGCAAAAGTTAACCAGGATGTAGATAGTTCTTGATACAATGAGGAATGTTTATCCTCATAATGATAAGTGGGGCCCAATTTGCCCTTTCTTGTTTGTTTTCTCCAGGCTCAGCAACAGCCTCACCAAGGACTCCATGAATATCAAGGCCCATATCCACATGTTGCTAGAGGTGAGAACAGCTCACTCCACTCCCAGACTATCCCCAGATTTATTTTGAGTGGTGACCTAAAGAAGGCAAGGAGCATCTTTCCCTCTAAACTGGAGCCAAGGGAGGGGAAGTCAGAGCAAAGGTGGGGTGGGACCTGAACCCAGCCCCTGTTCAGTCTCTTCTGTCCTCTTTTGCAGGGACTTAGAGAACTACAAGGCCTGCAGAATTTCCCAGAGACTCCTCGCCAGTGACGACTACTCTCCATCCTCCAACATTAAAGAGCCTGAATGCCTTTGAGTCACATGGCCCTTCTTTTTCCCTTAACCCCTGCTGGTTACCAAGGTGACCTTTGTGTAGAGCACTAAGTTACTGGGAGACCCAGTGGTCCAGTCTCAGTGTGAAACCTCTAAAGCACCTTGAAAGTCCTACTGTAGTATTTGCCACTTGATTCTATGCTCTTCCCTCCTTTCTCAGCTTGGTAACCTGGACCCTCTCCTCACCCTTCATTCCTTTTCCAGGACACCACCCTTTGAACTGCCATAGAGAATGGGCCTATTCAGCCTCTTCCTCCTTGTCCTAAGGTTTATCCCTCTCCTGTACCCAGCAGTTCCTCCAGTACCCTAAATAACACCCTGTGCCCTTCTTAGCTCAACCTTGGCCTCACCCCTGCTTCTAAATGGATCCAGCTCCACCAATAGGCACAGATCCCACCCTCCCTAGTCCAGCCCCTAATCTAGGTTAGGTCCAGCTAACCCCCCAATCAACCAAGAGCCAGGTTCCACCTTCTTATAAATCTGGACATGACTGGAGCCTGCCGTCCTGGTAGCCGTTTAATTTCTGCCACTCAACGATCCTTTGCATGTCTGGCAGCTATCCCGCCTTCCTATCTCTGCTGCGTTCTAAATACGACTTTTCTAGCCAATCGCTAGAGTTACCCTGCCCGCCTACGCAGAGCCAGACCCAACCCTCCTTGCTGGCTTCTACGCCCTTTTCTATATAAGTCCTGCTTCCGCTGAGCGGCGTGGCGTGCAGCGCCGCCTGTTCGGTGTTTTGGCAGCTGTCTAGGAGTCTCGTCGGCCAATCAGCTGAATATCAGACCCACCCACTTTAGGCTGTCTGCCATCTATCCGCTTTAGGCCAATCAACGTGAAGCTGGCTCCCATGAGTCTTGTCAATTGCCCATGATCTATCAGTCGTGAGCCAATCAGCACAAAGTACCAGCGAGGCCAAACGCGTCTTCTCTGGACTCAAACGGCAGTCTGCTGTCAATCATTGGCCTTTCAGCCAATCACAGCATAGACTTCTGAGGCAGAGCCCGCCTCTCCAAGCAAAGAAGCTGTGCAGTAGAGCTGTGGCTCTTTGGCCAATCAGCGAGCGGCGGGACGCCTGTCTCCTCCCCCATGGGCCCACGTGAGCCTTGGGGAAAGGCAGGGGCGGCTTCTAGGTGCTGCCGCCACCGCCGCTGCCGCCGCCGCCACCGCCGCCGCCGCCTCAGATCCCGGGCCTGGGGGGCGGTGGGGCCGCGTATGGAGCCCCCGCCCCCCGGAGCTGCTAACAACGCCGCCGCACCACGCACAGGTGAGCCCTGGGCCTGGAGGGTGGAGGGCCCAGTCCGTGACCCCACGTATCCTTCCCGCCCCCGCGCGGAGGATGTGGCTTGGCCGGTGGCCTGCTGGTGTTCGACTCCCTACCACCAAGGCTGGTGGACCTATGTGTGGCATTGCCCCCTTATAGTGGATCTGACTGTGGCCTAGACGCCCTCTCCTGCTAGTATAATGGTTCAGTCTGCGTGCTTATGTTTCTCCCCATCCCAACTTACAGTGGACTCGTCCATGGTCTTACCCCCCACCCCCACCCCACTTACTGGGAACCAGTCTGTGGCTTGTTGAACCCCCTTATTAGTAGATGGCGTCTAAGTGTATTTCTCTTAGCCTTAACTTTTCAGGGGTCCTGTCTGTGGCCCTGTTTATTCCATCTCTCCTGTCCTTGTAGCAAATCAGTCCCTGGTGCCATACCCCATACACACACACCCCTCTTTCCATCTGACCTTATATTCCTGCTTCCTCCAACCCCCAGTGCATCAGTCCATGGCTTTATCCAAATCCCTAATTTTATAGTGGATCAGTCTGCATGCTTATATTCACATCTCCCTAGTTATCAGACCATTGCCCTAACTATCAGTCCATTGCTCCTCCTTTATTTGTAGACTCCAGTTATTGGGCTTCTCTCTTCTTTTTAATAGTGGATCAGTAGCCCAGTCTATGCCCTGTCTGTCTCCTTTTAATCACTGTGTGATGTCTTTTCCTTTCCTCCACTGTTGTATAGGAGTCAGTGAACTTTTCTGTTTCCTTCCTTCCCAAAAGATTAACCACGTCCCCCTCCCTTTGTAGTGAATCTGTTCATTGGGTTTCCTGTAAACCCTATGTTTTCATTCACACAAACTCTCCATATCTTCCCAGTTCTTTTAATTTCTCCTTCAAGAGGGTCGGCCTGTAGATTTTTATTTCTCTTCTCATTCCTTGTGCTGGATCAGTCTGTGATCCTCCCTGTCCTTTACCTCTTAGTAGATAAGCCTGAGTACTTGTTGAACCCAGAGCTTTTTAGTGTACATTGCACTCCCTCATAGACACTGTTAACCACCAAGACATCCTTCCTCACTGTGGATACATTGGTGATACTGATGATAATGCCAATAGGAGCTTAATGTTCATTGAGTACCTGCTATGTACCAGGCAAAGTGCTTTATATTCACAAACTCATTTAATCCTCATCACTGCCCTGTGAGATAGGTACTGAGAAAACTGGAACACAGAGAGGTTAAGTACCTTACTCAAAAGTATTTCAGGGGCTGTGGTTGTGGCTCAGTGGTAGAGTGCTTGCCTAGCACTGGGTTCGATCCTCAGAACCACATAAAAATAAATAAAATAAAGTATGTCCATCTACAATTAAAATATTTTTAAAGGTGTTCCAGTAAGTACTCAGGATACAGGATGTAGTTTGAGGTTCCCCTCTCATCTAATCCCATCCCACAAGAAGCCCCACATTAGTTTCCATCTCCATGTTTTTGTTTTCACTGTTCCCTGTGCCCTCAGAGCTGTTTCTGTTTCACACCTGGTCTCAGCACCCACCCACCCTCAATGCCAGCAACAGTGTGACCTTAGATAAATAACCACTTTCTCCTTGCACCTGTTTCCTTATTTCTAAAACAGGAGAGTCATGTAAAGAAAGAATACCTGTTCTGGGCATGGTGGCACATGCCTGTAATCCCAGTGGCCCAGGAGGCTGAGGCAGGAAGATTGCCAGTTCAAAAAGCCAGCCTCAGCAACTTAGGAAGGCCCTCAGCCACTTAGTAAGATCCTGTCTCAAAATAAAAAAATAAAATAAGGACTGGGGATGTGGCTCAGTGATTAAGTGACTCTGGGTTGAATCCCTAGTACAAAAAAAAAAAGAAAGAAAGAAGCCCGGTGCACACACCTGTAATCCCACTGGCTCCGGAGACTGAGGCAGGAGGATTTCAAGTTCAAAGCCAGCCTCATCAACAGTAAGGTGCTAAGCAATTCAGTGAAATCTGTCTCTAAATAAAATAAAAATAGGGCTGGGGTGTGGCTCGGTTGTTGAATGCCTCTGGGTTGCATCCCTGGCACCCCCCCCCAAAAAAAAAGAATACCTGTGAGTTACTAAAACAAGTCACCACTTCAGCTTTGCCCCATCACCTCCCTGTCCTATAACTGCACCAGCCATGTATGCTTCCCCGTCACTGTTCCTTAAACCAGCAGGAACAATCAGCCTCAGGACCTTTGCATTGGCTGTTCTTTCTGCCCCAACACATTTGCATCCAGGGTGCTGTTCTGTTGCCAACCCCGAAAGAATGTGTTCACCACACTGTGGTGCAGGGAACATACTATGTAAAGACACACGTATGATATTTTGTGAATAAGGCAAATGTTATTTTATTAAAAGCATGTATTCACAGAAGTGTATGTAATATGCTTTATAAAGGCACAGATAGAAAAGATGTTTCTAAGAGACTTCATTTCATTGCATCTGGGTAGTGTTATTTCAGTAAAGCATGTGTTTGTCACACTGTGGTGCTTGAAATACACTATATAAAGGCACACATATAAAAAATGTTTCTAAGCATGCTGTTTATGTAAAAATAAAGTGAACATCTCCCTGACCATCTGATCCTTCACACCCAGAAGGACTGTGGCCCCTGCCCTGTTTTGTTTGTCCCTTTGCCCTCTATCACTGTCTGACATACTGCAGTTTGTATAGTCTATTCTCATTAGAATGGGAGTCCCATGAGAACTTAGAGGCTTAGAGGTTTTACTTGCTTATTCACTACTCTGTCTTCCACACCTAAAAAATGTACCTGGTATACAGTAGGTACTCAAGATAGATTTGTTACGTGAATAAATGGGGAAATATTATCATTCAGACATCAGCATGTGAAGCAGATGGAGAAGAAAGGATATGTAGCTAATTAAGATGTTAGTTAAAGCCAGGGAACCAGGCATGGTGGTGCACGCCTATAATCCCAGCTACACGCCTGTAATCTCAGTAATTTGGGAGGTTGAGGCAAGAGGATCACAAAGTCAAGGTCAGCCTGGACGACTTAGTCAGACTATGTCTCAAAACAAAATTCTTAAAAAGGGCTGGGAATATAGCTCATTGGGAGACTGAGGATATAGCTCAGTGATAGTGTGTTTGCCTAACATGTGCAAGGCCCTGGGTTCAATCTCCAATCCACACATACACAAACACACACACACACACACACACTAAAGTTGGGGACTGTTCAAATATTTACTGAGCACCTGGTACTGAATACCAGGCATTCTTCCAAGTGCTTGAGATGTGGGGGGAACAAAATAGGCAGAAATTCCTGCCCTTTTTGAACATTTATTATTAAAAGAGAGGGAGCCAGATTATATAAACAAAATAAGTAAAAATGAGATAGTATGTTAAACAGGTGCTAAGTAGAAAAATTATGGCAGATAGGAATAGAGTATTGAAATGGTTGAAATCTTTGGCACAGGGCAAGGCCACACTTGGAAAGATAAATGTTGAATTAAGGCCTGAAAGAAATTAGGGAGGGAACCATATCAGGGAAATTAGGGAAGAGCCATTGCAAAAGCTCTGAGGTGGAATTTTGCCTGCCATATAGAAAGAACATCAAGGAAGCCATTATGGCTGTAGAAGAGTGGGGGGAGGAATAGAAGCTGAAGTCACAGAGGTGAGGGTAGCCAGATGGTCTGTAGTGGTATAGGCCACATTGATATGTAGGATTGGGGCGGCGGGGAGATGCTGACACACTAATGATTTACATTTTTGAGTGTCTGCCATGTACCAGAGACAATGTTTTTAAGCCCTTCATGTATATTAACTTTAACCCTCATAAAAGCCCTTGAGGTAGATGATTTTTTTGAGAATATTTAACTCTGTGAGTAAAATATCCCCATTTTACAGATGAGCAACCAGGTACAGAGAGGCTGAGTGCTTGCTCAAAGCCACACGGACAGAACAGGGCAGAGGAACATGAGACTGTTCTCCAAAGAGGAGATTTGCAAGAGTAGCCAGGTTATTTGGTGTATTGGTTCATTTAGAAGAAGAATGAATTCTGCCTGGTAGGTCCTGGAACATGATGATTGTGTCATGAAGAGTTTATCAGTGGAAGGAATGGCTCCCCTGGCAGGGAGAACAGCATGAATGTATTTTCAGAGGTGAGAACGCTCCTGAGAACTGTGGCCACCTTGGAGCCTTTGTACATACTGTCCCTCTGTTGCAAATACCTTTCCTACAGATGTCAGCATGGCTTGCTACCTCCCTTCCTCAAGGAAGCCCTCCCTGCTCACTCTGTAGAACAGCATCCTTGTTACCCTCTAGGATCCTACCCTTCTGTGTTTCTCTTCAGGGGAAGTGAGGGTGAAGGGTGGCTAGAGTTGCTTGCTGGAGCCAGTCCACCTGGGTTTGGATCCAGGCTCTGCCACATTCCAGCTGTGCGACTTGGGGCAATTTACTTATCTTCTCTGTACCTCCATTGCCTCATCTGGAAAATGGAGGAAATAATAATATCTACCCTTTAGTGTTTTGACGACTAAATAAGTCAAATGATTAAAACAGTGCATTGCACAGTAAGGGCAGTATGACTGGTTTGTATTTTTAAATTAGTATTTATAGCACACACATAGGTGTCTAATGGACTTATGAAACTCCAAAACAAGACTTCTGCTCTTCCCTCAAAACTTATCTCACTGGGTGTGGTGGTACACTCCTGTAATCCCAGTGGCTTTGGAGGCTGAGGCAGGAGGATCACAAGTTCAAAGCCAGCCTCAGCAATGGTGAGGTCCTGAGCAGCTTAGCGAGACCCTGTCTCTAAATAAAATATTTAGAAAGGGCTGGGGATGTGACTCAATGATTAGGCACCACAGTACCAAAAAAAGAAAAATATTACCCCCCCCCCAGTGCTCCCATCTTAGTTGATTATGATGCTATACTCCCTGGTGATCAGGTCACAAACCAAGAGTCACCCTTGACTCCTCTCTCTCTCACACCCCCACCCCCATCCCATGCTACTTGTCAGCACATCTGTTTGCTGTCTTCAGATTTTAGCCAGAACCCTGCCACTTCTCAGCACTTTGACTGCCACCACCATTGTCTCTGCTTGGACTATTGCAGTAGCCCCTTTACTCATATGGTCTATTGTCTTCAAAACAGCAAGAGAGAAGCTGTTAAAATCCAAGTCACAGCCTGTCAACACTTCTATTCAACCCTCTCCTGGCTCCTGTCTCACCCAGAATCCAAGTCCTGACAGTGCCCAAAAAAGCCTCACTCAGTCTGGCCCCCAGCACCCTTCTTTTCTCATTTCATACTGCCTCCCTTGACCCTCATGCCCTTCCACTGAACTGGCTTCATTTCTCTCCAGCCTATCCTGCACTCCAGTTTCAGAGTCTTCCACCCTGGCTGCTCCCATTTATATACAAGCCCCAATCTTTTACCTCCTTTGTGTCTTTGCTCAGGTGCCACCCACCTCCTCAGTGCCCTGTCCTCTCTGACTGTCCTTGGAAAAATAACAGCTCCTTTCCTGCCTGATGTTTTCCACCATAGCCCTTATCACCATGTACCATTCTATACTTATTTGCCTTATTTCTTTTGTCTGCCCCACTAAAATGTGAATCCCACTGGAGCTGACATCCATGGCCCATAGTAGGCACTCAGTATATGCTTGCTAAATAAATGAGATGAAGAAAAGTAAACCCATCTGGGTAAGGCAGATTACTAAAACTCCTGGTTGTTTTGCAGTGCTGGGGAGGGAACCTAGGGCTTCACACATACGAGGTAAGTGCTCCATCACTGAGCTGCAACCCCAGCCCTACTAGAAATCTTATTAGGGGTTGGGTGGGAGAAGTGATAATAAGCAAAACTCAGAGTCCTGCATGCTGTTAAGACTGTCAGATTTCACTTAGCTGCTATAGGTTCTGCCGCAGCACAGAGGAACTGGCACAATTGCCTCTCTTCACCACCAGGGGGAACCCTGAACTTTCTGGGCTTCTGAAACAAGCAGCCTTCGAGATAAACTCAGTGAGGTCTCTAATCTGGCACTCAGGCCTTTGTGACACTTGCCTAAGACTTTGTGAACTGAATGAACTTCAAACTAGCTCAGGCGTAAGAGGATCACATCGTATATTTTGTTGCAGATTAAAGAATGAAGCTGTAAATAATAGATGGAGGCTCTTTGAAACCTTCCAATTTAGGTTTAGTCTTAATCCAACCATCCCAGGCAGTTGGACCGTTGATTGATTAAAGTTCATTCCCTTGGAAAACAGGAGGCTCGTGTTTATTTTCAATTTTTTGTCAGGAAAGAGCAGTGATGGAGTGACAGGGAGGAGCCTGTTGTCTGAGGGACATACTGAGAGGTAGTAGTCAGTGTGAGGGGAAATTTAGCCTGATGGTTAAAAGCTTAGATCACTGGAACCCAACTGGCTGGGTCCAAATGGCTGACTCTGCCACTTACAGCTGGGTGGCCTGTGGAAGTCACGTAGACATCTTGTGCCTCAGCTGCCTCATCTATAAATTAGCAATAATCAGGATACCTACTTTCCAGTGTTGTGATGAGGGATAAATGAGTCAATGCGTATAAAAATAACAATATAGGTCTATATTCCCTTATGCAAAACCCCTGGGGCCAGGTGTATTTCAGAACTGCGAATTTTTCAGATTTGAGAAAGGTAACATGGTGCACATATGATATGTTACATAACACCCTCAGCAAGCTCTGTCATCAGCTGTGTTCATATTTCTGCAGCAGAATGTATGAACATTCACACCGAGTAAGGATTGATAAAGACCAGAAAAGGCCTTGTTTTGTTTTAAATCAGGTTTTGCTGTCAAAAGACTTACAAAGAAGCTTTCTGTTTTTAGAGCTGTTTGAATTGAAGATAGTGGATAAGGAATTATGAATAAATAAGAAACAAATATTTATTTAGCATTTGGCATACCCCAAGCATATTATATTTAATCCACACAATAGTTAATAATTACTCCTATTTTAGGGGTTGGCATGTCATTATTCCTATTTGATCAGTGAGAAAATTTGAAGTACAAAAAAGTTACAGAATAGGCCAAGGGTCACACAGCTAATAAGTTGCAGACCCAGCATCTGGACCCTGACTAGTCTGACTGGAGCCTGGGTGATTGTCCAGTAGGCCACATTGCCTGTCTGTTAGAGCAGTGCCTGGCATGTACTAAGCAGTCAGTCAATGTTAGTTACTGCTATAATCAAGAAGGAGAACTGCTGGGGGTAGATTGTGTATTCATCATGCACAGGACTCTGGAATCATTCCCCAGCACCAACAAAAACAGAAAATATACAAGAATAGTCACAGGTCAGAAGACTAGGGAATAAAACAACAGAGGAAAGTGGGCATTCAGTTTCAGGATGTCTTCATAAAGGAAAATACCTTTAGGTTAAGACTTTAAAAATGAGGAAGACTGCTAAGTAGAGGAAGGGATCCCCACATGCATGAACAATATTTGCAGGGACTGGTAAAAGGTACCTCCTGAAGCTTGACATCTATGTGGTAGAAAGTACAGATGTTGGGGGTCAAATGAGGGGGATTGTACTGGTTTTCTAGTCCTACTGTAAACTTAGCTACTTAAAACAATGTATTTATTATCTCAAGTTCTGTAGGTCAGAAATTTAACACTGGTCTCACCAGGCTAAAATCAAGGTGTGAGTAGGACTGGTTCGTTCTGGAGGCAATAGGAGAGAGAATTATTTCCTATTCATTCAGGTTGTTTGCAGAATTCTATTCCTCGAGTTGTAGGAATGGAAGTCCCTGTTTCCTTACTGGCTGTCAGCTAAGGGCTGTTTCAGCTTTAAGAGGCTGGCTGCCCACATTCCTTGGCTGGGAGCCCCCTTCCTCCATTTTCAGAGTCAAAATGGCAGGTTGAATCCCACTCACACTTGGGATCTCTCCATCCCAAGAGATGGCATCCCATTTCTGAGTTCTCTTTCTGCTTCCTTCTACTCATAATTAAATTGAGCTCACTCAAATAAACCATAATGATCTCCCTATCTTAAGATCTCTAACTTTAATTTCATATCAGAGTTCCTTTTTGCTATGTAGCATAACATACAGCTTCCAGGGATTCAGATATGGACATCTTTGGGGTCCAGGTGGCATTTTTCTGCCAAACATGGTCTTCCTTCTGACCCCCAAAGATTTGCATTTATCCTACGTACAAAATACATTTATACCGTCCTCCAAAATTCTCATCCTGTTACAGGAGGCATCCAAAGCTAGACTGGGGAGCTTAGACATTTGAGGATATTTAGGGAAGAGTGGTGGGATTTGGGGACAGGTAGAGACAAGACAATAAGGAAGGAATTCTCTTCCTGTCCTGTACCCCCTCCTCTGTCTACAGCCTCTCAGCTCTGAGCTATTTGTCCTCCAGGTATCTCTGGGATGGCGTGAGCGCTTCCCCAGCGATGGACCCATCTGTGACGCTGTGGCAGTTTCTGCTGCAGCTTTTGAGAGAGCAAGGCAATGGCCACATCATCTCCTGGACTTCACGGGATGGTGGTGAGTTCAAGCTGGTGGACGCAGAGGAGGTGGCCCGGCTGTGGGGGCTGCGCAAGAACAAGACCAACATGAATTATGACAAGCTCAGCCGGGCCTTGCGGTACTACTATGACAAGGTATGGACTATGAGACCATGGCAGGGACCCACTAAAATTTATAACAAATTTAATTTTCTTATATCAGTTGCTATAGCAATAACTTTGAAAACAATATTAAAGTATCATTTCTCATCCCCTCCTCTTGTATCCTCAGACTAAGGCTAGGCCCCTGAATATTTACCTCAGTTATTTTTTTTTTCGTGTCTTACTACTTTGCCTAAAACTTTTTTTTTAAGAGAGAGAGAGAATTTTTCATATTTATTTGTTTTAGTTTTCAGCGGACACAACATCTTTTTTTTTAATGTGGTGCTGAGGATTGAACCCAGGCCGCACGCACGCCAGGCGAGTGCGCTACCACTTGAGCCACATCCCCAGCCCCTGCCTAAAACTTTTATAGCAATATCAGTACTGACTCCTCCTCGCCCTACTCTCTTGAGATCCCCAACGCAAAACTGTACCACCATGCCCTGCCTGACACTTTGTTTTTGTGCCTTGCTCTTATTGCCCAAACTGGGAAAACACAATTATGACCAGTCCTTATTATGTCATTGAAACTCCTGGACCAGTGCTGGGCTTCCTTAGTTATTTCATAATCTTCTTTTACTCCAGAATATATCATAATCTTATTTCTAGAAACAAAACTATCCTGACAGGCTGGGCATAGTGGCATATGCCTATAATCCTAGCTACATGGGAGGATAAGGCAAGAGGATCAGAAGTTCAAGGCCAACCTGGGAGAATGAGTGGTACCCTCTCTCAATTTCTTTTTTAGTTGTAATTGGACACAGTACCTTTATTTTTATTTATTTATTTTTATGTGGTGCTGAGGATCAAACCCAGCACCTCGCACATGCTAGGCGAGTGCTCTACCACTGAGCCACAACCCCAGCCCCTCTCTCGAAATTTTAAAAATAAAGGGGGAAGGTGGGCTGGGGATGTGGTTTGGAGGAAGAGTGCCCCTGGGTTCAATCCCCAATACTGGGGGAAAAAAAACCCTGAAAGTATTACACTAACCTTTCTTCATTCTGTGGAACTCCCAATATATTTTAATTTTGTCAGTTATTTTTCTTTCTTCTCTATTCCTTTATCTAAAACCTCCAGAACAACAGGTATAATGTCAGCTCCACACTCCATACTCTTAGATTCCCAGAGCAGCATTGATCCACCCCAAAATTTGTATCAGTTTTTACATTCTATCATCCTATTCCTATAGCTACATTTCTAAGTTTTCCTCATCTGGTGTTCTCAGGCGCCAAGACCAGTGCTGGATTTCCCCTCCCCACAATATTTGTACTAGTTATTTCATCTTATTTCCATATGTAAGTGAAACTTTCAAAAGAATATTAATAAAATCCCTTTTCCTTTTTCTCCTAAGAAATATAGCCCCACCCTGTTAAATACCTGAGTAACATTAAGACCTCCCACTAGTTCATCCAGATTCCGCGTGCTCCCCACAACAGCTGTAGACCTTGGCTTCACACCCTTAATAATTTTTGACATTTCTTCCATTTTATATCTTATTCCTCTTGCTCAAACTTTCAAAACAATATTAAGAGACTACCTCATTCTATTCCAGTTCTGAGACCACCAGAACATCCCTGAGACATTCCAGACCAGATATGTCCTGAAATACCCCCAAACATGCTTAGAGACCTATCCCAGTCAGCCTTGAGAACTTCCTCCCAGTATTTATACCAATATCTCAATGTTCTCATCTAATTGCTTATCAGTTACTTCATTTTCTTATTCTTTAGCTTAAATCTCCATCACAGAATTCATAATGAGGCTTCACCCTATCCTCTGTAGTGACCTTGCCCTGTTCCTTATCTGTGTCTATAGCTCTTTTTTTTATACCTTTATTTTATTTGTTTATTTTTATGTGGTGCTAAGGATCGAATCCAGGGCCTCACACATGCTAGACAAGTGCTGTACCGCTGAGCCACAACCCCAGCCCTATGTCTATAGCTTTAAATAATCCTATCAATAATTTATTACCTACATTCATCAATACTAATTTAGTCTCTTCCAACATTTATGTCAGTAGTCAGTTTCATGTCTTATTGCACAAGCAAGTTTCAAAAACTGTGTCCTGGCAGATAGCCCCAATACCCAACCCTATTATCCAGTGGTTCTTGGAGTCAGGAGGAACATGTGGTTCTCATCTTTTCCCCTAAGTGAATCCCACTGTGAAATGGAGCCAGTGGGGATAGGGGAGTTGGACAGGTAGAGAAGAAAAGTGACAGGGAGACTTGGAAGGAAGAGGGATGGAAGGAGAATAAAGAAAGAATTGTGGAAGGGGAAATTGAAAAGGAGGAGAATCTGGGGAAGGATCCAGAGAGGGAAATCTGGGAAAGGATAACAAAGGAAGAAGCCCACATATTGAGGCAGGGATGAGCAAATTGGGAACAAGTATGACAGCCAGCTGTGGTGGTATACACATGCCTGTAATCTCAGCAATTCAGGAGGCTGAGGCAGGAGGATCACAAGTTTGAGGCCAGCCTCAGCAGTTTATCAAGACCCCTAGCAACTTATTGAGAGCCTGTCTCAAAAGAAAAATATAAATAAAGGACCAGCCATGTAGCTCAGTGACAAGCACCCCTGGATTCAATACCCAGTACCAAAAAAAAAATGGGAGCAAGTGAGGAGGAGGATGCCAAGAGAAGAGTAACATCCCCCACACCTTCCCTGCACCCTAACCCTTTTTTCTAAAGTCCTCGGTACTATCTCCTCCCTTCCCAGAATATCATCCGCAAAGTGAGTGGCCAGAAGTTTGTCTACAAGTTTGTGTCCTACCCCGAGGTTGCGAGGTGCTCCACAGAGGACTGCCTGCCCCAGGCCGAGGTGTCTGTAGCCTCTGCCGTGGCAAATGTGGCCCCTACTGCTGTACATGCTGCCCCTGGGGACACTGCCTCTGGAAAGCCAGGCACACCCAAGGGTGCAGGAATAGCAGGCCCAGGCGGTCTGGCACGCAGCAGCCGGAATGAGTACATGCGCTCCGGCCTCTACTCCACCTTCACCATCCAGTCCCTGCAGCCACAGCCACCCCCTCATCCTCGGCCAGCCTCGGTGCTTCCCAACACCACCCCTGCAGGAGCAGCAGCACCTCCCTCAGGGAGCAGGAGCACCAGTCCAAACCCCTTGGAGGCTTGTCTAGATGCAGAAGAGGCTGGCCTGCCTCTGCAGGTAAGTACTGGAATATGGAAATGAAGTAAGGGCCAGGGAGACAAAGAGGACGGATGCACAGGTCTGAAATGAGAGGCAGGGCTGGTAGTGGAAGAGACATATAAGTCCTGTTAAAGGGCATAATGGTGGAAGGAGTGACACAGAAGTACTCTGGTGAAAAAGATCCTAAAAAGGGAAGGGGAGAACAAGTGTGCAATAATTAGTTACCCAACATGTTGTAGGTGCTCAGTTGTATCATTGGTTTAGTGCACTGCTTCCCAGCCTTCAATGCTCACCTGGATGACTTATTAAGCCAGAGATCCACAATGGAGCAACACCCAGAATTTCTGATTGATGTGGGCCTGGGGAGAGATCCTGGAATTTTCTCTTTTTCTTTAATTTGTTTTATTTTTTGGTACTAGGGATTGACCCTAGGAATGCTCTACCACTGAGCTACATCCCCAGTGCCTTTTTTATGTTTTTTTTGTTTTTTTTTTTATTTTGAGACAGAGTCTCACTAAGTTGGTGAGGGTCTTACTGAGTAGCTGAGGCTAGCAGCTAACTTGCCATCCTCCTGCCTCAGCCTCCTGAGTTGCTGGGATTACTGGCATGTGCCATGTGTTCATCTAAAATTTGCATTTTAATGAATTTCCAAATGAGGAAGATGCTGCTACTCTGTAAAATAATTTTTTTCGAACCACTGTTCTTCTAAATGAGGGTGGTATCCTCTTGAGTCCTACCCCCATCAGGTTGTCTCACCTTAGGTCCTCTGCCCCACTTCCATGAAGAAATCCCATGGCCAGGTGCTGTGGCGCATGTCTGTCATCCCAATGGCTCAGGAGGCTGAATCACAAGTTCAAAGTGCTGTTGCTGAGGCGCTAAGCAATTCAGACCCTGTCTCTAAATAAAATACAAAATAGGGCTGGGGATGTGACTCAGTGGTCGAGCATTCCTAAGTTCAATCCCCAGTACCAAAAAAAAAAAGAAGTCCCATGACCTGTTAGAGAACCTACTATGATGTGCCTCCTTTACCAAATCTTAATTCACGATACTTAATGGGTGGTCCACCGGAGAAGGGTTATCTACCCCAACAACCCTTCCACATGCACTTTGTGCTCATTCCTCTCCCAGGTCATCCTGACTCCGCCTGAGGCCCCAAACATGAAATCGGAAGAACTGAATGTGGAGCCAGGTTTGGGCCGGTCATTGCCCCCAGAGGTGAAAGTGGAAGGGCCCAAGGAAGACTTGGGAGCTGCAGGGGAGGTGGGGTTTGTGCCAGAAGCTGCCAAGGCTGGTCCCGAAGTCCCTCCTGCAGAGGGCATGCCAGCCCGGATGCCCGCTATTGTTATGGAAACTACAGCACAGGTGGGTGGCCTTGCGGCCTCCACCACTGAAATCACCCAGCCACAAAAAGGCCGGAAGCCCCGGGACCTGGAGCTTCCACTCAGCCCAAGCCTGCTGGGTGGACCAGGACCCGAACGGACTCCAGGATCAGGAACTGGCTCTGGTGTGCAGGCACCAGGGCCAGCACTGACGCCATCCCTGCTACCTACGCATACGTTGGTGAGTGTCTGCAGGGGCAGGGATGGCAGCCAGGATGGATGGGATTGGCTTGTGGCAGGTGATTGACAGGAAATAGAGGAAAGTAAAGGAGGATGTCTTGGAAGAGGGTCAGGCCTTCCTGTGTAATTGGCTGTGCTGAGGCAAGGGCTGGAGGAATAGAGCTTGATCAAAGAAGGGCAGTTCTGGGGACTTTGTGGGTGGGACTGAGGGGCCCAGAGTCTGTGGGATTTCAGAGTGGGGCTTTTTGCTTGTTGAGTTTACTTATTGAATTTGCTTATTGAGTTTCCTGTGATGGGAAGTAAGAGTGGGAAGGTGGACTGTTGGGATGGTGACTCTGAGGTTTGACAGCAGCATGTAAAGTCTGGTGGATGGTCTTGCCTAGTGAGTTCTCAGCAATTGGAGGTGTGCTCTCAGGAGTTGGGAGAGGGTAAATGTGTGAGAGTTGAAGAGATGTCATGGATGTGACCTCAGTAGTTGTATTCTGGGTCTGAACTTTTGAGGAGGGGCCATGAATGTCTGAGTAGGAAATATATGGTGGGGCTGAGACCAGGTTCCTTCCATTTTCCCTCACCTACCTTCTACTCATTTGAGCTCTGACCATTCCTTTCCCTGCAGACCCCGGTGCTGCTGACGCCCAGCTCGCTGCCCCCCAGCATTCACTTCTGGAGCACCCTGAGTCCTATCGCACCCCGAAGCCCAGCCAAGCTCTCCTTCCAGGTAGAACACCCTCCCCCATCTTGGAGAGGGTAAGAGATGCTAGAATGGCCCCTGTTCATGACCTCTCCCTATTTCTGCTCCCAGTTTCCGTCCAGCGGCAGCGCCCAGGTGCACATCCCTTCCATCAGCGTGGATGGCCTCTCGACCCCCGTGGTGCTCTCCCCAGGGCCCCAGAAGCCATGACTACCGCCACCACCAACCCTTTCTGGGGTCACTCCATCTGTGACCCTGAACTTCTCTCCAGCCAGCCATCTCAAGGAGAAACATAATTCAACTGACAGACTCAAGCTCTGGTTGTGGTGGGGTGGGGAATTCCTGGGAAGAAGGATCTCTCACTAACTCCTTCACCGAAAACCTACAACTTCTCTCTTCTTCGTCAGTCCCCCAGTGGCCGCTCTTACACGTCTCCTACTTCAGTGGTAGGGGCGGTTTATTTATTTATTTTTTGAAGGCCACTGGGAGGAGCCTGGCCCAACCCTTTTAGGGGGGTGGTTAAGACATCTCCCCCATCTCCCTACTTTTTTCCCTAAGACAAGACAATCGGGGTCTGGCTTGAGAAGGACCTTTCTTTATTTATTTCTCAGCCTGCCCTTGGGGAGATGAGGGAGCCCTGTCTCCATTTTGGGGTGTGGGTAGAAGAGCTAGTTTGCTTTGTTTTATTATTCCTGGCCATCCCAAGGGTTCAGGAAGAATTTATCCGCTTTAATGGTTTAGGAGTCTTGACCAAGAAAGGATCACACCCTGGAAAGAGGAATTTCCACCTCCCCAACCTTTCTCTCAGACAGCTTGTCCTTTATTCGACCAACATTGTGGCCAGGGAGGAACACCCTTTTGTTGTTCTCTCCCTTGAGAAGCCATTCCTTTGTCTGCCAAACTCCCTGGGGTCCTGCCTGTTACCTCCCAATGGAGGGTTTTTTCGGGGGTGGTCCCCGTCTGGGGGGCCCCTCC
Source organism: Callospermophilus lateralis (assembly GCF_048772815.1). Lineage (NCBI taxonomy): Eukaryota > Metazoa > Chordata > Mammalia > Rodentia > Sciuridae > Callospermophilus > Callospermophilus lateralis. The sequence continues at coordinate 33,469,506 of NC_135325.1, read as the reverse complement.
AACCAGTACTCCAAGTCTCCCTGTCTTTCACCCCCTGCCATTTTGATAGTATAATCTATTTTTAAACGGGGCTTTTCAATAGGGGAGAGGGAGGCATCTCTTCCTATATCTGATGGGGTGGGTGGGTGGGAAGGAAGGGATTTGGGGGTGATCTTCATGCTGCCCCCAAGTGTTTATTTTTGATACCAAACGTATTTTCAGCTCCCTCCCTCCCAGCCCCCCAATTTCCTGCGGGCGGGTACAAAGGACCCTTTAAGTGTCCCTGGAGTTGGGAGGGAGGAACAGGGGACATAAAGCCTGTCTTGTCTCAATTCCAGGCTGGAGAGGGTGGGTTCAAAAGACACCTGAGCTCATCTCCTCTCAGCACCAGCCCAACCCAGGCCTGGGGATCTGGGGGTTGGTGATTCGGGGACGGTGCTACACTCGTCTCCTCTGTTTGTTTTACTTCCCCAAAATGGACCTTTTTTTCTAAGAGTCCCAGAGAATGGGGAATTGTTCCTGTAAATATATATTTTTAAAAGTGTTGCTGGAGGCTGCTGGCATTTTTTTCCCCGATTATCTTTGGGACAAGCTGAGTGTGACAAGCACGACTTTGTGTTAAGGGCAATGAGGTTGAGGCAGAGGTTAGTGGTGAGAGAAATAGTAATAGAGACTGCCAGTTGGTCACTGGGTGTGGCGAGAGAAACTGTGGAAAGTTGTGATAGTGTGTCGTGCATGTGAGAGAAAGCAGATGTGCGACCACAAACTTTTGACAGCATATCTATGAGAGCAATTGTGGCTACGTTTCAGAAACTCACTTTGAGACTGAATGAGTGATTAAGATACTGTGCAAGAACCTGACGGTATGTATGAGATACAGTTCAGGAGAAGGTAACAGGAACTGCAGATTGGTCACTGTTGGACACGCTGATGCTGAGCAAGACAGAGTGAACAGAACCACATGTGAGAGACTATGTGGGCAGGAAAGTAGTGGTGAAGGTCATCAGGGACCACATGTAGGTGAGAAACCTCACTGTATGTAAACAGGCGACTTGATGTTTGAGAAATGGCTTTTATATGAAACTCTGTGAGGTCCAAGTGACAGCTAAAGCTGTAGGAGTGCACACACAAGAGTTGATTGTGTGAGAGAGTGGCTGTGAAGCCAAGAGGCCAGAAACCCAAGGTAGGGAATGTGTGTGTGAAAATGTTTCATAGAGACTGTGGTCAAGACAGAAACAGGGTGGTGGTTTCCAGGATCGTCTGAGAGGCTGTAATTGTGCGCATGTGTGTGTGAACCTAAGACTGGGGGCAGCTGGTTTACAATTAAGGCTGCAGCCTCTCCACAGGTTCTGGTGAGACTGAAGGACTGCAGTGATACCAGAGACCACAAAACTGTCTGAGAGAAAAGAGAAACTGTGTGTGAGAGACCAGCAATAGCAAACACTGGAAGCCAGCGACTGTGGGAGAAAAAACTGACAACTGAGCAGTGTCTGAGAGTGTGTGAGTCTATGAAATATGTCATAAAACTAAATAAGAGACTGCATGTTTGTGTAAAAGCTGAGAAGTTGACACCAAGCCAATGAAACTACCGAGCAACCACATGATCAGTGCGCATGAGAAACTTGGGAGGCTGTAGTGTGGGCCTGTGTCTGATAAGCCAACTGTATGAAGAAAATGATGGTGTACATGTCTGCACAGGGCATGGGGGGATAATTGCGGGAGACTTATCAAGAACCTAGTGGCCATTGTGAATTAATGACTGCATGTATCAGAAGTGGCTGAATGGGTGGATGAGCCAGCATCTAAGGAACCAGTTTTGTGCATAGATAGGCAACTCTTTGTGAAAGACCTTTTTCAAGCCTGTCAACCAAGGACTCAGTGTGGTAGAAGCACCTTGAGAAGCAATGTGGGGTGAGGTGAGGGAGACAGTGTCTGAAGATGGTGATACTGTGTGCAAGTGAGTCTTCCTGGAAGGCTGTAAGAGGCTACAATCAGGAACTGTGGGGGCGTGTATAAGTGGCTTAAGTAAGAAGGGAGGGGAGAGATAGTGACTGTGTGTTCAAGAAACTTTCTAAGAGTCTAGTTAGTGGTGATTGTAAATGAGTGACTATTTGTGTGAGAAAATGTCAAGGCAAATGAAATGGTTCATGTTGTGAGAGAGTGTGACTGTCTTTGTGTATATGTGAAAAACTGGTGAGAGAAAATATTGGCGATATCAACCAAATGAGACAGATTCTAAGACATGATTGGGTGTGTTTGAAACTGCTAGCAGGAGACTGTAGTGGGACTAGGGATCAAAGATAGAGAAATGACTCCCTGAGTGAGTACGTGACAATGTCTGAGTGTATGATTGAGTATGTATGTGAACCTGTTCATAAGAGACTATAGTAGAAGCTGTACATCCAGCTTCTACACTGTGTGTGTATGTATGGGTAATAAAATAAAGCACAAGAGAAAATGAGACCAAATGAGATAGTGTATGAGTGGTCATGGATGGAATGTACCAGACCTAAGAGAAAAAAAAAAAAAAACTGCCTTTGTTTGGCCTCTTCCGCTACAGGCCTCTTCCGCTCAGTCCCCTCATCTGGCTTTTCCCAGTTCTCCAAAACTTGAAATGCTGGGGTTCCCCTTGGTTTTGTCTGACGCCCCCTTTTCCTCATGCATCTAGGTAGTCTTCTCTGGTCCCAGCACTTGACATATAGGACTTTATCCCCCAAGATGACGCCCAGATTTTTATCTCCAACTCATACTGTTTCTCTTAGCACTTACCAGAATATCAGGTTTCATTTGTTTCATTTATTGATTTGCTCAGCAACCATTTATTGAGCATCTTCTGTTTTCTGGTACCCATCTGATGCCCTGCAGACCCAGCAGTTAACAAATCAGCCCAAACCCCCCTGCCCAAGTGAAGCTAATATTCAGTGAGGGAGACTGACAAGAAACAGATAAATACATTATATCAGGCAGTAATGTGGTAATTAAATAAGACAAGTCTCTAGCTCTTTGCTTAAATAAGGAATCTGCCGAGTCATTTCAATGCCTAAACGTGTGTGGGAGAAAATGAAAGTGCCGACAGTTCTCATCCACAGGGAATCCTAAGTATTTATGCAGTTTAGGAACAAAGGAAATATCGATTATAACATTATTACCAGGGCAACAGGTGATTAAATAAAGCAGCCAGGCAGAATTGCAGGTTTCTTGGGGAGTTTGTTTTCACTGGGTAACACAGAACTGACAGTTGAAGTCTTAGAATCTTAACAAGACCTATTGTTCAAAGCAAACATTCAGAGACAGGCTTATATTCTCAGAGAACAGAGTACATCTGTAATGGATACAAATATTCACACACACCTTATCACCCAGAAAACAAGAGCAGTATTCTTGAGGAACTTGTTTTCAACACCTGACCAAATTCTTTTATCTTGTTTTAATTTGTGGAACGGTATTCTTTCTCCATGAATGCAATAGAAATTAGGCATTGCCTTGCTATCTTTATGCATATACATAAACGTATACATACACACACACACACACACACACACACACACACACACACATATATATATATATATATATATATATATATATATAATCTCCATCCATCCATATCCTTGCTGTCTTTTTATATATAGATAAGTTGTAGATGGACACAATACTTTTTTTTTTAATTTTTCTGTGGTGCTGAGGATCAAACCCAGTCCCTCACACATGCTAGACAAACTCTACTACTGAGCTACAAGCCCAGCCCCTGCCTTGCTATCTTAAGTTCCTTTCTTTTTTTTTTTTAAGAGAGAGGGGAAGAGAGAGAGAGAGAATATTTTTAATATTTTTATTTTTTAGTTTTCGGCGGACACAACATCTTTGTTTGTATGTGGTACTGAGGATCGAACCCGGGCCACACGCATGCCAGGCGAGCGCGCTACCGCTTGAGCCACATCCCCAGCCCCTTAAGTTCCTTTCTTGTTAAAAAGATTGTTTTTATTTTTATACATTTTGTAGTGCTGGAGATGAAACCCAAGGCCTTGCATACACTAGGCAAGTGCTATACTGCTGAGCTATATCCCCATCCCACAAGATTGTTGTTTTTGAAGTAGGCTCTGGAATTTGACTTGTTAGGGCTTATTAAAAACGAAAGTAGGTCTGAGGGGCACAGTTTTACCTGCAAGGAAAATGGGCTGAAAAGAAGTTCATTATTAACAGTAAAAGAAAGCATGTAGGGGCTGGGGATGTGGCTCAAGCAGTAGCACCACATACAAACAAAGATGCTGTGTCCGCCGAAAACTAGAAAATAAATATTTAAAAATTCTCTCTCTCTCTCTCTCTCTCTCTCTCTCTCTCTCTCTCACACACACACACACACACACACTCACTCTCTCACTCTCTTTAAAAAAAAAAAAGAAAGCATGTAGAATTGTTTTCTCTAAATGAGACCCACAAAAATAAAGAAGGCCAAGGGACCAGTGTGCTGGTTCTCAAAGTATGGCCCCCAGGGTCACCTAATGTGAAATGTGCATTTTTATTTTTTTTTATTTTTTGGTACCAGGGATTGAACTCATGGGCACTTAATGACTGAGCCACATCACCAGCCCTTTTTTTTTCAATATTTTTTAGTTGTAGTTTAACACAATATCTTATTTATTTATTTATTTATTTATTTTTGTGTGGTGCTGAGGATGGAACCCAGGCCTCACACGCACTAGGCGCTCTACCACTGAGCCACAACCCCAGTCCAGTCACCAGCCCTTTTTATATTTTATTTAGAGACAGGATCTCACTAAGTTGCTTAGGGCCTTGCTAAATTCCTGAGGCTGGTTTTAAATTAGTGATCCTCCTGCCTCAGCCTCCCAAGTCTCTGTGATTACAGGTGTGCACCACAGCACCCATTTAAAATGGCCATTCTTGAGCCCTACTCCACACCTGTGGAATCAGAAACTAGGATGGAACACAGTGATCTGAAACTTTATCAAGCCCTTTGGGTGATTCAGATGCACACTGAAGTTTGAGAGTCACTGGACTGGAGAGTAACAGGGATATCATCCAGGAAGGGTACCTGGAAACAGCCACTGTGAAGGAGATAGTATTTATTGTCCGTCTCTCCTTTTAGAGTAGAAATCACTCATGGATGAGGATTTTTTTTCTGTCCTGCCCTCTGTTCCATATAATGCTAAGAACTATATCTGGCTTCCAGTAGGTGTTCAATAAATGTTCAGTGAATCAACACAGCAAACACAGGACAACTACTATATGCTAGGCACTGTTTTAAGGATTTCTAAATATCTTAACTCCCAATCTTCTCAACAAACCCACACAACTATGTCATAGGTGCTTTCTGTGTATACATTTTACAGAGGAGGAAGCAGGCAGGAGGAGTGGTAACTGCCCAAGGGTACTCTGATTAAACATGGCTCAGCTGATTTCCTCCTATCCACCCCAACCCCTGAAGGTGTCCTTAGCTGGGCCCCCAGGGCAGTGGATATCCCCAATTCCACCCTTTCTGAATCCTTCCCCACACCCTGCCACTTCCCCTTCTCACTTCCCTTGTTGTAACCTCCTCCCATATGCTGACCACAGGGAACCTCACTTTTAGGAAAGAGGAGGGTGGGGTTAAGTCAGGATGGAAGATGAAGCAATTGCCACCCCTGAGGAGGGCCGTTGTCATTTTACCCTTGTTTTAACACCCCATGAGCTTTCCCTATTTTACATATAGGGAAACAGAGAGGTTGAAGTGACTTGTCCAAGGTCGCACACCGATAAGATTCATCTTGCTCTAAACGTTGAAGCTCCATTGCCTTTCATTAAGAACTTGTCCAAGAAGTGAGGACTGAACACTAAGGTTGCTGAGTGGAGCAGAGAAACAGCGTGAGGTGCTGGGGATTGGGTGACAAAACAGAACCAAGGGTAACACAGGAAATGGGGAGGAGAGAGAAGAGGAGGAGTCTGAGGGGACAAAACAGAGGTCAGAGCTCAAGAGGCCTGCATGATATCCTCCTAGTTCCTCCTGTCGCAGGTTCCTCTTTCCAGAAGCAGGTCAGCCCAGATAAAGCCAGACCTCCTCACTGGTGAGGGCACAGGGGCGCCACGCTCAACATGACTACCCGAGTGCAGGCCCCTCAGTCACTGTTGCTGTTACTGCTCACCCTGCCAACCACAGGTGAGTGAGTGGGAGCCCAGCTGTCCCCCTGGGGGGCTCAGATCCACCATGCTCCTGACCATTCCCTCCCGCTGGTCCTGTTACAGGCTCAGACCCTGTGCTCTGCTTCAGCCAATATGAAGAAGACTCTGGCAGGTGCAAGGGCCTCCTAGGGGGAGGCGTCAGTGTGGAGGACTGCTGTCTCAATGCTGCCTATGCCTTCCAGGAGAGTGGCAGTGGGCTTTGTCGGGCATGCAGGTCCGTAGGAACCTGGGGTTGGCAGGGGGCAAAAAGGTCCATGACTCAGAACTAAGCTCATCCTTTCTCTGGGACCTCCAATGGTGACCCTGAAGGCCATGATCATAACCAGCTCAGGGTATATCAACCTTGGCACCATTGACATATGGAACTGGAAACTTCTTTGTTGGGGGTGGGGGGCGAGTGCTGACCTGTTCCTTGTAAGTTATTTTGGAACAATGCTGGCCTTCCACTAGACTCTAGGAACAACACCTACCAGTTGAGAAAACCAAAACTGTCTCTAGACATAGCCAAATTTTCTGAGGGCAACTCCAGTTCCCTAATTGTGATGACAGCTCGTATTTATCTAGGGCTTACTGTATATAGACACATCTATACATGGAAGGGGAGGAGTTTGGGGGAATTCTGAGGGTAGCTCCAGGCCCCTAATTATGATGATACCTCACATTCCTTGAGCATTTTCTCCATACTAAATGCAATGCAGGGATTTCTAGAATAGTTCTAGTCTCCTAATCATGATTTCCTGTAGCTTACGTGTACGGAGCCTTACTATATTCCAGATGTATTTCCTGTTATTTCCTAACTCCTTACCATATATTTCAGATACACTACAGGGATGAGGAGGTTGTTATTCAGGGGTGGGGGCGGTTTCCTGGGGATTATCCCAGAGGTGTTCTACCACTGAGCCACATCCTCAGCCCTTTTTTATTTTATTTGAGACAGGGTCTTACTAAGTTGCCAAGGCTGGTCTCAAATTTGAGATCCTCCTGCCTTGGCCTCCCAGGTTTCTGGGATTACAGGTGTGCACCACCATGCCTGGCAAGGTTGGGTATTTTGGAGAGCAGCTCTTGCTTGGTATCTAGTCTTGTTGGCAGGTCATATATAGCATTTGAGAGCATACCCTTACTATGAAGGGGATGGGAATAGATCCAGGGTATTTTTTTTTTTAGAGTGGGGACTCAGGGGTGCTCTACCACTTAGCTACATCCCAGTCCTTTTTTTAAAGTTTTATTTTGAGATAGGGTTTCACTAGTTTTCTGAAACTAGCCTCAAAGTTGGAATCCTCTTGCCTCAGCATCCTAAATTACCGGTATTACAGGTATGCATTATGGCACCTGATGATCCAGGGTATTTCTAAGGGGATGTGTGAACTCATTGGCACAATGACTCCTATTAAATATTTCCTGTCTGCCTGCTACTGTGCAGGGCAATGGCCACTTGGGTTTCTGGCAGCAGTTTGACTTCTAGTCCTTAAGTTTGCTTACTGTATCCCTGGCTTTGTCCTTGAGGATTTCCAGTGGTAACTTTAAGGCCCTGGTTATGAAGGAAAGTGACATTTATCAAGCACCTAACTATGTGCCCACCTATTCTCATTCAATTCTGCAGTATCCCTAAGTGGTAGGTACTCTTGGATCCATGCTGCACATTTACACAGCATCCACTTATGGGCCTGCTTCTAGAGTTCCACATGCCATCCTGTCAGTTTGCACCAGGATAGGACATGTGCACTTCTCCACAGGCTCCCACGATGGTCACCATGGTCCTCATGGGCCCCCTGCTCAGTGACATGCTCTGAAGGCTCCCAGCTGCGACATCGGCGCTGTACGGGCAGAGGTGGTCACTGCCCTGAAAAGGTGGCTCCTGGGACCCTTGAGTGGCAGCTACAGGCTTGTGAAGACCAGCCCTGCTGTCCTGGTGAGGAGGATCAACAAGGCGGGCAAGCAATCCCCCCATCACCTGGCTCCAGCACCAAAAGAATCAGTGCAGAGGCCCTGAGGATGAGCCTGTGCCTGATGCTGCAAGGAGCTGAGGGCATTCTGGTGACTGGAGGAGAGTGGTGGGAGGTGAGGCTAGAAAGGTGAGGGAAGCTACGGTGAGGACATTGACTTTAGTCAGTGATTTGGATTGTGGGCAGGGTAGAAACTCAATCTTACTGGCTTTGGGAAGATGACCAACTGTACGACAGGGGTCAAGCAGAGGAACCAGGATGAAAGGTGCTGCTGTAGTCCAGATGAACAGTAATGGTGGGCCAAGTCTGGGGTCATGAGATGTAGGGACAGGATTAGCTGATATGGGGCACACAAGAAAGCCAGGAACACTGATTGACATCTCTGCCTCTATACCATCTGCCCTTCTCCTCTCCGACAGAGATGGGTGGCTGGTCTGAATGGGCACCCTGGGGGCCTTGCTCTGTCACCTGCTCCAAAGGAATCCAGACCCGCAAGCGACTATGTGATCGCCCTGCCCCCAAGTGTGGGGGCCACTGCCCAGGAGAGGCACAGGAGTCAAAGCCCTGCGACACCCAGAAGGTCTGCCCCAGTGAGTGAAGGCAGCCACAGGACACTGATGGGGGCACCCAGGGTGGGTATGTGGAGTTTCAGCCAGGAACTGCCAGGTAGAGAGGATTCAGCAAGCCTGACCATGTGTACATCCTCCCACTCCTACCACAGCACATGGGGCCTGGGCTGCCTGGGGCCCTTGGAGCCCCTGTTCAGGCACCTGCCATGGTGGATCCCACAAGCCTACGGAAACACGAAGCCGCACATGCTCTGCACCTGAGCCCTCCAAGCAGCCTCCTGGGAAGCCCTGCCCAGGAACAGCCTATGAGCAACGGGGCTGCACTGGCCTGCCACCCTGTCCAGGTATGCGGGGATGAGGCTGCTGACATGGGCCTCCTCCAACAAGCCTTTTGAGTCAGGGCACAGATGGTCTGTCATTTCAGGGAATAGAGTTCTTATACCATGTGATAATGGAGGCTTTCCTATGGGGACAGTCTGTCTCAGAGTCTAGGGGCTGGGGGGATTGGGGTGGCCTTTCTCTTTACTCCCTTTACTCCTCCAACAGTGGCTGGAGGCTGGGGGCCATGGAGCCCTGTGACTCCTTGCCCTGTGACCTGTGGCCTGGGCCAGACCCTGGAACGAAGGACATGTGATCACCCTGTGCCCCAGCATGGGGGCCCCGCCTGTGTTGGTGATGCTACCCGGACCCACATCTGCAACACAGCCATCCCCTGCCCTGGTCAGTACTAGGAGGTACCATGTCCATGCTTCAGGTCCCCACCTCCTGCCCATCTGTTGCCCAATTCCTATTACTGAGGCTTTCCTGCCTCTAATTCCTCTTTTCTCCATCCTCATGCCTTAGTTTCACCTGTGGTCCCCCATTCTCACATCTGATCACCCCCACTCTCTCCAACAGCTTTCTTTCCTTCCCCTGAGCTCCCTTATTCACTCCCTAGTTTGATACAAGCCCCTGTTAATCTGTCTATGCAGTGGATGGACAGTGGGAAACCTGGGGAAAGTGGAGCATCTGCTCCCGCCTCAACTTGAAGTCTATCAGCTGTGAGGAAATCCCAGGCCAGCAGACACGCGCAAGGACCTGTGTGGGCCGCAAGTTTAATGGACAGCGATGTGCTGGGAACTATCAGGATATCCGACACTGCTACAATATCCAGAACTGCCTCTGTGAGTTCCCCTATAGACAACACTGTGAGGGTAGGCAGCCCACACAGGGGCAAAGACTTCCACCTGTGCTGTGGACCACCATGTCCCTGCAGTCTCCCTCTTGTCTTCCCACTGAGACCTCCAGTTCTCACTCTGTGATCCCCTCCCCTTGTTACAGTGAAAGGCCAGTGGTCACAGTGGAGTACCTGGGGATTGTGTACACCCCCATGTGGACCCAACCCCATCCGCGTCCGCCAGCGCCAGTGCACAGCCTTGCTCCCCAAGTTCTCGTGAGTGAGGGGGCAATGGGTGCCTGGGAGGGAATCATGATGTTGAAGGTGGGAGAGTCAGGCCCCCAACTAGGGTTTCCACCACAGGGTCTAAGGTGCCTACCTTACTGAGTGCCATCTCCCAGCCACAGGAAGAAGCAAGAAATTAAGAGGAGAAAGAAGATACTTGGGGAGAATTCACAGCCTCTGTGCCCTTTAGTCCCTCACACAGTCACTCAGCTGTTCTCCCATTCACTCAGTCCTTCATGTGTCCATTCCTTCTGTGTACTGGGTTACCATTCTTTGGATTGCCCAGTCACCCATGACTCCAGTCACTCCTTTAGCATCTCACTGTCCTTTTGGGCCATAGTTACAGAACCCAGATCCATGAATTCCTCCAGGGACCCAGGTGAGCAGAGCCCTGACAGAATGCATACACGGAACAACTGGTGCATGGCAAAGGGACTGACACCATATCCTGAGTCCAGGAAGTTGATCAGGGCTTCCTGGGAAGACAGGGGTCAAAAAAGACATTGCTGGCATTAAGACAGTGAGCATGGTCTAAAACACAAGTGAGTGGCCACACTAAGTGATCACTGGTGACTAGAGTGGCCCAGATGTGGGAGAAGGCTAAAATACCTATCCCTTCCTTATTTTCAGGTACATCAAGCTACTTGTTAAGCAGGCTCTTTCAGCTCTTGGAAGGCCTGGCATCTGGGACATGATCTTCTAGCTCTGGGGTTCAGAGTAGGTCCCAAAGATGAATTAGAGGTGTTGAATGGAGGTGCAGAGGACTTGAATAAGTAAGAGGCTGAATGAATGAAGGACTAGCTGAAAGAATTTGGGATGGAAGTGAATGGATGGCTTGCTTAGTGGGAAAATTATTCCAGGCAAAGGTCTTTCTGGACATGGGACTGAGTTTATATAAAGTGGAGGAAGCAGAGACATTGGCTTGGGGCAGGGATTTGGGCCTAGCATCAAGGCTTTGAATATCAGGACAAAACATTTGGGTTTTTTCAGGTGGGGAATGGGAAGAGATAAAGGATTTTAGAGGTAAGAGAAGGTAGCTCCTATCAACAATTAACAGCCACCAGCATTTATTGAGCACTTACTCTGTGCCAGGCACCACTCTGAACACTTTACCTGAGTTAATTCATGTATCCTCACTCTGCCTGGTGAAGTGTGTATTGATATTATTATTCCTATTATTACCATTTTGTAGATAAGGGAAACAGGCACAGGAAAGCTAAAGAAATAGCTCAATATCATATCTAAAATGTAGAGTTGGGCACACAGTGGGCACTCATTAAGAATTTTTTTTTTTGGGGGGGTACTGGAGATTGAACTCAGGGGTACTCGGCCACTGAGTCACATCCCCAACCCTGTTTTGTATTTTATTAGAGACACGGTCTCACTGAGTTGCTTAGCACCTCACTGTTGCTGAGGCTGGCTTTGAACTCATGATTCTCCTGTCTCAGCCTCTCGAGCCACTGGGATTACAGGCATGCGCCACCATGCCCAGCTACTTATTAAGAATTTACTGAATGCATTCTTGCCTTCCCTGAACTTCTTTCTTCCATTCCCCTTATCATCCCAGGCCCACTGTTTCCACGGTCGAAGGTCAGGATGAGAAGAATGTGACCTTCTGGGGGAATCCACGGCCAATGTGCGAGGAGCTGCAGGGGCAAAAGCTGGTGGTGAAGGAGCAAAGGCCATGTCTACATGCGCCTGCCTGCAAAGACCCTGAGGAATAGAAATCCTAATATCTATCACTTCTACTCTGCTCCCCTTACCTCTCAGACTTCAATAAATCAGCCTCTTGGGGCTCTTCTAAGATTCCTTAAAGGAGGAAAAGCAACCTGACCCCCTCCCCCAAAGTGAGGCAATAGCATCTTCTGGAGGAAAGTCACAGCAGCCTATTATGGAAAACAGTATTTTCCACTGTGGCTGCTTCTTAGAAGGTGTGAAAGTAAGTGTCAAACCCCAACTTCCCTTTGCCACTGCCCTAATGCTATCTTGGACCCTCTAGTACCCGAGGACCGCTCAGCACGTCTCTCTGCAGAGCTCTGCTTTGTGGATTTCATGATTGGCTATTCCCTCTGGCAAGTACTTCTTGATTGGCCAGAATTCTGGCTAGTTGTTATCTCCCTGCCTCCTGAAGCTCCCTAGGTTCCCACCCACCAGATCCTCTCCGCTGTCCAATTCCATGTCAATCTACCATGAACAGCGGCAGAGGCGTGGCCGGTGTTGGCGCCCTGCCGAGCTAGCACCTGCACCCACCCACTCCCCAGCAGCCCAGTTCCAACACCACAATTACCAGTGACAAACAGCTTCGGGAGGCTGGGGGCGGGCTGAGGAAGTGGGTATGATGTGCTTTGAGCTGAGGTGAGGGTATAGAGAAGTTAGAGTCAGCATCTGTCTGGAGGAGCCCCTAGGACAAACCCAGACACATATTCCTCAAGCAGTTGTTCATTTCAATCAACACTTAAGCGTCTGCTGTATGCTAAAGCTAAGTTTGGGCATCTGGGGTGGAGGAGGGCTGGTAGAAGGAGAGGACATCTGAACCAGGGAACAGACTCAGAATAGGCATTCCTTTCATTCGAACATCTATTCAACACTTAACGCCTACTGTATACTAACAATAGTGCTGGACATCAGGGGACATAGGAAAAAAAAGAGGAATCAGAGCAGCACGTGCCTGCACAATGAAGAGAAAAAACCCAGACCCCAGTGCTCTTAGCATTTGCTTATTAATTTACCACTCACTGAATGCTGAGCCCCTCCTGATGACCCACATAGGAATCATTACAATAATTATGGCAATAGCCAATACTTAGAAAGTACTTACTGTGTGCCCAGTAGTGTCTTAAGGCTTTCCATAAGCATAAACTCATTTAATCCACAACAAACCCATGAGGGTCATTATTTTTCTCATTTTGCAAAGGAGAAAAATCCTCATTTTGCAAAGGAGAAACCAGCCACAGAAAGGTAGTGGGCTGGACATTTTTGAAGCACCATGGATTGTGGTGCAGCCTTAAATATCAGAAGCAGAGTTCAAAACTGTGCAGTGGGTAGAGAGGACCCCTCTGTGTGTGAAGTATCAGGTGAGAGATTTGAGACACCTGGAGTCTTTGTCAGCACCCTTATCTGACTTCTCTGGATGGACTTCCCATTGTGTAAAATGGGCTAATGGATGGGTTGAAGTGAAGACAAGTCAGTGAGCGCTTGGTCATTTTGGCAAGACTAAGTCAAAGTGAGGGTTTCTGGTGGCTACTACAAGGTGTGAGAGAGATGTGTATATAAGAAAATGGCAGCTCTTTGTGTGCATTATGAGGTATATATCTTTGTGTGTCTATATGCTATAGACCTATGGAGTTGTGCAAGAATTAAGAATGTATTGAATATATGTGAACAGTGTGAGGTTACAACTGTGCATGTGTCTTAACTGTGAAATAGAGGGTGTGTGTGTGCGCGCACACTAAGGTGGCATAGATATATATGTATAGATGTGTTCCTAATTAACAACGAGGAAAATCATTCTTGGCCTTTCCGTATGCACATTCCTGCTGAAGAAGATGGAGACAATGTAGAGAAGCCTTACCTCTCTGCCTCTAGGAGTTGAAATACTCCTGGGGGGGATCTACATCTCCCACAAAACAGTCTACAAAATATTACTAGCAATCAAATCACCTGGAGGCTACAAATACCAGGAACCTGGGAACCAGGTCCCTAGGAAGAGGCATAGCTTGAAGACAGTCCTAAGGAGCCAAAATTTAGGCCTAAAGGAGCCAGAGAGATCTAGAGACCTGCAACTGCTCCTGTTCCCCAGAGAGGTCATCACAGGCCCTACACAGCTTTTTTTTTTTGATTAGCAGTGGAAGCACATATTTCAAAATATTCAAAGAAACCAATTTGTGGGCAGTTCCCATTTGGAATGCCAAGAGTGCATCCTGCAGGGAGGAGGGAAGACCAGCCAAAGAAAAGGCCTGGAAATGGGACTGAAGATGGGTGGGACGTCAGAGACAGTAAAAAGGATGATTTAGGTGATGTCTAACTTGGGGACTGTGGGAGCCTAGGGAAGAAGAGATGGAATCTGAGTGGGTGGTTCCTGGAAACTGGCCAAAAGCAGTCCCCTGAGAGAGGGAGAAAGGGAAAGGGCATTCCTAGCAGAGGTTACAGCACATGCTAAAGTACAGAGATTGCAGGTGATCATCACCTTTTATGATAGAAAAAAAATGTCAGGGATTTAGTCACTTTCCCAACCATCTGGTGAAAGTCTGTCTTGAACTCAAGCACTGTGACTCCAGTTCCCACTTAGGTCAGTGATGGATGAAGCAGAATAAACAAATGAATAAATGAATGATTAACCTGAAAACCCCCCAGGCAAAAGACTCCAAATCTGCCTACTTGGATTATCTTCTACCACCTCATCTGATCTGTTATCATTCCTCAGTAAGTTAAGGCCCTATACAATGTGGTCCCTGCTAACCTCTCTGATCTTGTCCCCTACCATAAACCCCCTCATTTTGTTCTAGTCATACAGACATTGGCTGTTCTATCTTCCTCCACTCCCCCCCACCCATACTGGGAATTGACCCCAAGGGCACTCTACCACTGAGCTACATCCCTAAGCCCTTTTATTTTTGAGACAGGGTCTCACTAAATTGCTGAGGCTGGCTTTAAACTTGCAATCCTCCTGCTTCAGCCTCCTGAGTCTCTTGGATTACAGACAAGCTCCACAATGCCCAGCTTCCTGGCACATTCTTTAAAAAATATATATAGATGAGGGCTGGGGTTGTGGTTCAGCGGTAGAGTGCTCACCTAGCACATGTGAGACCCTGAGTTCAATCCTCAGTACCACATAAAAGTAAATTAATAAAAAAAATAGATATTGTGTCCAATTATAACAAAAAAATATTTAAAAATATATAGAGATGGTAAACTGAACATGACCCTTTGGGAATAACCTGGAGTTCTTGGATTCCCTTATCTGTAAAATGGAAATTATATTATCCACCATAGGATTGTTGTGAGGTTTGGATACAGTCAGTCAACAAACATTTGTTTTTATTGAAGTCAGGATCTTACAGGTTTGACAGAAGGGCTCCTAAATCTCATTTGTTCATGTGCAGATATTATTTGGCATCCTGCCTCTGTGGAAACTTTTCAAGTGCAGGGGAAGACAATCATGGACACTAATGACACCAGGTTTGAGCTGTGTCCAGAGAAGAGAGATGGGGCATGTAGACTTGAGTGTTGTATGTGGGAATGGGAGAGCAAACATGCATCAAGGCTAGTGCTACAAGGAATATGTCTGTGTTGCATATTTTGGTGTCTCCATGATCATCTGTGGGTACATGTTTTGTCTGGGTGTCCACGCTTGTGTGAGCTTTTCCAGGTCTCTGTGTGTCAGCATGTTGTCCATGTATGTATGCATGTGTGTACTCAACATGCTCATGTGTTAGTTACACTGAGTTTATGTCTGTATACTTAAATGGGTGTGTGTTCTCTGTCTGAACATGTCCCCGTGTTCCTTTACTTTTGTGTGTGTCATTCCTGTGTGACTCCAGACCTTCGGCCACTGGAGGCAAGGGTATGTACACTGCCCAAGTCTCCACCTCCACTTGTCTGGTGCTGTCTACACTGCCCCCATGCCCTTCTCTCTGCATAGCTAAGACTGTATGGACATGGGAGATTGATCTCGGCGCGGGACACTGCGTGTGACCTCACTCCTCGCTGAGGGGGTTATATCTCTACTTTTATACCTCTGAGTGTGACTCCACACCCACCCCCCAAATACCTTACCTCGTGAATATCAACACTGGAAAAGCCCAGTATTTGGGGTGGGGTGAGGTTCTTGTATATGAGTGCAAGTGGATGCAAGAAACAGGATGAGGTGGTTGGGGGTGTGCGTGCCGGACGACCCCGACCCTCCGGACAAGTACCCCACCCCCACTCCCCAAATTGCGCATCCCCTACTGGAAGGGGGAGGGGAAACAGGATGCGGCGTGGCGCGTGCGCAATGCCAGCTTCAGCACCGCGGACAGCGCCTTCGCCCCCGCCTGCCGGCGCGCTCCACCACCGCCCCAGCACTGAAGGCGCGCTGACGTCAGTCGCCGCTCCGCTACAAACTCCCCTTCCCAGTCGTTTTGGTCCCGTCCGCGCCGCCGTGGGTCCAGCCGGACTGCACCACGCGAGGCGCGAGATAGGGAGTCACGGGCGCGACCATCCGCGCTGCGGCGGCGGCGACTCAGCGCTGCCTCAGTCTGCGGCGGGCAGCAGAGGAGTCGCGTCGTGCCTGAGAGCGCAGCAGCTCCTGGGCCCCGTGAGGTCCGCCCCCGCGGGTCCTGATCAGACTGCCCCTAGGACCCCCTGCCCCAAGCCGCAGCCATGAACTACCTGCGGCGCCGCCTGTCGGACAGCAACTTCATGGCCAATCTGCCGAATGGGTACATGACAGACCTGCAGCGCCCGCAGCCGCCCCCGCCGCCCTCTGCCGCTAGCCCGGGAACCACGCCCGGTTCCGCGACTGCCACCGCCGAAAGGTCCTCCACAGCTGCCCCTGTGGCCTCTCCGGCAGCCCCTAGTCCCGGGTCCTCGGGGGGCGGTGGCTTCTTCTCATCGCTGTCCAACGCGGTCAAGCAGACCACAGCAGCTGCGGCCGCCACCTTCAGCGAGCAGGTGGGCGGCGGCTCTGGGGGCGCAGGTCGCGGGGGCGCCGCCGCCAGGGTGCTGCTGGTCATCGACGAGCCGCACACAGACTGGTAAGCCACTGCCGCGCCTCCCCGTGGGCCTGGGTCCCCAGATAGTTCCACGGTGAACGAGCAATTATCGAGCGCCGCTTATGTGCCTGGCACCTGACCCCTCACCCAAATTATTTTCCTGTAAATTTCTATGCTGGGCGCTTCCTGTGTGTCCTGCCCTTGCCTTCCCAAAATCTTCTCGATGGATTCAGGGGGCAATTATCTTTGCCTGTCGTGTACGTCTTCCTCAATCCTTCTCCCAAAAGTCTTTGACTTCAGTAGATCCTGTGAGACTTCAAGAGCCAAATGTGCCCTGCCACCCCTGCCCCACTTTTGCCCCAAAGGCCGAGTCCTCTAATGAATCTTGTAAGTATTTATGGAGTACCTGCAGTATGCCTCACCCAAGAGTCCTTCGCTAAGGCCTTTGACCTCAATGAATTTTGTGAGCATTTTTTGAGAGCCTATTACCATACACTGTTTTCTCAACCCTTGCCCTCAGACCTTCTTTCTAACAGGTCTTATGAGCATGTATACAGTCAACGCAATGTGTCTCCCCTGGCCCCTCCTCAGAGACCTTTTAAACCATTTGGTAAACACTGATGGATGTGCCTGCTGTTTATTCCACTCCAGCTCTTCACCAAGACTTTGCCTTTAATGGATCCTGTGAACCTTGATTGAATGCCTTCTGTATGCCCCAACTCCAGGGCCTCTCTCCAAGGGGACATATTTTCTCCAAAGGATCTAGAAAACATTTATTAAGTGCCTGATGTATGTCCCATCCCCCAAGGCCTCTCTCAAACAAATCACTTTCTTCCAGTGAATTCCATGAGCATTTTTGAGCCTTCTCTATATGACTCATCATCAGATTCTTTCCTAAAACATCTTTTCCTACAATTAATCTAGAAAGTATTTATTGAGTGCTTCCTGTATCCCCACCCTCATTAGCAAACTACTTCTTTAGAGGACTTTCCTTTGGTGAATACATCTAGCTTTGATCAACTACCTGCTGCAGTGTGAGCCCCATCTCCAAATCCTTTACCCAATGCCTTTTCCTTCAGTGGTTTCTCACAGCATGCGTTGAACACCTTTTGCATGACCCAGCCTTAGACCTCTCCACACAGGCCAATGGCTCCCATGAGCATTCATGAGGTGCCTTCTGTATGTTCATGCCTCTTCCACAGAGTCTTTTTTCTTGCAGTGGAGCCAGGGAGCACATATGCAATGCCTATGGCATACAGGGAGTATATTCCCCTCCATTACCACTAGGAGAACCTGCCCCAATCATAAGCCTTCTCCCCGAGGTATTTTCCTTCAGTAAATCCAGAGCCCATTTTATAAGGGTTACATCTTCCCATTCCCTTCAATACCCCTAGAATTCCCCCTCCCAGTCTTAAGTCCAAACCAAAGGGGCTTTTAGTCAATGTAAGCCAGTAAACATTTACTGGAGCACCTACTCTATGAGTCATTCTCAATATCTTTTTTCCAAGTCTCTGGAATTTTCTGCCCCTACCTCAAGAGCGCATTCTCCAAGTATCTACTTCAGCCTAAATTTATTGAGTACCATCTGTTTACTATTTAGATCACCCTTCCCCCTAGGACCCCTTACCCTACAGCCTTTCTTATTTGTTCTACAGATATTTATTGCATACTTTCCATGTGTCAAAATGCAAGAAGCACTTATTAAGCACTGCTGTATTCTAGGAAGAACCCTCCTTCAGTTCCCCTTACTTCTAATCCCAACCACTTGTTGGCTTCACTATAGCTTTTCCTGCATTCAACCCCACAATCATTTAATGAGCACTTATTGGATACTCAGAAGAGCCCCATATTCTCCTCCCCCTCTTGTGGTCCTAATCACCCCTTTAACAATCTCTATGCTGCCTTTCACACTACACAGTCCTGAAAGCTCGTGATGTGTATTATTTCCCATCTGTTCTGACTATATTCCCTCCCCCACCTAGCCATCTTCCCAGCTGTGCTCCCCTCCTATTAACCCAGAAAGCACTTATTAATCTCTTTCTGTATTCTGTTCAAATAAACGCATGTCCATCCTGCAGCAGACTGCTTCACTCTTTTCTCCATCTACATTATAAAGCATTTATTGAACACATGAGACAATTCCTTCACAAACGTCCGTTCCCCAAGGTGCTATCCTCCTGGCTAAATTTGCTCCATTGAAGTCAACAAACATTAATGAGGCCCCTGTTGGATTCTGGTAACCCCCTTCTTTAGACTTCCTTTCTCCTCTTTGACCTTCCAGACAGGTTCCTTATTGCTTTTTCCTGCATTCCATCAAACATTTATTATCTACTAAATACTGACAAGTCCTTTCCCCTTTCCATAACAACTCCAATGTTTTCTATTTTTTCTTCTAATTTGTCCAGCCAGCACCTGCTGAATTCAGTGCAAGAGCCTTCCTTTCTATTCTGCATCCCAGAAGCCCCTCTTTATCCTAACAGTTCCTCCAATATTTTCTTCCAGTCGTCTAGCAAATATTTATTTAGTGTCTACTAGATGCTCAGCGTGGGAACAGAGCCCTGAAACACCAACTTGCAGACTTTCAGAACTGTGAAAGCTTCGGGGATTTCAACCTGGAAAAGGAGGAGCTTTGCAAACTTTATAACAAATGCACACCTCAGTACAGTCTGACACCTCCCCCGAAACTTCACCAATCTTGTTTCTTCCTGAGTCTCAATTCCTGCATGGTTTAAAATTGCAACATCTAAGTTGAGACATCTCTCCCTTTTAGAGACAATTTAGTCCAGTATTTTTCAAACTGTGGGTCACATACTGGCTTAAGAGCAGAATGTCACTTTCTTCATGAAGGAGGATAAACGAAGGTAGAAAATAACAGAGTATGTTGCACATAATAAGTGGAGCTGTTTAATAAAACTATTATTCCAATAAGATATATGACATATACTATATAATGCACGTGTTATATAATGACTTTATGGTGTATAATACATCTATATGTGTATATTTTTCTTCACGAAATGGAATAAAACAGAATAGGAGATATAAAACTGCATTGCACATGGTAAGGTAATTCTTTACTGAAATTTTATTTGAATTATATATGTATACTCATATTCATTCTACTATACATTCTAGAGACATATACACATAAAATATAATATACAACATTTTGTGTGTTATAAATTATATAAGACATAGCCCAAGTTCTATTTTCTGTGTAACATATGTCTTATATAATATATATGTGTGTATTTCCTGGATTATTATGTAAATGTGTATATAGTGAGTTATATAAACTATATTTCTTATTGTGGCTTCTTTTCTTAGATAGACTTCCCTGGAAGCAGACCCTTCACTTAGCATCTCTGTTGGTCTCAGAGGCTCATTTGATCGGTGATCCATTCTCTCATCTTTGAGGGATACCTGAGCCTTGTGTCCTCACCCACTTCTAAGGCTCTGGCTGCTCTATTTGTCCGCTTATCATTAAAGTTGAGCAAGGAGTACTAACAGATACCCAAGTGCATCACCTGGGTGCCAAACATTCTCCTCCCTATCCCCAATATGTACCAGAAGCCCTATCTCCTCATAACAATCAAGGTCATGTCACTCTGCCAGAGAGTGACGTCTCTTCACTCAACATGAGAAACCTGAAGTGCCCAGGTGGTAATTATAACTTAGAGTTTAATGGGATTCTTGCTGTGTCCCCTGGTAGCAGTGTTCCCCCTTGGAGAAGCAGGACCTCTAACCTTGCAGAGCACTGAGGGAACAGGAAGCACAAATTCCAAAAGTGGATCACTGGGATTAATGGTAAGCTGGGCCACTCCTACTTTAACCTCGAGTTCCCAGACTCATGTACTCTATCTATTAGGAACACAGCACATATAGTGGACACTGATTTCGAGTTTACTGTGTTTGGGAGGATGGTACCGACTCTTGCATGGTACCAACCCCAAGATAGGGTCTTAGCTATGTTAGCTATGACTGCAACAAGCAATGTCATTCTATCAGGCCAGTGGCTTCTGGGTGGTTGGTATATAAGCTCATCAGTTGATTCCATGGTCACAGTCCACTTTTTAATTTTTCTTTTTGCAGTACTGGGAGTGGAACCCAGACCTTCAAACATGGTAGCAAAGTATTCTACCACTGAGCTACATCCCCAGCCCTTTTTTATTTTTTATTTTGAGACACGGTCTCACCAAGTTGCCCCAGCTGGCCTCAGAACTTGCAATCCTCCTGCCTCACCCTCCCAAGTAGTTGAAATTACAGGCATGTGACACCATGCCTGGCATCACAGGCCACTTTTGCATTTCTTTACTTTGCTGTAATATGTGTCCTTTGGTTTGATGCAATGTTATGTGGGATCCCATGCTGCTGGGTCAAACATTGTGTAAGCCCTTGGACAGTGATGCTGGCTGAAGTCCTTTAGTCAGAACAGGCAAACCATACATAGAATATTCCAGTCAAAAATAGATCACTATTCTTTCCAGGGTGGAAGGGGCTTAATGTAGTCAGTTTTCCCCCAGGTATCTGGTTGGTCTTCTTGAGGGATGGTGTCATATCAGAGACTCAGTGTTGATCTCTGTTGCTGGCAGATTGGACACTCAGCTGTAATGCTGTTGGTCCCACACATAGCTTACTTCTCTGCTGCTATTGCCACTTCATTTGTGTGCCCATCTGCTAGCACTGGGGCGGCTGATGAGAGAGGCTGGCTGACATCATCTGGCTGACTCATCCTGTCTACCTGGTTGCCTAGTGCTACTTCCATGGTGGATTCTGCCTGGTGGGTGTTAACACACAATAAAAAGATCTTCTCTCCTCCCTTTTTGCCCACTTCCATATGTCCACCCACATTTCTATGCCCCATACTTCCTTGTCCTGATCTTCCAACCTTTTCCTTTCAGGCCTCTGAGCAACCAGCTAAGCCATTCACCATTGCACAAAAACAAATATATGTATTCTAATCTTGAGCCATTTCTCTTTTCACAAAAAGTGACAAGTGGGCAGCCCAAAGATCTGCCATTAGGATCACTGCCATTGTCTTTCATTCAAAGTGGGGCTTCCACCATCAGACTGAGACAATCCATTTGAAGACCAAGCATAAGCTTTTCCATCATTCATTAGCTTGTTGTAAGGAGTCCCTTAGCTGAGGGAGGCACCAGCATAACAATTGTGGAAGAGGTGGGGATCTGGGTTCCCTGCTCATGCAGATTTCTTGGTCTTGCATGGGGTCAATCCTAGCTGCTGGGCCCATTTGACCTTTTTACATGGTGTGCCTAGAAGAACCCAGCCCATAATGGGCTCCTGATGCATAGTCACTTGGTGCCCCATGGTCAAGCATTATCTATTAGAGCTCAGTTCTGCAGTAGGATTTTTTCTCAAAGGTATATAATTCTTTGCTGCAGATGGTATGGCCTAGCTCCAGAACCCCAAGGGCCTCCCATTTGGGTTTCTCATAGTCTCCACACCATTTTTCCTCACTAGTGACACCTCCAGTATTGTAAGATCTGCCAGATCATATGGCCTAAGTGGCAGGACTTCTTGCACCATAGACTGCACCTGCTGCAGATCCCTTTTGTGTTCTGGCCCCCACTCATAGCTGGCAACCTTACATTTCACCAGAAACATAGGAAAGAGTAATATTTATTTTCAGGTATGGAATGTGCTGCTTCCAGAACTGATGAAGGTATACTGGGTATTTTGCTTTGCTCTTCATGGTGGAAGTTGCAAGATTAAATGATGTGTCCTATCCTTTGAAGGGATTACCCTGGCATGCTTTGGACTGGTGTATCCACAAAAATTTTACTAATGATACTTTGTAAGGTTTTTCTCCTGCAATCTGGGGCACATGTGTCTTATCACGATAATATTCTAACCATATATTGCTCATCTTGCATAATCACTATGATGTAATTGATATAATTGTCCAGTGTGATAGTCTGTGGGACGTCCAGATGGTCCAGGTTCTTTTGCCTATATTGTGACATAGGGTGAGAAAGATAACATAGCCCTATGGCAAGACCATCAGTGAATATTTTTGTCAGTCCCACATGTGAACTATTTCTGATCCTCTAATTAGAATTGAAAAGAATGCATTCAGCAAATCAGTGGCATACCTGAGGTCTTACTTATCTGCTGTAGCAATGATAGCATGTCCAGTACAGCAACTACAATCAGAGATATTACTTGGATGTACTTGCAGCAGTCTTCACATCCATCCAGCCTCCTCTAGGATCAAACTGGTTAAGGTAGATAAGATGGAACCACCACTCCTGCATTGCCTAGATCTTTCTGAGTGGTCACCATCCCTAGATGCATATAGCTTTGCATTTGATTTACTGTTTATTTTATTTATTTATTTATTTTTTGATGGTGCTGAGGATCAAACTCAGGGTCTCATGCACGCTAGACAAGTACTTTACCATTGAGTTACAGCCCCAATTTTCTGATTTGATTGGGGCATGCAGGTGTGTCCCATTTCAGAAACTTCCATTTGCACTTACTTACTACAATTGTTCTTACCCCACAGGCCAAGTAACCCATGTAGGGGTTCCAGCAACTATTAAACATGTCATTCCAATTATGCATTTGTGAACTGGGGAAGTGACCACAGGATGGGTCCCTGAATCCAGGTGACCCACTTTGAGCAGGACCTTATTATTGGTCTTTTTTGCAGGAAGGGAAGTGGGGGTAGATTCCAAGAGGGATTGCAATGACTTATAAGGCATGTTTAAACTGAGAGAAGGTCCATATTCTCACATAGGGGTGTGAGCTGCTTCTCCAGGCACAATGAGTTCAGGTGAGTCTATGAGTTCAAGGTGTTTAACTTTAGCTGCTCAGATATCTCCATCCCAAGCCTCAGGGTCCCACTCCTGTCCTGAGATTGCGAAGTATGAAAATTTAACCTTCTCTGAAGGTCTTCCACACTTAGAATTAAATATTTTTAAAAAAAATTAATTTTTAGTTGTAGATGGACATGATACCTTTATTTTATTTATTTATTTATATGTGGTGCTCACATATGCTAGGTGAGCGCTCTACCACTGAGCCACAACCCCAGCCCTAGAATTAAATCTTGAGCCTGGTCCTCTCCTCTGTCTACTCTGGCAACAGATTAAGGTTTCCTTAAATGTAGCCAGAGAGATCCTCCAGCTTTCACATTTTTGCCTTGAATTGGTGATTATTCATCGTGAGCATATCAGATATTTCTGCAGCTAATCAATGGTATTTATCAGTCATCCCAATCTGGTTAATTTCCCTCATATCTCTCAAGTACCAGGGATATTTCACCAATTGGTTCTCTACTTTCCATCAGATTCCTATTACAGACCATCATCAGGAAAAGTCACTGCTGCTTCCAAACCTTAGGGTCCTGTGCTATCACCCTCATCATAGAAGAATAGGTTACACCGCCTCTCTTCCCATTACTAATATTTCTAATCTCAGAAGATCTACTTATGGCCTAAATGGCATCTGACTTGGAATGCGGATTAGACCTGCTGCAAAGTATTTGTGTGACTATATCATATCAGGGGCTATCTGTGATCCACCTCCCATCACTAACGTCTCTAGTATATGTCAGTTCCCATTTATGCTGACCCAGCTCCAGAATCCTATTAGAGTTTTCTTTGGAGTTTGACTTCTCTGGCCCACTGTTTTAGATTGGATTCCTGGAAATAGACCCTGAGGTGGAGATTTGCATGTGGTGCTTTGGGCTCTGCATCTGTGAGAAACATAGAATTCAGTGAAACTTAAGACTGAGCCACCATGTGATTGAATCAGAGGCTTCAGCTGATCCCTGGCAGAGAAGGGGCTCTGGAGCCAGAATGGCCCTTCGGAACTGGTCCAAAATGAGGCAAGAAGGCTAGGCTTTGTACCCCCTCAGAGACCAGAAATTGGCTAAGAGCTGCCCTCAGAAATAGGTCTAAGCTTAACCAACACACCCTGTGACAGAAGACTGTTCCCTGTGAGGACAAAGCCACGAGCTGTCAGCAACTGATATTCAAGATATCTTGGCCCTGAAGAGAGGCCTGAGCAGAACACCACAATATCCAGCACACGTATGGTCAGAAAAGCTTGAAAACCAATGATATACACTTATTGTTTACACTAGCCATCAATTTATAGATGAAAGATATGCAGATCTGAGAGAAATTATTTTCAATACTTGTGAAGGGGAGAGTGTTGGTGAAGATGTGTGTATGAGACAGAAACAGACTGAAGGAAACAGAAAGATACAGAGACACAGAAAGGAAAAGGAAATAGCTGTACTTGGGGTCTCTAGTGAATGTCAGTTCTCATTTATGCAAGTGTATATGTGTCAGAGACCTGACTGTACACATGCCAGTGACCAGTGGTCCTGAGTGTGCCTCCTCTCCTCATCCCCCTTCTATGAGAAACCTATTTGCAGATGAGCTTTCATCTGTGGAGAGGCCTGTCAGGTAGGAATCTTTGGTGTAGGGAAAGAAGCCACTAGAAACTGGGCTCAGCTGGGATGGGGCTGGTGACAATGACATAGCAGTTTGTGATGTGCCTCTGCTGCTGCTGCTCCTCCTCCTTCCCATGACTTCCCCTCATCCTCAGCTGCATTTCTCCCTACCCACCATCATTGCTGGCTACAGCTTCTTTAGAACCACCCCCAGCCTGCACCACTCAATCTGCTGCTCCTTTTCAGACGCAGCTGTACATCCATGGCTGTTGTGTCCTTCACAGCACATAACATCCATGGTCAAGGTGCTCCTCCTTGGGAAAGGGCCAGAGAACAGAGAGATGCTTCAGGCCTCACAAGCAAACATAGGCACTGAGACATACTCAGACTGAAATATAAACAACCATAGGCACACTTTATATAGATATACTCTCTGAGGTTCTTTGCCACTTATAAAAACCTCAATCCAAATTCAAAGACTGTTATAATTGGCATAGCACTATTCATTTTGCAAAACTTCTCAAGAACATTTACAATAGCAGTGTGATGAGCAGATGATATTTTGGAAAATACCTGTTCTCTTATGGTTTAAGAATGTATTTTACAATTTGAAACATCCTTTGACATTTAAACACCTCCGTAAGGATAATAGGAGACTTTATTGTTCACAAAGCACTGCTAATTTTTTCAAAGTATTTCAAGCACTTTATGGTTTCTGTAGTGACACTCAAGGGGCAAAGGGGTCAAGGGACAAGCCTGGGTCATGTCTTTCTTTCAAAGATTTGAGCATTAACAGATGTGCTCTTCTGTTTTCCTCTTAGGGCAAAATACTTCAAAGGGAAAAAGATCCATGGAGAAATTGACATAAAAGTAGAACAGGTAAGTTGGGGCAGATAGACTTGGAGTTCAACTATCTATACTGTGAACTGAGTGTTTTTTTTCTTTTTGCACTGGAGATTGAACCTAGGATCACTCTACCACTAAGCTACATCCCCAGACATTTTTTTTTTTTTTTAATTTTGAGACAGGATCTTGCAAGTTGCTGAGGCTGGCCTTAAGTTTGTGATGAGTTTCAGCCTCCTGAGTCTGGGATTACAGACATGTGCCACTGCACCCTGCATGTGTAGTCATTTTTGTATGATGTGGGTGAATCACCAATTTTCTTTCCTTTCCAGGCTGAATTCTCTGATCTCAACCTTGTGGCTCATGCTAATGGTGGATTCTCTGTGGACATGGAAGTTCTGCGAAATGGGGTAAAAGTTGTGCGGTGAGTATTAAAAGGGACCTTGGTGTCATGGGAGAGGTATATGGACTCCCTTAGTGTTGAGGGAAAAAAACCCATCTCCCTACCCATTCTTCTGTGAGCAAGAATTTAGGCATGAAATGTGGGGAGTTAGCTTTTCTTTTCTTCTGAAAAAGAGCCAAGAATCCTAGCAGGCTACATGCCAAATTTTTCAAATATGCATCCAACAAAAATTTGTTAAGCATCTATTGCCTGCCAGGTGCCATTCTCAGGTCTTTACATTTGGCAAATATTTATGGAGCAACTTCTGTGTGCCAAGAGTTGTTCTACATGCTGTGGACCTAGCAGAGAATGAAAAAAAAAGACAAAAATCCTCTGCCCTCGTGATATTTTCAGTCTACTATGTGACAGACACAATAAACAAAGAAATAAGAAAATGTAGTGCTAAGAAAAAAACAGAGCAGTAAAACACAAATAGGGATTGTTGAATGGGGGTGGGGTTTTCAGTTTGGATAGGGTGGCCCAGTGGCATATAAAGGCAGTTGAGGAAAGACCTGAGGAGGTAAAGGAGTGATTCATGCAGATATCTGGGTAGGGGGAGGTAATGTTTCAGGCACAGCACAGTCCCTGAGGCTGGAATCTATTCTGGGCAGTATACTTTGAGGACAGCTGGTATAGAGAGAGACTGTGACCAGGGGGTACCAAAGCTGAATGGGTAAGCTGCAAGCTGACCTTGGGGAGGGCAGCAGGTAGAAAAGGATCACAGATGGGAAAAAGGTAGAAACTCTGCTCCAGGCAGAAGAAACAGCTTGTGCATGTGTGCAGAGGTAAGAAACCACTTTACAATTTCTGGCAGTTGTAAAGATTTAGAAATTCAGTCTCAAGGGTTGTAGGGAGCTTCTTAATGGACCATGATTCTCCTTCCACTGCCCCTCTCACAGGTCTCTGAAGCCAGACTTTGTACTGATCCGCCAGCATGCCTTCAGCATGGCACGCAATGGAGACTACCGCAGTTTGGTCATTGGGCTGCAGTATGCTGGAATACCCAGCGTTAATTCTTTGCATTCTGTCTACAACTTCTGTGACAAGCCCTGGGTGGTAAGTGACAGGAAGGATGCTACTGGCAGAGAGAATAGCTCATGCATGGATATGGGAACTTGAAGCCACTCTATGGCTTATGGGAATTGAGGACATTTAGAAGCTTAGTGTTAGTCATCTTTCCATTACTATAACAAATTCCTGAGAGAATCAACTTATGAAGTCAAAAGGTTTGTTTTAGCTACCAGTTTTGGAGGCTTCAGTTCATGATGGATTGATCCTGTTGCTTTCATCCTGTAGTGGGGGAGCACATCATGAAGGAAGAGCATGGCAGAACTAAGCTGTTCCCTTAAATATGCGCCCAGTGACTTAAAATCTTCCTCAAGGCCTTGTCTATCAAAGTTACCACCACTTCCCAATAGTGTGAGCCTCTAGATTACATTGCAGATCCAGACTGTAGTACTTGGGGTTCCAGCTTGGAGACACCCTTCCGGTGAAGGATCCATGTTTCTGACTCATATCTCCTGATTCTCATAGTTTGCCCAGATGGTTCGACTGCACAAGAAACTGGGAACAGAGGAGTTTCCTCTGATAGATCAGACCTTCTACCCCAATCACAAAGAAATGGTAAGTCAAGGGGAAGTAGAATGGGCAAGAAGGAAAAGATCCAGAGCTACTGCAATATTATCAATGGGTGAATTATCAATGGTATGATATCAGAGAGAGCCACTATTGCAAGTATGTGGAAGTGTGAAATTCCTTTGTGATAAGAGGTGTGAAGTTCCTTTGTGATAGGTCTGTTAATGCAGGCTGAGTGTCACTTATCAAATGCTTGGAACCAGAAGTGTTTCAGATTATTTTTGAATTTTGAAATATTTATATATGCATAATGAGATATCTTGGGGATGGGGCCCAAGTCTAAATACAAAATTCATTTATATTTCAAATATATCTTATCCACACAGTTTGAAGGAATTTTATACAATATTTTTCATGAGCCTGTTTTTTGACTGAAACCCATCACATGAGGTTCGGAATATGGAATATTTCATGGAAATATTCACTTGTGGTATGGAATATTTCACTTGTGGTATCATATGAGAGCTCAGAAAGATTTAGATTTTGAAGCATTTCAGATTTCAGATTTGTGGGTTAGGGATGCTCAACCTGACCCATGAATTTCCTAATGGTACAAATGTGAAATAAATCATTAATTCCAATATTTATCAAATCCTGATGCTCACATTATCTATTCTTGTCAGTATTAAAAATTGATTTCTAAGGTAAATTAACAGAATTAATGTAATGAACTCAGATTACATCACATACAGAAATCAAGTAATTATTACTAACATTATCAGGGGTCCCTCTTGATAAAAATTTTACCCATATTTCAAATTCAGATTGTAAAAAAAAGTGGGCTGGGATTGTAACTCAGTGGAAGAGCACTTACATAGCATGTGTGAGGCACTGGGTTCGATTCTCAGCACCACATAAAAATAAATAAATATATAAATAAATAATTAAAAAACAAGGTCTGTCAACAACTAAAAATATTTTTTAAAAAGATTGTAAAAAAATCAGCAACAATATTATAAATTAAATTGTTTAGGGGCTGGGATGTAACTCAGTGGTTGAGCACTTGCCTCACATGTGTGAGGCACTGGGTTCTATCCTCAGCACCACATAAAAAAAATAAATAAAATAAAGATATTGTGTTCATCTACAACTAAAAAAAATTTTAAAAAATTAAATTATTTACAAATAGAAATAAATTGTTGGCTATTAATATCATAAATTATAATGACTAATATTATAAATTATCATTACATTATGAATTTTTCTTACCAATATAAATTTTGTGTATGAATCTGAAGAATTAAATTATAACTCGTTAAATATTCATAGCATCATAATTACAAGTATCACCAGAAATTATTGGTTTTACTAAAGATTATTAATAATAATATAAATTATGATATGGAGGCACAGTGATGGATGCTTTTAATCTCAGTGACTCAGGAGGCTGAAGCAGGAGGATTGCAAGTTCAAGTCCAGCCTGGGTAACTTAGCAAGACCCTGTCCCCAAAAGTAGAAAGGCCTGGGGATATAGCTCAGTGATAGAGTGTCCCTGATTTCAATCCCCAGTAGTTCAAAATGTGTGTGTGTTTGTGTGTGTGTGTGTGTGTACAAATTATGTTCTAATACAAATTATAGCCAGGTATGGTGGTGCATACCTATAATTCCAGCGACTATGGAGGCTGAGGCAGGAAAATCACAAATTCAAAGCCAGCCTCAACAACATAGTGAGGCCCTAAGCAACTTCACAATGGAAAGATCTCTCATGCTCCAGGATAGGCAGAATTAATATTTTCAAAATGGCCATACTACCCAAAGTGCTATACAGACTCAATGCAATTCCAATTAAAATCCCAATGTCATTCCTTATAGATATAGAAAAAGCAGTCATGAAATTCATCTGGAAAAATAAGAGACCCAGAATAGCCAAAGCAATCCTCAGCAAGAAGAATGAAGCAGGAAACATCACAATACCAAATCTTAAACTATACTACAATGCTATAGTTACAAAACAGCATGGTATTGGCACTAAAATATACATGTAGACCAATGGTACATAATAGAAGACACAGAGACAAACCTACATAAATACAGTTTATCTCATACTAGACAAAGGCACCAAAAACACACATTGGAGAAAAGATAGCCTCTTCAACAAATGGTGCTGGGAGAACTGGAAATCCATATGCAGCAAAATGAAACTAAACCTCTATCTCTCACCATGCACAAAAATAAACTCAAAGTGGATTAAAAAAAATAAAAGGAGCCAGTGGTGCATGCCTGGAATCCACTTGGAGGCTGAAGCAGGAGGATTGTAAGTTCAAAGCCAGCCTCAGCAATGGTGAGGAACTGAGTAATTTAGTAACTCAGTGAGACCCTGTCTCTAAACAAAATACAAAATAGGACTGGGGATGTGGCTCCGTGGTTGAGTGCCCTTGAGTTCAATCCCTGGTACCCCACCCCTACAAAAAAAGGACTGGAGATGTTGCTCAGTGGTTAGGCGCCCATGGATTCAATCCCTGGTACAAATAAAAAAAAAAATTTACAAGCACCAGTTTTGTAGTATTCTTTGCTGAGTAATATAAAGTGAATTATCATTACTAATATCAAATCTAACATCTGATCTTATAATTTATTACTAGTATTACCAATTAAGTTTATCAGTATAAATTATTAGTTCTTGTGTTGTAAATTAAGCTATAATTACTAAAATAAGTCAAACAATTAGTACAAACAATGTAAAATACAGATCATATTTGTAAGATACAGATTATTGCTAATGTTACAAATTAAGATTACTAACATAAGGGCTGAAGATGTAATTTAGGGTAGAGCCCTTGAATAGCAATTATGAGGCCCTGGGTTCGATTTCTGACAGTGCAAAAAGAAAGATTTCTAATAAATACCATGAGGCTGTGTGTCATGGCACATGCCTGTAATTCCAAATACATGGGAGGTTGAGGCAGAAGGATCCCAAGTTCAAGACCAGCCTCTGCAACGTAATAAAACCCTGTCTCAAAATAGAAAGGGTTTGGAATATTGCTCAGTGGTAAAGAACCCCAGGATGAAACCTGCAGTACCATCAAAAATAAATAAATAAATAAACAAATCATGATTATCTATATTTTGAATTATATCATCTTCCTAATAAGAATGTTAACATCCAATTGCTATTATAAATAATTACTAATATTAAAGTCTGATTAATATTATAAATTATGAGTACTGTAGTTATAAATTAAATTGTAGTAACAAATAAAAATTGAACCATTGTTACTAATACCATAAAAGTTTACAACTAATTTGCAAGGTTTTACCAATGTGATAAATTGTGTTT
Source organism: Callospermophilus lateralis (assembly GCF_048772815.1). Taxonomy (NCBI): domain Eukaryota; kingdom Metazoa; phylum Chordata; class Mammalia; order Rodentia; family Sciuridae; genus Callospermophilus; species Callospermophilus lateralis. The sequence continues at coordinate 33,438,086 of NC_135325.1, read as the reverse complement.
ACTTCTGTAAATAATTATTACCAATTTTCTGACTTAAATTGCAAGTAAATAATCAACATTAACTTAACATTACCCACATTGCTACTAATATTACAATCTTTGTCTCTAATGCATGTTATGGTTGTTGATACATATTAACAGTGTTATGAATTAAATTTACTTACAATAAGAATTAAATCATTTATTGTAAGAAAATTCAAATTGTATATCATTATTATCATTTATCATTCTCTTAGAGACAGTACAGCAGAATGTGGTTAATAGCATAGACTCTGTAGCCAGATTTGGAAATGTTTCCTCCACAATTTATTAGCTACTTAACATAGAAAAAGTTAATTAAACACCTGATGCCTCAGTTTACCTGTCTAGTAAATGTATGTCATAATCATTCCTGCCTCAAAGAATTGATGTAAAAATTAAATTACAAAATTAATGTAAAGTGCTAAGAACAGTGAATCTGGCATATAGTAATTGGTAAATGTTGATGAAGTCCCTCTTCTATTCCTACTTGGTTGTTTTTAACATGAGGACTTTGTCAAATTGTGTTTGTTGACATGATCATGTTATTTTGTCTTTTTTTAATATGATGGATTATGTTAATTGATTTTCATGGAAGTTGATAGTTTCATGAGCTTGTTAATCATGTGTCTGAGTGTAGACATTAGCATTTCTAGACTAAATCTCACTTGTTCATGGTATAAATCCTTTTTATGTGTTGTGGGATTCAGTTAGTAATACTTTTTGTTAAGGATCATGTGTATCCATATTCATATATGATATTGACCTGTAATTTTCTTTTCTAATAATATCTTTGGTTTTGTTATCTGGATAATATTATTCTCAAAGAAAGAATTTGGATTTAGTTTTCTCTTCTTTCCCTCATTTTTTAGATGAAAGATTAGGTTATTTATTGATATTTTTCTTCTTTTTAAATACAGAGTTTCTTCCTTTTCTATTCTACTCTAATTCAGTCTCATCACTTGTTACAAATCTATTCAGATTTTCCATTCTTCTTCAGTCACTTTTGGTAGTTTGTGTCTTCCTAGGAATTTGTCTATTTCGAAATAGGTTTTCTTTATTTGTTGGCATACAATTGTTCACAGTATACTCTTATAATCCTTTTTTTCCCCTATAAGGTCAGTAGTAATATCCTCCTTTATTCTTTTTTTTAATTTTTAGTTGTATGGGTACAATGTGTTTATCTCATTTATTTATTTTTATGTAGTGCTGAGGATCAAACCCAGTTCCTCACACATGCCAGGCAAGTGCTCTACCACTGAATTACAACCACGGCCCCTCTTATTTTTTATTTTAGTAGAATTTTCAATCATTTTTCTAGTCTAGAAATTTGTAAATTTTGTTGATCTTTTCAAACAACCAATTTTTGTTTTAATAATTTTCTCTATCGTTTTTCTGTTCTCTCTTTCATTTTTTTCCATCCTAATCTTCATTGTTTCCTTCTGTTTGTTTTGGATTTAGTTTGCTCTTCTTTCCCTCATTTCTTAAGATGAAAGATTAGGTTATTTATTTGATATTTTTCTTCTTTTTAAATACAGGTGATCCCCCTTAATACATACAGGGTTACCTACCAATAAACCCATTGTAATTTGAAAATATAATAAGTCAAAAATACATACAACACACCTTGCCTACCTGACACCATAGGTAACCTAGCCTACCTTACACACACTCAGAATACTTACCTTAGCCTACAGATGGGTACTATCATCTAACACAAAGCTTATTTTATAAGAAAGTATTGGATATCTCATGTGTATCTTGTATGTAGGTATGATAAGATGCAAAAACACAAAACACAATATCAAAAAATGCTGGCAATGTAGTTCACTGTAGAGTACCAGGTATTTATCCTTTTGATTACATAACTGACTGGGAGCTGTGGCTCACTGCTGCTGCCCACATATTGTTAGCCCAGAGAAAAAATCAAAATTCAAGATTTGAAATAAAGTTTCTACTGAATGTTTGTCACTTTCATATTGTAAAGTTGAAAAATTATAAGATGAATCATCATAAATCCTTCATAAGTCCATAATTATGAATCTCCCCTAAACACCAGGTTAGCTGCATCCTGTAAGTTTTAGTTGGTTGTGTTTTCATTCATTTCAAATATCTTTTAATTTTCCTTGTGATTTTTTTCTTTGATCCATTGATATTTAGGAGTGTGGTGGTTGTTTTCTACATATTTGTGGATTCCCACATTTTCTTCTGTTATTGATTTGTAATTTCATTTCATTTGGTCACAAATATTCTGTATAATTTCAGTGCTTTCACATTGAACCACTGAACATATCCCCAGACCCTTTGTTTCGTTAAGACAAATGTTACCTCTTTTTTAAAAAATTTATATGTAGTGCTGAGAATTGAACCCAGTGCCTCCCACATGCTAGGCAAGAGCTCTACCACTGAGCCACAATCCCAATGCCCACCCCCCCCCAGCCCTTTTTTATCTTTTATTTAGAGACAGGGACTTGCTGAGTTGCTTAGGGCCTCACTAAGATACAGAGGCTGGCTTTGAACTTGAGATCTTCCTACCTCAGCCTCCTGAGCCACTGGGATTCCAGGCATGTGCCACCATGCCTGGCCACATTTTTAAAAATAAGTTTCATTATGCATGTTTAAAGTATACAACATGATATTTAATGATATAGATAGATAGATAGATAGATAGATAGATACAAAGAAAGAAAAATCATCCCTAAGTTACACAAAGTAATGTATCCCATTTCACATATTTACTCTTTTTTTAGGGAGACTACCTGATGTCTATTCCTTTAGCCAAAATTCCAAATATGGTATAGTTTTAACAACAATAATTCTCATATTATATATTAGATCTCTAGAGTTGTCCATCCTATGTATCTGCTATATTATAGCCTCTGAGTTATATCTCCATTTCCTCCTGCCACCCTGACCCTCGGTAGCCACTCTTTTATTCTCCATCTCTGTATATTTGACTTTTAAAATCCCACATAAAAAAAATCCCACATATAAGTGATATTACACCATATTTTTCTTTTTGTGTCTGATTTATTTCACTTAAGTTTCTCCAGGTTCACCCATGTTTTGGCAAATGTCCTTCTCAATGCCACATAATATTCTTTTTATAGTGTATACCACATTTTCTTTGTCCATTCATTTGTTGTTGGGAGCTTATTTCTGTATCTTGGCTATTTTGAATAATGCTGCAATGTATATGGGAGTGAAAATAGATTTATGAGGTAGTGATTTCATTTCCTTTTTGTAAATATCCAGAAGATGAATTACTGAATAATATAGTCATTCTATTTTGAATTTCTTTAGGGTCTTCTATACTGTTTTTCATAATGGCTATACCAATGTACACTCCCACCAACAGTGCACAAACGCTTTTCTCCAAACCTTATCAAAATTTGTTATTGACTTTTTGTTAACAGCCATCCTAGTGGGTGTAAGGTAATATCTCCTAGTGATTTTGATTTGCATTCTCTGATAATTAATGATTTTGAACATATTTACATATACTTATGTTTTCTTTGGAAAAATGTCAATTTATGTCCTTTGCCCATCTTTTAAAAAATTTTTTTAGTTGTAGATGGACACAGTACCTTTATTTACTTATTGTGGTGCTGAGACTTGAACCCAGTGCCTCACACATGCTAGGCAAGCACTCTGCCACTGAGCTACAGCCCCAGCCATGCTCATGTTTTTAACTGGGTTATTTGCTTTTCTATTTATTGGATTGTATGAGTTCTTTATAAATTTTGGACATTGGCCCTTTTTCATATATTTGGTTTGCAAATGGTTTTTTTCTCAATCCATAGGTCTCTATGTTATTTTATTTTACTATTATTTTCAGGTCCTTTACCCCCCAACTATATCCCCAGAGACAGGGTCTCACTAAGTTGCTGAGACTGGCCTCAAATATGTGATCTTCCTGCCCCAACCTCCCAAGTTGCTGGATTTACAGGCATACAATCACCACACTCAGCACCATTTTATTTTGTTGATTGTTTCCTTTGCTGTGCAGAAATCCGTTATTTTACATATATTGAGATTTGTTTTCTGGCTTAACATATAGACTGTCTGGAGAATGTTTCATATTCATGTGAAGAGAATGTATACTCTGCTGTTGTAAGGTGCTCTATAGATGTTTGTTACATCTAGTTGGTTTATAGCATGTTCAAGTCTTTCTTTGTTAATCTTATGTCTAGTTCTTTCACATATTTTTTTAAAGTGGGGCATTGAAGTCTCTATTGTTATTGGATTAATGTATTTGATTTAATGTATTTGAGGTCTCTCTTGTTAGGTGCATTGCGTTTATTGTCATGGCTTCTCAGTGGATTTACACTTTTATTGTTATAAAATACCCTTTTCTATCTCTAGTAAAAATTTCTGATTTAAAGTCTATTTGATCTGACATTAGTATGAGCATTCTAGCTATCTTTTGGTTACTCTTTGAATGGTAAATCGTTTACCATCCATTCCCTTTGAACTTATTTGTGTCTTTGAATCTAAAAAGAGTCTCCTATTGGGCTGGGGATGTGGCTCAAGCACATTCGCCTGGCATGCGCAGGGCGCTGGGTTCTATCCTCAGCACCACATAAAAATAAAATAAAGATGTTGTGTCCACCGAAAACTGAAAAATAAATTTTTTAAAAAAGAGTCTCCTATTGATAGCATATAGTTGGGTCATGTCTTTCATCCATTCTGCATGTCTCTGCTTTTTTAATTGGAATGCTTAATTTATTTACATTTAATGTAATTGCTGATATGGTAGAATTTATGTTTACAAACATTTTTTTTCTTTTGTGGTACTGGGTATTGAACCCAAGGACTTGCACATGCTAGGTAAGCAAGCAATATACCACTGACCTACACCCTTCAGCTTTATGTTTGATGATCATGTTTTCCATTTTGATATTTCTCTTTGTTTCCTATGTATTTTGTATTTCTTTATTCCTTCATTAATGCCTTCTTTTGTGTAAAATAAGTTTTTTTCTAGTATAATTTTAATAATTTCTTTCTTATTATTATTGCCATTATTATTATTTTGCTAGTAGAGATTTAACCAAGGAACACTTTACCTCTGGACTACATCTCCAGCCCCTTTTTATTTTATTATTTTTTTTTTAATTTTGAGACAGGGTTTCACTCAATTGCTTAAGGTCTTGCTAAATTGATGAGGCTGGCCTCAACTTGCCATACTCCTGTCTCAGCCTCCTGAGCTTCTGGGATTACAGGTGTGTACCACCACACGCGACACTTTTCTGTTTTTCTTCTTAGTTATTTTTAAGCCTCTCATGTGCAAGGTCCTGAGTTTAGTCCCAGCACTACAAGTAAATAAATAGTAAATTATTTTTAGTAGTTTCCCTGGAAATTATAATTGACATTCAAATTTATACCACTGTAGTTAGAATTAATACGAAATTAATTTCAATAATAAAAAAAAACATGTTGCTCTTACATAGCTTTATTCTCATGTCCCTTTGTTTGCTACTACCATCATACAAATGACATTTTTACACATTGTGTGCTCATGAACACATAATGTAATTGCAACTTATGTAGTTGTCTTTTAAATCAGGAAAAAGTTTAAGTATGTTGGCACACACCTGAAATTCCAGCTACTTGAGAGGCTGAGGCAGAAGGATTGCAAGTTTAAGGCCAGCCTCTGCAAATTAGCAAGACCCTATCTTGAACCCAGGACCTCATACATGCTGGGGAAGCATTGTACCACTAAGCTATATCCCCAACCCTTTTTTGTTTTTGTTTGTTTTGCAATACTTGGCAATGAACCCAGAGGTACTTTACCACAGTCCTTTTTCTTTTAATTTTAGACAAGGTCTCACCAAGCAGCTGAGACTGGCCTTGAACTTGTAGTACTCCTGCATCAGCCTCCCGAGTAGCAAGGATTACAGGACCCAGCTCAAAGTTTCTGATGAGATATCAGCTGCTAATAATGATGAGAGCACAATGAGTAACTACTTTCTTACTATTTCGAAGATTCGCTTTTTGTCTTTGTCTTTCATTAGTTTGTTCATGATGTGTCTAGGTGATGTTTCTTTGAATTTATCCTAGTTGGAGTTCAGAGAGGTTCTTGAATGCATGGATCATTGTTTTCATCAAGTTTGGAGGTTTCAAGCCACTATTCCTTCAAATATTCTTTCTTGTACCTTTCTTTCTCTCCCACCTCTCCTTTTGGGACTCCCATTATGTGCTTGGTGATATGCTTTATGGTATTCCACAGGCTCCTCAGGCTCTTTCATTTTGTTTATTTTTTTCTGTTCCTCAGATTGGATAATCTCAACTGACCTTTCTTCAGGTTCATTGATTCTTTTCTCAGACACCTCAAATCCACTGTTGAATTCCTCTAGTGAGTTTTTCACATAACTTGCATCTATTTATTGATATTGTTTTATTTATTAGGACAACAGTCACACATTCCTTTAGTTCATTGGACACACTTTCTTTTATTTCTTTGAAAATATTTAAAATCACTGATTTATAGTCCATTTATTAAGTCCAACATCTGAGCTTCTTCAGTGGTAGTTACTATTGATTAAATTTTCCCCTCTGTTTGGGCCATACTTTGTTTCTTTGCGTGTCTCAAAATTTTTTGTTTAGCTGGGCGTGATGTTGATGCCTGTAATCCCACTGACTTGGGAGGCTGAGGCAGGGGGATTGCAAGTTCTAAGCCAGCATCAGCAACTTGGCTTAGGCCCTAAGCAACTCAGTGAGACCCTGTCTCTCAATAAAATATAAAAAGTGCCGGGGATGTGGCTTAGTGGTAAGCACTCAGGTTCAATCCCTGGATCAAAAAAAAGTTCTTGTTTAAAACTAGACCTTTTAATAATATAATGTGGGGGCTAGGGTTGTGGCTCAGTGGTAGAGCACTTGCCTAGCATTCATGAGGCACTGGCTTCAGTCCTCAGCACTGTATAAACATAAAATAAAGGTATTTTGTGCACCTACAACTAAAAATATAATAATGATAATAATAATAATAATAATAATAATAATAATAAGGCAAAGATTCTCTTTCCTCCCCAGGGTTTGTTTTTGCTTCCCTTTTTCAGTGATTTTCCTGAATTAATTCTTTAAAGTCTGTATTCTTTGTGTGGCCATTGAAGGCTCAGCTCCATTAGCTTAGTGGTTAGCTAATGATTGGTGAGACATTTCTTTAAATATCTGGAACACCAGCCTTTGTTAATGAGCTTGGTGTGCATGTTAAGGCATGCCTTTAATTCTCAGTCAGGCTATTTACAACTTTGTATTAGCCTTCACTCTCTCCTTGTGCAGAGCTTCAAGGTCAGACACTTCTCTTGGAATGAGGCTTTGGAGGAAATCCAACCCTGTTCTATCGCATCCAGTGGTTTCTAGTATCAAAAGACAAAATTGCAGCAATTTAGTCTAAAGATCTGCAATTGGCTTTATTTGTAATTCTAGAAGCAGTCAGCTTCTTCCTATACAGTAGAGTAAGTGTTCTGATGAGCTGTGCAGAGAAGATTAGTCTTATAGATCATGAAAGGCTAAAGAAAGCAGAAACAAAGAAAAAATTTGGATAGGTCATTCCAAAATTACTTTAGTTTAAAAGGTACACAGAACAATAGAAAAATAACTAGTTGGTTAATATCAGGTTACTTCAGGTTACTTTTTGTAGAGATTAAAACAGAGGGGGCTGGGTGTGATGGCACACACATAAAAATAAAAAGAGCTGGGTGGGACTGAGGTCAGTGACAGAGTGCTTGCCTAGCACATGAGGCACTGGGTTCAATCCTTAGCACCACATAAAAAAATAAACAAAAAAAAAAATAAAGGCATGCTGTCCATTTCAACTACAAAAAAAATTTTTTTAAAGGGCTGGGGCTGTAGCTGAGTAGTAAAGCATCCATGGGTTAAATCTCCTGTACAAAATACAAAGGGAACTTCATCATTATGTCAACTGAGACCTGTCTATGTGAAATTTGGTTCTCATTCCTGATTTCTTGGAAGATCAGCTAGCATCTTAGTGTTGGTTTGATGATGGGAAGCTTTAGTATGAGTGACGCCATTTTGATTTTTCAACCTAGTCTATTGGAGCCTAGTGCAAGAGCTTAGTTCAAAACAATTGCCACCTATCATTTTTATTTAACACTAGGCTGCTGGTTTTCACCAGAATTGCAGGACTGTTGTTTATTAAGCTTCTTGCAAAGGTATGGAGAGCTCGAGATTTAGTTCAGTAGTAGAACATTTGCCTAGCATGTGTGGGGCTATAGCTCAATCCTCAGCACTGAAAAAAATGGAAATAGAGTAAGTTATTAAGGAACTGCCCCATAAAAAACCCATCAGGCCCAAATAGTTTCACAAGGGAATTCTACCAAACCCTACCCTCCATCATGATCAATATATTCACTGGTTAAAGACCCCTTTATTTCAATGCCATATAAATTGTTCCAAAGAATAGAAAATGAAGAGAAACTTACATGTTATTTTCTGGAGCAATTGTAACAGAAAAACATGGACCATTTCACCCATGAATATTAATGCAAAAATCCTAAATAAAATATTAGCAAACAAATTCAAAACCACATTAAGAAAATAATATAGTTATTTTTAAGATGGAGAAAATAATATAGCATGACCAAGAGAATTTACTTTTGAAAATACAGAAATGGTTCATTCTAGATAATGCATTAATATAATACAACATATTTATAGATCTAAGAGGAAAATCATATGGTTATTTCTATAGATATTTGAAAAGTGACAAAATTCAGTATCCATCCTCCCCCCCCAGTACTAAGGATTGAACACAGGACCTTGTACATCCTAGGCAAGCAATCTTATCACTGAATTTCATCCCCAGCCCCTCTTTAAATTTTATTTTAAGACAAGATCTCACTGAGCTGCTCAGGTTGGCCTTGCATTTGCAATCTTTCTGCCTCCGCCTCCTGAGTAGCTGGGATTATAGGCACGTGCCGTCACACTTGGCTAAAATTCAACATTCATTCTGATATAAGCATTCAAAACTAGAAATCAATTGATACCACATTAACATGATAAATTTGTATATCTCAACTCGAAAATAAGACTTTAGATAAGACTAAAGGCATTTCCTTTTTTAATATTGTCCTGGAGGTATTGAGCCAATGCAGTTAAACTAGGAAAAATAATTATACGCATAAGAATGGATAAAGAGGACATAAAATGTCTGCACTTATAGATGATACAATAGTATACCTAGAAATCCCCCAGAGAACCAATAAAAAAGCTAATTCAAACAATCAAAAAATTATAAAAATCAACATAGACAAATCAGTAGTTTTCAAATACACAAATAGCCAGATCGAAGATATAATGGAAGAGAAAACATTTTTACAATAACAACAAAAGCTGGGCATAGTGCTATAATCCTAGCAACTTGGAAGGTTGGAGTGGGAGGATCAGAAGTTTGAGGCCAACCCAGGCAATTTAGCAAGACCTTTTCTTTTATTTTTTCTTTCTTCCTTCCTTCCTTCCTTCCTTCCTTCCTTCCTTTCTTTCTTTCTTTCTTTTTTTTTGGGGGGGTACCAGGAATTGAACTCAGCGGCACTCGACCACTGAGCCACATCCCCAGCCCTATTTTGTATTTTATTTAGAGACAGGGTCTCACTGAGTTGATTAGCACCTTGCTTTTGCTGAGGCTGGCTTTGAACTTGCGATCCTCCTGCCTCAACTTCCTAAGCCACTGGGATTACGGGCATACTCCACTGTGCCCAGCTAGCAAGACCCGTTCTAAAAATAAAATAAAAAGGGCTTGGGGCTGGGGATGTGGCTCAAGCGGTGGCGAGCTCGCCTGGCATGCGTGCGGCCCGGGTTCAATCCTCAGCACCACATACAAACAAAGATGTTGTGTCCGCTGAAAACTAAAAAATAAATGTTGAAATTCTCTCTCTCTATCTCTCTCACTCTCTCTTTAAAAAAAAAATTAAAAAGGCTTCATAGTTTAAAAAAAATAAAAAATAAAAAAATAAAAAGGGCTTGGGATGTAGCTCAGTGACAGAATGCTCCTGGGATTGATCCCAGCATAAAATATTTTAGTATGCCAGGTATGGTGGCTCAAGCTTGTAATCCCAGCAAGTTCAAGGCCAGTCTCAGTAACTTAGTGAGGCCCTAAGCAACTTAAGGAAACCTTGTGTTAAAATAAAAAATAAAAAAGGTTGGGGATGTAGCTCAGTGGTTAAGTGCCCCTGCATTCACTCCGCAGTATCTACCCCCAATATTTCAGTATAAATTCCCAAGGAATGTGCAAAATTATATGAGGAAAAGTTTTAAACACTTCTGAAAGATGTAAAGGAAGATTTAATAAAATGGAATGGGTATAGTGGTACATGCCTATAATCCCAGCCACTTTGGAGGCTGAGCCAGAAGGATTGAAAGTTCAAAGCTAGCCTCAGCAATCTAGCGAGGCCTTAAGCAATGTAGTGAGACTGTGTCTCAAAATTAAAAATAAAAAAGGACTGGGGCATAGTTCAGTGGCTAAACAACCCTATATTCAATCCCCATTACCTGTACCCACAAAAAGAAAAGGAAATGGAAAGACATTCTGTATTCCTGGCTAGAAGGAATTGACATCATAAAGATGTCAGTTCACCTCCTCAGATCTTTATTTAATTTAAAATGTAATATGATTCCCCAATATACACATACTACTTTTATCTGGAGTTAGAAAGGTTAATAGTAAGATTCATATAGAAAAGCCACCATGTCAGAATAATCAGGAAAACCCTGAGAAAGATGAGCAATGGGAGGAAACTAACCCTACCAATCTACAGGGAGTCTAACAGTTCTGTCACCAAGCACATCATGAAGCCTTTATAATTTAATCAGTATGATGCTAACACATAAACAGACTGACAGATGTAAGGGACAAAATTTTGATGTCCAGATATAGATCTATGTAACATTTGGAAATTTACTATATGATTAAAGTGTCAACTCAAGTTATTAGGGAAAAGAGGAATGTTTTAGTAAAGATTTATATGTGACATTTAAATTCTTCATTCATATGAAATTGATTTTCACATACGGTATAAGGTTGTGACTTAGTCTGTTTTGTGTGGCATACCAAAATAACTGAGACTGGGTATTTTATAAAGAAAAGAGGTTTATTTATCTTACTGTTCTGGAGATTCAAGAGCATGGCACCAGCTCTGGTGAGGGTCTTCTGGCTATATCACAACATGGTAGATGTCATCATGGTAACAATGCTTGCATGAGGGAGAGATCACACGAAAGTCAGGAAGCCAGAGGGATTTGGGGACGAGGATCACGTGTGTGTGTGTGTGTTGCTGAGGATTTAACCCAGGGCCTTGTGCATGTGAGGCAAACACTCTACCAACTGAACTACTTCCCTAGCCAGGAGCACTCTTTTTATAACAACTCACTCTTGAGAGAGTTAGCTGGAGTCCCATTAGAACAACTTTAATCCCTTCTAAGGGTTGCATCCCCAGTCACCTAACCACCTTTCACAATGCCCCACATCTTAAAGGTTCCACACTGTAACATTGCCACACTGTGACCAAGCTTGGAAGCTTGAAACTTTGGGGATACACTCAAATCATATCTAAACCAGAGCAGCTAAGTACGAATCCTCTTCATATTTTTCCTTATAGGTAATCCTTTTTTCTTTACTGAGCATGTATGCCACCTCTGTTATATAAAAAAATTCAAATATGCGTATGGAAGGCTCTGTACTTTCTTTTCTGTTCCACTGGTCACTTTTTCCATACCTATACTAATGCGACACCATCCTGATAACATTTTCTCATTAAGTCTTGAATCTGATAGGGCAGTTATACCTCTTGGCTGTTCTATACTTATGAACAGGCTATTTTTGTCAGGGACAGAGAGAGCAGGACTTCTGAGTCTGGGAAAAAAGGACAAAGTTAATGGTAGGAAATGGCAAGGATGTTATACTCCCTGCAAGCCAGCTTGCCACCACCTCTCCCCTTTCATGTCCTGCCCTACAATGAGTCATGGAGGGACGAAATCTGGGTCTGAATTTGTAGAAGCAGTCTTCCTCCATCCTGTACTTTGAAGCTTTGTTGGGAAGGTCACCCAGTCTCCATCTTGTGATGAGAGTCACATATTGGGACTCTGATAGTCCATCTATTTCTATCCAGGTTGCAGGCTACTAGGAATCCTCTGGGGGGTGCTCAGCTCTGTTGTGTCTAAATAGTCACCAATGAACAGGGGAGATGTGGAACAATCCTGTTAAACACAGGTTAACTTCTCTTTACCACAAGTCCCTTAGCATAGTGATCTGCTCAAATCAACCTTGTCATGCAGACCAGGGGTGGGGGCTTCTCTGGGAATAGGGAATCCCCTTCCCTTGCCATCTCAAATCAGGTGATTTATGGTGCAGGCAATATTTACGGAGGGCTCACAATGTAGCAGATGGTATCCAATTCCAAGGCCTCTCTGGTTCCAGTCCCTTCTCTGGACCCAGGAGTCCTGCTTCCTGTGGAGGAAAGAAAGAAAAGATGCAGCCAGTTGCGGTGACACACACCTGTATTTATCATGACTCAGGAGACTGAGGTAGGAGGATGTCAAGTTCAAAGCCAGCCTTAACAACCTGGTGGGAGCCTGTCCCAAAATAAAACAATAAAAAAGGACTGTGGATGTAGCTTAGCAGTTAAGCACCCCTGGGTTCAATCCCTGGTACAAAAAACAAAAACAAAAGAAAAAAAAGAAAAGAAAAGAAATAAAGAAAGGAAAGCATCCATTGACCAAAGGTGAGAATCACCAGGGTCAAGGATGGGAAAATTGTGTGAAGGGGACAGGGAAGGAGTGAGTAAAGAGCTAGAAAGAGGCACATGGGAGATCTGTCAATGGGGTGGGATGTTACTTTTTTCTTTTTTCTGTGTGTGTGTGTATATGTGTGTTCATGCGCATGCACACGCACCATATTGGGGATGGAACTCAAGAGTGTTCTACCACTGAGCTATACCCCCAGCCCTTTTTCAAAAATTTAATTTTGAGGGGCTGCTGAGGTTTGCCTTGAGCTTGCAATCCTTCTGCCTCAGCCTTACAAGTAGCTGGTATTAAAGCAAGGGCACCACGCCTGGCAATTTTTTGAATAGTTTTTCATAAGTTGGGAAAACAATTAACTAATTAATTAATTAATTAATTACTTTTGCAATACTGGAGATGGAACTCAGGGCCTTGTACATACTAGGCAAGCACTCCATCACTGAGCCACACCCCAGCCCTGGAAATTTCTTTTGAGTGGCTAGTTTTATTGAAATATGACAAATTCAGAAAAGGGGACATATCCTAAGTGTACAGCTTGTTGAATTTTCATCATGAACACACTCTGTCACCTGTACCCAGATCAAGAAACAGTACTTGAACATAGTTGCAGCACAGTTAGAAGCTGATGGTCTTCAGGAGACTCCCAGTGGTGCATCAGTTGTGTGGTTGATGGCATCAGAGAGATTTAAGTCTGAGGAAGGTGGAGAGTCTCGAGCTCACTGTGGTTAAATAGAAGTCTATGTCCAAAGCAGGAAGTCATTGCATGTGAAAGCTCAGTAGCAGACGTCGGATCACGAAGGAAGGCAGCCAAGTTCATGGTTTCATGTTCTTTTTTTTAATGTTTATTTTTTAGTTGTACACAATACCTTTATTTTGTGTATTTATTTTTATGTGGTGCTGAGGGTCGAACCCAGGGCCTCACACGTGTTAAGTGAGTGCTCTACCACTGAGCCACAACCTCAGCCCTCTTTTTTTTTTTAAATATTTTTTTAGTTGTAGATGGACACAGTATATTTATTTTATTTCTTTTTTTTAAAATGTGGCTCTGAAGATTGAACTCAGTGCTTCACACATGTGAGGCAAGCGCTCAATCGCTGAGCTACAGCCCAGTCCCTCATGTGCTTTTTGCCAGTGCTCAGAGAAGCACATGCCGCTCTGGGCACTGTGCAAGACTGGGATTCTGGGAAATGGCCAAGCCCCTGGAAGCAATTTAGGCATGGCACTGCTTCACATGCTGTCGTCATAAGGGCATCAGGCACTAAGGCCAAGCAGAGGGGCCAGGGAACAGTGAAACCACACAGGGAATAATAAAGGGGAATCACAAATGGAGATGGAACAAGGAGTGGGGAATAGAGAACTGGAGCAGGAACAGGGTAGGGACCCTGCAGGAGAAGCAGGGTACAGGGAGCCAGGAAAGCGAAGAGGAAGCAGGGAACAGCAAATGGAAGCAGGCAGTAGAAAGAACGGGGATGAGCTGGAGCAGCCAGGGGATACCTGTGACTGCAGGAACATTGAGGGACCCACTGAGGCCCAGTTGCTTCCTTTCCTGTGGCTATTCAGGAAGCCCTCTTTATGCTTCTCCTTGAGACCCTTCCAAGGACACATTCTTGCATCTTGTAAAGGTCAGGTGTTCATCCCCTGAAGAGTCTGCAGGAGACAGAGGTCATACCCTGAGGGTCAGTTAAGATGTGACCAGATATCCCTTGACTAGGACACACTGTGATCCCGAAGGGGCCAATCTCAAAGATTCAGGACATTGTTGGTTGGGAACGGAATTAGCTATGGTCCACTGAAATTGGAGGTACAGTAACCTTCACTGGGGCACCTGGTGACAAGAATCCTCCAGAGATGGAAATTCTTTTTTTCTGCGCTGGTTCAGAGGGAGTTCATACAGGGTGGGGATAGGTTGAGTGACTGGCAGTGAGAAATTCCTAAAGGAACCTCTCTTCATGGGTGTTATTGCAGTTGTTCTTGGTAGATATTCACACACACACACACACACACACACACACGCACAAACACATATAAAACAATATTGCTCTTTATTTGGGGGTGCTTCTATCAATAAGAGATTCAGATCTTGATTAGAGACTGTGAGGGGGAAACAACAGGGGAGGACACTGGGACTGAGGAGCATTTATGGTTTTAAGGGTTAGGGTCTGAGTCCTATCAGTAGCTTTTGGTTTTGTTTGGTTTGGGTTTTAGTGCTAGGAATGGAACCCAGGGCCTCAGGCGTGCTAGGCAAGCACTCTACCACTGAGCTATCCCCCAACCCTGGTGATTTTGAACTCATAATGCTGTGTGGTGTCAGTGAGGCATGACCACCTCTATCCCCTCCAGGCTCTTCAAGGGTTGAAAACCTGCACTTCACAAGAATTGCACTTTACACTTCCCAAGAGTGGTCTTAGAGTCAGGAACAAAGCAGGAGCCAGAAGGAAAATAGGATTCATAGCAGGGGCATGCAGGGCATGAGGATGGGGGATTGAAGAAAGACATGTCCATGGTCCATGTCACCCCCAGTCATGAGAGTATTTTGGGAGCATCTATCTAACAATATTGCTCTCCTAGGGTTAGGGGAAGGCCCCCAGGGTGTGTTGGGGAGAAAGCACACTGAGTCTGGAGACTCACCTCCTTAGGTCAGAGGTGTAGCTCTCCACAAAGGCTTAGCAGGAGGTCCAAGCTCAGTGGTCGATAAATAGTCAACATTGGGAGGTACAGCTAAGGCATTCCTGCCCACATGAACCAGCCCCCTTTTACCCTCTCAGGGAATAGTAGCTCTAGCCTTCTACTGGAGCAGGGAATTGGTAATTGGGAATATATCTGGGCTCTAACAGCTTCTCAAACCGACTTTCAATCAATCTTCCTTTTTGAAAAATAAATAAATAAATAAATAAATTTTTAAAACCTCAGGCTTAGTCAGGTACATTGGCACATGCCTATAATCCCAGTGACTAAAGAGGCTGAGGCAGGAGGGTTGCAAGTTCAAGGCCAACCTCAGCAACTTAGTGAGACCCTGTCTCAAAATTAAAAATAAAAAATGGGCTGGATTTAAGCTGTGGTTGTGGCTCAGTGGTAGAGCACTTGCCTAACATGTGTGAGGCACGGGGTTTGATTCTCAGCACCACACACAGATAAATGAATAAAATAAAGGTTCATTTACATCTAAAAAATATTTTTCAAAAATGGGCTGGAGGGGCTGGGTTGTGGCTCAGTGGTAGAGCGCTTGCCTCGCACGTGTGAGTGAGGCCCTAGGTTTGATCCTTAGCACCACATAAAAATGCATAAGTGGAATAAAAGTATTATGTCCATCTACAACTAAAAAAAAATATTTGAAAAAATGGGCTGGAAACGGAAAGTGGTAAAACTCTCCTGAGGTCAACCCTCCATACCAAAACAAAAACAAAATGCTAAGGCTTCACCCCCACATCCAGAAGGAACTTGTGCCCTATCCATTTCTTTAGTTGAGGTTCTACGTGTAATCAGGGTTGGTTCTCTGATTTTTACCACGTCTACTGGCATAGAAGGTATCCAGAGCTGAATAGTGAGATATTGGTGTCATTCACAATTAATGAAAAGGAAAGGCAGGTCTTATATAAATTGACCTCTCCATCTGTCACTGGGTAGTGGCCAGAGATGGCTCACCATATGGGGTAGTGTGTTGGGAGCTCTTCTAGCAGGAATGTTTTCCAAATGAAATTATTTAAGGATGAAGGGGCAATTGATAAAGAATATATGGATAGGCAGGTTTTTCGGAATAGAAAAAGGTTTATTTTATATTTATTATTATTTTGACACTAGGAATTGAACCCAGGGGCATTTTACCACTGAGCCACATCACCAGCTATTTTTATTTTATGCTTTAATTTTTGAGTCAGGGTCACTCAGAGTTTCTTAAGTCCTTGATAAATAGCCTGATCTGGCCTCAAACTTGTAATCCTCCTGCCTCAGTCTCCCAAATCGCTGGGATTATAGGCAAGCACCACTGTGATAGGCTGAATAGATTTTTTAAAACAGGCTTATCAATGATACAAATATCAATAATGAAAATTTCTAAATGGAAAGACTTGACACTGATGAGAGGGCTCATCAGTGGAGCCTTTTGCTGGGCAGGTATGAATGGGGGAGTTTATCATTCCTACTGGACAATGGAGAGACATGTCGTGGGTCAAAATGGGTGAATGGGAAGATTTGCCAGTAGAGCCTTTCAGTGGGAATTATTTCATAGAAAAATATTCATGAAAAAAAATATTCACGAGTAGAGAGATTTTTCAACTGGTGCAATGCCGATGGGTGGATAGTTATGAACAGAGGTATTTGTGGCTGGGGTCATCAGCAGGCAATAGATTCCTGCTGGGTAGCTGTGAATGAGAAGATTTGTCAGTAGGGGAGATCAATGGGGAGATGGCAATGCAATATTTATGAATAAGAAGATATTTCTTAGTGGGGTATTTGTGAAGAGGGAATTTGTCTCAGTGAGGAGAGGGGACTAATCAAAGGAAGGATTTACCAAGGGCTTAGAGATTTGTTATCTGTAGTCTTGACAACAGTAGAGATTTATAAAAGGAGGGATTTGTCCACAATGAGGACAGCATAGTGGGGAACATTATCATAGGGTGGGAGATAGGTTTTCTCAGATGTCTTTGAAAATGTTGATATTTGTCGGTGGAGGGAAATGCACCCTGGAAAGCATTATGCAACTATTGTAATAAGAATAATAATATTTCAAATGAGCATATTAAATATTTGTAACATCTCAAGATTATCATGATTGAAAGTTAAACTAAGATTTCTAGAGTGCATTAAATTGTTGCTACTAATATACCTTATTTTCAGTTTTATATACTATTTTTTTTGAGAGAGAGAGAATTTTTTAATATTTATTTTTTAGTTTTCGGTGAACACAACATCTTTATTTTATTTGTATGTGGTGCTGAGGATCAAACCCAGCGCCCCGCACATGCCAAGGGAGCGCGCTACTGCTTGAGCCACATCCCCAGCCCCTATTTCTAATATCAAATATTATTTGTAATATTGTAATAAGCAGTACTGATAAGAATTATCATTGGGGCACACATCTGTAATCCCAGTGACTTGGTAAATTAAGGTAGGAGATTGTAAGTTTGAGGCCAGCCTCAGCAATGTAGGAGATCTTGTCTCAAAATAAAAGTAAGAAAGGAGCTGGTTGTGGTGGCACATGCATGTAATCCCAGCAACTTGGGAGGCTGAAGTAGGAAGATTACAAGTTCAAAGCCAGCCTCAGCAATTTAACAAGGCACTTAGCAACTCAGTGAGACCCTGTCTCTAAATAAAATGTGAAAAAGGTCTGGGGATATGGCTCAGTGTTTAAGTGTTCCTGGGTTCAATCCCTGGTACCAAAAAAGAAAAAAAAAAGTGTAAAAATGGGGCTGTGGCTATAGCTCAGAGTAGAGTGCCCTTAGGCTCAATACCCACCACCACAAAAAAAAATTATCACTACTAAAGTTACACATTAATTTATACTTACTATAAATACTACTTATAACTGCTATATGATCTCATTTAATAAGCACATTGTCACTATGAGTTGGACACACTCTTTATCCCTATTTTACAGATGTGGTAACTGAGGCATAGAATGGCAATATGGTTTCCCCAAGGACGTGGAGCTAGGACGTGGCAGGGACAGGATTTAAGTGCAGATGACCTACCTCCTGGGTTCATGGCTTTTTGTTGTTGTTTGTGGTGCTGGGGATTGAACCAGGGCCTTGTGCATGTGAGACAAGCACTCTACCAACTGAGCTACATCCCTAGCCCAGGGTTCATGGTCTTAATCAGTATACTACACTGTCTGTCTAGAAATTAAGTCACTGTCAGTAATATTGCACATTAAGTTATTGTTATGAGAGATTGTTTGTTTGTCTATTGTTTGTACATGTGTGGTGCTCAGGATGGAACCCTGAAAAATATTCAAGGACAAATACTCCTCATAATCATCTTTCAACCTCTGAAGGACTCTGGGTAGAGATGTGATGCCCATTTTTATTTGTTCTTTTTTAGATATGCATGACAATAGAATGTATTTTGACATACATACATGGAGTATCACTTCCCATTCTTGTGGTTGTACATGATGTGGAGTTACACTGGTCGTGTATTCATATATGAATATAGGAAAGTTATGTCTGATTCATTCTACTGTCTTTCCTATTCCCATCCCCCCTCCCTTCTGTTCATTCCCCTTTGTTTAATCCAATGAACTTGTATTCTTCCCTCCACCCCCTTATTGGGTATTAGTATCTCCATATCAGAGAGAACATTTGGCCTTTGGTTTTTTGGGGATTGGTGATACCCTTTTTGTTTTGGTTCCAGAGAGATTGAACTCAGGGGCACTTACCACGGAGCCACATCCCCAGCCCTATTTTTTATTTTATTTAGAGACAGGGTCTCACTGAGCTACTTAGAGCCTTGCTTTTGCTGAGGCTGGCTTTGAACTTGAGATCTTCCTGCCTCAGCCTCCCAAGCCACTGGGATTACAGGCATGTGCCACTGCACTGGGCTGTGATTCCCATTTTTTAAGCAGGAAGACTGAGGCTCAGGTAAGGGAAGGGCCAGTCCCCAAGTTAGATCTCATGCTGCACACCTCATATTACTGTGACTCCTCCATATGCTTCCTCTTGGCCATCATAGTCTCCAAAAAGATTCACACAGAGACACACTGAATGCTTGGGGGCTGTTCACTTTAATGGATTTTCTAGAAGGATGGTGGGGGTGTGATTATCCCAAGACTGCAGATCCTGCCAGGAGCTTGTGCCAGTTCTCTTGAGGAGGTAGCCTTGTATGCTGTTCTGGTCTCCATGTACACTGAAGTACTAGTCAGCCGTGTCCATGCTGGACTGGGTCTGGGTACAGGACCCATCTGTGGGGTAAACTGGTTATCAGAATGATCACCACACTGGGTTCTATCCTTCCCCTGCCACCTTCTACTGCACCTTCCTCCCCAGGGCTAGGATAGCTGAGGGCTCAAAGAATGAGCCCTGAAATCATAGAGCAACTCAAAAGTGCAGGGAATTGGTACTAAGGTTTAGTGAATTATCAGGAACAATTGAAGTCTCACTGTCAGCAACAAGGTCACTAGGGCCAAGACAGGACCCAGGCCTTTCCCTTGGAGCTACATCAATCAGCAAAGGCTGCTGTTTGCTCCTTTTAGTAGACTGGGGGCCAATCCCCTGGGGAGACACAGATATTGACACAGATATTGTTACTGCAATGGATGTTCCCTCCTGAAGCAAGTGGGTATTTAAAATCTGCCCATCCTCATCCAGTGCATAATTTGGGCCTAGGTAACCACCTAGGAGTGTAGAAAGCTCTGCACCAGGACCACAGAGGACAGAGGGGCCCATGCTTGGTGACTCAGGATACCCTAGAGGAGACCTTTTTTTTTTCACTGCTGGTGATTGAATACAGGGTCTTGAGCATCCTAAGCAAGTACTGTACCACTGAGCTGCATGCCCCCAGCCCAAGACTCACATTCTTATCGGTAGGAGCAACACGTAGTTGGATGGGAGAGAATTTGGGGGGGATTTTTTCTTCACCAAAGAAGACATATTTTCCCCATTCACCTAAGGTTGGGGACAGTAACAAAGGTTTTGGTCAGGAATCCTCACTGGACAAGCATCAGGACAGTGCCTGAGAGCTGTTTGCCAATTGATAGTCCATTGTCAATGAGTTTATCAACTGCTGAGATTTGTGAATAGAGGAATTCACAGCTGTGGGATAACTTATCACCTTTTTCAAGGGACAACTTGGGTGTTCCACTGAGTGTTTGCCCCAATCTGAAATTCTGACTCCTACGGCCTCCCTTGAATCAGCACCTTTGGATACTAGAGGTGGGATGCAGGCACTGGGAAGGCTTAGCAGAGCCTAGGCCCAACTGCAGGATCAAGGAGACCTAGGAAGGGAGTTTTTGGAGGTTCTCTCACTCAGTTTTTTGATTTGTTTCATTTTTTTGCAGTGCTAGGGATTGAACCCAAGGGCACAACTGAGCTATATCCTCACCCCTTTTTAGATAGGGTCTTGCTAAATTGCTGATGCTGCTCAAAATTAGATCCTCCTGCTTCTGCTTCCTGAGTCACTGGGATTACAAGCATGCACCACCAAGACCCAGGTTCTATGTAGGAAGATGAGCCAGAAAAGTGAGGGTCAGGTCCAGAGACCTGTTTATATGAGGAGACAGCTGCATGGGGAAGGAGTGTAGAGGTTATGGGCTGATATATCTGGTTGTTCCAGATTGTGAACTCTGCCTGCACTAAATTGCTGTCACAGTTTCCTCCAGAGTTGGTCAGAAGAGTATAGAGAGGAGGAAAAGGGAGGGGAGATTAGGACAAAGCTTGGGGATTTCAGGATCATACCTTCTCTCCATCCAACCTCTTCTATACCCCAAATAACCCCTAAGTAAGCAATCTTCTGCAGGCCATGGATGGAGGGCCAGGGCTACCCCTTCTTCCCTGGCTGGGTTACAGTGGGGAACCCTTTTACTCAAGACAGATTTATACTACAAAGCCTAAGGGTGGGGACATGACAAAGGTTTGGGTGGGGAATCCTACTGAACAAACATCAGGAGAATGCCTGAGAGCTTTTTCCAATTGATTGGGCTTTTGTCAAGGAGTTTGTGAACTGCTGAGATTTGTGAATAGGGGAATTTACAGCTGTGGGATAATTTATTAACTAGAGAGTCCTGGGCAAATAGGAATTAGAAAACATTATAGTAAAATATTTTAAAGTGTTGAGTAGAGAAACTATTTATTAAGTTGGAATTGTTTATGCATATTAAATAACTATTACTGATATTGCAGATCAGCAGTTCTAAGGCCAATGTTGAGATTATTGCCAGGAGCTGTCACATGCCTATAATCCCAGTGATTTAGGAGGCTGGGGTAGGAGGATTGCCGTGTTCAAAGCCAGCCTCATCAACTTAGTGAGGCCCTAAACAATGTAGTGAGACCCTGTCTCAAAATAAAATATAAAAGGGTTGAAGATGTGGCTCAGTGGTTAAGAGCCCCAGGGTTTAATCCCCAGTACCAAAAAAAAAATATTACCAATACATAAACTTTTATGTAAAATATAAAACCCCAACATTTTTTTTTTTTGCTAAGTATGGAATCCAGGGCCTGTGTGTGTTAAGCAAGCATCCTTCCCCTGAGCTACACCTCCAGCCCCAAACCCAACATCTTGCATCCCTCCCTGCCTCATTGGTCCCAAGGTACCCCCACCAGTTCATCACTAACATGGGTTTGTTCCCAAGCACTACAGAGACAGTGTCTGCTGGGTGGTAGCTCTTTATTTCATCATCTTGGAGAAAAAAAAGTTGGGAGTTGGAAGGGGGCAAACACCATGTGGGCTTCAGCTTCCACTGGAGGCAGGCTTCAGGCCATCCGGACTCGTAGGGACTGCCAGGTACACACCCCTGGCTCCCGGGGCAGGCACGCCAGGTTACGGCTCTGGAATCCTTTCTCAGAGCCATCGAGGAGCTGGTCTGTCCACAAGCACTGAGTGTCTTTCTCCAGTTTGCAGGGAATGGATGAACAGGCCAACACCTGAAAGAAAGGAGAGAGGTTCACCTTTGAGGGCTTCTCCTTCTCCTCCTCCCTCCTGTGGAGAACATTCCCCTCTTTGCCTTGCAACCTTGAGCTGCTGGAGAGACCCAGGAAGAGACCCTCCCCTTGGGGGAACAGGAAGCCAGTGAAAGGATCATTGTACTAGAAAAGTAGTTAGGAAATAGTCCCTTGGTATCAGTCAGGCAGACTGGGGAATTTTCCCATGGGGCAAGGAACAATTGGCAGTAGTAGGTAAGAGCAGGTGTGCAGGGAATTTAAGCATAAGATAGGTAGTAGGGCCTCTCAGTCGTTGGGATCACAGGACATTGGGGGTATCAGGGAACAGTCTTAGAATAGCCAGGTCAATGTAATGCACCTGGCGAGTAGATCAGTCAACTGCAAGGCAAGAATGAGATGCACTGGGGGAGAGTTGGTAGGTATGGAGAACAACACTTTGGGTTGTTGGAGATGTTCTAGGGAAGTAAATATATATATATCCATCCCAGGGGTCAGGAACTGGAAGTGGGATTACAGAATAGTCACCAGGGAGAGTTAGAGGGGCAGGTAAAGACGACAAGGAGCAGGCAATCCCAAGGTTATCAGACACAGGGCAGAGGATAAACCAGAATTTCCAAGGGAGCAATCTCAGGTTTGGGAAAATAGCAAGAGAGAGCAGGGACAGCTCATGGGTTTGGGAAGCAGATACAAGGACAAGGAATAGCCAGTGGAGGGGGCAAGAAATGAGCCCACGGTTTGGGAAAGAACCCCAAGAACAATGTCCAGGTGGAAGGCAGAGCTCAGCACTCACTGTGCATGCCTCGCAGCCAGCACTGTAGATCTTGGTGAAGCCCTTGCGCTGAGCTGGGCTCAGACTGGTCCAGGGAGCCACGAAACTGCAGGTGGTGATGTGCAAGAGCTTATTCTGCAGTTGTCCTGGGAGGGAGGGAGGGGGACCAACAGGCAGCTTTTGATTGGCTCGGTCAGGAGACAGGACGACATCTGATTGGCGCCCTGGGCATACAGACCCCCAACTAGGCAAAGTCTCAGCCTTCTGATAGGCTGAAATTGGGGCGGTCCCAATTTCAACTGAGACCATTCCTTTCAAAGCCTCACCCCCACCCGGTTGCTGGGCAGCTTCTGAGAACGGGTTGGTGTGGCCCAGGGCTAAGGGGTGGAGCCTCACCCGCGATGAGAAACTCCTCGCTGCGGTTCTGGGAGTTGTGGAAGTATCCGCAGACGCTCTCCATAGCGGGGGTGTAGAGGAACCGGATGTCAGCGGCAGGCCCCAAGGCCTGGAAGCCTTTGAACATCTGTTGATGGATGAGGGGAAGAGTCTCTTTTACTGACATAATCCTCCCACTCCTCGTTCTTCCCTGAAGTCATCTACCTAATTCCCCAGATCACAATTTCCTCACCAACCCGCTGTGGCAGGAGGCTTCTGTTTTGAGGAGGAGGAAGATGTTGGGGACTGCTAGGGAGGGGGCAGGGGGATACCTTTGTCATCTTGATCTCATAACGCTGGTAAGCCATGTCCTGATTGACTTCTGGGAGCCCCATAAACTTGGCTCTTATGACTGCAGGAGAGGAGGGGAAGGAAAGGAGTCAAAGGAACAGCATTAACCAATAAAAATCATCATCATATTAATACCAGTAAAGCACAGATACAAATAGGGATTAATGAGTGCCAGACAGCATGCTAAGTGATTTATACATCTGTTAATTGATTCATCTATGTATTGAAGTTCTAATCTTCATCAGGCACTACTTTAAGCCTTTTTCATTTGTACATTCATCTGTTCATGCACCCAACAAATATTTCAGATTGCCTACTGCATGTCAGGCACTGTTCAGGGCTTCAAAGGTACAACAGTGAACAAAACACTGAAGTCCTTTCACATTCTAGCTAGGAGACAGATTTAAAAGAAAAAATAAATAAATAAATTTGTGGAATTAGAAGATGTTAAGGGCAATTGGGAATTACAGAGCTGGGTAAAGAGACGACAAAGATTCTTTGCTTGACCAAACTTGAGTCAGGTTCCTGAATGTTCTCCCAGGCCCATCTGTTCAGTTTCTTGTAAAATTCAGTTTAAGGAAAGAACCCTGCTAGGTCAGTTTACCCCACCTTCATTTAACTCCCCTCAATATCTGTGGGGGTTCCTCATTCTTCCCCCATCCCCCCATGATGTCTGATCACACTGGCCTGTCTTTAGCAAGAACATTGTTAGGTCAGAAGTTCACTCCCTTACTCCTGATGTTTTCTCTTAGTGATGTTCCATTAACTGACCTCTAAATTGATCATTGGCTATAGATTCCCATTTACCCATGCTATATTAGGAGTTGAACCCAATCTATTTCCCTTCTGCAAAATTCCCTTGCCATGGTCCCTTACCTACTGGGATGGTCCTGAATAATCTGTCCTTAACAGAGGATCAGGACTAGGGGGCAAGAGCTAACATTTTAATCAGGATGTTCAGGTAAATCCACCCCAGAAGGTGACTTTTGGGGCAGTCATCCATTTGGATACTTGAGGGGAAGGGTGTACCAGTGGAAGGAGCAGCCAGCACAAAATACAATAGCATCCTGATTTCCAGCACATCCATGGAAATCAGGATGCTATTGTAGCCACAACAGAGATATGCAGGGGTGAGCTGAATTGTTCTAGAGTTAACCACCATTGTGAGACCCTCTGAACTGAGAGGGAAAGCTAAGCAGAGTATGTGGGTAGAGAAGGGGTCAAACTCACCAACATCGGAGTTGCAGAAAGCTGTCTGTGGGTGGGGTGGGGCACAGGTGCAGGCCCAGCTGGGGGCTATCAGTGACAGCAACAACAGGATGCCAGAGGCCAGCGGTACAAAAGGGGCCATGGTAGTTTCTGTAGGGGAGAGAAATGTCAGGTGGCCCCCAGCCCAGCTGATCTGCTGACCCCTGGCAGCCTGGGGAGGGAGAATTATGGGCCTGGGATTTGGGCCTGAGATGTTGGGAAGTTTGGGGATCTTAAGAGAGTTGGGGAGCACAGAGGAGTGTGGGGATTTAGAGTTGGGAGAGTTTAGGAATTTGTGGAGTTCAAGTGATTTAGGGGACTGAGTTGGGGAATTTTGAGGTTGTCATTTGGTGAATAAGAGGCCTGGGAAGTTTGAGGATTTAAGGGGGTTGGGAAAGTCTGGAAGCTGAAAAGTTTGGGGGTGAGAAATTTGGATATTGTGGTCTAGAAGAGTTTAGGGGAGGTCAGGGGTTATGCATATTGAGATATAGGTGACTGGGGATTTTAAAGAGTTGAATTGGGAGGAGGTTGGGTTTTAGGGAGCTGGGGGAATTTGGGAGTCCAATGGGTTAGGGGAAGTGGTGGGGGGCTAAAGGTGATGGAGGTACTTGGGGGATGTGAGGGCAGAGGAAGTTTTGAGATTTAGGTGTTTGGGGAAGGAGGAGTTTGGGGATAGGGAGAGCTTAGGGAATGCAGGGGTTTGGAGTGGGGGACTTAGTGGGGCAATGAGTGGATCCCAGGGAGTTGGAAGGCTGGGGAGCCTTTGTGGTATTAGGGGGTCATGGGTTTGGGGAAGCTGGGGGTGGATGCCAGGGGTTCAAGGGAGTTTGGAGTGCCGGTTTGGGGGGCAGAATTCCAGACGCCCCCTTTCCATGCCCCCTCTCATCCCCAACCAGCACAGGGTCCTGGTACTCGCAGGCCAGGCAGAGTATCTGGCACCCGAGTAGAAAGGTCAGCAGCCAGCACACGGACAGGATCCAGTCGGGCCCAGCCCCAGCCCCACCAGGACACACGGATCTCCGCTTACCTCTGCTGTATCTCTAGGCGCTGGGTCTGCAGCGATGGCGGCAGGGCCTGAGCGGTAGAGGATAAATGTCCACCACGCGAGGGGCGGGGTTGGCGAGGAAATCACAGGCCTGCAGGCTTCCTGGATGTTATTACTCATCCGCCCACCATCAGAGCAGGGCAGCCCAAAGAGCCACCCTCCTCTGCCCGCCTGCTCCTCCCGCCCGCCACGCCCGCCGCACCCCTCCCCCAGCTCCACGTCGTGAGCATTCCTGCCTAGCGGCCTCCTAGGAGAGGCGACAGTCCGCCAAGTCCCTGAAATCGCCCAGTTCTCTCCAATCACCCACATCTCCCAAATTCCCCACGGCCGAAGCCCGACTTATTTCATTCTTTCAACATCGTGCATCAACTGTGTACCGAGCCCATAAAACCCCCTTCCATTCCTGGTGTGTCTGACGTTCTGGTGAGGGGGTGGACAGGGGACAAATTAAGCAGAAGCGGTGGAGGGAGGTAAGGCAAGCAAATGGGGAGAAACACAAAGTGAGGAAAGTGAGGCACCAAGAGGTTACGTGACTTCCCAGGCATGGTAGCATATGCTTGTAATTCCAGTGATCCTGGAGCACGAGGATCTTAAGATAGAGGCTCGAACAAGCAAGGTCCTGGCTCAAAATAAAATAAATAAATAAATAAGGGGCTGGGGTTGTGGCTCAGTGGTAGAGCACTTGCTTAGCATGTGCAAGACACTGGGTTTGAGTCTCAGCACCACATATAAATAAATAAAGGTCCATCAATAACTAATAAAAACATTTTAAAAAATAAAATAAATAAAAAGGACGTGGAGAGTTTGGGGCTGTAGCTCAGTGGTAGAGTACCTGCCTGGCCCAAACGTGTGAGGCACTAGGTTCCATCCTTAGCACCACATAAAAATAAAGGTATTGTGTCCATCTATAACTAAAAAAAAAATATTTTTAAAAAAGTAGACGTAGCTCAGTGTTAAAGCATCTCTGGGTTCAATCCCTAGAACCACCACCACCAACAAAAATAAATAAATAAAATTTTAAAAAGGTTTATGTGACTTATACAAGAACATAGAGTTAATACGTGGTAGAACTGAGACTGGAACCAGGGGCGGCATGGAGCCACAGCCTGGGTTAGAACCTTTCTCAAAAAACACATGAACAAGACAAGACAGGGTGTAGCTCAGTGGCAAAACACTGTTTTAGCACACATGAATCCCTATGTTGCATCCCCAGTGCCGCAAATCAAATAAAAAACACAAAAACAAATAAAAGCACATTCTCAGGCAAATAGTATTTATATAGCACTGACTCTGTACCAGGCAATCAGCATATTTATCTCACTTCAAGCTCACAACAAGCCTTGAAGGTGGAAACAAGTAGGATTCCCTTTTTACAAATGAGGAAATATGAGACATAAAGGTAGTGGAGACAGGGCATGGCTGGGTTTGAATCTAGGCTCAGTGACTCTGGGATCCCAACCCAAGTATGGCACAGTACTACTGGAAGGCAGGGAATGGTGCTGGTGAGCATCAGAGAGCATTAAGAGGGGGGTTGAGTGAATGGTGGTGAAAGAAGTTAATGAGTCAGTAAAAACCCGTTCCCCACCCCATCCTGCCCTGCGCCTACCCCACTAACTGTTCCACACCCCTGGTGGCGGGGTGGAATGAGGCAACCCCTGCCCACCAGCTTCCCAATGATGCAGGAATATTCCCGGGTGTCCTGGGGAGGGTTCTGAGGGCTGATGAACATTCTTGGTCAATTTAGGGAGGATAGACCAATAATGATGAGAGGATGATGACAGCAGCCACTTATAGAGTACTTACTGTGTACTGTGGGCTTTGGACTTAGTGTAAATTATCTCATTCAGTGTCTGCCACCTCCTTGCTAATTAAGTTTGGTTAACTTAGGGAGGTTAGTTCAATAACCACAACAACACAATGCAAAACACTATCAGCACTTACGGAGTGTTTACCGTGCATGAGCGCTGCTCTGAAGCCATTGTATGTACATTATCTCTTTCAATCAGTCCCGGTGACCCACCTCCTTGTTCATTAATGCTAGCTGATACTCTTCCCGACATCCCTAGATAAGGTTCATATACTCACTACACAATGATGAAACTGAGACACAATAGGGGTCAAGCCATCTGCCCGGGAATGAGGGTGAAGAAATGACTGCATTGGAGGGACAATAAAAGGAGGAAGGAAAGAAAACCAAAAATTTGTAGAAGCTGATTGTGAAAGTCGGGGAGTGAGAGTAAATGAGACAGGGGTCTGAGTAACTCCATGGCAGGATTGAGGGAGAAGTGAAGACAGGGAAAGTCCTGTCTTGGTTCCTCACTGACCCTGCTTCTGACGCCAACTCTTTATCTCTGAAATCTGAGTCAGCACTCAGTTTTGCCGACTATTTACTTCTGAGGAGTTGTATGGATCTGGCTTATTGCACAGGTTTGAAATGGAGTGGATGTGGGTTTCACAGAGGGGTGTCTGAATCTGTGACCATCTGGGGAGTTGGAGAGGTGTGGTGGCCCAAAGGGACCAGTTGTCATGTATACAAGGGATGATCCCCACAATGTACCAAGTGCTTGGTCTGATTGTGCCCATTGTACACAACAAGAAACTGAGTCCCAGAAGGGTTAACCAAACTATCTGGGATGTCAAATGGCCTTAGGCAGAGGAGAGGCCAAGATTCAAGTATGGAAGCTGGGCCCATTGGTGCCTGCCTGAAAGTCCCAGCTACTGGGGAGGCTAAGGTAGAAAGGAGGATCCCTTGATTTTTTTTGTTTTTGGTTTTTGTATTACTGGGGATTTAACACAGGGGTGCTCTACCACTGATCTACAGCCCCAACTCTTCTGTTTCATCTTGAGACAGGATCTCCCTAAATTGTTGAGGCTGGCCTTGAACTTGCCATCCTTCTGCCTCATTCTTCTGAGTAGCTGGGTTTACAGTTGTGTACCACTGCACCCAGCTAGGAGGATCAAACGAGTCCGGGAGTTCAAGACCAGCCTGAGCAACAGAGCAAGACTCTAAGTGGCACATGCCTGTAATCCCAGTGGCATGGGAGGCTGAGGCAGGAGGGTCACGATTTCAAAGCCAGCCTCAACAACTTAGCAAGGAAATTAGCAACTCAGTGAGACTCTGTTTCTAAAATAAAATAAAATATTTACAAAGGGCAGAGGATGTGTTTCCATGATAAAGCACCCTTGGGTTCAATGCCTGGTACAAAAAAAAAAAAAAAGAAAGAAAGATTCAAATCTAGGGATCCAAAGTCCCCTGCAGTGTGTACCTGGAAGGGCACATACTTACACATATCCACAGCATTGTTTTCAGGCTCAGGTCCAGGGGAAGCAAGGACGGTTTATGAAAAAGACCTAGAAACCTCGGCAAGCCGAGCTGGTTACGCATGTGCACACACAGCTCTCTGCTATGTTTCTGCTGCTGGGAGTTGCATGTGTTCCCCTCTGTGTGTTGTAAGTCCATCCCTAAGAGTCAGGTATGCCTAATTATTTTTTGCTGTTTGCTTCTGGGAGTTGTAGGTCACATATGCAATCACGAATGCATCGTCCACTGGTGTGTGCTATGCGTCTGCCTGAGTAGAATGTCACACATGCGTCTGATTGTTTCTCTGGCATGATGCCTGGAGGATTCCTCTCACCCCACCCCCCATCCGCAGTCTCAACACCATGCCTGAGTCCCCCTGCCCCCCCTCCAGTGACGCCAGTCATTTGAGAAATGAGGAAGGAGGGGTGCAGAGGGAGGGCAAAGCCTGAAGGTCAATTGGTCACCCTGAGTCTGCCAGCTTCCTGTGCCTGTCGGGAACTGGGAACCACCACCGCCCCAGCAGCCCCTCCGGGAATGCCATCTCTACCCTGTCAGCAAGAGGCAGGGGCCCTGCACAAGCGCCCATGTGCTGGGGTGCCTAAATGTGTGTGTGAATGCCCAGCAGTGTTGTCTGTAAACTTAGGAGAGTTGTGGATATCTCTGATTGTGCATATATCTGTGTTTCACATATGGCAAGGCATGCTGTGTGTGTGTGTGTCTTGATATACTTTTTGTGTGCCCCAGAGTGTGGCATGGGTCTATGTTATGGAGCTCTGGTTATGTGAAGACCTAGAAGTGTATGCTCCTCCTGTTTGTTGTGTAGATCCTTCTATTGGTTATGCATGTGACTAGGAGTGTTCCATGTGTGCCTGTAAGTGTTGCTACATGCTAACCACCACACCCCCAGTTCTGTTGCATGTGCCTGAAAAATTGTGTGAGCCTCTATATTGTATGAGTGACCCAAAGGATCTGTGCATCTCTCTGTCAGGTTTGGGCAAGGGCGCCAATGTGTATTTGAGTTCAGGAGTACTGGCTTCTGTCCATGTTTTGAGCCCCTGGATGGCAGAATGACCTTGTGGGGAATGACTGTGTGGGTCTCTGCAGCCCCGGAGTTAGGTGTGCTTTGGGCATACGTTGGTTGGTCTTCTCAACGTGCTTGAGCATCTCTGGGTTTGGCTGGGTAGATCAAGTCTGAGGGTTTGTGTCTCATAAGTTGTGTACGTGTGTGGATGAGGCTTACATACAATGCTTGGCTGAGAAGTCCGATTGCTACATGCTAACCACCACACCCCCATACACACATGCACACTCACCTCACTGTCATCCATCCACTATAAAAACAAACTTTCTCTTTTCTGGGAAAGTCCCCCACCCTCATCCCATGCCTTGCCCTGGGAAACCAGGGGCAGGAAGTGTGGGACTTAGTGGGTGGAGGGAGGGACAGGCAGGCAGGACTGGGTTTGAATCTGGGCTTGGAGATGCTGTGTGACTCCCAGCTGCTGCCCGACTGGGTCTAATCCACCTTTTCTGCAAAATGCTCATACTGTGGCTCATGCTGGATGGGGTTGCTGAACACCAACTCACTCTTGGTGGTTGGCACTCCTTCCCTGACCATGCCTCTTCTGCCTTTGTCCCCTCCAGCTTAGCAGCACAACGTACCCTGTGGTTGTGAAGATGGGGCATGCACACTCGGGAATGGGCAAGGTGAGTCTCCAGCTGGGGTGTGTGCTCGTGGTGTGCACGTATCTGCCGTGGGAATGCTCCTGGCACTGTGGTCTTGTAGGTATGTGTCTTTGTGAGCTCGGTGCACACCAGTAAGTTTGACAGTGTGTCCTGGGATGTCTTCATCTATTTAGATTTTTGCTTTCTCATATTCAACTATTTTGTCAGCCTATTTTTTTAATGTGTGTTCAGCCAATTTTGTACGTCCTGTTACCATGCTAGCATCTCCAGCACTGTATCTGTGTGGATATGCATGTCTCTGTGCTGAACATGCACCATGTCATTTTTTATGTTCCAGGGTCTTGGGGTCCAGTATGCTTGCCATCCAGCTGATTTTGTCTGTGTGTGTATAAGCAGACTTGTAATTTGTAAGTTTGAGTGTGTCCCGCTTCTATGTTTGTATATTGTGTATACAACCAGGTCTGTGTCTGGCTGCCCATTTGTGCATACTGTATGGACACAAAGGATTTTTTTACATCTTTATTGAGAATTCACATGCCTTAGAACTTACCCATTTAAAATGGTCAATTTAGTGGGTTTTTAAAGCATGCTTATAGATTTGTATATACCCAACTCTGTGTTTGTGCCCATGGACAAAACAGGAGATCCACAATTATGCATGCTTGAGTGCCTTAGAGTGCCCACCTAGTTTTTATGTACTGTGTGTCATGTGTACACACCATTCCAGGAGCACCCATTCCCCACTGCTGTCCTGATCCCCACTCCTATGCCCATAGGTCAAAGTGGACAATCAGCATGACTTTCAGGACATTGCAAGTGTTGTGGCGCTGACCAAGACATATGCCACTGCTGAGCCCTTCATTGATGCCAAATATGATGTGCGTGTCCAGAAGATTGGGCAGAACTACAAAGCTTACATGTGAGTGGAGAGATGGGCGCTCAGGAAGGGGTCCCCTGCTCTGTCCCATGCAGCCCAGAGACCCCCTGACTCTCTCTTCTCTTGTCTTCCAGGAGGACGTCAGTGTCAGGGAACTGGAAGACCAACACAGGCTCTGCGATGCTTGAGCAGATCGCCATGTCTGACAGGTGGGGCACCTGAACTCAGAGGAGGGGGGGTGGGGTGGGGGAGGGGAGGGAGGGCAGGAGTGTGGCCACCTGAGCAAAGCACTGACAGGCTGCCCTGCCCCTCTTCTTGGCAGGTACAAGCTGTGGGTGGACACATGCTCGGAGATCTTTGGGGGACTGGACATCTGCGCGGTGGAAGCACTGCATGGAAAGGACGGAAGGGATCACATCATTGAGGTGGGAGCACCCAGAGATCAGTGGGGCACAGAGTGAGGAACACATCCATAGCATCAACACACAGAACTGTGAAGCATTCTTCAGCTCTGAAAGTCCTCAGCAAATGACAATGTGTTTGGTAAACTGTAAAATATCTTGTGAACTGGGACATCCCTAGCAAAAGTCAAAACACTTAAACTCTAAGCTGGGGTCGGGGTTTGTAGGTCAGTGTTGGAGTGCTTGTGGAGCATGCACAAGGTCATGGGCCATCCCCAGCACCATAAAACCAACCAAAAAACCCCCAAACTAACCTGCTCTGTGAACTTGGACATCCTTGGTGAATGGTAAAACATATTAAACTAGAAAGTGCTCAGTGAATCAAGACATCTTGATGAATGGCAAAGCACTTAGTTACCTTGAAATTGTTCTGTGAAACTGGACCAATGGTGAAGCATGTTGTAAAAGACAAAGCACCTAGCAAACTATAAAGTGGGGACTGGCAAACATTTTCTATAAAGAACCAGACAGTATATATTTTGGACTTTGTTGGCCATACGGTCTATTGCAGTGACTCAACTCTGCAAAAGCAGCTAAAGACAATATGTAAACACCTTAAGTGTGATGGGGATACAATGTATGTATTTGTGTCCAAAATTTGTTTATGGACACTGAAATTTAAATTTCTTATTTTTTACATGTCATCAAATCTTTTCATTTTTTTCAACCATTAAAAGATATCAGGCCGGGTGCGGTGGCACACACCTATAATTCTAGCGGCTCGGGAGGCTGAGGCAGGAGGATCGCGAGCGTGTTCAAAACCAGCCTCAGCAACTTTGCGAGACCCTAATTAACTTGGGGAGATCCTGTCTCTAAAAAAGGGCTGGGGGGTGTGGCTCAGTGGTTAAGTGCCCCTGGCTTCAATCCCTGGTACCATCCTTGGCTCACAGCCCATACAAAAACAGGCAGCACACCAAGCCAGATTTGGCCCAAGGGCCCTGATTTGCAGACCCTGCTCTAATGTACCTAGGAAGCTGTCAGGTGCCTCATAACAGACAAGCCCTCCTCACAGGGAATAATCAAGGCCACTTAGAAACTGGAGCTCACTTCCTTGCAGTGCCTTGCTTTTGCCAAGCAAAAGTATTCTCACTGTCACCTCACATGCACTTTCTGCCTCACCACTCACTGGATCCCTTTTCATCCCCCAGGTGGTAGGATCCTCCATGCCTCTTATAGGTGACCACCAGGATGAAGATAAGCAGCTCATCGTGGAACTCGTGGTCAACAAGATGGCTCAGGCCCTGCCCCGGCAGCGGCAGAGGGATGCCTCCCCTGGCAGGGGCTCCCACAGCCAGGTAAGGCCCTTGGCATTGAGCTACTGGCAGGGAGGCCAGCCCTTGGTCAAGATACCCCATTGAGCCCATAATCAGTAGGCTAAGATGGCAGAGCATAATCAGTTTTGTTAAGATGGCAGAGGCTGGCAATTGTATAGGAATTAAAACTTTATAACCAGAGGTTCAACTAGCATCACCTTAATGCACATGTGGCTACAACTGCCAGTTGTTTAAAAAATGATAAATCACTGCTACCCTGACTTCTCTGAGTGCTTCTCTACCCCTGAGTATGGGGTGGGAGCCTCAAAACCCCATATCTCCTGATCTGGCCACAAATGGGGCAACACCCAGCAAAGAGGGAACCCATGTCACCCTGATTTGGCTGGTGCTCCATAGGTTGGTAACTATGTTGAACCTGTCTTCTCCATTCCTCTGCCATAGACTCCATCCCCAGGGGCCCTGCCCTTGGGCCGCCAGACCTCCCAGCAGCCTGCAGGGCCTCCAGCTCAGCAGCGACCTCCGCCCCAGGGTAAGTGAGGGCAGGCTTTCTCAGCCTCTCTGGTCTCAAGTAGACCCCAATTTTCACTGGCTCCCTCTCATATGTGCCTTCTCTCTCTGTCCCCCAGGTGGCCCTCCACAGCCTGGCCCAGGGCCCCAGCGCCAGGGACCCCCACTGCAACAGCGCCCTCCACCACAGGGCCAGCAGCACCTTTCAGGCCTTGGACCCCCAGCTGGCAGCCCTCTGCCTCAGCGCCTACCAAGTCCCACATCCGCACCCCAGCAGCCCGCGTCCCAGGCCGCACAGATGACCCAGGGTCAAGGCCGCCAATCCCGGCCAGTGGCAGGAGGCCCTGGGGCGCCTCCAGCAGCCCGCCCACCTGCCTCCCCATCTCCCCAGCGCCAGGCAGGCCCCCCACAGGCTACCCGCCAAACATCTGTCTCTGGTCCAGCTCCACCAAAGGCCTCAGGGGCCCCACCGGGTGGGCCACAGCGCCAAGGCCCTCCCCAGAAACCCCCAGGCCCTGCTGGTCCTACACGCCAGGCCAGCCAGGCAGGTCCCGGACCCCGCACTGGGCCACCCACCACGCAGCAGCCCAGGCCTAGCGGCCCAGGTCCCGCTGGACGTCCTGCCAAACCACAGCTGGCCCAGAAACCCAGCCAGGACGTGCCGCCACCTGCCACCGCCGCTGCCGGGGGACCCCCTCACCCCCAGCTCAAGTAAGGGGACTCCTACAGCAGCCTTCGCCTTGCTGCTCACAAAGCGGGCTCTGGCCCCATTAGGGCAGCCCTAGTTCCCATGCTCCTCAGACCGTGGACCTATTCAGTGGGAGCTGAAGCCAAACCCCTCCCCCGGGCTTTCACTCCTCCCCTCCATCCCAGATCCTTTTGTCTCCATTCCAGGGATTTGGTGCCAGAATCCCAGAGAAATTCTTTCAGTTCAGATTCCTCCCAACAGGCCCTGGGAAAGTCCCCATTCCAGGTCCTTGGCCCAACCCAGGCGCCTGGCAGACCCATTTTGAGCACTTCCCTGCTTAGCGAATCTCTTTCCAGCTCAACTCAGACTTCCCTGCCAAACTCCCTGCCTCTTCCCCCCAACCCATCCCTAAAACACCTCGTGGCTGACTCATAGTCCTTGTATCATTTCACTCAGCAGTAGAGCCTCATGCTTTCCCCTAAAGTATGGGCTCGTTTCTGGTCCACCACAAATCCTTTTGGCCTACCTCAGTATCCTCCCAAATCATCACACCATTCTCTTTGCTTCTGGTCCAATCCAAACCCCTCCCCCTAGCCTTAAAACCTCATCTCCCCTTTCATATCAAAGTAGCCTAGAATTCAAAGATATGATTCAGCCAATGATTCTTCTCACCAATCCCACACTTCCACACCTTACATCTAAGTCTTCCCAGCTGGCCCCACATCCCAACTCCCTGGCCCTGGGCTCCGCCCACCCCACAAGTCCTCCCAGCCTCAAGAATCCATCAGGGTTCAGGCCCGAGGTGGTGGGGGGGAAGGTCAGAGGAATAGCCCCAAGATCAGAGGTACAGCCCCAGGATCAGAGGGGCAGGGCTGGGGCCGGGCCTGGGGTAACGTTGTGTTTCTCTCCCCTCCTCCCCTTCCTCTTCCCCCCCTTCCTCCCACGCCTCCACCTTGTCTCTCTCTAGCAAATCCCAGTCTCTGACCAATGCCTTCAACCTTCCAGAGCCAGCCCCGCCCAGGCCCAGCCTTAGCCAGGACGAGGTGAAAGCTGAGACCATCCGCAGCCTGAGGAAGTCTTTCGCCAGCCTCTTCTCCGACTGACACCCCACCCTGAGAATCCCCAAATCCCTGGGCAAACCCTCTCTGGGCCCTGAATCCATTATTCACTTTTGGAATCTCCAAATTCCTTCAGAACTCCTCTCCTGGTTCTCCAACATCCCACTTACCATTCCTCAAGATGCCCAAGTCCCTTGTGACACCTGGTCCTAAATCCAGTTCTCACGTTTGGGATCCCCAAGTCCTATTAGAATCCTGCTCCTGGTCACCTCAAGATCTACTGTTTTAGAACCTCCAAATTCCTTAAGACCTCCACTCCCAGTAACCCAAAGGATATTTCCTTCCTGGAAGCTCCCAAATACCAGGCAACCTGTTTCTGGCCCTAACACCACTGAATGCCCTCCTTGAGTCCAGAAACTCCTGGAAAAACCTATTCCTGGTCCTAAATCTCTCCAGCACACCTTGTTCCTCATCAAAATTTTCCAATTCCGAGAAACCCCTACCTTTAAAACCCTCTCCATGGATCTCCCATCTCTCTGGAGACCCATATCTTCAAATGCCACCCACCACAGTTCCATAAAAATCTCCCTTCACCCTCTTCCCCTCAACACCATTGGACACACTGGGAGCTCCTCCCACTTCTAGGACCCCTCGGTTCCCCCAGGGACCCCACTCCCGAGTTTCCTGCCTCTGACAGCTGTCTTTAAATATGCAAACTCCACCCATCCACCCAGAAACCTTTGCACAGGGAAGGCCAATGGTCTCCCACTTCCCCACCTTTGCCGTGATGTCTGTGTCTGTGACTGACGTGGCCTCCTCTTGTGCCGTGCTTGGCATATGTGGTCCTCGTTCATCGTGCCGCCTGTGGTGATGCGTGCAGTGACGCTGTTTGTGTGGTCTGCACCTCCCCCCAACCTCCACTCCTTGCCTGGACTCCCTCCCCTCAGCGGCTCTGAACCCCAGAGAAGAGTCGGGAAGCAAAATAAACAAGCAAAGGCCCAGCAGAATTCTGTGCTTCTTGGTGAAGAAAGAGGGGAGTCCTTGACTGGCAGGGGAGACACAGAAGACCCCCAAATCCATATGGGGTGCTGGGGACCCCAAAATCCAGTGAAGGCACATTAGGCACAAATTCCAGAGAGGTTCTATGTGGAATCCCTGCCACAAATTCCAGCTAGTGGAGATGGCGGTGCACCCCAAATTTAGAAGTATTCCCCAAAGCCAAGAGTAAACCAAATTATGGAAGAGGCAGGGGTCTCAGTCTTTGGGGGGGTCCCCCAATTCCAGAGGAACTGAAGAGCTCAAGGGGATCACCACCATCTCCCAGGGTGAGAGATGGGGGATCCTGAGGCAGTATCAAGACAGAGATGGAACACTGACTGGTGGGCAGGATTCCATGGCGTGGCAGACTGAGGTGGGCTCCCCGGTGGCTGGGGGCAGGGCCTAAGGCACAAGGCGGGCTGCGCTGAGGAGGCAGGCAGGCAACTCATCAGCCTGGGTGCGGTGCAAGGAGGGTTCAGAGGCACTCCGCTCAATCTTGGGGAGTGACCGTTGCAGCAGCTCAATCGTGGCCAGGATCTGGGGGCAGGTGGGGATGAGGAGGAGTGTCTAGAGCTCCATGGGCACCCCAACACCCCAGGCCCCAGCCTAATGGGGAAACACACATACACATACACACACACACACACACACACAGTGTATCTGAGCCTTTGACACAATTCACATTCACATCTGCCTCCATCCCCACTCTCCTTCTGCCTTGGAGTTCCCCTATCAAGGTATCCAGCCCTCCTACCCAGCTCACCTGGGGGAAGAGGGGCCGCTCCTCCCGCTGGAACTTGAGGCAGTCAGACAGCAGGCGCCGCATGGCCTTGGGGCAGTTACTGGAGATTTTGCTGAGGTCCGGAGACAGATAGCCACGGCCTACCATGAAGATGATCTGAGGGAGGGGCAGGAATGGGGTAGTTTTAGGGTTTGAGCTGTTAGATGCAGAGAATTTGGGGTCTTGAGTGATGTGGAAAGCTCATTTTTGGGGAACAGGGGGGCTCCAAGTATTAAGGCCCAGAAAATTATGAGTCTCTGAAGACTTGGGAGGTTTCTCTGCCTACAAAATAGAAGAATTTAAGTTTGGGGTTGTTGAGGATTATAGGTATATAGGACTAAGTCCACAGTTGTCTAGGGGGCTTGGAATCTAGAAAGTACTGAGTCTTGGGGAAACAAGCAGTTCTGAATCTGGGGAAACTTGTATTTCCATGGAAATCTGGGACCTAAATGTCTGAGTCCACATTTTCTGCAGGACTCTGAGTGTTCCCCTTAAGCCTTCACCCAGACACTTGGCTGGTAAGGGGGCCTTAATGGGGTGCCCTTGGTTAGTCAGAGGATTCTGGGTTCCTGAGGGCCTGGGAGGTTCTAGGCCCTGAACCCAAAGAACTATGAGATCCTGGGGCCTACAAAATTATGGGTACCAGGGTCCCAGAGCCTGACAGATACTCAAAGTCTGGGTGATTTTGAGTACTTGTGAATATTCTGGAAGCATGGGGGATTCTATTTCTCAGAGAAATGGAATTCTGGGTTTTGGGAACCTGTAGTATTTTGAGTACCCAGAGAAGACTGTAGATGCCTAGGAAATCTCTGGAAGACTTCTGAGTATTTTGGGGTCTAGAGCATTCTGGGTACAAGATTCAGAGGACTCTGGGCTTCAAGGCTTTTGTCCCAGAAGTTGTGGATGTAGGGGAAGGAGGGAAGTTGGCATAGGATTCCTTATGGGATTAACTCTTGGAGTTCTCATTCCAGAAAATTCTAGGTTTCTGGGTGAGGTGTACCATTCTTTGTGCAGAGCAAGGGATATGGGGTGTGAAGGACAGAGGGAAACCATGGGTAATGTGTAGGGCTTACCTGGTCACGGCTGCCAATGTGACTGTAAGGCAGTGAGCCTGTCATGAGCTCATAGAGCACAACCCCGTAGGCATAGACGTCCGACTGGAAACTGTAGGGGTTTGGGTCCTGCATACGGATCACCTCAGCCGCCTTCCATAGGCCAGATGGGGCAGGGAAAGCATGAGGGACAGCAGATGTGGCCCACAGTTCCACATCTGGCTGGCCACACTGGCACAACTTGGAGCTACCCCCACAAGGTGAAACATAACACCCACAACTGTCACAGGCATCCCTGTCTCTGTTTGGGTCCGTATGTCCCAATCTAGGAACACGTGTCTCCCTATGCCCTTCCCCATCCAGCCTGACCCAACTCACCATCCAAAGCACGGAGCCTGAGGGCTGCTCCAAGGGTTGGGCCCCACTCCATCGTGTCTTCACTGTGGCCAGGCCAAAGTCGCCTATCTTCACTGTGAGCCCCTCATGCAGGAAGATGTCCACTGGGGTCAAGGGCCACTATAGATTTCTAATAGTCAAGCCTATCAATCACCCTGACTGGAAGGTTATCATTAACGTCTGGTATTAGTGATGTTTCTGACCCTGACCAGAAGCCCCCAATATCATAAAACTATGCATAATTAATGCCCTCCACACTTGGTCCCACTTCGACTCTTAACCAAAAAGCCCCTTGAATGGCACCTAAACCCATCATATCTATAACCCTGGTCAGAAATTCCCCTATAATGCTCACAACTGCTACATCTCACAACCTGACCACGGTCCCCAAGAATAGTACCAAAACCAGCCACACTTCTGACTCCTAACCAAGGGCACCCCATTAAGGCCCCCTTACCAGCCACAGTTCTGGTATCCAACAAGGAGCCAGGCAACGTGTACCCTTCCCCATTCATCCTCAGAAATCCCCACACAAAAGCCATCCCCTAAAGCCTTCCCCCTGTGTAATGTCCCACCCCAATCCCAGCCCACAGACAGGCAGATACTATTAGACTTGAGGTCTCGGTGGATGATGTTCTTGGCATGGAGGTAGCTGTGCGGTAGAGGTAGGCAGTGAGTTAGCTGAAGGCTACTTACCTCCTTCACCCTTCTCCCCACTGCCCCTCCTCAGTCCCCAAGGCAAAAGGCTCACTCCATGCCCTGGGCAGTCTGCCTGGCGACGTCAATTAGCTGGACCATGTCAAAGCGTGTGTCAGCCACATGCAGGTGGTGGTAGAGGCTGGAGCCCTCACACCACTGTGTGATGATGGCAAATCCTGGCCGGGTCATGAAGCCCATGAACAGCAAGATATTGACATGCCGTGTCTTCCTGCAGGTAGAAAGGGGAGTTTCAGGGGTTGGGAAGACAAACAACAACTGTCATACTCCGCCTGGCCCACTCCCCAGGCTTTTCGGGTGCTCAGGGCCAGACTGTTGCCAGAGTCCATGAATTTGTAAGATGTTTACTGGGCTATGGTCCTCTGCTGGGGCCCTATATCCTGAGTTGCTTCATGAGAGTCTCCCAACCAAAGCTAGAGGGAGGGATTAATGCCCCTACCCCTCTGCCTACCAGCAGCACCTCTGATCATTAACACCCTCCACACCTCAGACTGGGACTACTGTGATCATTTTACAAATGAAAAAGTGGAATACCAACCTTCCTCATTGACATGACATCATTATATTGACAATGCAGGGGTAAAATATGGGTATCATGTAATGCTTATAGCCTTCCCCTGTGTAATGTCCCACCCCAATCCCAGCCCACAGACAGGCAGATACTATTAGATTAATAGTATCTAATCACTGTGAAAGTGATTAATCACTGTGAGAGGCTTAGAGGTAGAGCTTGGAGTATAGATTCATGTCCTGAGTTCAAATCTAGGCTTCACCAGTTCCTCGCTGTGCAACCTTGGGGAAGACATTTAACCTCTCTGGTCCTCACATTCCTTAACTGTAAAACTGAGATCATTACAGTGGCTAACTTATAGGGACATGGGGATAGATGAGTGAGTAAACAACCTGTAAGGTGCTTTAGAACAGGGCTGACCACATAGTAAGCACTCTAAAAACATTACTGTCCTTGTTGTCATTGTTCCTGTATACCTGGGTCTATCTCACAGAAACTCTACCAGGCACAAATCATTTTACCCTAATTTATGAGAAAAGTTTCATTCCTTATCAAAGTACTAACTAAAAATGGCAAAACAAACACAAATAACTTTGATGATGCTCTGAAATTTTGATCATGACAGGGAGAAAAATAGAGCACAAAAAGATTCTTTTTGGTACTGGGGATTGAACCCAGGGGCACATAACCCCTGAGCCATGTCCCCAGCCCTTTTTTACATTTTATTTAGAAACAGGGTCTCACTGAGTTGCTCAGGGCCTCACTAAGTTGCTGACACTGGTTTTGAACTTGAGATCCTCCTGCCTCAGCCTGCTGAGCTGCTGGGATTACAGGTGTGCATCACTGTGCCCAGATGAGGATTCTTTTTTTTTAAAACAGTACTGCATTTAATTAAATTAATTAATTTATTTTTTTGTGTGGTCCTGGGGTAGAACCCAACTGAACTACATCCCCAGTCCAGCTGACAATTCTTAATAGTGGTAAGTCTATGGAAATTACCACATGCTCCAATCACTGCCATTTCACAGAGAGGAAATAAGAATAAAAGTTTTCTTACTGTGCCATCCATTGTCAGCATAAATATTAATACAGAACAAGTAATTATGAAAATATCAACTCTATAACATAATTGTGTCCATTTGACAGAGGGGAAGAGCCCATGCTGACATCCTGAGGAGCAGCAGAAACTATGTAGTCCTGGGGGCTGGAGGTGTAGCTCAATGACAGGGTGTATATCTGGCATTCCATCAACAGCACCACACACACACATACACACACACACACACACACACACACACACAAATGTATACCATTCTGCTTATACAGAGGCATATAGTACTATGCTATGTAATAACTGTAGCACAAAAAGAGAACACCTGAGTTTCTCAGCATAAATTAAATATGTTAATAGGCATTAATCATAGCAATTATAATCTTAATGATTAAATTATGGTTATGATTATAATTAACAATATTGTTCTTTGCATCAAGGCATTATGATAATTAATAGCAAGCCTGTGGCTGGGTGCACACGCCTGTAATCCCAGCGGATCAGGAGGCTGAGGCAGGAAGATGGCAAGTTCAAAACCAGGCTCAGTAACTTAGCAAGTCCCTGTCTCAAAAAATAAAAAGGGCTGGGGATGTGGCTCAGTGGTTAAGTGCCCCTGGGTTCAATCCAGGTACGAAAAAATACAAAATAAAAACAAAACCAAGCCTGCAACACAATAAATATAACATGAATGGTTCTGTACAACAGTGAGGAAGGAAAGCCATGAGCTTTCCTGGAGCTACTGTTACTTAACATTATGCTCTTCACCTCCATGCCCATGACCATGGCAATGAAAGCCTATCCCAGGCCCAGTTCAAGGTAGGCAAATGAGAAGACTCAAATTTGAAAGCAGAGCCATTAATTAATATCCATGCTGATATCAGCATCATCAGAGGTCATCTAAAGGTATATGTTTTTTTTTTTCTAATATGGAGGCCATCTAAACATGCCCATTTACCAAAGGGAAAAGGGACATCCTTCAGAGAGAAATGACTTCTGACTATGGTTCCAATATGACATAAATGTAGATGACATCCAAGAAGTACCCCAAGCATGGCTTTTTCCCAGAGACGAACCAAGGCCATACCTGCCATGCCCCCTACCACCACCCTATCCACACAAACATGCGACCTCACCTGAGCACCTGCATCTCGTTCTTGAAGGCCTGGGCCTGCTCAGCAGTGGGTTGGGCTACCTTGAGCACCTTCACGGCCACATCGCCATGCCACCTCCCGCGAAACACGGTTCCAAACGAGCCCGTCCCAATTCTCTTCAGCAGCTGCACCTCACTGGGTGGCACCTCCCAGTAATAGCCCGAGTCCCGGTACCCGAGGTTCTTCTGTGGGCCAGATGGGCATCATCTGAGGGGCCTGCCCACACCCTTCAGCCCATGTCACTCAGCCTGCAGTGCCCTCTTCCCAAGATTCCCCCTTGAGTGTACCACTTTCTTCTTTTCATCAGCCAAGGACTTCCGCTCCCGCTGCTCTGAAGGTGACTTGGAATGTGGGGACTTCCTCCCCGAGGACACACTGGCTGGGTTGGGGCTCCCCCGCGGGCCTCCATCACCACCACCTCTACTACCAGCAGCTGCAGTTGTGGAGAGGATGTGAGTGGAGGCAAGTGGGGTAGCAGGGCAGAGAAGGCACAGGGTGTAAGCATGGAGTGGGGTGGGTGGGCTCTCACCATTGGTGCCGAAACTCTGGCCAGTGAGCTGAAAGATGGGGGACAGAAATCAAGGTGAGCATGTGGAGGCCAATAGAAATGGCTCTCGCCCCTGCACCATGCTCCTCCAGTGCCCCCCTTGCTACCCACCTGCATGAGGCTGGAGTCCATGGGAGCTGTGGTGCTGACCATATGGACGTTGGGAGTAGATGTGGAGCGGATGCGCTGCAGGGGGGCGTTGGCTGAGGCAGGGAAGGGGAAGTGCTCCCGGTCATGGTGCTGAGTGCAGGGGCTGACAAGAAAAAGGCTGTGAAGTTGCTATGGAATGAAGCAGAAAACCCAGGGAGCCCACCCCTGCCACCCCAAACATGCCTTTGGCTCATTCAGAGCAAATGCCAACTGGTTATACTGGCATTTGTTTGTTCAAGAAACACCTATTGAGTGCCTGCCATGTACCAGATAACCATTCTAGGTATAAGTGATAAAACTGTGAACAGAACAAATAAATGCCCTTGTGGAGCCAATATTCCAGCAGAGGAAGAGAGGAATCAAGATAAAGAAATATATAATGAGTTCGCTGGTGATAGGAGCAAGAATGGGAAAAAGAGAACAAAATAAGAGGACAGAAAGTGTCCCGGGGGTGTCAGGGGAGGCTTCTCAAAGAAGGTGACACTGAAGGCCTAAAGGAGGGACAGTGAGGGACAAAGATGTGGGGAAAAAGGTAAGATATGAATTTCATAATTATATATTACAATGACATATAATATTCAAACATGTATTGTATAATATACCTTGTATTACAACGGTAATGTTGTAAAACATATCATCATGTAACATGTCATATACCATATGTGGATTATACAAATTATAATGTTATGAAAAGATTTTCTAATGTTTCTTTCACTATTCTGAAATTCAGAGGTGATTAATCCACATATATCCCAAATTAAACTTACCCTTTTATGTATTATAAAAAATATATGGTGTTTGATATATAGAAAAATATTCCATAATACAACACATAATAAAAATAAACCATATTAAGTATGAACATTATAAAATACATATCTATATATTATATACATCTATATATATATATAT
This sequence comes from Callospermophilus lateralis, assembly GCF_048772815.1. Taxonomy (NCBI): domain Eukaryota; kingdom Metazoa; phylum Chordata; class Mammalia; order Rodentia; family Sciuridae; genus Callospermophilus; species Callospermophilus lateralis. The sequence continues at coordinate 33,393,779 of NC_135325.1, read as the reverse complement.
CATTTTAATACTTAATATAAAAAAAATAAAGGAAAGTAATTTATGGTAAGTAATATGTATTTCAAAATGGAAAGGTTTGCACAAGGTTATGCTAGAAGAATGAATGTAGTAGTTAGCTGCTTATATGTTCATAATTAATAATAATAAATGATTATTTATTCTATACCAGGTAATTCTCTAAACACTCTACACATTTTACCTCACTGAATCCTCACTAGAGCCTTGCGTGGTAAAAAGTATCATTCCCTTTTAACAGATGGGAAAACTGACACCTAGAGAGATTAGCTGAATTGCCCAAGATCCCATAGCTCCATACCTTTACTCTTGTAGATGCTCAATAAATATTTGTCAAGTAAATAAATGAATAAAAGAATGGTCTGTGGTCTGCAGGGACCCCCAGATTTTTTTCTCCCCCAGTGCTCCTAAGGTATTCCTACCTGGGACCCTGGGGGGTTAGCAGCTCATTCGGGGGGCAGTTTGAGGGAGCCTCATGCTGCCTGGAGCCTCCAGACAAATCTTGGACACTGTGGTAGATCCTTGAGGGCATTCAGGGTGTAAAACAAGAAAACACGGATAAGCTGTCTACAAGGGCCTTATGGCTGGTCTCTGCCCTCCCCATTCCCCCAACCACCCCAGGCCAGGCTCACGGTCGGCGGTTGGTACTCATGTCAACACAGACTGTGGGAACCTTGGAGGAACAATGCTGGTGGAACTTGTAGCCACAGGTTTGGCAGCGGAAGCCATGGAACAGAAACTTAAGGCAGAAGTCACAGAACGCCAGGCTGAAGAATGTCTTCCGTACCTGTTTCCACACAGCAGGGAAGGTTGAGGCCCGGTCAAGGGCCCTTCCCACCCCCATGGCCTGCTGCTTCTGTCCACGCTTCACTCACAAAATTGTGCATGGTCAGCGGCACATCCTCGAGGACCTCCACAATGAGTTCCTCACCATCCAGGGGAGCAATGGCTGTGTCCCAGGCAGTGACTGTCTTTCGCCTGCAGGGGACATGGAGAGCAATGAGTAGGAAGGTGGGTAGGGATCATGGGAGGCAGAGAAGCCCCCAAAGTCCCTCCAAGCTCCAGATCCATGGACTAATATCTGGCATGTTTAATTCTCATTAAATTAGTCACTATCCTTGTCCTCATTTTACAGATAGGGACATAGGATTAGAGGGAGAAAGTGACTTGCCAGGGGCCACCAGGAGATTGTGTGAAGGGTCTATTGTCTTAATTACAAGGTAAGAGGCAAATGAGACTATCTAAGAAGTGCCAAGCCAGCCTGGGAAAGGGGCTGATAAGGAGTTAAAAATATAAAATGCAATGTATGAACAGGATAAAAAATTAAGAAACCCCAGAACAGGGGAATTTATGGAAAGTCAATAAAGCCCAACTCAGCAGCAAATGGAGAAGCTGAGGAAGGAGAAAGCTCATGAGTTCATGAAATCGTGAAAAAGTAAAATAGATGAACTCTGCAAGGAGGTGACTGCAGGGTGAGGACTTGGGGCCAAGAAGATAATGAGTTGCAGACTTTCCAAGTCAATGAACTAATGAAGTAATGACACAAAAGATGGATAAGCTTATAGGTTAAGTGAACTAATGCAAAGCTTCACAACAAAGTGAAGAAGGAAAGGGATGACTCTGGGGAGAACAAGTAGGTGGCATGGGAGTCACTTTTTTTGTGGTACTGAGCATCACACTTTGGGTCTTGCACACGCTAGGCAAGTAACTCTGTCACTAAGGTACCATGCCAGCCCTTTTAAATTTTTATTATAAGATAGGGTCTTGCTAAGTTGCCCAGGTTGGCCTCAAACTTGTGATCCTTCTGCCTTGGCCTTCTGAGTCACTGAGGTTACATGTGTGTGCCACTATGCTCACCCACACTTACTTATTATTACTGTCACACTTACCCTTTGATGAGTCTGTAGACCACGCAGCAATCCTGATTGAGGCCTCGCACCTTGAGGGCCTTGTCTAGCGAGTCGTAGACACTCATGCCATCCCGGACAGTCACCTGTATGTGTGTATGCAGAGGTAGAGGCCCTCAGCGCCCAACAGAAACAGCCCCAGCTGATAATCCCATTCCTCTGCAATGGCCACTCCCAAGCCCTTGTCACCCTGCCAATCTTAAAACTTATAACTGGGTCCATCCACAATCCCTAAGAATTTCACCTCTGTGACTCACCACTGTGCGTTGCTTGTTGGGCAGGTACACTTTGACAGTGCCCACTGCCCGGGACGGCTCAGCCCCGTTGGCAGGGGGGCCCCGTGGCGGCTCCATGGAGCCTAAGACTTTGTCAAGACGGTCTGAGATGAGGCTGGGCAGGTGCCATGAGGCTCCTAGGAGAGAATAAACAGAGGAGAATTTCAGAGGTCAAACAATGATTCTACAAGCAAAGTGTCAGGGAATAAAATAAAATTCCATCTCCAGTCCAGTACGGTGGTTCATGCCTATAATCCCAGTGAACCAGGAGGCTGAGACAGGGAAACTGCAAGTTTAAGATCAGACTCAGCAATTTAGCAAGACCATGTCTCAAATTTAAAAATTAATAAAGGGCTAGGGATATGTCTCAGTGGCAGAGTGTCCTGGGTTTCAATCCCTAGCACTGCAAATAAATACATAAAAATTTCACCTCTAGCCTGGCATGGTGGTGTATGCCTGCAATTTCCATGACTCAGAAGGCTGAGGCAGGGGTATCTCAAGTTTGATGCTAGCCTCAACAACTTAGTGAGACCCCAAAATATAAAGCAAAAAAACTAGGGAGGCAATTCAGTGGTAAAGTGTCCCTAGGTTTAATTCCCAGTACCATAAAAAAAATTCCATCTCCAGATTCCCACTGTCCTCTGCAGCCTAATTTCCATACAACAGCCTAAGGATCCTGTTAACATCTGAAGTCTACTCAGTCCCTCTTCTGCTTAGACTCTCCTGCTGTTTGTCTCATTCTTGGGTGACAAGATCTCCAAACTCACTGCAGCAGAGAGGCAGCAGGGACACAATGAGAAGCAGCACACACTGTCCTGGAAGATACAGGAGTATACAAGACTTTGTGCCAGGGACTAATGGGGAAGTCAGCACGCACTGCACTGGGGGTGTCAGTTACATAATGGGCATGAACAGGCTGTCCTGGCCTTTTAATGGAGAAGGGGGTGACCACTGTGGTGAAGGAGCAGTCACAGGGGGAGGAAAGGAAATGGGAGGATTATCAGATATTGCCCTTAATTTGGGAAAATAAAGGTATCATGGGTGTCCCTAAGCCCTGGGGTATAAAGTTGATGGCAGGATCACAAACATTGTGATAGGTGCTTAATGGAGGTCACCAGACAGTATGTAATAGGAGTCACTAGGGACTGTAATGGGGAGAAGGGTGGATAATGGGAGTCACCACACATTGGGCCAAACGGGGTTGGTAATGGTGGCTCACCAGACATTTGGCATAGGGAAAAGAAAAGGAAGATAATGGTGTAGATTTGAGAAAATGGAGGTAAGGTGAGGGTGAGGAGTCTCCAAAATTCCCCCTGACAACAAATGAGGGGTCACAAACAGATTACTGGCGTAAATTCTGTGGTGGATCACGGGAGGAGTTTGGGAAGGTGAAAGAGGGGTAATGGAATACTCAGATATTTCCCTAGGAGTATAAACATTGATCCAGAATAAGGAAGCCAAGGAGCGAGGGGGCATCTCCACCAAGTCTCTGGAGTTAGTAAGAAAATTATCAGACACTCTAAGGAGTTCAAGACTGAATCTGGAAACCACACACTCACGATCCAGACCCCATTCTGGCCTGGTCCCGCCTCCCGAAGGTTTTCGGGCTCTGCGCAGGCGCGCGGGCACTCGCTGCAGGCGAAACCATCCCACAGCCTTGCCCGCCTATTCCTGTCTACCCACCCCGCCCCCGCTGTTGATGATGGTCTCGCCCTGGGTCAAACCACTCCTCCAGTTCCGGGCGGGGGGCGCCTGAGTACAGGCGCAGCCATCCTGGAGCTGAGCTTTTGGTCCGGGCTCCGTGCCTGTGCCTGGCGGCCGCTCCAGAAACGAAATCTACCGGGCCCGCCCTCACCTGTCACGCCGCTACTGCCGCCACCGCCTCCATCTTGGGCCTGTCTTCTTGTTTCCTCTCACATTCCGCCTCCACCTCCCCTCAAACTTTTGCCATTGGCTCAGAGGGACTCAGCCCTCCATTTTTATTGGATTACGGCCACGCCTGTCAAGGCAGGACCAGCGGAATGTTGGTCGTGTTCCGGATTAGGAGGGGCGGCCAGTAACGTCAGTGTCTGGGGCAAACTCGCACGCTCTGACTCGCGCAGGCGCAGTCGGGCGAGAACTGCGTGCGAAGGGTTTTCACCCTCGATTGTGCCCTGGAATAATGAAGGTTTCTCCTCCACACACACCCTGGTCATTTGAGGCTGCCCTTAGCGGTTGGGAGTCTAAGCGTTGAAATCCTTAAATGCAATTTGGGGAGCATCCTTTTAGGATTTTCCTGTGTCTCAGTTTTACTGTTTTTGAAATGGGTTGAAATCAGACCAAAATGATGTGCAATGTTTAGCAGCTCTAGGAAACTAGTCATAGCCTTTGATAACAGTGGTTCCTCTGGAGTGACTGGGGGCTGGGGGTCTGGCCCTTGGAGAGGTGACCAGAACAGTAGTTCTGGGATGCTTCCTTTAGTAAAGGGATTGATGAGGATTTTGAAAGATAGGTGAAGAGGGAAACGTGGATCTGGAATAGAGCACTGTAGCAGTCAATGTGTGGCCGTATTGTAGGATAAATTAAAAAAAATGAAAGTTAACTATTTCCTGGTATCAAAAAAGAAAGACCAGGCTGGGGTTGTGGCTCAGTGGTAGAGCACTTGCCTAGTATGTATGAGATACTGGGTTTGATCCTTAGCACCGCATGTAAATAAATAAAATAAAGGTCCATCAACAACTGAAAGAAAAATTTTAAAAAGACCCCTCCCCAGGCCATCTTTTCTTCGATCATTTACTTCAGAAAAAAATTATAAATTTTTCTCTGACGGTTTGAGACGTATGTAAATCATTTTAAAAGCTAAGTAGATGTCTTGCCAGTTTTACAGTTGCAGAGTGTTTTCCTTAAGGGCCTTGTAGCCATTTCTTTGAAAGGTTTAGAATGAAAATAACATCCCTATCTCCTTCTCTCTGGGAATTTTGTTCGGTATTCCTGCCTCCAAGTTGTTAACGGGCTTGTCATAGAGATATAAATCTTAGTCTTCCTTTGGATAAAGACAATTGTGTTTTCGTAAGAGCCTTGGAGGCATCCACTTGAAATGTAAACAATGAAAGTAACATCCCTATCTCCCTGCCTCTGAGGGAATTTCAGCCTCCATGCCTAACTCCAAGTTGTTATCCAAATGTCACAGAGATAAGAGTCTTAGTTTTCCTTTGGATAAAGGAAATTAATTAACAGGTTGCAATCCCAATTGAATTTGGGATGAACTCTGTGTCCCAAATGGTGCTGTCAAGTTTCTTACTTGAGGACAAGTTATTAGTTATTTTGAAAACATGTATATCTGCCTGTCTACATAAAAGCATGACATTTCTTTCTGTCTTTGAAATGTCTTAGCAAGCCTGGCACAGTGGCACATGCCTGTGATCCCAGTGACTCAGGAGGCCAACACAGGAGAATTGTGAGTTCAAAGCCAGCCTCAGCAATTTAGCGAGGTCCTAAGCAACTCAGTGAGAATCTGTCTCTAAGTATAATACAAAATAGGACTGGGGATGTAGCTCAGTGGTCAAGTGCCTCTGACTTCTATCCCCAGTAGTCCCCCACCCCACCCCCCAAAAAAAGAAATGTCTTATCAGATTTCTTGTGATACAAATCACAGCCTAGTTTAATGCTTATACATTAATGAAATTTTTCATTTTTTTTCTATCTTTGTGGAGAGTCTTTACTGGGTTGGCAGGAGATTTTCTTTTTAATTATTTCCCCAATGATTTGAATGGCCTTTTGTCTTTGAAGTGATAACATTGTCCTGTTTAAAGATTTAGCATCCCTTTTTGATTCCTTAAGAACATTGGAGCCATCTCTTTGAAATGCAAATAATATAAACAATATCCCTATCTCCTTGTCTCCTTAGGAGTTTCATCCATGTGCCTGGCTCCAGATGAGAAAGAAGAGAGAAAGGTCAATCGGTAAGCAGGCCTCAACTTGCTTCACTGAGTACTTTTTCTATTAAAAGAAATAGAAACCAGGTGCGGTGGCACACATCTGTAATCCCAGTGGCTCAGGAGACTTAGGCAGGAGGATTTTGAGTTCCAAGCCAGCCTCACAACTTAGTGAGGCCCTAAATAACTCAGTGAGACTCTGTCTCTAAATAAACTATAAAAGGGCTGGGGATGTGGCTCAGTGGGTAAGTTCCCCTGGTTTCAATCCCAAGCCAAAAAAAAAAAGAAACAAATAGAAGTTTAGAAGTTCTACTTACCAGGCCTTCGTATAATTTCCATTTCCCACCTCCCCCCTTTTGTTCAGATCTTCACCATTTAATGTCTAAAATTAAAAAGAATGACAATACCATGGATTGAAGAGAATGTGGAGCAACTGAAGCATTTCATATATCAGGAATGTAAAATGGTACAACCTCTTAGGAAACAGTTTGTCACCTTTGTATAAAGTTCAATATAAACCTACCATGTAACCCAGCAATATGGCTTCTAGGTATTTAATTCAGAAAATTGAAAACATATGTCCAGTGGTATGCTGATGTTAGCAGGAAAGAAAAAGAGCTCTTCCTTGTAGCATTTTTTAGTTGTGGCATTTAGATTCCCACCGTGGCTATTTCAAGCAACCAATATGACATCACTGAACCAGAGTCGAAAAGAGGTGCACAAAGTAGGTTCTGATGAGCTAGCCACAGGATGCTGCTGCAAAATGTTTGCACCAAAGCTTCTACATAAATGTTCAGTTAGCTTTCTTCATATTAGGAAAAAAAAACTGGAAACAGCCTAGGTATCTAACAAAAGAACTGACAGAGATAAAGGAATACTGCTCAGCAATGAAAGGGAACGAACTATGGAACAGTGTAGATGAATCTCTTAGACCTAATGTGGAGGGAAAGAAGCCAGACACAAAAGAGAAATTCTGCTGTATGAAATTCTACACCAGACAAAACGAATCTAAAGAGAAGGGAATCAGATTACTTTCTGTCTTGGGGGAGAATATGAAGAACATTGGTGTGGTCTGGATGTGGTTTTTCGCCACCCAAAATCATGCTGTGCTGGGGTCCTGCCCTAGCGGGGTCCAGGGAGTCCTGAAGGATGAGTGGCATTGGCGAAAAGATGAGACAGGAGTCGTTTCGTTGGAGCACTCTCCAGAGAGAGAGCTCTAATGCAGCTTTCTCTGGGTCATCTTTTATTACAATTTTTCTCATCATTATAGATTCAGAATATGTCATTGATTATATAATTTAAAACTTTGCCAAGACATGACATTTCCTTAACCATGATTGGGGGTACAAAAAAATGTAACATTAATTTACATTTTTCCAGGATATGACCTTTAGTTATTTAATTATTAAAAGTACAGAATCATTAATAAAATACGTCACTAATTTACATTTTTCAGATTTTCCCAAGATTTACTATTTTCCCCAAGATATGCTATTTTCTTATTAACTAATGCCAAACTACGTAACCAGACTCTAAGTCTCCTAACCAATCATTAACCTTTAAGTTTAAAGTACATTTGTACTTTATTTCTAATCTAAAATTCCCATCTAAAAAAGTCCCCTTAAATCTTATACTTAAAACATCCTAAAGTTTATAAATCATTCTTAAAACATATCAGAAACCCATACAACTAAAAACTTAAGAATTTCTAAACTTAAGAATCTAAATAAAATAATATTTCTAACATTATTCTAAAACAGTGTCTTATAAAGCTATTTTAATTAATTCCTAAATTTATTCTCATAAAACTGGTTGAGCTGCTTTCTCAAAGAGTTTCTTTGTTTCTCAGTCAAGGTGCACTAGCTCTCATATCTTTATAATCTTTCTCAATAGAAAGTAAGTTCTAAACATCAATCCACTTTCCACCAATATTAACTATGCTCATCATATATCCCTATGTAAAGTAAAAAAGGGGTTTATAAAAAGAGAAGAATATATCTTTATATGTTTTAACTTTTCTAGGTGTATAATATAACTTTCCTTAATCAAAAATGAGACTGCATGTGGTAAAATTTGTAAAATAAGCATAATGATTAGGTTTTCTAAGAGGCCGGAAATATGGGCTTGGGTTCTAGTTGATATAATCAATGTGGTGCCTAAAATTCTCATGACCTTTCAGAGGATGATTGTTGTCCATTATCAGATTTGTTCTCAATGTACTGAGATAGAAGAACAGCCTTCTACTTTGTCCTTGATATGTTGAGGGGTAGTAGAACAGCCTTCAAGGCATGAACTACCTGTTATGTTCTAGCCATCTGAAATTTAATTTGTTTGGCATTTAACATGCTCATGCCTCCTGTCAGGAACATGAGCATGAAAATGAAAAGTCCCATTTACATAAAAAAGGGTCTCATGGTTTCGGTTTCCCACCAACCAGCACGGCTTTGCCAGCATTCATCCTCACTGTGACCCTGTCAAGACAGTGGGAGAGTGGCTTTGCCAGCACTTTTTCTCACTGTGACCCTGTCAAGACAGTGAGTGGGGGATCGCCTTCACCAATGGTGAAATTTGGTTTTCCATGTAGGGGTGTTGGGATGTGGAGCCTGTAAGAGGGATGAATGTCTTTCTTGATCTTGAGAATCAGTTGTTATAAAGCACCTGGCCCCCTTTTCGCCTCCCTTCTTCTCCACCTACCTTCCTCCCCTCTGCTGTGGACCATAAGGCCCTCACCAGAAGCCAAGCAGATGCCAGCACAGTGCTCTTGAACTTCCTGACCTTCAGAACCATGAGCCAAAATAAACTACTTTATAAATTACCCAGCCCTAGGTGTACTATTTTAGTAACAGAGAACAGACTAAGACATGAAGGAATTTTTGGAGTTGAGTGGAATGTTCTATATGTATTTATCAAAACTCATTGAACTCTATGCTGAAAATGGGTATACATTATTTTTAAAGAGAGAGTGAGAGAGAGAGGATTTTTAATATTTTTTTTTTTAGTTCTCGGCGGACACAACATCTTTGTTTGTATGTGGTGCTGAGGATCGAACCCTGGCTGCACGCATGCCAGGCGAGCGCGCTACCGCTTGAGCCACATCCCCAGCCCCATGGGTATACGTTTTTATTGTATGTAAAATATACCTCAATAAAAATGCATGGTAAAAAGTGGCTTCAAACATAATTCTAAACATTTTGATTTCTGGAAAATTCTTATAGGTTAGAAACTTTCATAAAAATATTTTTTCTGAAATTGAATGCCCAGACCCATGAATTCCCATGTCCCAGTGCAGGGCCACCTCAGTATCATTCAAGGTTAGGAAACAACTGCTGTTGGAGTTCAGTGAGGGGCTCCAAGTGGGAGGGGGAGTATATTTCTAACTTTAAATCACTTAAATATGACTGAATTTGTTTTAAAATTTTAATTTCTAGGCAGTGTTAGGTTGGTGGCAGCGACTTGGCGGCGACTTAGTGGCAACTTAGAACAAAGCAGCCCGCGCTGCTTTGAGGCAGTATTTGAAGATAGACTTCTGACTCTTGCCCAATATTTACAAAAAGATGAGTAAAATCCTCTCTGAAGCTCACTACCCATGTGCTGTAGAGGCGGGGTAAAGGGAGGGGAGGTAGGGGCTGGGGATGTGGCTCAAGCGGTAGTGCGCTCGCCTGGCATGCGTGCGGCCGGGGTTTGATCCTCAGCACCACATACAAACAAAGATGTTGTGTCCGCCGAAAAGTAAACAATAAATATTAAAAAATTCTCTCTCTCTCTCAAAAAAAAAAATTAAAAAAGGGAGGGAAGGTAGAGATAGGATGGAAGGGTTGGGGGGCACAGCTGACTCAGGGGCAGTCCTTTATCTCATAGATTCACTCCAACCCCCTCACAATGGCAAGACATCAGCCAAGGACCCTGCAAGTACCTGTCAAGACATGAAGGCCTTTTAAGGTGACATGGGTTTTATCATCAGCATCTTCATCATCACATTAAAACCCTTACACCAAGCATACTGGTGCATGCCTGTGATCCCAGCAACTCAGGAGGGTGAGGCAGGAGGATTACAAGTTTCAGGCCAGCCTCAGCAACTTAGAGAGACCCTGTCTCCAAATTTTAAAAATTAAAAAGGGCCGGGGATGTAGCTCAGTGGTAAAATGCCCCACGGGTTCAATCCCCAGTACCAACAAAAACAACAAAATACTAAAAAATAAATGAAAAGAAATGAAGTTCAGTTTCTACTGAATGCATATCTCTTTTGCACCGTCTTAAAGATGAAAACTCTTAAATTGAACCATCTAAGTTGGAGGCCATCTGTATTAAAACAAAAATGAAAACCCAAACAGGCTGACTGGTTTTCCAATCTCTCCCTCCTAATTATCCACCTAAAACTTTTCAAATATTTAAAAGAAGTGGTTGCTTTTTTTTAAACTAGGGATTGAATTTAATGGCACTCAACCACTGAGCCACATCCCCAGCCCTTTTTTGTATTTTATTTGGAGACAGGGTCTTACTGAGCTGCTCAGGGCCTCACTAAGTTGCTGAGGCTGGGTTCAAACTCATGGTCCTCCTGCCTCAGCCTCAGCCTCAGGAGCTGCTGGGATTACAGGCATGAGCCACCACGCCCAGATAATTTCTGTTTTTTTTTTTTTAATTATTGTTAATTTGAAATTCTCAGAAACATGTCTGAAAGAAATTTTAAATCCGAAATGTCCACCAACTGCTGTTGTAAAGCAACCCATTTGACAGTTGAAGAAAACTGAGGTTCAGGCTGCCCCAAATAAAGGGACGAAGAGAGTGCTCCAGGAATTCAAGTTTGATAAGTGTTTTTAAATGGAGCAGCCCAAGGGCACCTCCTTAAGGAAACTCGGATCAACCTCAGCAGTCCTGCATGCTAGAGGACTTCTTCCAAGAGCGCCATTTCCCAGACCCCACAGCATCGCCTCCTGTCTTCTCCCTATTCATTTCAGAGAGGATAACTGCGCATACACATTTCCCTGAGGCACAAACCACAGGCCTGACTCGGCGACCCGAACAATCTGCACTGGACCAACGCAGCCATTCAGGTAGCCTGTCTCCGCGCCAGGTCCCTGATTGGCAGCTAGATCAACCAATGACAGCACAATGGAAGGCAGGCTTGGGATATCACGGACATTGATAGGCTGTACTTGAGCTCTGAGTCCACTGACAGACGAATAACTATGCACAGGAGGTGAGCGTTGGGACCGTCCCAGCCAATGGGCAGTGCTGCAAGCCTGAGCCTTGCTACAAACCAGCGAGTTAATGTTACTTTTTAATTAGTGGTAAGGCAACTGTAACTGCTCTGTCTAAAGCCTTAATGAAGAGAGGGTATGGAATTTTCCACTTCTGGATATTCCTTGAAGAGATTTTTAAAATATGCGACCCTGGGGCTTGAAGTGTAGAACATTTACAAATGAACCTAACAATGACTTTTTAATTTTCCTTATTAAAGAGGTCTTTTTTTTTTCTTTTGGTACTGGGAATTGACAGGAGTGCTTAGCCACTGAGTCACATCCTGGAACCTTTTTATTTATTTATTTATTTATTTATTTTATTTTGAGACAGGGTCTTGCTAATTTGCTTAGAGCCTTGCCCCTGCCTCAGCTCTCCAGTCAACAGGCTAAAGTCTTAACGAAATTCATTGATTAGTATTTTGAATTTGCTGTGTTCCAAATTGAACCATTAAACCAACAGAGAGGGTTCTTTTGTTTTAAAAGTTTCAAAAGTTCATTGCATGTTATATACAGAACCTTCATATTTTCACAAAATTAAACAAGGGTGTAGAGTTTTTTTATTTGTATTTTATATAGCTTTATTTTATTAATTTTTATGTGGTGCTGAGGATTGAACCCAGTGCCCCAAACGTGCTAGGCAAGTGCTCTACTAATAAGCTACAACCCTAGCCCCCGAAATGCAGGTTTTATATGTTCAATTTCCAAACCCAAGGATCAGATGAGTGGAAAAAATAATTAAAACAAATAACAGCCTTATAATTTTATTATTAAAAGTTTACTCTCTCTGCCAGTTGCAGAGAGGCTCGGGAGGCTGAGGCAGGAGGATCAAGAGTTCAAAGCTAGCCTCAGCAACAGTGAGGCACTAAGCAATTCAGTGAGACCATGTCTCCAAATAAAATACAAAATAGGGCTGCAGATATGGCTCAGTGGTGATGTGCCCCTGAGTTCAATTCCTGGTACCAAAAAAAAAAAAAAAAAAACAAACTTACTCTGTGAGCACATAATTTGGTATGATGATGATGATGAATTTGGTACTGGTATTGAATCCAGGGTTGCTTAACAACTGAGTCATATCCCCAGCCCCTTTTTATATTTTTTATTATTTTATGAACACAATATCTTTATTTATTTTATTTGGAGACAGGGTCTCACTGAGTTGCTTAGGGCCTTACTAAGTTTCTGAGGCTGGCTTTGAACTTGGAATCCTCTGGCCTCAGTCTCCTGAGCCCCTGAGATTACAGGCAAGTGCCACCATACCCCAGCTTATTTTTACTTTTTAACTCTGGTCCTAGGGATGGAGCCCAGGACCTTGCATAAGAAAAACATGTGCTCTACCACTGAGATGCATACCCCACCCACGAGAAAAATTTGAATTATAAAAACATTTAATAGTCAAGCAAAGAGATCAATGTAAACCTACAAACACGGAGCAGTGGAGACAATCTTTGAGAGGATTTGACCATCGACAGAGACCTCTGGTTCTTTCTGGTAACTCCCTTGATAGAGATTGCAATTCAGTACACTGAGCCATTATTTTAAAATCATAATTAATCAATTAAACAAGGAACCAAAAATTAATTTCCCCAAAGCAAGTGATTCTGAAATGTGTACTTTTGGTTTTGATTAGAAATGCATTTTTGTAACAAATTTCTTGAGGTTAACACATTTATTTCAAGTATGCATACACCAACCCACAGTGGGTTTCACCACCTGTCTTAGCTGAAAAAAAATAGTTTAACATCTGTTGGTTTTCATCTCACATATTTAACAAATACCTATTCGACTTCTAAAATGATTGCAAGTGGGATTTCAGACAAACATACTCCAGATAATTTTCTGGATAAATGAACTACATGAGGTCTTTTCTATATTGTTATTGATACAGTATCTATTTATAATATTTTCCATATGAAAGTAATTTCTAACAGTTTTTTTTTGTGCCACCTATATAAATGTTGTATACATCTTGTGGTACATGAAAATCTATTCTGCAGTTACCCAGAATACCTTAATACTTGAGCATTCATTTAGGAAGAGTGTGTTTTGTCATGTATGACCCTGGACAAGTTGCCTACCCTCTCAGTGTCTCAGTTACTTTATTTTTAATTGTGTGTGTGTGTGTGTGTGTGTGTGTGTGTGTGTGTGTGTGTGTTGATGGGGATCAAAATCAGGGCCTTGAACATGCTAGGCAAATGCTCTACCACTGAGCCATATCTCCAACCCCATCATCTTTAATATTTTTAAGAATACTTTCACTATAGGGTTATAAATTTGTATGAACTGTTGGGGGTAAGAAAATGATGCCCCAAAGTGAAGGTCTCACAAAGTTTCTCTCTGATCTTCTTTTTTTTTTTTTTTTAAAGAGAGAGTGAGAGAGGAGAGAGAGAGAGAGAGAGAGAGAGAGAGAGAGAGAGAGAGAGAGAGAGAGAATTTTTTTAATATTTATTTTTTAGTTCTCGACGGACACAACATCTTTGTTGGTATGTGGTGCTGAGAATCGAACCCGGGCTGCACGCATGCCAGGCGAGCGCGCTACCACTTGAGCCACATCCCCAGCCCCTCTGATCTTCTTTTATCCTCTTATCTCCCACCCTCATTCTCTACTAAGGCAAGGCATAGAAACTAAAACCCTCAAATCCATAAAACCCAGAAATTGTCTACCTTCACCTGCATTTGTGAAAGATTTGGCCATGAAGAAATTCTCTGACCTACTTTATCATAAGACCTTTATTCCACAGGGTTCATGCCCTGTACCTGGGAGGAAGATACACTACACAGAGAGGCCACAAAGGAATATCAGGTCTTACTGAGTTTTCCCCATCCATCCATCCTTTTTGTCCAATCATGTTTCTATACAACTGTCCATGCTTCATCAAACCTAATCATTAAAATGGATTGCTTGGGGCTGGGGTTGTGGCTCAGTAGTAGAGCGCTCGCCTAGCACATGCGAGGCCCTGGGTTCAATTCTTAGCACCACATAAAAATAAATAAAATAAAGGTATTGACAACTACAACTAAAAAATAAATATCTTTTAAAAAAATGAATCGCTTACCCTGAGTCATTGGGTTTTCAGCCTGAAGGGTCCTGGGTCATGTAAAACTAACATCAGATTAATTTGTTGTGATTTGCTCTTGTTAATCTGTCTTATTTTTAGAAATTGTTTTATTTTGCTAAAGGGCTGTTTGCCATGATCCCTTTTTAAAATCATGTGTGTGTGTTGTGGGGATTGAACTCAGGGCCTCACTCATGTAATGGTGATATACCACTGAGCTACATCCCCAGCCCCAAGCCATGACCCTTTATAATGGGCAGGGAAAGGATCATAACTTTCCACTCTCATAGGACTAATCTATATTAAACTTTGCACAATGCCTGAAGCATTGCTATTCCAGCTATGACCATGATCACCATTGATATTATTAAAGTATCAAAGCAAAAATCTATATCCCTTGGCAGAACTTGTTGTATGATCCAAGTTCAAGGACGTTAATGGAATTGCAAGAGATTAAACACCCCCAAAGAATCCAATATTAAATCTAGTTTCATTTTGGAAAGCTAAAAAACTGACAGATGTTTTAGCAATCCTGGTGGCCTGAGTTACCCAACTCAGCCAGCATTGGTTAGTAGTGTTTGTTGTGGACTAAATTGTGTTCCCCTAAAAACCATATATTGAGGTCCTAATCCCCAGTGACTATATTTGAAGATAGGACCTTTAAAAGTTAATTCAAGTTAATTGAGGTCATAATGGTGGGCCTCTAATCCAATAAGATTGATGTCCTCTTTAGAAAAGGAAGAAACACCCAAAATATGTGCATGCAGAAAAAAGGTCCATGTGAGGATATAATGAGAAGGTGGCCATGTGTAAAACAGGAAGAGAGGCCTTGGAGAGAGGTAAGGAAATTTAGCCAACCAGATGTAGTGGCACTTGCTTGTAATCCCAGCTACTCAGGAGGCTGAGGCAAGAGGATGGCAAGTTTGAGGCCAGTCTGATCAACTTAGTGAGAACTTGTCTCAAAATTAAAAAGGCTAGGGAGGTAGCTCAGTGGTAGAGAGTTTGCCTAGCTTGTGTGAGGCCCTGGGTTCAATCCCCAATATGGAAGGAAGGAAGGTAGGAAGGAGGGAAGGAAGGAAGGAAATTGTCCTAAGCAACTTAGTGAGACCCTGTCTGAAAATTTTAAAAAGGCTGTGTATGTAGTTCAATGGTAAAATACCCCTAGATTCAGAGAGAGAGAGAGAGAGAGAGAGAACCAAAATGTGGAAGCTCTAACTTGCAGTATAGCTATGTTTGGAAATGAGTGCTCTAAAGAGGCAATTAAGGTGGGGTACTGATCAAATGGATTAGTGTCCTCAGAAGGACAGACATCAGAGAGCTCCTACTCTCAGCATACACACAAAAAGGTTAGATGAGCATACAACAGGGTGGTGGCTGCCTAAAATCTAAGAGGCGAGGCTTCAGAATGACATCCACCTCACTAGCACTTTGATCTTGGACTTCTTGCCTCCAGAATGGTTAGAAAATCAACTTGAGATGTTTAAGCCATCCAGTCTGTGCATTTCATTATGGTAGCCCTAGCTGACGAATATACCACATTTCTCATTCAAGGATTGGATCTGGAAACATTTCTTGCCTCTAGAGTACACAACCATTTGCTCTCAGATTCATATACTCAGTAACTCCATGATCAAAGATGGTATTAGTGCTACTGTTTGAACTATGGTTTGTCTCCTAAAGGTTCATGTGGCAGAAGCTTGGTCTCTAATGTAACAGTATTGACATGATAGATCTTTAGGAAATAAAGAGTCTGGTGGAAGGTGTTTAGGTTATGGGGGCTCAACTCTCAGAAAGAACTAATATATATATATATATATATATATATATATATATATATATATATATATACACACATACTAATATATATATATATACTAATATATATTATATACAAATATATATCTACTGTGTGTGTATATATGTATATATATATATGACAGTAGAGAGCATTTTTAATTTTTTTGTAGTTGTAGATGAACACAATGCCTTTATTTATTTATCTTTTAGTGTGTGGTCCTGGGGACTGAACCCAGGGCTTTGTACCTGTGAGGCAAACACTCTACCAACTGAGCTATACCCCCAGCCCACATACGTTTATTTTTATTTATTTTTTGAGAGAGAGAGAGAGAGAGAGAGAGAGAGAGAGAGAGAGAGATTGATTTTTTTTAATATTTATTAAAATATTATTTTTAAGTTTTCGGCGGACACAACATCTTTGTTTGTATGTGGTGCTGAGGATCGAACCCCGGCTGCATGCATGCCAGGTGAGCGCGCTATTGCTTGAGCCACATCCCCAGCCCTATTTATTTATTTTTATGTGGCGCTGAGGACTGAACCCAGTGCCTCACATGTGCTAGGCAAGTGCTCTACCACTGAGCTACAACCCCAGCCCAATATAGTGTATTTTGTCATATTATACATACATGGAATATAACTTGTTCTAATTAAAAATCCTATTTTTGTGGTTATACATGGGACTAATATTTTTTTAAAAAAACTTTTTTTGTAGTTGTGGATAGACAGAATGGCTTTATCTTATTTGTTTATTTTTATGTGGTGCTAAGGATGGAACCCAGTGCCTCATGGCTTTATCTTATTTGTTTATTTTTATGTGGTGCTAAGGATGGAACCCAGTGCCTCTGCTGCTGAGCTACAGCCCCAGCCCCAAGCGACTAATATTCTTGAAGGACTGTGTTATTTATCCCAAGAGTGAGACATCAATAAAGCAAAGGCACCCTACATGCCTGGCTTCTTCTATACCTGGGTATTTTCCTCTCTACTTCTTTACCATATTGTGACAAAGCCAGGGAGAATTGACTGAGATGCTGATACCACATTGTTTGAATTTTCCAGCCACCAGAATCATGAGCCACACAAACCCCTTTTATTTATAAAGTACCCAGCCTAGGGTATTTTTTTATAGCAATGCAAAACAGACTAAAAAGTGAGGGGAATGGATGGACAATATTCAAAATGTCTTTTTTCCCCCCAGTGATTTTTTAAAGAGATTTGGGAAATCTCTTAAAAAAATACATACTTACTTGCAAACCTTTATGTTTTACAGATGATGTTTAATTTTGAAGTGTAAATATTCCAGCTCATGAGCACTTTTTTTTTTTTGGCGGGGGGACAGGTACCAGGAATTGAACCCAGGGGCACTTAACTACTGAGCCACATCCCCAGCCCTAATTTTTATTTTGATATAGGATCTTGCTAAGGTGCTTAAGGCTTCACTTAATTGCGAGGCTGGCTTTGAACTTGTGATTCTTCTGCCTCAGCCTCTTGTGCTGCTGAGATTACAGGCATGTACCTCTGTGCCTAGCTCCTTTTTTTAATACAGAAGGAAAAAGAGATGCTTTGTGGTAATAATGTAGAGCGGAGTGTTCAAAGTTAGTGTCAGTACAGGCACAAGCTAGAAAAGATGAGGTTGAGAAGGCAAGGATAAAGAAATCCCCTTCACTTACTGACACCAAGGATGAAGGGACCAAAATTTCCAGGGACAGAATGAAGGGATCTAGATCCATCTTTCCCAGCAGGACCTATGTTAGCTTCTGAAATTTGTGTCTTCTCCTTTATTCTCAATCTTGTTTCTAAAATACTGTCATTTATATTATAGTATTAGAATAACTTTGATACTAAAATATATATGTTGCTGAAACTATTAAGAATTCTGCAGAGTCAGAAGCGATAGAGGCCTGGAGTCCCAGTTACTCAGGAGGCTGAGGCAGAGTATCACTAGAGCTCAGCAGTCTGGGGCCAGCCTGGGCAACAAAGTGAGACTCCTTTTAAAAAATGCCACAGAAGGGTGAATTTCTTTTCAAAATTTTTGTTTCAGTGACTCAGGAGGCTGAGACAGGAGGATTGTGAGTTCAAAGCCAGCCTCAGCAACTTAGCAAGGCATTAAGCAACTCTGTGAGACCCTGTGTCTTAATAAAATATTTAAAAGGGCTGGGGATGTGGCTCAGCAGTTAAGAGGCCCTGGGTTCAATCCCCGGTACAAAAAAGAAAACCCAAAAGTTAGGGTACCCATAGGCTAGGCTATAGCTCAGTGGTAGAGCACTTGCCTAGCATGGTGAAGCCCTGGGTTCAATCCCCAGTACTGGGGGGGAAAAAAAAAACAGTCTAGGAGCCTAACAGTACTAATATTGCCCTTCAGGAAATGTCAATTCTCATGGGAGCCCTATATATTTTTTTCTTTTTTGCAGTACTAGGGATTGAATCCAGGACCTCACCCATGCTAGGCAAGCGCTCTGCCACTAAGCTACACAACCCTGATCTTTTTTATTTTGGATCTTGCCAAGGTGCCCAGGCTGGCCTTGAAGTTGTTATCACCCTGCCTCAGCATCCCAAGTTGCTGGGATTACAGGTATGAACCACCAAGCCTAGCTAGATCTTTGACTTTTAAGATCCTTTCTGTGTAGCCCATCATTACCTAGTAACAATTACTCTTTGATTAACGACAGGGAGAAGTTCTGAGAAAATATGTCATTAAGAGGGGGTCATCACTGTATGAACACCATAGGGTACATATACACAAACCTAGCTATAGCCTACTACACACCTAGGTTATATGATGTGTGTGTGTGTGTATGTGTGTGTGTATGTGTGTGTGTGTGTGTGTGTGTGTGTGTGTGTAGAATAGCCTGTCATTCCTTGAGCCACAGTGAAAAAAAAACATGAGATTAAATTAAGCACAAGAGAAAATGTTGCAATCGAAGGAAGCAGTAAACTTGAGATGTCTGAGGCTTCTGCCAATGTACAATGCTTTACAGGAAATTGTTTAGTGTAATTAGGCCAACGCTCTAAACTAATGGCAAATAGTTCACTACAGTATGGTAAATACATAAACTAGGAATAGAGTCATTGATTTTCATTAGTAAGCCTTATGTACTATACATAATTGTGTGTCCTATACTTTTTTCCAACTGGCAGTGTAGTAGATTTGTTTATATCAATATAACCAAAAGCACGAGTAAAACATTGCACTAGGACATTTTGACAGCTACATCACTAGGCCGTAGGAATTTTTCAGCTTCATTATGTCTTCTAGGACCCCTGTCATATATGTGGTCTGTCTTTGAAACATTATGCATTGCACAATTGATCTTCATTGTGACTGTCCATCTCTATAGCTCTCTCACTTTTTCATTTTCTTTCTTTCTTTTTTTTTTTTTTTTTTTTGTACTGGGGATTGAACCCAGGGGTGCTTAACTACTGAGCAACATCCCCAATCCACCCCATACACTTTTTATTTTGAGAAAGGGTCTTGCTAAGTTGCCTAGGGCCTCACTAAATTGCTGAGGCTGGCCTCAAACTTGAGATCCTCCTGCCTCAGCCTCCAGAGTCACGGGCATGTGCTACCCTACCTAGTCTTGCAAGTTATTTTCTATCTTAAACTTTTCAAGGCTCTTAAAATCAGCAATTATTAAACCTAGAAGCCTTTACTTTACCCCCAAATCCCCTAAGGTTCAGGCCTTCTAGTGGCATTATTGAAAGATCTCAATAGAGATTTAGTCATTTATATTGCCCTAATCATTTCTATTTCAGAAAGATTCTTTACTTTGTTATCAAATGTTTATATACAGATAAATCTTAAAATTTGAGTCATATAAAAGTATAAGAAACAAAAAGACTAAGATAAAGAAAACTATTTTTTTTCTAAGTGTGAGTTTTGTTTTGTTTTGTTTTGTAGTACTGGGTGCTACATCCAGGGCCTGACAAGTGCTAGGCAAGTTCTCTACCCCTGAGCTACACCTCCAGCCCTTTTTATTTTGTTTTGAGACAATATCTCCCTATTTTGCCTAGATCAACATCAAATTTGTTATTTTACCTCAGCCTTTTGAGTAGCTGGAAATATAGGAGTGCACCACTATGCTCAATATGGGATTAATTCAGATAAAAATCTGTACATTTTTAGGGCACCATTTTTTTTTTTTTACAATCAGTGTCTATATTTTCAGGTGCAATCCAACAGTCTGAGTGCTTTAGAATTTGTACAGTCTAACAGAAATCTCAGCTGAATTAAAGAATTTGTTCCTCGGTGCTGGGGTTGTGGCTCAGTGGTAGAGCACTTGCCTAATATGTGTGAGGCCCTGGGTTCAATCCTCAGCACCACATAAAAATAAATAAATAAAATAAAGTTATTGTGTCCATCTACAACTAAAATATTTTTTTAAATTTATTCCTTCATTCAAAAGGCATGTATTTCACAGTAAGCCAAAATTTCTATTTTGCTTTGTTTTTTTGTACTGGAGATTGAACCCAAGGGTGCTTTACCACAAAACTACATCCACAGTACTTTTTATTTTATTTTATTTTTAATTTGAGAAAGGGTCTTACTAAGTTGCTGAGGCTGACCTCAAAAATGTGTTCCTCCTACCTCAGCCTCCTGAGCTGCTGGGATTATAGATGTGTGCCACTGTGCCCAGTTTAAAGTTTTACAACTTGAGATGTGATCTAAATATATAATATTAGCTGCATATTATATATTTAGCTGTATTTGTTTGTTTTCATTAGGATAATGAAATATCTGACACTGGGTAGTTAATAAGAAAAAATGATTTATTTTGGTTTGTGGTTCTGGAGGTGCAGGCCAAGAGGCCACATCTGGTGAGGATTTTCTGCTGGTAAATTCCCAGAGTATCAAGTAGCATCACATGGCCAGAGACAGGTAATGTGTGTGTATCTCTTCTGGTCTCTTTCCATCTTATTATAACAGCCATGAGTATTCAATCATGGGGGCTCTACCTTGATCACTTAATCGAATCATAATCCCCAAACCCTACCTCTAAACATCATAGTCACATCGTATCTATCTTCTTCATACCTCACAATGGCGATTAAATTTCAGCACGAGAAGGCTTGAGGGACACACACAAACTTCATCCAAACCACAGCAATAAACCATTTCCATTTCTTCAATTATGAGTTACTGATACACCCTTTTTTCATTGGATTCTTGATTTTATATTGACTTGCAGTTTTACATTATGGATAAGAATAGCTTCATTTTTCACATTCTTTGGCTTGTCTCTTTATTCTAGAATAAAACTCTTAATATAGTAAAATAAATAGCATTTTTATTTAATATGTGCAATGTTAAGTTTTTATTTTTGTCTTGTTTTGTGTCATCGGTGATTGAACACAGTGGTACTGTACCACTGAGCTACATTCCTGGTCTTTTTTACTTTGAGACAGGGTCTTGTTACATCACCCAGGATAGCCTGGAACTAGCGATCCTCCTGCCTCAACTTCCCAAGTTGCTGATATTAGAGGTATGCACCACTGTGCCTGGTGTGGGTTTGCTTAAAAAGAAATTTCTTACTACTGTCCCAGCTAGGAACATAGTATCACAAAGTATAGTACACTGGTATGCTGAGTGCTTTGAGCTGAATGAATTTGAAAAGATTTCAGAAGCAAGATCTTGCTGACCTTTTCTTACTCTAAATTTCTGGCATCTCTTTCTCTCAAATCATGAAAACTAGAACTCTTCTTCCTCTAAGCAAACTGTAAAACCTAGAAATATTACTCTAACCTTCTGCTGCCTTTCTATGTAGGAGCTGGCCACAAATTCTCTGACCTACCTTACCTAAAAGTGGATTATAAAACCCTCATTCCTCAGGGGTCCTGTATCTGGGAGGCAATAATGTTGCATGGAGAAGCCAGAAAGAATCTGAACAGAGAAGCCTTGCTGGGTTTCCCCATTTGGTGTACATATTAGTCAGCTTTCTGTTATTGTAATAAATATACTTGAGATAATCAACTGAAAAAGAGGAAAGGTTTCTTTGACTCACAGCTTTGGAAGCTTTTGGACATGTGGCAAGTCAGCACATCATGGTAAGAGCACTTGGCACAGGAAGCCCTCCCTTCCTGGTGGCCAGGGAGCAAAGAGAGAAAGATGAAGCAACAAGGTCATACTATATCCTTCAAGGGTATGCCCCCCAATTTCTGGAAAAACTCCTACTAGAGCCCACTTCTTAAAGTTTCTACCATATTGCAATAACACTAAGGTAGGGACCAAGCCTTTAACACATGGGCCTTTGTGGGACACTTACAATCCAAACTATAAACTGGGCATGGTGATGCATTCCTATAATCCCAGGTACTCAGGAGGCTGAGGCACAAGTATTACAAGTTCAAGGCCAGCCTGGACAACTTAGTGAGACCCAGTCTCAAAATAAAAATTTTTAA
The DNA here is from genome assembly GCF_048772815.1 of Callospermophilus lateralis. Lineage (NCBI taxonomy): Eukaryota > Metazoa > Chordata > Mammalia > Rodentia > Sciuridae > Callospermophilus > Callospermophilus lateralis. Next base: position 33,371,185 of record NC_135325.1, on the reverse strand, counting down.
AAAGGGCTGTGAATGTATCTCAGTGCCAGAGATGGTTCAATATCACACACACACACATACACACAAATTCAAATTAGAGCAATTATAATTAGATCATATTCTTTTGTACAATTAAATTTCTACACAGTTGTCCATTCTTCATTGTGCCTAGGCACGAAAACAGAGTTTTCTCCGGGTCACTGGGTTTTTCAATCCCAAGGCTCCTATATTATGTAAGATTTTGATTAAATGCATTTATTATTCTTTTCTCTTGTTAACCTGTCTTGTTATGGGGGTGTTTTCATGATCCGTATGATGAGTGAGAAAAGGGATAACATCTTTCTGCCACTATTTAAACATGTATTTACTTGGAATCCCCTTTTTAAAAAAAACCTCTATACTTTATTTTCTTGAAAATAGGATAGGCAAAACAAAAGAACATGCTAACTGTGTAAAATTCTGGGAAATAAAAACTGTAACAAATTTAGCCAGCGTCTCTCTAGTAATCATTATTGTTTACCATTCTGATGTGTTTCTTTTTGATATATTTTCTCTAAGCATTTATATATCTCTTTTTTTAATACATTTTAAAATGAGAATAGGAATCTCAGGGGAATAAAGGCTGTAATATAAAATACTTGCATGCTAATTCACATAATGGGAATCTTTTCCTGAGCCACTGGTTATTCTTAGAAACCACTTCTACCGCCTCTATGACTAAAAGGAAGTGCAGACACCATCTGTCCTTAGCAGACCAGCTGGAACTGGAACCTGATAGCCCTGTGGGTGGAGTGTGGGAGGAGAGAAGTCTTCATTCCTGATTTGCTGATTGCTGTCCACAGTGTCTCCTATGTATGACTATGGCTCAGAATAAATGGCCCTCTGCTGGGCTCTGTGCAAAACTCCATCCAGGGAATTTTCTGGAAAGAAAAATGCTGTGGGGAAGGCAAAATTCTGAGAAACAAAGAAAACAGCTAAGTATTCATTTGAGTTCCTATGCAAGTTGGAAACAGCTTGGAAGATATCTTTAGCCCATCAAATTAGAAATCTCATTTCCCTCTCCTTTTTTTGCAATACCTGAGATGTACTGAATGTAAGTTTATTTTGAAAAGTGTCTGACTAAAATGGTGTATTTCCCCATCACTCTGGAAGGCTAACTATGTAATTTTCAACATCCATAACTTTGTTATCTTCAGAATCTTAATAAACTCCTGTGGATTATTTTTTATGGGTACTAGGAATTGGACCCAGGGTGCACTTTACCACTGAGCTACATCCACAGTCCTTTTTATTTTTTATTTTGATACAGGTTCTCCCTAAATTGCCCAGACTTGCCTTGAACTTAGATCATCCTGCCTCAGCCTCCCAAGTTGCTGGGATAGTGGGTGTATGTCAGAGCACCAGGCTGAATTTTTGTTTTGTTTTGTTTTTTTGAGGTGTTGGGGAAGGAAACCAGGGCCTCATAAATGGAGAGCAAGCACACTACCACTGAGCCACATCCCCAGTCTCTGAATTTTTAAAATATTAAACTTTGTATCTATCTGGGGTAGAGTAAAATATGTTCTGTGACTTGGCACATTTCTTCTCTGAGTCACTTGTCTCCAGCTACATGTTGGAGCAGAAAATGTCATAAAGCCATTGGATTGGGAGCTTGAAATTCTTGGATAAGAATTTTAAGACAATACTAATGTTGATGTAGGTTCATTATTTGCTCCTCATAAAACCTATTTATTTAAGATACTAGTAAAAGACAAGAGAGTAGTAACTAAATATATCGCAGTATAGACTTCTATATAATGAGATACTAATACATTCATTAAAAGGAATGCACAAACTTGGGAGAATGCCATTATTTTGTGGCCAAGTGAATAAGTACTCACTAATATCATCATTAAAAAAAACTTATCTTGGTATATTACTTATATCTTGCATATAAGCATATGCAAACAATATTTTTGGGTACAGGGGACTGAATCTGAGGGGGAGTGCTGAGTCACATCCCCAGCCCTTTTTTATGTTTTATTTTGAGACAAGTTCTTGCTAAGTTGTTTAGGGTTTCACCAAATTGCCAAGGCTGTCCTCAAACTTGCAATCCTCCTGCCTCAGCCTCCTGAGTCTCTGGGATTATAGGCATGCACTATTGTACCTGGTAGCAATTAAATTTTTTAAAATTAATTTTTGTTTTTAAAATTTGTGACAGGGTCTCCCTAAGTTGCTGAGGCTGGCTTCAAAGATTTCTCCTGATACAGCCTCAAGAGTCACTGGGATTACAGGCCTGCACCACCATGCCTAGATATACTTAAATTTTTAGCAGGCCTAGTTCAACAATTACCTTTCTTTCATGACTTCTAATTTTTCAATTATAAAAATATTTGCCTTTTTTAATATTTATTTTTTTAGCTGTAATTGGACACAATACCTTTATTTTATTAATTTATTTTTATGTGGTGCTGAGGATTGAACCCAGGGCCCTACATGTGCTTGGCAAATGCGCTACCACTGAGCCCCCAGCCCCAGCCCCTGCCTTTGCTTTAATATTTCCAAATTATGTTATTTTTAATTTAGATTTTGGTTTTTGTTTTACATTTTAAGCTTCTACCCAGGTGGAATATTTTTTGGTGTGAGAAGTAAGATAAATATGAAGTTTTGTTTTTCTATTTTTCCCCCCAAGTATCAGCTAGGGTACAGTAGAAATATTTGAAATTTATTTGAATTTCTGAAGAAAATAGCACATATGGGAGAAGTTGAAACTTTTAATGGAAGAACAATTTTAGAACCCTTTAAATATCTGCAGTTTTGTAAGTGGTGACAGGTGGAAGAAAAGGTCATAGAACAGGTAATTAATCTAATTAGTATCAAAAATAGAATGATGTCAGGACATTACTTGAATAGGGAAAAGGTGCAGCAACTTGACATTCTGATACATGCTATTTTGGTATCAAAAGCTCTCCATCATCTGGTGCAATGGAACATACTTACAATCCCAGTGACTTGGGAGGCTGAGGCAGGATAATCAAAAGTTTGAGGCCAGCCTGGGCAATTTAGCAAGACCATGGCTCAAAAATAAAAAGGGCTGGAGATAGAGTTCAGTGGGAGAGCATCACCCAAGTTCAATCCCTAGTACCACAAATGAAAAGAAAAAAGCTCCAAGTGGGTAAGCAAAAAAATCCTTTCATTGCCTCCTTGTAAGTTGGTAAGAGCCATTTAAAACAATAGTATAGCTGGGTGTAGTGGCATGCACCTGTAGCTCCAGCTATTTGGGAGGCTGAGGCAGGAGGATGGCTTGAGCCCAGGAGTTCAAGACCACCTTGGGAAACATATCTTTTCTTCATCATTGTTGTCATCATCATGTCATCATCACAAGGAAAGTAAATTTTGCTCTTTGACTTTGAGCCAACACAATGGAAGGCAGCTAACTGTAGTGTATTTATCCATTTGTTGGGTAAAATTGTTGGGCAGGAAAATATTGCTGAACAGTTTTGAATCATTAGGAAGATTAAGATATTCTTAGATACTTCAGCTACATCTAATCATATATGACATTGAATTTATTAATAATAAATCATATGTGTGTATAGATGCATATATGCTGAGGAAAATAATCCTTCCACATCAAATAGACTTCAAAGTATTGGAAAATCTTCAGTAATGGACATATAACATAAGGAATACTACTATCGGTTCTTCGTGAGGTTTTCTTATTTTGTTCTTTTGATTTTACAGTACTGGGGATTGAACCTAGTCCCTTGCACATGCTAGGCAAGTGCCCTACCACTGAGCTAAACTCCCAGCCATGAGTTTTTATTATGAGGCTGAGAATCTTTATGTGATTATTTGCTCCTTTTTTCAATTGCTTCTTTAAATTTCTTGCCCATCTTTCCTCTTAATAATATTTATATTCTGGTTACTAATCCTTTCTCTATTATATGCATAAAATATCTTCTCCAAGATGTTCCCTAAGACTCCTTTAAGAATTTCATTTACTGTTTTGATTGTGTCATTTGGTGAAAGAATTTTGTTTCATTTTGCTTTTTTAGTTTAAAATTAATTTAATTTATTGTCTTTTGCAGTGCTAAGGATTAAACCCAGGGCTTCACACATATTAGGCAAGTGCTCTACCACTGAGCTGTACCCCTTGCCTCTTTTGTTTCATTTTAATAAACTATGTCAAGCTTACAGAAAAGTTGCAACTGTAGTAAAAACACCATTTTTTTTCTGAGCCACTTGAAAGTAAGTTGGCAGCCTGCTGCCCCATCTTTCTGAATGCTTCAGTGTTTTCTATGTGCAAAGACCTTCTGCATAACTCCAGGACACCAGCAAAATCAAGAAACCCACATGACTACCAGCCAGAACCCAGTCAGGTTTCACCTGTGGTTCCACTAGAGTCCAGTATAGCTAAGGATCCTGGTCAGGATTCCATTTAGCCTTCAGCAGGCATCACGTTAGTGTTCCTCAATAGCTAGAGTTCCTCTGTCATTCTTGGTCTTTTGTAACTTTTTGGAGATTACAGGGCAGTTATTTTATACAATGTCCCTTAATTTGGACATGCCTGGTGCTTCCTCAGGATTAGATTCTGGGTATTTATGTTTATCAGAGATGTCACAGAAGCCATGCTGTGTCCTCAGTGCATCTGGTCAGGTGGCCTCTGATCTCAGTTTGTCCCACTAGCAATGACATTCACTGTGGTCACCTGATGAAAGCCGGTCTGCTAGGCTTCTCTACCATTAAGTTGGTCTTTTTCCCTTTGTAATTCACAAGTAGTTTGCGGAGAGGCTTTGAGGTCAGGTAAATATCCTCTTACTCATTATATTTTCAATTTACTCATATATATATATATATATATATATATATCAGTATGAATTCATGGTCCCCTACTTCATTCTGTGGGTTAAAATTTTTATAGTTATTATATTTCAATTTTAATTTTGTAATATTATCTTCATTACACAAATTAGGATAAAGATGAAGAAAGAATTAATACAAGAAGAAAATGGTACTCTAAATAGTCATACAAATGATTGTACATAATACTGTGCATAAATTAGTTGTTTATTTATTTATTCTCACGAGTTTATTTATTCTCATGAGGTAAGTCCTCATGTCATGTGGCTTCACAGATAACTTGAAGATGCCAACCTAGCATTTCCAGTTGAGCACTCCTTCCTGGGGGAAATAAAAGAATCACTGTGATAGCGAAGCCTTGGGCACTGACTTTTGTCAGGTGCTGCAGTAAGTGACATACATAGATTAACTCACCCACATTTTCCAGGTGAGGAAGCTGAGGCACAGAAGGAGGGAGGAAGGAACTTAGTTAGCCAGGGTTGCAGTTGCCATAAGCATGTGGCAAGCAAGATTCTACCCCAGGCCACATAGCTCTCACCAATCCCTCTTGATTGTTCTTCTCTTCTGTCTCCAGAAGATTCCATCCTACCCCACATTATGCTCATCACCCTCTGGTTAGCACTGTGTAACCATGATCTAAAGCAGATGCACAATCATCCTGGGAAAACTGTGAATTTGTAAAAAATAAAATTTGGAAGTTGGAGGTGTAGCTCAGTGGTATGTGCTTAGCAGGTTGAGGCCCTGGGTTTAATCCCCAGCACCCTCTGCCTCACCAGCTGTAAGAGACAACACAGAGAAATCCTATGTGACCTTTCCCCAATTTCATCCAAAAGTGACAGTTTTCAGAACTGCAGTAAAATGTCACAGCCAAGATAGTGCCATGGATACAGTCCCCAGAATTTCTCCTGTTGCCCTTATTATGACCATGCTTATTATCCTTACCTCCCCTCCGCTTCCATGCCCCTAACCCAAGACACCAATCTGTGCTGTCTCTAGAATTTTGTCATTTCAAGACAGTTGTCTAAATGGAAAAAATACAGCATATGACCTTTTTGGTTTGACTTTTTCCACTCAATTTAATTCTCTGGAGATTTATCCAAGTTGTTGCATGTATCAACATTTTGTTCCTTTGTATTGTTGAGTATATTCCACTGCACAGATGTCCCACAGTTTACTCATTCACCTGCCGAAGACAGGTTGTTTCCACTTTTTGACTTTTTTTTTTTTTGGTATGAGGGATTGAACTAGGGGAATTTAACCACTGAGTCACATCCGAACCCTTTTTATTTGTTTTTATTTAGAGACAGGATCTTGCTGAGTTGCGTAGGGCCTTGCTAAGTTTCTGGGGATGGCTTTGAACTGGTGATCCTCCTGCCTCAGCCTCCCAAATGCTGGGATTACAGGTGGGTGCCACCATACCTGGCAATTGTTTTATTATTTACAATTAAGTCCATGGTCCATTTGAGTTAATTTTTATATAAAGTGTGATTTGGGTCCAGGTTCCTTTTTTGTTTCTCCTTGCTGAAGGACATCATAAGGCTCTGACATCATTTGTTAAAAAAAATTCTCCTTCTTCCATTGAATTGCTTTTGCATCTTTACCAAAAATCAATTGGTCACATTCATATAGGAAAAATTTTTAGGTCTTTATTTTATTCCACTGACCCATTTGTCCATCCCTTCTTCCACACCACAACATACCACACTGTCTTGATTATTGTAGCTATGTAGTCAGCCTTAATATTAAGCTCAGCAACTCCTTTTGTTTTTTTTAATTAAGATTGTTTTAGTTATTCTAGGACCTGTGCCTTTCCATATGAAGTTTAGAAAAAGCCAATATGCAAAATATTTCACAGGGATTTTAATAAGAATTTCATTAGGGTTGGGGATGTGCAGCTCAGTGGTAAGCTATGTACTTAGCCTCATTATAAGGTAATGGATTCAATTTCCAGCTGCGCAAGTGCACACACACACACTCACACACACATGAATTGCATTTAAACCTATAGATTAATCTGGGGGGAGAACTAACATGTTTTCTATGTTGTCTTCCAATCCATGAACATGGAAGTGAGAGGAATGTGGAACCTGATTAGACACACTCACACTGCCTTGTTGTCTGTTGATGTCTGATGGGGGTGGATGTTCAGCTCACAGCTCTCTGTGCCCCCACTCAAAAACATGGGAGTGGTGAGTTTGGGTTTGATTTGTCCATTGGCATTTGGCTAATGTAGAGCTGTTATTATCCCAAAGGTTTTCTGTTAGGCCACCCTTTTCCTGACCCTTTGGCTAAATGGAACAGGCATTCCTTGGACCTTTTCCTCACCCCCTTGCTCTGTGCCTGTTGGCATTTCTAGATTGGAGGCTTCTGTAGCCCCTTTTCCAGGATATAAGGGAAGCAATCAGAGCTGAGGAACTCATTGCTGTGCTGTTCCTCAAGTCCTGAAGTTCCCAGGTCTCCTCCTTCCCACCTTTCAGAGTCTTCTTATGTTTGTTAGTTATGTTCTATACAGGGATTTATATATATATATATACACACACACACACATATGTACATATTTATGTATATGTTTCCACATTTTATATATATATATATATATATATATATATATATATATATATATGTTCCAACATATATATGTATGTGTGTATTGTAGATGAACACAATACCTTTATTTATTTATTTGTATGTGGTGCTGAGGATTGAACCCAGTGCTTCACACGCGCTAGGCAAGTGCTCTACCACTGAGCTACATCCCCAGCCCCCAGGGATTTTTCATTGTAAGAGGAAGGAGTCTGGAAGATGGATTACTCCATCCTGACCAGGCGGGAAGTTCTGTTTGTTTATTTGTTGGTACTGGGGATTGAACCCAGTGGTACTCTACCCCTGAGCTACAGCCACAGTTCTTTTTGTTTTTAGAGATAAGGGTCTTGATAGGTTGCCTGGGCTGGCCTCAAACTTGTGATCTTCCTGCCTTAGCCTCCCAAGTCTCTGGGATTACAAGTGTGTGCCACAGTTCAGGCAGATTCTTGGTATTGTTTATTTTGATGCTTGAACTTTCCAGATTTGGCTCAGGGTGAGGCTCTTGCAGCTGGCTCCTCAATCATTTTGACATGTCCCTGTGGTTTTTAGAGCACATCCTTTTCTGGCACAAAAGTTTGAGGCTCATTTTTATCTTTCCCTACCCTAACCCTGGAGTCAGTCATTTCTCTGAAGAGCCTTGTATCCTTTCCTAGTATTTAAAAATCATAATGTGGGTTAGCAGATACTCTCTCCATGCCCCACAGGAAGCAGCACAACTTTTCCTAATAGACAGTGTATAAAAGACACAGTTGGATACACCTCTAGTCACAGCAAACTCTTCTCTGTAGCACCTGTGCCCCACCCCAGGGGGAGTAAGCTTACACTTGACCAACTGCTGACCTAGTGGGAGAGTTTGTGAAAGATTTCAGAGCTGAACAAATGAGCATCTGAGTTTGCTCTGCAGGGCAGGCATAAGTTCTGTTAATGAGCAAGGAGCCTGCTTGTGTGATTGCTGTGACAGGTCACACTCTCCTATTCTGTCAAGTCACTGCCTGGTGTGGAGAACCGAGGGATGTGTCCTAGAACAGCCAAGATCCCTCACCACCTCAACCCTGCTGGTCTGCGGTCACCTGCACCCATCCTGGGCACCAATTTCCTTTCCTCCACCACCTTCCTGTCTTGCCCCCCCCCGTCATCCCAGCCCCTTTCTCTTGCAGCCTCGCCCTTTTCTTCCAGCACCCTAGCAGACTCTTTCTCTCTGGGTCCCCATCCTATCGAGTCAAAGGGTGCTTCTTTTTTGTGCCACCTGTCCCTAGAGAAAGACCTGGGGTGCATCTGGCAGCACAGCCTTCCTTCTTGGTCCTTTTGCCCTTGGGGACAGGTGTTGGGCTTGTCTGGAGCATCAGGGGAGCTGCAAGGAGGGCCGGTCAGCCCTTACCTCATAGTTCATGAACAGGACAGTACTGAAGTCTTAGAAAATGCCAGCCACCATCTGAGCAGTGGATCTATGCCCTGTCCTTTAAGACCTCATGAGGTCTCATACAATCATCTATATTTTGGAAATGAGGAGACAGGCTAAAGGAGTTGCAATTCCTGGCAAAGCTCAGCTCAGGAGAGTGATCTGGGTGTGTACAGGGTGTGCCCCTGACAAAGATTCTTCCCTTGACCAAAGTCAGGCTCCTGAACCTTCTCCTAAAGTCCATCTGTACACTTCTTTATAAAGACTCCTGCTTAGTTCATCTAGCAAAAATGCTCCATCCTTTATATCTGATTCCCACATGTGGTTTTGATCTTAAATGTTACCAAAGAGGCCCCAATGATAAAGGCTTGGTTGCCAGTCTGTGGCACTGTTGAGAAGTGGTAGAACCTTTAGGAGGTGGGGCCCAGTGGAAGGGAGTTAGGTCATTGAGGGAGTGCCTTTGAAGGAGATACTGGGACCCCAGGCCCTCGCCCCCATTTCACTTTGCTTCCTGGCCTCCATGAGGTGACCAGTGTCCTCCACCACATGCTCCCACTGCCATGATGTACTGCCTCACCGCAGACCCCAAAGTGACTGACCAAACTGTGGATTAAAATCTTGGAAACTATGAGCCAATATAAATCTTTCCTCCTTTAAGTTAATTTTCTTAGATATTTTGTTGCAGCAACAAAAAGCTAACACTCCATTTCTGATCAGGTTCTTCATCCTCCACCATCCCCCAGATGATGTGTGATCACCTTGGCCTGTCATCAGCAAGACTCCTGTTAGGTTCATTTAGTCAAAATCCCTCCTACCTCCTCATGTTTCCTTCTAGAATTTTTCTATCTCTAGGCACCCTACCCTGCTCCTTGGCTAATTTAGAGGAGGAAGAGTTTTCTCAACACTCCTAGGAGGGCCGATAAAGTCTGAAATAAAAGTGACAAAGACAGAATAACAGGAGAAAGCATACTAATTTATTTGATCAAAGTTTTAGCAAAACTTGCCAGGGGTGTTTAGCTATATTCCAGCCCTTTTATATATTTTTTTTATTTAGAGACAGGATCTTGCTTGGTTGCTTAGGGCCTCGCTAAGTTGCTGAAGCTGGCTTTGAACTTTGCAATCCTCCTGCCTCAGTCTCCCAAGATTGATCAAAATTTTATATGACATAGGAGCCTCCATAATGAAGACCCAAAGACTGAGGGAAAACTGTCCATTTTTATGAATAGGTTAGATGTAGCATGAACAGTCTTGTACAAATAGGGTTGTACAAAAAAGAGGAATGATCTCATGTCATGGCCTGAGAAGAGAATTCAGCAAGGCCTGTCTGTTCAGGCTGGTCTTGGCATTCTGTGGCACTCCTTTCTCTATACTATGAGGCAGGACCCCTCTGGAATGAGGGTCTTATTATCTTTCAAAGGTAGGTCAGAGAATTTATGGCCAGCTCCCATACAGAAAGATGGAGGAAGATTCCAATGATGTTTCTAGGTTTTATGGCTGGCTTTGAAGGACAGGGCTTCTCATTTCTATGACCTAATTTTGGGGAGAAAGGGGAGCAAGAGAGAGAAGGGCAGGAGAAGGTCAGAAAGACCTTGCTTCTGAACCCCCTGCCTTTAGTTCCAAGTACCCAGTGTGCCAAGCACTATACTTTTGGGGTGCTGTGTTCTGGGCTCTGATACTCTAAATTCCCACTTGCTCATGTTGTACTTGAAATTTAATCTAGTTCTATACTGAGGTTTCTTTCCTCCTATTGCAGTAGTCCTGAATAAAATGCTTTTTCCTGGGGCTGGGGTTGTGGCTCAGTGGTAGAACGCTTGCCTTGCATGTGTGAGGCCCTGGGTTCGATTCTCAGCACCACATAAAAATAAATAAATAAAATAAAGGGATAAAAATTTCTTTTTCCCTTCAATCTCTGTCCAGCTTTGATTTTTCTTGGATACCTGGAAGATGCAGCAGGTGGTACTCTGGCTCAATGGGAGGTATTGAGGGAGAGAAGGAGGGAGAAAAGCACCTGCTTGGGTTGCTGAGGCCTTTTGTTCCCAGCAAGATTATCATGGCTTCACATTGCCCCTGGATCCTCCTGGGATTTCAGTGACAAAATTCTCAAGGAATCAGAGGCTGCCAGCACTGGGGTTTTCAGCCATCTGACTCAAAGGAGACCCCCAGATCTGCGATAACAGAATACCTGAGACTGGGTAATTTATTTTAAAAATATGTTTATTTTGGCTCATGGTTCTGGAGGCTGGGAAGTCCAAGATATGACAATCATATCTGGTGAGGGCCTTGTGCTGCCTCAATTCATGGAAGAGTACAGAAGAGCAAGCAGGTGTGTGCAGAGAGAGGAAACATGAGGGGCAGCCTTGACTTAGAACAACCTACCCCCTGTTCATGCATAGCCTTCCCCATTGCCAATGTCCCCCACCAGAGTGGTGCATTTTTTTTAAAATTGATGAACTTATATGGGCACATCATTATCCCTCAAAGTCCACAGTTTACATTAGGAGTTGCTCTCGGTGTTTGGATAAATGTATAATGATATGTATTCACCATTATAGTACCACTCAAAGCAGTATCAATGTCTTAAAATTCTCTGTGCCCCTCCTATTTAGCCCTCCCTCCTCCCCAACCACTGGCAACCACTGATCTTTTTTACTGTCTCCAATTTTTTTCAATTCCCAGAATGTCAAATAATTGGACAATGGAATATTATTCAATACTAGAAAGAAATGAGCTATTGATCCATGGAAAGATATGAAGGATTCTTAGATGCATATTGCTAAGTGAAAGAAGTCAATCTTACCAGATTTTGTGTGTATAGGACAATAGAAAGCTAAACTGCAGATAATGGGGAACTACTTTATATTTAAAATGTTGGGGGGGCTGGGGCTGTGGCTCAGTGGTAATGCATTTGCCTGGCATGTGTGAGGCACTGGGTTTGATTCTCAGCACCATGTATAAATAAATAAAATAAAGATCTGTCAACAACTAAGAAAAAAAAATTTAAAAATAAATAAATAAAATAAAATGTGGGGCTGGGGCTGGGGCTTAGCAGTAGAGTATTTGCCTTGCATATGTGAGGCACTGGGTTTGATCCTTAGCACCACATAAACAATTCAATAAACAAGATAAAGTTATAAAAAAATTTAAAAAATAAAAATAATGGGGCTGGGGATGTGGCTCAAACGGTAGCGTGCTCGCCTGGTGTGCGTGTGGCCTGGGTTCGATCCTCAGCACCACATACAAACAAAGATGCTGTGTCTGCTGAAAACTAAAAAAATAAATAATAAAATTCTCTCTCTCTCTCTCTCTCTCTCTCTCTCTCTCTCTCTCTCTCTCCCTCTCTCTCTCAAAAAAAATTAAAAAATAAAAAATAAAAGTAAAATGTGCTATTTTATAAGTTTGATGTATGCCTCAGTGATGGCATCACCACAGTCAAGATAGCATATATTTCACTCCAAAAATTTCCCTCCTGTCCCTTTGCCATCCCTTCTTCTTGTCTCCTGTGTCCTCTGGTGAAATAGCTCATTTATTAAATACAGACTTTCTGTACATGTTTTCTTATATGTTTATAAGAGTGACACACACACATATGTGTATATATTTTGTTGCTTTTGTTGTTTTGTGGTGCTGACAATCAAACACAGGGCCTTGGACAAGCAAGGAAAGAACTCTGACCCTGAGGCACACCCCCAGCCCCAAGAATGATATCTTTGATGTGAGGCATGGTAAAGGTGATAGAATCACTCCCATGGTTCCTTAGATATTTAGTTCCTGTGTTTCCACACTCCTGTCCGAGTAACTCATTTGACGCTTTATTCATCAGAGTTATTAAACCATTAGCCTGTGCCAGGTACTGTTCTAGATGGTTGAGTACATAGCAGTGAACAAATTAGACAGAGTTCCTGTACTCATAGGTCCAGCATTTCTATGGAATGTAGCTCCTCCTTGGAATTTTTTTGGGGGGTAGTATTGAGGATTGAACTCAGGGGCACCCAATCACTGAGCCACATCTCCACCCCTTTTTGTATTTGATTTACGGACAGGGTGTCATTGAGTTGCTTAGGGCCTCACTAAGTTCCTAAGGCTGGCTCTGAACTCATGATCCCTTTGCCTCAGCCTCCTGAGCCGCTGGTATTACAGGCGTGTGCCACTGCACCTGGTTCTCTTTGGAAGAATTTATCATATTAGCACAGTCCTTACATGTGGGGTTCCCCGGACTTCTGTCTTCTCTCTACTTTCTTTCCTTATGCAACTACCCCCTTGCTCAGTATTCTAAACTTCTACCTACATGCTTGCTGATAAGTTTTGGAAGTGTCCCCCAAAGGCCAATGTGTTAAAGTTCTGGTTCCTAGTCTTTGGTGTTATTGAGAGGTGGTGAAACCTTTAAGAGGTGAGGGTCACTGGGAGGAAGTTAGGTCACTGGAGGTATGCCCATGAAGGGGATATTGGCATGCTGGTCCTTTCCTCTCTCTTTTGCTTCCCAGCCTCCATGAAGCAAGCAGCCTCCTTGGCCACATGCTCCTACCATGATGTAGTATTGCCACAGGCCCAAAGCAACAGGGCCAAGCAACCACGGACTGTAACCTCTGACCTCTAGGCTGGGTGTCAAAATAGATTTTCCTGCTTTTTTTAATATTTATTTTTTAGTTTTTGGCGGACACAACATCTTTGTTTGTATGTGGTGCTGAGGATCGAACCCAGGCCGCACGCATGCCAGGCGAGCACGCTACAGCTTGAGCCACATCCCCAGCCCTTTTTTTTTTTTTTTTGTACTGAGGATTGAACCCAGAGGGGTCCTATCACTGAGCTACATCCTCAGCACTTTTTTAAAAAAATTTGAGACTAGGTCTCACTAAATTGGTAAAACTTGGGAATCCTTCTGCCTTAGGCTCCAGAGTTGCTGGGATTCTATGAATGTGCCATCACGCCCAGCTTTGTTCTAAACTTCTTTAAGTGAAGTGTTTTAATTATTTATTTATTTTGGTGGTGCTGGGGATTGAACCCAGGACCTTGTGCATGAGGCAGGCACTCTACCAACTGAGCCATATCCCAGCCCTTTAAGTGGAATTTGATGCTGTTCCTTTCCTGGCCTCTCTGAACTGGCAATCTTTTGAGCCTCACCCTCTGCATTTTAGCTTTTTCTTTTTCTTTCTTTTTCAGTACTGTAAATTTAACTCAATGGCATTCTATCACTGAGCTGCATTACCAGCCCTTTTCATTTTTATATTTTTCATTTTTGAGACAGGGTCTCACTAAGTTGCTCAGGCTGACCTGGAACTTGTGATCTTCCTGACTTAACCTCCAGAGTAGCTGGCATTACAACCATGTGCCATTGCCATACACTCCTTTTCAGCCTTTTCATGGATCTGTTGTAGCTGGTGCTGATTCATGTCCTAGGGCCTTGATTCCTGCTGTTCTTTCTTGCTGTAAAACTCCCCTGCATTTTCTTCTACTGAGTAATTCTTATTCCTTCAATGCTATATTTTTTAAAATAATGACACTCAGCGCTAAAGATGGAGTGTAATGCAGATTGGGAGCATACAACAACTGACTTACTTGGAAAGAAATTTATCAGTTAAACAACAACAAAACCCTAAGGAGAGCCATACCCTTGGGCCCAGTAATCCATCTGCTGTAGCCATGTAGCCAAGTTGGGAATGGGGGAGAAAATATAGAGAAATCTTTTAACATTAAAAAAAATTTTTTTCAAGTGTTGGGATAGAACCCGCGCCCTGCTATGCTGGGCAAACACTCTATCACCAAGCCATACCCCCAGCCCAACTCCAAAATCATGTTTCACTGGATATTCATGTCTTGGCCTGGGCCTGGGCCACCCAGCCCTCAGGCACAGAGCAGCATGCTGTTCCCTCCCTCTGATTCTAGAGCTCCAGAAGACTGAGCCCTGGGACAATGAGACCCTGGACCTGGGGGCAAGAGAGTGACAGGAATTCAGGGTGACTATTGCAAAGCTGATGGTGTGGGGGTGAAATTGTCTCATCTGTGAGCTAGGAGAGCACCTAGAGCACCTAAATTGTCACATTAATGTCCATACATCCTTGTATGTGAGATAGTGGGACAGGGAATATACAAGGGGTGAGTGCAGAGGGTCTTCCTTTTTGGTTGGGGAGTGGTGAATAGGGAAGAACCAAGGACAGATGGCAAGAATGAAGCCATTCTCATTGCTACACTGGCCCAACTTCAGACTGATTTTTTACAGTGAGAGGAAAGGAGGGCCTCAAGTGCCAGCCTACCCCAGGCTTTGGTCTTTCACAATGTGCTCAGGGAGGCCCAGAGTGAGTTATAATGATGGAGTTCCTGGCAGACAGAGGGGTCAAACCCTCTTGGCTTCTCTGAGCCACACACTAGGCTATGAACTCAGTTCTGCCTTAGTCTTAGGAGCTGAAACAAGGCCTTCATCTTGGCCTAACTCCATAGAGAACACCCACGTGCCTGCTTTTTCACCAAACTTGCCTCAGAGAGGGGAAGGGTGGCAACCTAACACTTATTTGATGCCTATTCTAGGCCAGCTCCCTTGTGGCTGCTTCTCTCTAGCTTATCTCATTCAAAGTTCACAAGAAATTTGCAAGGGGGTACAGTTATCCCTTGGTATCTTCCCCTACCTGCAGATGCCAAAGTTCTCTGAAGCTCAAATCCCTTATATAAAATGCATAGCATTTGCATAGAATCCGCAAGCATCCCTGTATACTTTAAATTATCTCTTGATGACTTATAATACCTGATACAACATAAATACTATGTAAATAGTTGTTATATTGTATTGTAGTTCTGGAAATTAAACCCAGGCTCTTGCTTATGCTCGGCAAGCACTCTACCACTGAGCTACCCCCGCCTGCAGATGCCCAAATCAAGGAAAAACAAAATATAAGAAAGGCTGAGGGGGCTGGGGCTGGGGCTCAGCAGTAGAATGCTCACCTAGCACGTGCGAGGCGCTAGGTTTGATCCTCAGCACCACATAAAAATAAATAAAATAAAGGTATTGTATCCAACTACAACTAAAAAAAAATTTAAAAAAGAAGGGCTGAGGATGTAAATTAGTGGTAAAGCACCCCTAGGTTTAATCCCCAGTACCACAAACACTTTTGAAGAAATGAGTCGTCCTCAGATTAATGGAGCACTAGAATATTTAGGAATTTCATGGGACTGTGGTTAATCTCAGTGTTAGAATGCTTGCAGCCCCAGAACTGCCAAATGTACAAAAAAATTATCATGGAATTGAAGTATGGGAGAAACATGGTGAAAGACATCTAAAGGCAGAAAGATCATCACTTTCTGTTCCAGGGATCAACAACCAACAGTAGTCTTAACTCTCCCCTTAGCTTTATTTGTTTTTATTTTTATTTTTGGTACCAGGGATTGAACCCAGGGGTGTTTAACCATACATATATGAATACACCACAGTAAATCTCACCATTGTGTACATCCACAAGACTGGGGTCCTAATTAGAATAAGATATATTCCATGCTTGTATAATTATATCAAAAAGGATTCTACTGTTATGTGTAACTAAAAAAAATAATAAAATTAAAAAAAATGTAAAAAGAACTAAAGACACTTTTATTCAAAGCCAGCTACAAAAACTAGAGTTATTACTTTAATTTCATCTCACCTTTCTGGGGAGCTGGCCAAAAAGAAACTAAGACTTTCATCCAAGAGGGAGTCTACCCCATACCCAGAAGGAAGCCATGCTACAACTGAGGAGCGAAGAAAAATTTGAATAAACTTTGCTGGGGTTTCCCATCAGTCTATTATCATTAGCTTATATCTTTTTTTGTCCCAAAACCTTTCTTTTTAAAAATATTTTTTAGTTGTAGACAGATACAATACCTTTATTTATTTTTATGTGGTGCTGAGGATCAAACCCAGTGCCTCACACACACACAAAGTGCACACTCTAACACTGAGCCACAACCCCAGCCCCCTGTCCAATCACTTTTCTATATGGATGGTTGTTCATGTTTCATCAAACCTAAGCATAAAAATGAATTATTTACCCTGAGTCATTGGTTTAATCCAAAGGCTCCCATGTCATGTAAAACTACGATCAAAGAAATCTGTTATGCTTCTCTCTCTCTCTCTCTCTGTTGTGTGTGTGTGTGTGTGTGTGTGTGTGTGTGTGCGCGCTGAGGATTTAATCCAGGGCTTTATGCATGCAAGGCAAGTACTCTACCAACTGAGCTATATCCTCAGCCCTGTTATGCTTTTATCTTAATAACCTGTCTTTGGTTATAGGAATGTTGGCCAGAATCCTTTATGATGGGTAGAAAAGGGTTCATTCCAGCAATCCCCTCCCCCTGTCATCCCTAACTGCATTTGGCTATAATAAAATCTTCCTTCTTTCCTCCAATTTTGCTGTGACCAAAATGCCTTATAAAAACAACTTAGAGGAGGGAAAGTTTATTTGGGGCTCATGGTTTCTCAGTCCATAGATGGCCAACTCCATTGCTCTGGGTCTAAGATGAGGCAGGACATCATGGTGGAAGAGTGTGGCAGAGGGAAGCTGTCCTACTCACTGCACCAGGAAGCAGAGAGGGGAAGGGACTGCAGGGAAGATGAACTCTTCCAGGGCACATCCCCAGTGACCCACCTCCTTCAGACACATCCTACTTGCCCACAGTTATTACCCAGTCCATTTAAACTAGAATGGACTGATTAGGTTACAGCTCTTACAATCCAATTACCTCTGAATATGCCTGCATTAACAGTATGTGGGAAATATGATATATCAAGAACTATGTAATGTTTTGAACAACCAACAATAAAAATTAATAAAAAAAAAAAAACAGTATGTGGGGGACACCTCATATCCAAACCATAATACCCCTGAGCTTTTGCATCTCAACTGCTAGGGAGCTCTGCTCATGCATGGTGGATATGTACACAGAAGAATAAATGGGAAAAATATGTGTGGATCCTGAGACTTTGAGAGCTTCAGTCAGTGGTCTAGGTTCTAAGATAAAAGCTATGTAAATGAATTAGTGTCCCCATGGGGATCACTAGCTCCAGTGTTTCCAGCTTCTCTTCTCCTCCAGGAAGCCCTCCAGGTGAACTGGCTTTACTTGGAGGTCTGTAGAGTCTCAGGGGCAGCAGCTGGGTGGATTCTGGAATTAGCTTTCACTTCTGGCTGTTGAGGTCATCACCTGCCTGAAAACCATTCCTGGAAGTCTTGGGTCAGGCCATTCAGTCCTGATATAGGAAGCAAAAAAAGAAACAAAAAATAAGTTAAAAATATAAAAGGAAGGACAAGGAGAATCTTAACTTTAATCAGAAAGCCTTGTGCTAAAGCTCCTCATAACTTCACCCCTAAGCCAGTTCTCTCTCACGCCTGTCATTCCAACTTTCTGGAAAACCTACAGATCTTCACTCACCATCTTAAAGTTACTAGAAATTCATACACCGATGAAAATTGCCATGAGTACTGTTAATTGGCCTACGAATACATGCATTTTTAGAATAGATTGAGCAAAGGGTGATACTCTATATTATAGGGTACTTCCCCAGAAAAGTATAATGTAGGGCACTCTCCCAAAGTTATCTATTGATCAGATCAATCTAAAGATCCTGAGAATTGCCAGACCACCATAACCTTCTTGTGACCATCAGACTGATATCATCCCCACATACTTTCCTATACCCACCTTTCATCAAGTTTCCTTTAAAAGAACCCAAGCACCTCCAAAATGTCTCTTGCTCTTGAGGTGACCCACATTCTCTCTTGGATGTGTATTCCTCTGTTTCCTAAATAAATATCTGTATCTCAATACCTGAAACATCTAGAAATTCTTTGTCAAATACCCTGTTGCCCTAAGACTTCTTCAAAATACCCCTGGTGACAGCTCTTAGTCTGGGACAGCAGGAGTAGAGAGGCTGATCCAAGCAAATAGAAGTACACAGAGGCACGGTAAATGGGGTGGGTGAGTCGAATGCTAAGTGGATCCTACCTGTGGTGACCTTGCACCAGTTTGTGGAGGATCACTGAGGTGCTTCCTGGATTTATCCTGCCTGGGAACTGGACAAAGAGAAGGCTATGGGACTAGAAACCCTGATAGGATTTTAGTTTATTCTGAAGAGGAGGAAAGCAATGGAAAGTAGGTGAGAGTGCAGGGTGTCTGTCCAAGGCAGCCCAAGCTCTAGAGACCTCTAAAGGGTGCAAAGGACTTGGGGAGGTGGCTGCTTCCTGTTCCAACAAGGCTCTCTCTGCTCCTGAACGGTTGTCCTGCCATTTCACTGCGCCATTCTGGGGCATTTCTGGGGTCTTGGGTCGGGAAACATAAGTCCCCGTTTCTGGCGGGGGGTGGGGGAGGAGTGTTCCACTTCCTCTACCCAAAGGGAACTGTGGGTCCACGACCCTCCGGCACCCAGGTTCTATCGTTTCTGGCCCTTCCTCCTAGGACCACAGGGGATGACACCAGAAACTCCAATAAAAAGGTTCGGCCGGGGCGGGGCGACAGCTCCTCTCCCCCAACAGCGCCTAGATGAGCCTGGAGCCCAGCTGGCCCTCTATTTCCTGTTGTCCCCGCCCGCTGGGGGCCCCTCTCCGCCTGCTTATTCCCCCTGAATCTAACGACAGCAGCTAGTTCTGCAAGGAGCTCCTCGAGCTGGGACACCTGAATTAAAACGTGAAGGACTGGAAAAAAGAAAGGGAGGGAGGTGCAAGGGGAGAGGAAGGGCGAAGCAAAATGGAGCAGGCGGCGGCAGAGCGGATCGGCTCAGTTTACAGCATGAACGGCAGGGGGCGCCAAAGACCGCCGGAGGCCAAGGGCAAGCGCCAATGCGGCAAGGGCGCCTCCGCAAGGTCCGCAGTCCGAGGGCGGGGCCCCTTCCAGGCTCGCACCTCCTCCACAGTCCCAGTGGTTGTCGCTGATTTGCGCAACCGGGGACTGGGTTTGCTACAGGACGGAGTAGCCTTCCCTTGTCTTTCCTAGTCTCCTCCATGTTCTCCATTCTCAACTTTTCTTGATAGAGAGATAGATGATAGATAGATAGATAGATAGGTAGATAGATAGATAGATAGATCTTTTTTAATATTTATTTTTTAGTTATAGGTGAACACAATATCTTTATTTTATTTTTATGTGGTGCTGAATATCGAACCCAGTGCCTCATGCATGGTAGGCGACAGCTCTACTTCTGATCCACAACCCCAGCCCCTAGATAGATGTTTAAAGATGTTTATCTAACCATTATTTGTTTAAAAAAAGGGAAACATTTGAATCCAAGTGTTGTTTGTACAAAGAGAAATGTCTGAACTAAGAAATTAAGAAAACCCAGATAGTCTCCCTAAAAATTTAATGAAACGGTTTAAAATATTGTTTATCAACCCTGTCACATCATGGGAAAATGAATTTCATATACTATTAAAAAGGGGAAAATACAGGCTACACATGGAGCTCCATATAAAAATGTCAACTGCATATACAAAAGGATGACAATAAAACTCCCCCCAAATATGAACAATAGTTTTCTATAGGTATGGAAATGCTTTTCCAGATCTTTTGAATTTATAGAGTGTGGATGAATTCATACTAAACTAAAGTGAAGCTTTTCTTTTTTACAAATAAAGGGAAGCAACCTGCAATCTGGGCTGTGGCAGGTGGGAAGGGGAGTCTGGGCAGGCCTTGAAGAGGGCTCCCCACTAAAGCCATGTTCAGCTGTCACTAGCCTACACCTATACATCTCTGCTCCCCTTCTGCTTGTGTCCAGCAATCCCTTATCCTTAATCAGCCCCACCCCTTACCCCCCAACACCCCAAACCTAAAATCTTACTCTGTACTCCTCTTGAAATAGTCTCCTACTGACATTTCTGTACTCAAAATAATTATGAATCTCTGGATATCTTAATGAATTGATAAATGCATTAGAAACATGCAAATTTTGGCTCTAATTTCTCAGTAATTTCCTAGCAACTACAGTTTTCCCTAATGTATATGTATCAGAAAAACAAGGCAACTTTCCATTCCCAAATCCTACTGGGTACCTCAGGGGAGTTCAAGTGCCCTAATGGGGAGCAAAGAACACCCATGTGATAGAGGCTTTTGTTATTGCAGATGGAACTTAAATAAAGAGACACACAGATAACATGTGCTATGAACATGTCTGGTACTCAATATATCTTTGTGAAATAATCATTAAATTGCCATCTAGCTGGGCCTGGTGTCATATGCCTGGAGTCCCAGCTACTCAGGAGGCTGAGGCAGGAGGATAGCAAGTTCAAAGCCAGCCTCTGTAATTTAGAGAGGCTCTAAGCAACTCAGTGAGACCCTGTCTTTACATAAAATATAAAAAGGGGACTGGAGATGTGGCTCAATGGCCCTGGGTTCAATTCCCAGTACCCCTCCCCACAAAAAAAGCAACCGGTTTAAGTGAAAATATTGGCAAACTGACAGAGAAAGTTTTAAATTGCACAATTAATTTTGAAGTGTATAGCACACTCTATAGTCACTTTTAGGCACTACCCAGGCTACAGCCTCTGAAGGTAACTTCCACTTGATTATATTGGGCCCAGAGTGGCAATTGAGGGATCTGCTTTCTTATGCTTCCCACAGGGGTGCAGAACAAAAAACTTGGCAGACAGCATCATAAGGAGGAAGATGTGGCCTCTCCAGTCCAAATGTGAAGTGTACACTGATTCTACCCTTCTAACTGACTGAGGAAGGGAAAGAGTGCTCTCTTGTTCTGCCAGGAACTTGATTTAGCCAGCTTTGGCTACAGCAGGGCTGACCCCATTGAAGGTGGTGGGAAAGCAGCCTTTTCCCCCACTTGCTTGCTGGACCCGAGATCAGAAGAGACCTGGGCTCCCTGGGGGATGGGATGGACCTGGCAGAAAAATAAACTGGGAGAGCATAGGTCAGAAATGGAAGCTACCCTTCCTGATTCAATTCCCCCCACTCTTCTTCTCCCCAGGAAAGTGCTGTCCTCTTGTGTTCTCTTCATCTGGCGTGTCCTTTCTCTTTCCACTGGTCACAGTGACTAGATTAAGTGGAGGGATGAGTCAGGATCTGGCAGTGACTCAGGGACCAAAGGGAGGGGCTGGGTCTCTACTACTTCCTGTTCCTGGCAGCGGGGCAGGAGACTTGTCAGATCCCCGCCTTCAGCAATTAGACTGGTGGTTGGGAAGAGGGAAACGTGGTGACCAAGGAGCAACATTTGCCACTTTCCCTCCTTTCTGTAATTGTCTGTGGCTATGTGTGCCCTATGTCGCAGGCCACCCTGATAATTGACCCCACTGACCCAGTCCTCTCCAACACTTCTCTCTCCACTCCATTTCACTGTACATCAAGTTCTGATCCAGAATATATTAGGATATGAAATAAGTGTTTAAGAACGAGGAACACATGGTATTTCTCTGTCAAAAATAAGAAAGAAATGGTATTTATGAGGCCCATCTACTTAAATGAAGGAATCTAATATCTGATCATTGTTATGCTCTTCCACATTTATTTGTTTCTTTTTTTGGTACTGGGGATTAAACCTAGGGGTGGTCTACCACTGAGCCACATCCCCAGCCCTTTTATTTTTCATTCTGAGACAGGGTGTTGCTAAAGTGCTAAGGATCTTGCTAAACTGCCCAGGCTGGCCTTGAACATGGAATCCTCCTGCTTCAGCCTCCTGAGTCCCTGGGATTACAGGCATGAACTATGGCACCTGGCTCCCATTGATTTCTTGATATTTTTCTTTTTTCCCCTCTTTTTTTGCCCCCCCCCGAATTGAACCCAGGGGTATTCTACTACTGAGGTACCACCCCAGCCCTTTTTAAAAATTTTGAGACAGAGTCTCACTAAGTTGCTTAGGCTAGCCTCAAACTTGTGATCTTTCTGTCTCAGCCTTCTGAGTTTCTGGAACTACAGGCATGTGCCACCATGCCCCGCTAAAATTAAACACTTCTAAAAGTAGGCTTCAAAATAACACTAGAGATTTTTGGAACAATGTTGGGTTTTTAGATGAATTCACAACTATAAATATATACACAAAAACATCAAGAGTGATAAAAGTCTTGGAGATTGGACTGTAAGATGATCTTTTCTCCTTTCTAATCTTTTACAATGATTAGATATCACATTTTATTATTTGAATTATAAGAACAAGTAAATGAAATTAAACTCAGGGTCTCCTGTTTGCTAGGGAGGTGCTCTACCACTGAGCTACACCCTAAATCCAAACCCCAGTTTCCAAAGGTATTTCTCCTGTGGTCCTGGATCTCTGGAGGTCAATACAGAGAAGTTACCATGGTTCTGTCTCCAGAGCCAAAGGAAATCAAACTCATTGAAAATTAGGTAAGGATGTTGGGCTGGGGATGTGGCTCAAGCGGTAGCACGCTTGCCTGGCATGTGCGCAGCGCTGGGTTCGACCCTCAGCACCACATACAAACAAAGATGTTGTGTCCGCCGAAAACTAAAAAAATAAATAAATATTTAAAAATTCTCTCTCTCTCTCTCTCTCTCTCTCTCTCTCTCTCTCTCTCTCTCTCTTTCTTTAAAAAAATATTTTAAAAAAGAAAGAAAATTAGGTAAGGATGTAAGGGAATTGACAAGATCCTGGTTGTATCCCTGTTTCTTAGTGTATCATCCAAACTGAGATGAGCCCAAAGGGGATATGGTGATCCTGTTCTCACTACAGAACTATTCCCCATTATGCCTGTACTGTGACTACCCACTATTGCTACAAGCCTTGTATTTTCTACATAGGGGAAGACTCTACTATTGTCATCAAATGACTTTATGGGGGTGGGAGGTGGTGTAGGATGTTGAGGCTCCATATATGTCTTTAATGTGTACCACACACATTCAAACTAAATTTATATTTTAAAACTCTACTTAAAGTTGCCCTTTAAGTAGAGTTTTAAAATATAAATTTAGTTTGAATTAGGTAGGGTGGGATGATGGAGAAGGATCTAAGGAAAAATCACAAATGCGCAGTATAGGCAAACATTTTTATAAATATCACTACGTTATAGAAGGATGCCTGCTCTGTTAAGGAAACCATAAAAATTAATAGACTCCTGAAAAACTGGGAGAAGAGCTATATCTAATATATACAAGGAACTCTTGTAAATCTATAGCCACGACAAAAACATAGGGATTCTGGTAGTACTCTAGACACAAAGTATGGCAGGCAGTTCTCAAGAAATGCTAGGAAACATGAAAAGATGTTTGAACACATTACTATTTAGAGAGCTGCAATTTAAAACAACTATGATATATTATTTATACCCATTAGATTATCATAAATTGGAGAGCTGGATCATGCCATGTTTTCACAGAGATGAGGGGACCCAGGAACTCCATGCCCAGCAGGTGAGAGCAGCTCAGACTTCAGTAGTTTATTTGTTAAACTATTCCTACCCATTCCTGGTAAATTGCGATTCTCTGTGTTTGTCCATATTTCCAGTTTTCAGGGCATCAATTTGTCCTGTAAACTCAATTCTCTGTTGTTGTTTTTTGGTTTTCTCAGCATTTTTTCTGATTGTGAGAGTGCAAGTGACAAGTCCCAAGCTGCAAGGTAGTGGATGGTGAGTGTTTAGGATGTGGATGCTCCAAGGGTCAGTGGTTAGGGGCTATAGGACTAGTGACTGCAGAGTGACTTATGCTCTGTGTGGTTTGTGTATGGCCTTAGTTCTTTTTTTTTTTTTTCCTTTTAACTGATACTAGGAATTGATACCAGGAACACTCTAACTACCACCGAACTACATCTCCATCCCTTTTTATTTTTTATTTTGAGACAGAGTCTCACTAAGTTGCTGAGGCTGGCCTCGAACTTGCGATCCTCCTGCTTCAGTCTCCCAAGTGGCTGGGATTACAGCTGTGTACTATGGTGCCCAGTATGGCCTTAGTTTTATGAAAATCTATGCCTCTTAGTGATTAAGCATTAGTTATTAAGGGGTTTGTGGGACAAGAAAGTGGAATTCCTGGAGGACAACAGATGGTGGTTATTTTGGATGGATATTTATTAATCAACACCAGACTCTGGAAGAAGTATTGCTGAGCCAGTGATACAGTGAGTAGGGGCCTTTGGAAGTAAGCAAATAGAGCACTCTCTGGAGGTCATTTACTGAGTGTGATGTGGGTCAGTGACTTACAACTCAGCAATGTCAATGATTGCACCTCTAGGAGATAGTAATTGAGAAACAGAATTTAAAATTTCCAGACATCACCAGGCTGTGACGTACACTTGTAATCCCAGAGGCATGGAGGCTGAGGCAGGAGGAACATGGGTTCAAAGCCAGCCTCTGCAATTAGTGAGACTTACTGACACCCTGCCTCTAAATAAAAAACAAAATATGGCTGGGGATGTGGCTCAGTGGTTAAGTGCCCCTGGGTTCAAAAAAAAAAAAAAAAAAAAAAAAACCCAAACATCTAGAACAACTTTTTTGTGGGGGCCAAACTGGGCAGTGAAGGCTGTTTAGCAACCTCCCTGGCCTAGATCTCTTGATTAGATGCCAACAGGAACATCATTCTCTCATTGTGAAAACCAAAAATGTTCTAGACATTGCCAAACATCCCTGAGGGGGGTGCCACCTATTAAAACTCACTGCTCTAGAAATAAGGCCAAAGCATCATGCATAATATAAATGATTCAACTCATCTGATAATGATAGAGAATCTCAGACCGGAGATATTAATGAAATACAGTTCAGAATGGAAACACTTAAAATGAAGTTGAAAATGATAAAATCAGAGACATTTTTTAAAGCATTTTGGATCTAGTTATGTAGTTCATTTTGCTCTACATATCCCAATTTTGGGAAGTGAATGGATTTCCAAAGGTTGAAGGTCATAGAAATTCAATTAGAAATTCAATTCTAGAATGTAGAAGAAGAAAAATGGTGGAGTATGGTATTCAGAAAGAGTATGTGTTTCTGGGAAAGTGTAGAGTCTTAATGCCATTAGTAGGCAGTAGAGATTTCACGTTGAGGATGTCTGTTAAAAGACAAGAAACCCTGCTCCTTCAGACTGTCTTGATTTAGGCAGGGGCAGGGGGTACTGGGGATTGAATCCAGAGGCACTTTACCATTAAGCAACATTCCCATACCTTTTTATTTTGTATTTTGAGACAGAGTCTTACTAATGGGTTCCTTAGGGTGTCACTAAATTGCTGCGGCTGGCCTCGAACTTGCAATCCTCCTACCTCAGCCTCCCAAACTGCTGGGATTACAGGCGTGTGCCACTGCACCCAGAAACTGTCTTTATTTTATTTTATTTTTAATTGATTTTTTTAAAATAAATGACAGCAGAATGCATTACAATTCTTTTTACACATAAACAGCACAATTTTTCATATCTCTGATTGTAGGTCTTCATAATTTGTGTCTTCATTCATGTACTTTGAATAATGATGTTCATCACATTCCACCATCATTTGTAACCCCATACCCCCTCCCTTCCCCTCCCACCCCTCTGCCCTATCTAGAGTTTGTTTATTCCTCCCATGCTCCCCCTCCCTACTCCACTATGAGTCACCCCCCTTATATCCGAGAAAACATTTGGTATTTGTTTTTTTGGGATTGGCTAACTTCACTTAGCATTATCTTCTCCAGTGCCATCCATTTACCTGCAAATGCCATGATTTTATTCTCTTTTATTGCTTAGTGAGTAAAATTCCATTATGTATATATGCCACATTTTTTTATCCATTCATCTACTGAAGGGCATCTAGGTTGGCTCCACAGAGAAACTATCTTGATTTGAAATTGAAGTTTGGGGCTGATAGCAGATAAACTGCATTCTTCTATTATTTTTGCTTGTAGAAAACTCAAAGCAGCTCTCTTTCTGGCATGATGAAGGAATGAGGTTGGCAAAACCTCTCCCCAAAAGCAACTGCCAAAAGCATCTGTTTCAGTATCCTGGGATTTCACCAAATGCATACTACAAACTGAGAAGTGTTTTAGTCATCAAAAATGACTCACCTTTGGCTCAGAACAGTGCCGTCTGTGCTGTTTTTTGTTTTTTGTTTTGTTGTCGTTGTTCCTAGCATGGAAACACATCCTTCCTGCTGCTCTGTTGGTGGTATTGTTTAACCATGGCAGGAGAGGACAAGACATGAGAATGAGCTTCTCTGCTGCTGCTGCTGCTGCTGCTGAAGATAGCTAGCATGATTGGAGCATGGTCAGTTACTATCTCAGTAACAAGCCATACAGAGGCCAAGCAATGTCCTTTACCTGACCTTGCAAGCTGTTTGAGGCAAGTGATAGACTGATCTGCTGATAATTTAATGCAGGCACCTGGGAGGTGAGATATCCATAGGGATCTTGATAAATTCTCCCAATATCGTGGGCAAACTAGAGACTATGTGCATGGGTAGCAGAGATCACAGCAGACGCTAATTAGTGCCCAGCTACCCTTGATCTACTGAAATTGCATATGCACAGGGGAGACACAAACAAGCCCAGTAATAAATAAAAGCCAGTGGTAAGTAAAAAAGTCCTGAAGTTTGACTGTGTTCCCAACTCAAACATGGCTTGACATGTTAGATCACAACCTCTGATAAATCTTAGGCTGGCAAAAAAGGTGTACAATCATGGAGTGAGTAACCCCTAGAAAGCCAGTGTTCAGCCAGGCACCATGGTGCCTACCTGTAATCTAAGCAACCCGGTGGCTGAGGCAGGAGGATTGAAAGTTCAAGGCCAGCTTCAGCAATTTAGCAAGACCCTCAGCAACTTAGTGAGACTCTGTCTGAAAATAAAAAGAAAAAGGGCTGAGGATGTAGCTCAGTGGTAAAGCATCCCTGAGTTCAAACTCCAGTACCAAAACCCAAAAAGTTTACAGTAGCAGGAGGACTGGGAAAGAAGACCAGAATTTGTAGCATTCTTGAAATATTCTCCAGCCTGAACCTGTGTGTGTGTGTGTGTGTGTGTGTGTGTGTGTGTGTGTTTGTTTGTTTGTTACTGGAGATGGAACCTGGGCCTCATTCACGCCAGGCAAGCACTCTATTACTGAGCTACAGCCCCCATACTTCCACCTGAACTTAATGCAGGTAGGAACCCAGAAACAAGCACTGTTAGCAGGGGAAGAGATATCCAGGAGAAGCCCTCTAGTTCTGGTTTGAGGGAAAAGAAAATGCCTGGGGCTGGGGATATGGTTCAGCTGTAGAGCATCTGCTCCTGCTTAGCCTATGTGAGGCCCTGGATTCCATCCAAGCCCTGCAAGAGGAAACAAAACTCCCAATGCTCAGAGAGAATATGGAAATCTCTCATTATTTTCTTTTTAATTTTATCTGGTGCTCAGGTCCTTAAGCAATTTCATGGCAGCAGTGATAATGGCCAAACAAGACTTCATAGGAGCCAAAACTCTGAGGAGAAACTTATTCTGTAGTCTGTGGAGCTGTGATTCCAGGAAGGTGAGGTCTACATCCTTGCTTAAAGGGAAGAACTTGAGAGGAAGAATAGAGATATATTGAACTAGACAGAGGGAAATGAAAAGAGGGCAGGGGGCATGGGGGGTAGGAATGATAGTAGAATGAATTGGACATTATGACCATATATGCTATATGATTACATGACCAGTGTGACTACATCATGTACAATCAGACAAATGAGAAGTTACACTCCATTTATGTTTGAATGTGTCCAAATGCATTCTACTGTCATGTATAACTAATTAGAACAAATTTTAAAATATAATTAAAAAAGGGAAGAACTTGGTAAAAGAGCCCCATAAAATTATTTGTGAACTCCAGGGCTCATCTTCCATCTACACATGCTTGATATTATTCCTGATTACTACATCAAAGTTTTTAAAAACGACTAGGACAGACCACCATTGATGTTCCATATTGACCAATGAGTGGTATACACCAGAGAAAGTTCTGAAGGAAACTGCAAAGAATGTGAAACCTGAACTGACATTGATTGGACCTGTGGCTCACAGAAGGTGGGATGGAGCTTGAAACCAGAACCTAATTACATTAATTGCCTACTAAAACAAAAATACCAACAATCTCTCAGAACTTAAATAAGAGTCTCATAATATCATACTCAAGCATGTACAAATATATAACAATTAATCCCACAATTATGTATAATTGTGCACCAATAAAAATTTTAATACTATATAACTTGAGAAGGATTACGACCCAAATTACTCACCTAGAAGAACCATGATAACATTACCTTGAAATATAAAAGACTGTCAACAAATGCCAATAACAATATGCTGTAGACGATGGAATTATCTGACAAACTTAAATACTTTAACAAGAAATTTCATGGGCTGGGGTTGTGGCTCAGTGGTAGAGCACTTGCCTAGCGTGTGTGAGGCAGTGGGTTCGATCCCCAGCACCACATAAAAAAAATAAACAAAATAAAGGTATTGTGTCCATCTACAACTAAAAATATTTTTAAAAAAGAAATATCAAACACTTTTGCAACAAGTGATAAACAAAAGCATCACCAAATAAATAGAATATATGGATAAGAACCAAATGGAATTTTTAGAACTGAAAAATACAATAACCAAAGTTAACAATTCACTCAATGGACTCAATAGTGTAATGGAGAAGACAGAGGAAAGAAATAGTGAACACAAAGATACATAAATAGAAAATGTCCAATCAAATAGCACATAAAAAAGGGTATCTTTGGTCATGGATGACATTACTTTCTATACACAAAATTCCAAAGAATTGACAAAAAACTCCAGGAACTAATAAGCAATTATAGCACACTTGCAGGAGACAAGGTTAATATACAAATATCGGTTGCTTTCCTATACATCAGCAATTGAAATTTGAAATTAAAAATTCAAATTAGCACCAAAAATGATATATTTTAGTTATAAACCTAACAAGATATGTATAAGTTTCCCTTGAGGAAAATTGAAACTCTAATGAAAGAAATCAAAGGACTAAATAAATGGAGAGGGATTCCACGTTCATGTTAACATGTTCAATATTATTGATTTCATGTTCAACATTAACATGTAAGTTCTTCCCAACTCAATCTATAAACCCAGTCAAAATTCCAGAATGTCATTTTATAGATATTAACAGACTGATTCTAAAATACATATGTAGCAGCAAAAGACCCAGAATAGCCAACAAAATGCTGAAGAATAAGTAGGACTGGTGCTATATTATTTCAAGACTATACTTCAAAGCTAAAGTGATCAGGAATAAACAGATTGATGAATAGAGAGCCCAGAGGGCTGGGGGTGTAGCTCAGTGGTAGAGTGCCTGCCTAGCATAAGGGTTTGGTCTTGGGTTTGTGCAAACACACACACACACACACACACACACACACACACACTCTCTCTCTCTCTCTCTCTCTCTCTCTCTCCCTCCCTCTCCCTCTCTCTCTCTCTCTCTCTCTCAAATGGGGTGCAGAGCTGAGAAACATGCCAGCACAGATACAGTTTTCTGGCTATAAATTTTAAATTACAAATTTATAAATTAAAATTTGTTAAAATCCTATTGGTATCAAACCACTGTGATACGTTCTGGTTTCAATTAACATGTAACACTCTACTCTCTCCCACTGAATACAGCTAAAACTTCCAAACAGAAGGAATGAAATAATTACCTCAGGACTCCAAAAAGGAAATGCTAGTGGGCATGTTGGGGAAATTTACAAAATCACAAAAAAGAGACCAAATTATCTGTGAGTTCTATTTTTATTCTCCCCAGATTTTCCTGGCCTGGAAGCACACATCTTCTTGACAGATAGAAAGAGCTCCAAGAGAAATTCTCTACCACAGCTTTAAGGGGCAGAAAGAGGGCCATCATGGAACATAGAACATAGGTGAAATTCTTTGGGATCTTTCTGTGTCCCTGCTTTTGTTTTCCACCCAGGCAATACTGCAGCCATGCTGTAGCAGCAGTGGCTGGAGAGGTCCCTAAAATAAGAGAATTTGGAACTGAGAATCATTCTTTTTTTTTGGTGGTGGTGGTACTGGGGATTGAACACAGGGGGCACTCTACCATTCTACCACCTGAGCTCCATCCTCAGCCCTTTTTATAATTCTGAAACTTGTTCTCCCTAAATTGCCCTTGAAATTGAGATCCTCCTGTCCCAGCCTCCTGAGTAGGTGGGATGACAGACATGTGCCACCACACCTGCCTTGGAACTATTTTCTATGATTGGAGAAACCTATGTTCCCTAAACATGGGGATGGTCCCCTATAAGTTCTCCTTCCCTCTATTATCTTACTACTTGATTAAAAGGCAAAATTGTAAAAAGTGTGTGACAAAAGAAGACAGTCCACAGTGAGCAGGTAAGTGCCAGGGACATTGCAGAAATGAAAGAATTCAGGAAAACAATCACATGAAGTTGTGTGTAACCCCTCCCCATGTATACCCATGAACTTCATCTGCATGGATCTAACATAACACTAAAGACTATATCAGAGGGTATGAGATTTGAACTAGGAAGTAGATCACCACCTAAATCAGGAACTGGCCACTGGGTGGTACATTCAAAGGGCTCATCTGCAGAGTGCTGTTAAAGCTTCAAAAACTGAATCGACATCGAACATCCATAGGCAGCCTGAACCTAACATGTATTATTGGGATGATTATTACATTAGTAATAGTTAGTAATTATTGGATTATAGCCCAGTTAAAAAAAATCAATATCTTACATAAGATATAAATAAGATCCAGAGTCCGATAAAATTCAAACTCTAGGGGATATAATCCAAAATTACTTGACATATGAAGAACCAAGGAAATCTCAAAATCTTACATGGGAAAACAATCAGCAGATGCCAACTCCAAGAGGACACAGATGTCAGACTTGTCAAAGACTTTTATGCTCCAAAAGAATAATAGGGGATATTCTTGAAATGAATGGAAAGTTGGAAATTATTAGCAGAGCAGAGCAGGTATGGTGGCTCACACCTGTAATCCCAGCTACTCTGGAAGCTAAGGCAGGTTGATTCACAAGTTTGAGGCCAGCCTCAGCAATTTAGTGAGACCTTGTCTCAAAATAAAAAAAAATAAAAAGGGCTGGGGATGTAGTTGAGCTGTAGAACACTTGCCTAACATGCTCAATGCCCTGGATTCAATCCCCAGTACCAGCAGAAAGAAAAAAAGCAACATCTAATCCTTAGAATTTGTTACCCTGTAAAGATTTTGTAGATGTGAATCAATTAATAAACTTGAGATGCAGAGATTATCCTGTATTATCTGAATGGACACTAAATGCAATCTCATGTCTTACAAGAGAGGACAGAGGAATATCTGACACCCCCCCACACACACACACACAGAGAAGGCAATGTGAGCATAATGACAGAGATTGGAGTGATAAAGTTATAGCTAATGAATGTCAGCAGGCACTAGACACTGGAAGATTCCAGAAATGAATTCTGCCTTAAAGACTCCAGAGAGAGTATGGTCCTGCAATGCATGATTTCAGCCCAGTAATACTTATTAAGCACATAATAATTGTACACATTTATGGGATACAGTATGACATTTAAACACACATATACAA
The DNA here is from genome assembly GCF_048772815.1 of Callospermophilus lateralis. Lineage (NCBI taxonomy): Eukaryota > Metazoa > Chordata > Mammalia > Rodentia > Sciuridae > Callospermophilus > Callospermophilus lateralis. Next base: position 33,338,941 of record NC_135325.1, on the reverse strand, counting down.
TATATAAAGATCAGATCAGAGTAATTGGCATATCTATCCCTTCAGACATTTAAAATTTCATTGTGTTGGGAATATTCTTTTTTTAATATTTATTTTTTATTTGGTGGACACAACATCTTTGTATGTGGTGCTGAGGATGGAACCTGGGCCGCACCAGGCGAGCGCACTACAGCTTGAGCCACGTCCCCAGCCCCCAGTGTTGGGAATATTCAAAATCCATTCTACTAACTATTTTGAAATATGCAATTAATTGTTATCAGACATAGTCACCCTACTGTGCTATCAAACATTAAAAGTTATTCTTCATTTTCAACAGCACACCTACACCCATTAATCATCCTTTCTGCATATCTAGTTCACCCTTCCCAGCTTCTGGTAACCACTCTTTTACTCTCTACTTCTATGAAATCAATTTTGGAAGCTTTTACAGATAAGTGAGAACATGCTTTATTTGTTTTTTTTCTACTTAAAAAAGGGCTTCTTTTACTTAACATAACAATTTCCAGTTCCATCCATGTTGCTGCAAATGATAGCTTTTCATTCTTTTACGTTTGAATAGTCTTCCATTTATGCACTCATCAGTCAATGGATGCCTAAGTTGATTCCATATCGTGGCTATTGTGAATAGTGATGCAGTAAACACAGGCATGCTGGTATCTTTTTGACATTATTTCCATTATTCTATGCTAAATCATATGGTAGTTATATTTCTAGTGTATTGAGAAATTTCCAAACTATTTTTCCATAATGGTTACATTTCCACCAATGTATGGGAGTTCCCCCTTCTCCTCATTTTCAAAAAGCATTTTTTATTTTTGTCTTTTTGAGAACAGCCATTCTCACTGGGGTAAGATATCTCATTGTGGTTTTGATGTGCATTCCCCTGATGATTAATGATGTTGGACACTTTTACCTATATGTTAGCCATTTTTATGTCTTCTTTTAAAAATATGTTATGGTTTAGATATGAGATGTCCTCCAAAGCTCAGGTGTGAGATAACTCAAGACAGGTGAACTGATTGGATTATGAGCGTTTTAACCTAATCAGTACATAAATCCCCTGATAGGGATTAACTGGGAACTACCCAGGTGGGGTGTGGGTGGAGGAGCAAGTCCTTGGGGGTGTGCTTTGGGGTATATAGTTTGTCCTTAATTAAGGTGGAGCTGTTTCTCTCTGCTTCCTGGTTCCTTCTCCCCAGCTGCTTTCTTCCTCCACACCTTTCTGTCATGATATTCTGCCACATCTTGGGCCCAAAGCAAGAGTTGTCCATCTATGGACTGACATGTCTGAAACAGTAAGCCCCAAATAATCTTTTCCTCCTGTAAAATTGTTCTTGTCAGATCTTTTGGTCACAGTGGTGGAAAAGCTGAGTAAAACAATGTTTATTTAGGTCTTTTGCTTTTTTTTTTTTTCTTTTTTAGTGGTCCTTGGGATAAAGCCAGGGCCTTGCATGCCAGGCAAGTGTTCTATTACTAAGCTGTATCCTCAGCCTGCCCATTTTGAAAGTCAGGTGATTAATTTTATTTTTTCTACTGAGTTGCTTCAGTACTTTGTATATTTTCTATAATAACCCTATATTAGCTGGGTATGGTGGGGAATGCTTGTAATCTTAGCAGCTTGGGAGGCTGAGGCAGGAGGATCATGAGTTCAAAGCCAGCCTCAGCAACTTAATGAGGACCCCAAGCAACTCAGTGAGACTCTGTCTCTAAATAAAATATTAAAAAGGGCTGGGGATGTGGTTCAGTGGTTAAGTGTCCTTAGAATAAATGCACATAAATAATAATATATAATATAAATATAGTAATACTAATTAACAATAATAATATAGATTAAAGAATAAAAATAACCCCATATCAGATATATGGTTTGCAAATATTTTTACCATTCCATAGATTATCTTTTCATTTTGTTGATTATTTTCTTTGCAGTGCAGAAGCTTTTTAGTTTGATATAGTCTACTTGTTTATCTTTGCTTTTGTTGCCTGTGTTTTTGATGTCACATAAAAAAATTTATCGCAGAGACCAATGTCAAGAAGCTATTCCCCTATGTTTTCTTCCAGGAACTTTATGTAAAACTATAAAACTCTTAGAAGAAAATAGAGGGGTAAATCTTCTTGAATTTGGATTTGACAATGAATTCTTAGATATGACATCAAAAGCATGAGCAACAAAGCAAAAATAGGTAAGTTAGACTTGAACAAATTTAAACATTTTTGTGTATCAAGGGCATTGCCAGAAGGTTAAAAGACAACCTCCAGAATAAGAGAAAGCATTTGAAATTCATATCCATAAAAGTCTAGAATCCCAAATATATGAAGAACTTTTATAGCTCAACAACAAAAATTATAAACAACACAATTTTAAAATGGGCAAAGAAACTGGGTTTGGTGGCACACACCTGTAATCCCAATGACTCAGGAGGCTGAGGCAGAATGATCACAAGTTTGAGGCTGGCCTCAGCAAGTTAGTGAGACCCTTTCTCAAAGTAAACAGACTGGGGATGTAGCTCAGTGATAAAATACTCCCGGATTCAATCCTTGGTACCACCAAATGCACATATACATACATATATAAAATGGGTAAAGAAGGTATGAAAATTATAAACAAGCACATGAGAAGATGCTCAACAGCATCAGGGAAAAGCAAATCACAATGAAGTGGAACTTCACACCCACTCAAATAGCTATAATTAAAAAAAACAGAAAATAAAAAGTTATAGCAAGGGGTTTTAGCTATGATGGAAAATTATTTGATAGGTCCTAAAAACGTTGAACAGACTTACTATGTGACTTCAAAATTCTACTTGTAGGTATAGACCTATTGGAATTGAAGACAGGCATTCATGTGAATGCATGTTCCTAGCAGTACTATCACCAGAGCAAGAAAGTAGAAGCAGTCCAATCATACACCCAAAGAGGAATGGATAAACAAAATGTAATATGTCTATGCAATGGAATGTTACTCAGTTATAAAAGGAACAAAACACTGTTACACACTGCAATATGAATGAATCTCAAAAACATTACATTAAATAAAATAAACCAGAAACAAAAGATCACCTATTGCTGGATGCAGTAGAACGTTCCTGTAATCCCAGCAGCTCAGGAGGCTGAGGCAGGAGGATTGCAAGTTTGAGGCCAGCCTCAGCAACTTATCAAGGCTTTAAGCAACTTAATGAAACCCTGTCTAGAATAAAAAAATAAAAGGCCTGGGGATGTGACTCAGTAGTAAAGTGCCCTGGATTTAATCCCTGGTATCAAAATAAATAAATAAATAAATAATCACCTGTTGTATGATTCCGTTTATGCAAAATACCCAGAATCAGCAAATCCATTGAACCAGAATGCAAATAAGTGACAGAGGCTAGGGAGAGGGAGAAATGAGGAGAAACTACTTAATGGGTAAAGGGTTTACTTTGTAGTGATGGAAATGTTTTGTAAAGTTGGTGGATATATAACATTTTGATTGTACTATATGCCAGCGAATTGTTACCTTTAAAAGGATTAATTTGTTATGTAAATTTTACCTCAATAATATTTTTAAGAAAATGATAATATATTTACCTCCTTTATTGTATAATAAAATACAGTGATATAGTGATGTGTTCTTCTTGGACAATAAACACAGCTAGGACCAAAAAAAAGGAAAGAAAGAAAGAAAGAAAGAAAGAAAGAAAGAAAGAAAGAAAGAAAGAAAGAAAGAAAGAAAGAAAGAAAGAAAGAAAGAAAGAAAGAAAGAAAGAAAGAAAGAAAGAAAGAAAGAAAGAAAGAAAGAAAGAAAGAAAGAAAGAAAGAAAGAAAGAAAGAAAGAAAGAAAGAAAGAAAGAAAGAAAGAAAGAAAGAAAGAAAGAAAGAAAGAAAGAAAGAAAGAAAGAAAGAAAGAAAGAAAGAAAGAAAGAAAGAAAGAAAGAAAGAAAGAAAGAAAGAAAGAAAGAAAGAAAGAAAGAAAGAAAGAAAGAAAGAAAGAAAGAAAGAAAGAAAGAAAGAAAGAAAGAAAGAAAGAAAGAAAGAAAGAAAGAAAGAAAGAAAGAAAGAAAGAAAGAAAGAAAGAAAGAAAGAAAGAAAGAAAGAAAGAAAGAAAGAAAGAAAGAAAGAAAGAAAGAAAGAAAGAAAGAAAGAAAGAAAGAAAGAAAGAAAATGAAGACAAAATGCAGATTGGAGTTAAATATTTGCAAATCATCCATGCAACAGAGGAGTTCGGGAATATATACAAAGTATTCTCACAACTCAACAACGAGAAAACAATCCACCCAGTTAAGAAATTCAGCAATAAATTTGAGCACACATTTCTTCATTGATGTCTTATTCACCAGGAACTTGTTCATTTCTGTCCATGTAAATGATAGCAGGTACATGCTGCTCACTCCCAGCAAGAGGATCTGCTTCAGTTCTTGTGACTCATCTGCCCTTTCAGAGGTATCTTTTCCCAGGATGAACTGCCCCTTGGTTCCTCCTCACTGCCCATGAGTCACTGTATTTCTCTGGGTCCAGGAATCTCTGGGGAGAGTCACTGTTGGCTTCCATGTTCATGTTGGACCTCAGCCCTGGAGCTCTCTTGCTAATAACTCTGCCCTTCCCAGGTTCTCCCAATTTGGTGGGGTCTGTGGACTCAGTCAAAGGTGTTGGAGTCAGAAGGAACATCCTGCAGCTTTTGCTAAGAGGTCTAGCCCAGGGAACCTACAGAGACTCACCTGGAAATCGAGTGTCCACATGATTAATCACTTAGCACTCATCATACAAACATTCAAGATGTGTTGGATATGAGATATTATCAAGGAATTATTAACTTTATCAGGTGTGATAATGGCTGGGGGCTACATTAAAACAAATAGTATTTATCTATTAAAGATATACACTGAGGTACTTATTTATTTTTGGTACTGGGAATTAAACCCAGGGAACTTAACCACTGAGCCACATCCCCAACCCTTTTTTTTTTTTGTATTTTATTTAGAGACAGGATCTCGCTAAATTGCTTAGAGCTTCACTAAGTTGCTGAGGCTGGCTTTGAACTCAAGATCCTCCTTCCTCAGCCTCCACCCAGCTTATACTAAAGTATTTATGAGTGAAATAATATATGTGGGCCAGGTGTGGTGGCACCTGTCTGTAATCCCAGCTACTCAAGAGATTGAGGCAGGAGGATCACAAGTTCGAGGTCAATTCAGCAAAACTCCATCTCAAAATAAAAAAAGAGAGAGAGAGAGAACTGGGGATGTTTCTCAGTGGTAGAGCATCCCTGGGTTCAATCCACAGTTCTGATGATGATGATGATGATGATGATGATGATAATAATAATAATAAAAGAATAATAAGAATTTCCTTAGAAATACTCTAGCAAGGGCAAGGTATGCTGATATCTGCAACTTACTTTGAAATGCATCAATAAATAAGGTGGATTGGTGGATAGAGGGATGGAAAGATGGACAGATGTAAGAAAATGTAGCAAAATGTCACACAGATGAAACAAAATATAGACAGAAAATATGGCAAAATGTTCATTACAGAGGTGAGAGGTACACTGAATATTCACTAGAAAATTCTTTGCACTTCTCTGTATGTTTGAAATATTTCATAGTAAAATTTTTTTGGGGAAAACCCTAACAAAAAATAAGTATGGAACATATGAAACAAAAATGGCAAGTTGACCATTGTTAGAATCAGGTAATAGCTCATAAGAACTTTTTATGTTCCTCTCTTATTTTGTATGTTTGAAATTTTCCAATTTATAAGGATTTTAAAATCATTTACTGGAATGAATCTAAGTGAAATAAGCCAATCACTGAAAGACCAAACCCACACGATTCCACTTCTATGAAGTACCAAGTGTAGTCAAATTCATAGAGACAGAAAGAATAGTGATTTCCCGGGCTGGAGGAGAAGGAAATGGCACTTGTTATGGAATGAGTATAGAGTTTCAGTGTACAAGATGAATATTTAGCAGGACCGGACTGTACACTTAAAAATGGTTAAGATGGTAAATTTTATGTTACGTGCCTTTTATTACAAACAAAACATCTTAATGTTTTAAAATTTAACTGGCAAACGTATCTAGAAGTGACTGTGCCAGAACAATGCAGATACAAAGGTCAGTAGAATTGACGGTAAATTTTCGTCATGATGAAATACTGGAAATACCAATGAAATTCTGGGGAAAGTTAATGACAGTTTCAATTCCAGTTCTCCTATTTTAGGTATGAGAATATGAAGAAGTTGCTTCATTTTCACTTATCTCATCTTAAAGATAAGTATGAAAATTTTTATTGGTCAATGCAAAGGTATTTTTTTGAAAAAGAATGTAATGTTACCCCTGATGTTCTGAACCTGAGACAATTTTAAAATAAAAATCTCGGAGGAGGAAAACACTGTTAAGCAATGACTCTTGCAATATGTGCATGAAATTTAAATCTAAGCATATGTAGACTGGGCATTTAAGATAATTATTCTCTACTGTGAGGGAAAAACCAATAATAGTTCAGGACTTTAATATATATATTTATTTTTGGGGGGGGCGTTACTGGGGGTTTAACTCAGGGCACTTTAACACTAAGCTACATCCCCAGCCCCACCTCCTTTTTATTTCTGAGACAGGGTCTTCCTAAGTTGCTTAGGGCCTTGCTAAATTGCTGAGGCTCCCTTGAATTTGCAATCCTTGTGCCTCAACCTCCCTTGTTGTTGGGATTTGCCACTGTGCCCAGCAGGACTTTAATATTTTTATTAAAGTAAAATAAAACAAAGCTACAGAAAACCATATAATACCAAAACCTAGCTTAATAGGTTCTTATAAGGCAAGCACACTTATAACAACCACTGCAATCAAGAACTTTGTCAGCCATCCAAGAAGCTCCATTGCCTTAGTACATTTTCTGCTGCTGTTACAGAATGCCAGATACAGGGTAATTTATAAAGAAAAGAATTTTATTTCTCACAGTCTTAGAGACTCAGAAGTCCAAGCATCTGGTGATGGCCTTCTTGCTATGTCATCCATGGTAGAAGGCAGAAGGACAATAGCAGGAACAGGGTGGGGGTGAGTAAAGAGGACCCATGAACTCATTCTTTAATTAGGAACCCACTCCTTGCATAACTAATTTATATCTGAGATAATGGTATTAACTCATTCATGAGGGCAGACCCTTCATGACCTAATCACCTTTTAGTTGTCTCACCTCTCAACAATTTTGTGTTGGGAATTAAGTTTCCAACACAAGAACTTTGAGGGACACATTCAAACCATAGTACTCATCCAATTTCAACCCACCAATCATTACCCTATCTTTATAATAATTTATCCTTGCATTTCTTGTGTATTAGTCAGGGTTCTCTAGAGGAATAGAACAGGAATTATAATTATAAAAGGGGAATTTGTTAGGTTGGCTTATGCGACTAGAAGCTGGATAGTCCACAATGGCTATCTGCAGACTGAAGAGCTGGGAGAACTAGTAGCTGCACAATCCAAGAGGCTGAAGCCCCAGAACAAAAGGTATCAACAGTGCTACCCTAGTCCAAGACTGAAGGCTTCTGGAGAATTCGTTTTGGAAGAGTGAAGAAGAGAGAGTCTGATATCCTCAGACAATCAGAGTAACAATCAAGAACCCATTCAAAAAGAATTGAGCTTTCATCTGCTGCTGCTTCCTTGTTCTTCCAACTTTTATTCCATCCAAGCCATCACCCTATTGGATAGTGCTGCCCATGCTTAGGGAGGGTCTCCATTTCAGTTGGCTATCCCACATGCCAATCATTCCTAGACACACCCTCATTGACACACACGCATAAACCCCTTAATCTTTGGCATTTCTTAATCCAATCAAGTTGACAATTCAAATTAACCATTACAAGTTACATCACCCAAGTGTGCATTCCTAAACATTATGGATAAGTCTTGCCCATTAAAAATGGTTTTGTTTCAGCTGGGTACAGTGGCACACTCCTGAAATCCTAGCAGCTGAGGAGGCCAAGACAGGAAGAGTGCAAGTTCAAGGCCAGCCTCAGCAACTTAGTGAGGACTTAAGCAACTTTGTAAGGCCCTGTCTCAAAATTTTAAAAAAGGGTTGGGGATGTGGCTCATCCCAGGTTCAATTTCCAGTACCACCTCCCCCCCCAAAAAATATATTTTTAAATCTCTTACTTTCAAGATTGTCACTCATGTCTGGATTTCCTCCAGCCTGGATTTGGGTGATTGCATGTATGTGGTGCAGGGCAATGTATTTCTCTGTTGTGTTTTCTGCAAATTGGCAGCTTGATTTAGAGGCCAGATCTAGTTCAGTCTTGACTACTTCATCAAGACTAAAGGTGGTGGCATATCCTCTCATCAGGGCGCACAGAATGTCTGATTATCACTCTTTGTGATATGAGAAGTGGAGATATCCAATGCCTAGAAAATCCATTAAATCCATTGGTGATTGCAAAATGGCTATATATGATTTCTAATTATTCTTATTCAGTAATTAATTTCAATACTTTTTATAAAGATGATTTTGTTCATCTATCATTTGATTACTGAAGCTACAGTTCATTTAGGAAAGGCAGGATAAATGTTTTATTCTTTTTCATTTGTTTAATAGTTTTAAAGAAAACGGTTTGGTTCCCTATCATCCTCCAAAGGTAACAACATCTTTTTATAAAATTTGTTTTTAGTTGTAGATGGACACAATACCTTTATTTTATTTATTTTATGTGGCGCTGAAGATTGAACCCAGTGCCTCACATGTGCTAGGCAAGTGCTCTACCATTGAGCTACAACCCCAGCTCAGGTAAATACTTCTTAAAAGATCATTGTGGGGGCTGGACTTGTGGCTCAGTGGCACAGCACTTGTTTCGCACATGTGAGGCACTGAGTTTGATCCTCAGCATCCCATAAAAATAAATAAACAAAATAAATGTAGTTTTAAAAACGATAATTGTGGGTGGGCATGGTGGCAAACGCCTGTAATCTTCGCAGCTTGAGAAGCTGAGGCAGGAAGATTACAGGTTCAAAGCAAGCCTCAGCAACTTAGTGAGGCTCTAAGCAACCTAGTGAGATCCTGTCTCAAAATAAAAAATAAAAAGGGCTGGGGATGTGGCTCAGTGATTAAGCACTCTTAGGTTCAATAACTGATACTAGCTAAAAAAAATCATTGTATTTAAACATATTAGATGAGTTTAGGTCTAATTGCAATTATTACCCTCTTGAAGCTCAAATTTTCTCTTTTAGAATCAGTGAGAAACCCCAAGATTTGGCTCCTGAGTTGCCTTGACATGACCCTAGCAGGCTTTGACAGCTTCCACTCAATCTGCTATTATGATATTCCAGGATCATCTTGTATATTTCAAGTCCCTGACCCCAATCAGCCATTTCTCCAGGAAACATATTTTTTTTCCGTGGGAGATGGTATTTCAAGGTCATGATCTGGTTGTCAGGGTTAATTACCATCTGGTCAGTCATTGTTCTAGGCCTCTTCAGCAGACAATGCTAGAAAATGCATGAGCATGTGTGGCACGTGCACACACATACACACACACACACACACACTATTTCATGAGCTCATACTGTTATTTCCAACTCAAATTGAGGAATGTAGGGTTTTTTTTTTCTCTTTGTGGTACTTGGGATTGTACCTAGGATCTTAAACATGCTAGGCAAGTGTTTTATCACTGAGCTACATCCACATCCTTATTAAAATTCTTGTTTTGAGATAGAGACTCACTAAATTGCCCAAGCTAACCTTGAAGTTTATGATTCTCCTACCTTAGCCTCCTAAGTAGTCAGGATTATAGTTATGCACCACCACATCTGGTGAGTTTTATTTCTTTCTTTTAAAAAACTTACACTATTCTGTGAACTGAATCTGTATTTCCTTTCTTCCACACCAAAAATAAGTTCTCTGCCACAACATGTGACTAAATCAGTCAGGGTCACTCCAGGTAAATTGGGCTGGCAGTAAATAATCACATAGAGACAGAGAAAAATACCTTTTTCATGGGGTTCAACGATGGCTCCTCTGCCCCAGCTCCCACAAGGGAAGCAAGGGAGGCTGGCAAAAGAGAAAGCATGCCTGAACCCTATTTATTGGAGGGAAGACGCTCGAGAAAGTTCCACCTAAATGAGGCAAGGGATTATGTTTCATGGAGGTGTAGCCCAGTCCTACTGGGGGACGCCCACTCCCAGGGCTGTGATTCCTTGCTGAAGGAAGGTGAGGTCCACTTACTTTCACATTGAGAGCCAAAGCCAGTTCCACACCTCCATTGCTTAAGGCTAAGGGTACATGCTGAGCTCCTTCATGCTCAGTTCTTGTTCATGATGGCCCCTGACAGTTCTCAAGGATGTTGGGGGCTGGGCACAAGTTCAAGGACAGTATGGGCAACTTAGTGAGACCCTGTTTCAAATATATAACAATAAAGGGCTGGGGATGTAGCTTAGTGATAGAGCACCCCTGGGATACAATCCCTAGTACTGAGAAAAAGAAAGATACTAGGCATGATAAGATTGGAGTATCTCATAATTACCCATTTCCATTATCCAATTTTGTCCAGGGCTTGCAAGAACATTTCCTTTGGTACTCTCTAGGACTCACAGCATTAAGTGTATAGTTGTACTCATAGCTAAGGATTATTATGGCAAAATGATATGGAAAAAGGTGCAGGCAGAGTCTTGAGATGCCTACACAGGCTTCCTCCTGCAGTCTCCCTCCCAGGAGGGCTCACAGAGCACTCTGCTAGCAATGACAATGCAACAACATGGTGCTTCATGCCAGGGACTCCCATTATAGTTCAGTGCACAAGTGTTTCACTGGGGTCTGGCCCCTAGGCACCCTCTGCTTGGTGTTTACCAAAATTTTAGATTCCCAGAATTAAAACTGATGATCAGCATAAACCACCATTTTGCATAGTTCAGACAGAATGAGTCATCCTTATCAGTGAAAGGATGCTGAAAATAGTCCCCAAATCCAAAATCCCAGCTGCCAGCTAAGGGCTGACTTTGCAAAGGATAGCCATCACAGGACTGCTATTAGTTCCCCTCTATACAGTCCACGCCTTAGCCGCTGGCCAATGCACCATTTTTTTTTGTGTGTGTGTAGCAGGGGTAGGGAGGTTTTGCTATGTTGCCCAGGCTGGCCTTGAACTCCTAGGCTCAAATGATCCTACTGCCTCAGCCTCCCAGGTCGCTGCAACTACAGGCTGGCTCCACTACACCCGGAAGGCCAAAGTATCTTAAAAAAAAAAAAAAATATATATATATATATATATATATATTAGTTGTAAATGAACACAATATCTTTATTTACCTATTTTTATGTGATGTTGAGGATTGAACCCAGGACCTCACATGTGTGATGCAAGCACTCTACCACTGAGCTATATCCCCAGCCCAGGCCAAAGCATCTTTACAGCAAAATATATGTAAGCCCCCAGCGGCAGGGTGAGACCAACCTACAGTGTTGAACTCAGTTATACCCTCCAGGGGTCCTGGATTTAGCCAGTGAAAACAAATCCCATTAACTACAAAAGTTTGTCTTAGAAAGCCAGGTGACTTCCTCTTTAAATTTCTGTGCTAAGCCCTTTTTGGATTGGCCCACAGTATCAATTCAGGCTCTGACCAACTCTGGCCAGTAAGTTGAAGCTGACCTGAATGCCTTTGGAGGATGAGGCTGGGTTAGGACATGCAGGTTCACACTGAAGGGCAACCTCAGAGGGCACATGTGACACCCCTGGAAACAAATAATTTACAATTGTTTGGACACCCTGCACAGGATGCACATGGATTAGGCAGTGCAGATTAACAGGGACCACAGTGGAGCCTCCTGCCCAGTCCAATCCAAATAATTCAGTTTGGTTCTTGGTTTCAGAGGGACTACCTGAAAGTGATTGGGTTCCATGAGTTTGTATTATCCAAAAACATCAGTCAATCACTTTCATGAGTGTGGGTGGCATCTGGAGATGTTCTGTGTTCCAAGGAGCATGTGCCACCTTTGCTATCTTAGTCTGCACTGCCAGGGGTGACTGGAGGCTCAGCAGCTGGTTTCAATTCAAAGTGCTCATAAGCACGGAAAGAAAGCATGAACCATTTTTCTATAGGAAGAAAGGAAAACTTCCAAAATTAGTTCTGGGGTGGTGGTGGGGGGAAGGTAATCAATGCCCTCTCTCTACCCCCCTGTACCTTCCCAGGGGTTTTCTTCTTTTTCCATTGTTATAAAGGCAGCATGTCTCATTTGGTAATCATAACTTCACGTTTCTCAATCCTTTTACTCTCATCCAGATCAGAGTGGGAGGGTTGCGTGCAAGAAAGCAAGAAATATTTTCCCAGGAAAACGTCTTTATGCAATTTAACCAGAAAGCCACATCATGTTCAGGAATCAATCAGGAAGAATCCTGAACTCTTGGATTTTTTTTTAAAATGGAATTTCATAACCTCCCATTCCTTTTGTCCTGCTCACTTACTCAGTGAGCAGCTTAGAAAAACATTCAACCCCTTCCTGGGGACAGCTGCACTGAACAACAGAACTACCTAGTAAGGTGTGTGCACTAGAAGAGAGTTGGCCTGTGAGTACAAACTGCAACTAATCCAGAAATCTGAACACAAGTCATCAGCAAAGAGACATCTCTAAGAGGGGACGTGGGTCCATCCACAGGGAGTGGGTGAAGGGTTCACACTCCCTGTAATGTGTCCTCTCCCAACCCACAGCTTTCATGAGGAATCACAAATTAGGAATGCAATTTATGCCTGTGTCAGAAATCTAGAGTCATTCAGCAGTGCAATTTTAGATGGTCTCTTGAGAATAAGTGCCTCAGCATTTGTCTGTGACCCAGACAGCCCAGTCATCATCCATATTTTCTTTGTTTATGGCCCCAAAGGAGCTGTCTTAAGCTGAGTTCTATTCTTGGAAATGAGTTTTCAATTCCCCGCAGCCTACAGTGGGGCGGAAACAGCACAGAAAACAGTATCAGGTTTCAGCTCTGATTCAGGCCAGGAAATTGGACCTGTGAATTCAAGATTTAAAAAAACAAAAAAGAAGGTGCTGGGGTTGTAGCTGAGTGGTAGAGCACTATCTCACATGTGTAAGACCCTCGGTTTGATCCTCAGCACCACATTAAAAAAAAATAAGTGAAAAAACTAAAATAAATAAATAAATAATAAAACAAACAACAAAAAAAACAATAGTGGCTTTTCTTCAACAACAAGCAAAGCTGAGATAAGGAAGAGCCAGACAGCCATGTTCCAAGTCCAAGTGACAAGCCAAACTTTCTTAAAGAAAGTCCTTTTTTATTTGGTCAGTTTGAGTCTAAACAGACGCACTCAAAAGAGATGTACAACAGGCTGGAAGACCATCAGCCCCTCTGGACCAGGACCAGGCAATTCATGTCAATAAAAGCACATTAGCAGACTAAAAGCTGTTTTGGAAGACTCCAAAATTGCATTTCTACCTGAAGATTGCCTCTCTTTTCCTGTTCTCTCCCTTTTCCCAGAGATTCCAATGGAAAAAAAATTAGTTATGGAGTTTAATTATGTTTCCAATCTTCAAAGAGTTAAAATTGAAATCTTCCCATAGACACCAAAAAACAAGTACACTCTCTGACCTGCTAATACTGGCTTTTGTACTTTGCACTGATGAAATGATGCATGTAACATTTTATATTAGTTTTTCTTATACACCCAGATGGAATAGCCACAAAGTACAAAGCCTCTAAATTATTTTTCCTTTTTTCTTCAAACATTATCTATAAAATTCGCATGTACAGGGTTAATGTTAAGCTGCCATGACATACAGGCTGCAATGTAAAAGAAAGGCTGCCATGTTGCAGAGGCAGCTACCAAGCTGTAGAAGAGATTTTTTTTTTTTTTTTGGTGGGAGGAGTACTGGGGATTAACCCAGGTACACCCAACCACTGAGCCACATCCCCAGCCCTATGTTGTATTTTATTTAGAGTCAGGGTCTCACTGAGGAGAGAGAGAGAGAGAGAGAGAGAGAGAGAGAGAGAGAGAGAGAGAGAAAGCATATATTGAAATCAGGGCCACCTTACCACTGAACCACATACCCAGCCTTTTTATATTTTTTATTTTGAGACAGAGCTTTGCTAAGTTGCTGAAGCTGGCCTTGAACTTGTGATCCTCTAGCCTCAGTTTCTTGAGTTGCTGGGATTAGTGGTGTGTGCTTCCGTGCCCAGCATTTTTTGTTTTCTACAAAGCTGGAGATTGAACCAGAGCCTTATGCATGCTAGACAAGTGCTCTTCCACTGAACTATAGCCCCAAATTCAAAAAGTAGTGTTTTATTTTTTGGAAAGAAACAAAACTGTTTTTATTTGAAGAAAACATGATTGTAAAAGTTAAAAAATTCTTTAAAATCTATAAAATAAGTTACTAGAACTAATAAATGAGTTTATCAAGTTGTAGGCTATAAAGTCAATAAAAACAATTAGATTTCTCTATACTAGCAATGAAGAATTGAATATTAAAAGTATTTTTAGGACTGAGGTTGTGGCTAAGTGGTAGAGTGTCTGCCTAGCATGTGTGAGGTGCTGGGTTCAATTCTCAGTACTGGGGCTGGGGATGTGGCTCAAGCGGTAGCGCGCTCGCCTGGCATGCGTGCAGCCCGGGTTCGATCCTCAGCACCACATACAAGCAAAGATGTTGTGTCTGCCGAAAACTAAAAAAATAAATATTTAAAAAAAAAATTCTCAGTACTGCATATAAATAAATAAAAATAAAGGATAATCCAAAACTAAAATATATATATTTCAAAAAAAGTATTTTCAATAACATTAAAACTCAAAAAGATACTTAGGGGTAAATTAAAAAAAATTGCAAGACTTATATACTGAAAGCTAAAAACAAACTGCTTGAAGAAAATAAATGGAGACATAAGTAATAAAATGGAGATATATTACATGTCATGGGTTGGGAAGACTCCATATTAAAATATAAATTCTTCCCAAATTAATGTAAAGACTTGATGCAATCCCAATCAAAATCCCATCAGACTTTTTTTTATAGAAATTGAAGACAATTCTTAAATTTATATAGTAAAGCAGAGAACTGAAAAAAAGCCAAAACAATTCTGTAAAATAGAAACTAAGTTGGAGGATTTTCACTTATTGATTTTAATATTTCCTCTGTAGCTACACTAATCATGACAATGTGATATTGGCATAAGGATAGACATATGGACCTATGAAATAGAATTGAGGGTCTAGAAATAGGTCCACACACATATGGGCAACTGAGTTTTAACAAAAGCGCCAAGGCATTTAGTCTTCCAACAATGGTGCTAGAATAACTTGATATCTATATGGGAGAAAAAAAGAACTTCAATCCTTAACTGATACCGTATACCAAAGTTAACTCAAGATGTACCATTAACATAAAAGTATAAAAGTAAAAACTATAAACTTTTTAGAGGAAGACATAATGACCTACCTTTGTGACATCTGGGTAAGCAAAGATTTCTTAAGACACAAAGAACACAAACCATTACAAGAAAAAAAATGATACACTGAACTTCATCAAAATAAAATACTTACCCAGATGCAGTGGCACATGCCTCTAATCCAGCTACTGGGGAGGCTGAAGTAGAAGGATTGCTACTTACTTTGGATTTCTCCAAAGTAAGATCAGACAGCTGTTGTAAATAACCTGTCCTTCACTCTCAGATCTTCTGATTGTGTTTACTGGTTCACAATCCCCAAGGGGCCAATGCATTGTGTTTGGTTACATTCCTTTTATAATACTTTTTGTTTGTCAGTAAGATTGTTAAGTGTTAGGGGAATGGCTACTGCATGCATTTTCAGATAGTCAGGCCACCTGCCCATGTGGCTCAGCTTGCTCACCCAAACTAGGCAACTTATCCAGACCTTGTCCCAAACTAAAAAAAAAAAAAAAAAAAAAAAAAAATTAAAAAGGGCTAGTGGTGTAGCCCAGTGAAAGAGTGCCCCTGGGTTCAGTCCCCAGTACTACAAATTAGAATGGTTAAATTTTAAAAGCCTGACAATATCAAATTGAGGTATATATCAGAGATATTGTAGGTTTGGTTGCAGATCTCTGCAATAAAACAAACATGTCGATAATGTGAGTCACACGATTTTTTTTTTTTTGGTTTTCCAGTGCATAAGAAAGTTAAAACTATTGCAATCTATTAACTGTGTGACAATATTAAGTTAAAAATTGTATCTTAATTTAAAAATAATTTTTGCCAAGAAATGCTGACAATCATATTAATTGTTGGGAAAAAAATGATACTGATAGACTTGTTCAACCTAGCAACTTGCTCAACTTGCCACAAACCTTCAATTTGTGCAAAATGCAATACCCATGAAATACAATAAAGTGCGATACAAGATATGTCTGTATTGGCAAGGATATGGAACACCAGAACCCTTAGACACTGCTAGTGGGAATACAAATAAAATAACTACTTTGGAAAACTTAAGCAATTTCTTAAAAGGTTCAACAAACACTGTATAACCAAGCAATTCTTTTTCTAGGCATTTACCCATAAGACTTTCATGCATGAAAATATCCAGTGCAGCCCAAAATGGAAATGACTCAAATGTCCATCAAATAGATAAACAAATTTCAATGTATCCGTGCAATGGATACTAAGCAAAAAGAAAAAAAGAAAAAGAAAGAAACTACTGATGAAGAGAGGTAAATCTCAAAAGCCTTATGCTGAAGGATAGAACCCAGATACAATATAATCAAATACTGTACAAAATTTTCATTCATAGAAATTCCACAGAAGACAAAACTATAGTGATAGCAGACCAATGGCTGCCAAAGACCAGGATTGGCTGCAAAGGGGCAAAGAAAGCTTTTCAGAATAATGGTAATGAAGTGTTTCATGGTATGACTATGGCTGTGAACCTAGGACTGTCATAGTTTACTTCCTGGAGAAAGTTTCCATTTTGCAGCCAAGGGAGGAGAAGTCCAAGTGGAGCCCAGGTGACTCTCTGAGTTGAGGATGTGAAGTTGGAAAGTCATGATGGGTCTGGGGCCCACCATCAGGTCAAAGACAGGAAGAAGCTGGGCATGGTGGCACATGGGTTTGGGAGGCTGAGGCAGGATGTTTGAGAGTTCAAAGCCAGCCTCAGCAAAAGTGAGGCACTAAATAACTCAGTGAGACTCTGTCTAAATAAAATACAAAATATGGCTGAGGGTGTGACTCAGTGGTCCAGTGGTCCAGTTCAATCCCCTGTACCCTCTTCAAAAAAATATAAGACAGGAAGAAGGCCTACTCTGTAAGGGAAATAAACATTGATACCAATCTCCAAAGTAAGATCAGACAGATCGCTGTAAATAGCCTGTCCTTGACTCTCAGATCTTCTGATTGTGTTTACTGGTTCACAACTCCCAAGGGGCCAATGCATTGTGTTTGGTTACATTCCTTTTATAATACTTTTTATTTGTCAGTAAGATTGTTAAGTGTTAAGGGAATGGCTACTGCATGCATTTTCAGATAATCAGGCCACCTGCCCATGTGACTCAGCTTGCTCTGAACAGTGTCCTGGGCACTCAGGATGTGAGCCAAGTCTACTCAGAACTTTGACCTTCCCTGGACTGCCTCAGTGCATCGAATATTTAAAAGGGTCCCCCAGGGAGTGGGAGGAGAGGCAGAGGAAGCTTTTGATGGCAGGCACCTGCAGACCTGAGCAGGGTCCTGGTCCCCCAGGGGTGTCTTCACCGCCCCTACCCAGCCCGGGATGCCCCCTTCAAATTAGAGAACAGGGTGACAGTCCCTCATGTCTTAGGAGAATGGACCAGTACCCAGGATTTCCACAGCAGCTGGTCACTTCACTCAATAAGTAGGTTTTTGATTTTTGATGGTTTGCCCACCCCTTTTAAAAAATTCTTCCAATTTTTTCCCAAAGTCTTTCTTCAGTCCTGGGAAGGGATTACACTATTTTTTATTTCACTTAGAGGGAAGAGCAACATAAATAAGCTTTTAACATTTTTGCTCCATCCAAAGCCCTCCTTCAGGAATTTTTTACATTTTCTCCTCCAACCAGGAGAAGAGAGCAACTATAAACACATCTTTTGTTAAACCACAATGCAAAGAAAAGACCACCGACTCCAATTGAAATCAAATTAAAGCAAGCCTGTAATTCCAACCAGCTGGGACTGACTCTCCTGAAACCAATGGGAATAGAAGACAGCCCTGCAGCTCTCTAAGAATGCAGCTTTATAGCACAGAAAGTTGCAAAAAAGGGAGGGGGGGGGGGTCTTGAGAACTTACAGATAACAGAATTTTGACAAGCATAACACAAAGGCTGGTTAATGGTCTAAATGGTTCAGCACTTAGGGAGTAAATTTAGATCCAAACATCAGAATTTATGAGGCGCCATTAGAGCTTCAGAGAGGGTCATTATCTGGCCAGGGAAAGCCAGATTTATGAGGTGCCACTAAAGTTTCAGAGAGGGTTACTATCTGGTCAGGGAAAGCCAGGCATGGATGAGTTCAAGGCAAGGGCAGGCATTCCAAGCAAGTTTAGAAATCGCAGTAATTTATAGTAAAGCCAAAATTAACTTTTCATGCCTTTGTGGCGAGATGGCTCCCAATCTTAAGAGGGAATTAGGCTGGGTTCATCATTTTACTGTTATTAGCTCATAGGAAGTTGAAGGAACATTTGGACCATTTCTCCTTCCACTTGGATAAGAGAACAAAAACCAAAGTCATCATTTGAACTGCATTTTTCTCTCCCATTAGCCAACATGGCCAAAAGCAGCCAAGGGATCCAGCAGGCCAACTCTTAATGCTGGCTTTACCATTTTCAAATTCCATAGGTTAGGGCCAGTGTATGCCTGTTGTCCCAACTACTGGGGGGTGCTGAGGCAGGAAGATTACTTGAATCCAGGAGTTCAAGGACAGCCTGGGCAACAGAGCTAGAACCAATCCCAGAACTCCCAAATTCTATAGATAACTTTTACCTCTCATACAAGAGATTAAAACAGCTTAGTTTCTGTTTTATAACATAGGTAACTCGATTACCCACCCAAGCACCAGGAATTTCTCATCCTCACTCTTCTTTCTTTCTTTTCTTTATTTTTTAAAGTAATAATGTAGCCATATTTCAGTGAGGTGGGGTCATCCTTTTGAATCCTACCACTGCCACCACTGTGTCCCTGGAACCCAAGACCACCCCATATTCAGTGATTTGCTTTCTATAAGGACTGTTAGAACTCGGGATACATTTGTATCCATAGCTAAGATTTATAATGGCTAAAGGATATGCAACAGAATCAGCAAATGAAAAAGGTACAGTCTAGAGGAATCCATGTGAGGCTTCCTGAGATTGTCTGCTTTTTCTGAGACAGGATTACACTATGCTAAGGCATAGTGATTGAATTTGTGATCCTCCTGCTTTAGTCTCTTAAGTCACTGGGATTACTTGCATGGATCACCATGCTTGGCTGTCAATGATCTAATTTGCAAGTAATTTATGAGAACATGACTTCTTGGTCATTCTAGGTGAATGTTCCCAGATATATGGTATACTCTATCAATTATTTTTCTGTTTCTCTCACCCCTCAGAGAAACTACCTACATACATATTAGGCAGCTTGAATTTGTCCCACAGTTGATACTCTGTACATTTTTTCCTTCTGTATTTTAGTTGAGATAGTTTCTGTAACTATGTCTTCACATTCTCTAATCTTTTCATCTATAGCATCTAATCTGCAATTAATACCATCCAATGCAATTTCATAGGACCTTTGAAAAATTATCCATATTCGTAACTTAATATTCTTAGACTTTGAATATGCAGAATAGAGTTATAATGACTGTTTTAATATTCTCAACTTAATTCTAAAATCTGTGTCATTTCTGGGCCAGTTTTGAATTTTTAATTTTTCTCCAAATCCTGGGTAAGGTTTTCCTGGTTTTTTGCATGCCTGTTTATTTTTGATTGAATATGAACCATTATGAATTTTATCCTGCTTAGGGCTGGATATTTAGATATTCCTATAAATATCATTATGCTTTATTCTGAGACAGAGTTAATTGATCTGTAAACATTTTAATCCCTTCAGATGTTGCTTTTTGAGTTTTATTAGGCAGGGCCAGAGAAACTTTTAATCTAGAGGTAATCTTTTTTTCTTAGTACTTGAGAATGAACCCAGAAGCCCTTTACCACTGAGCTACATCCCCAGCCCTTTTTTGTTTTTATTTTGAGCCAGGATCTAGCTGAGTTTCAGTGCCTGACCTTGAACTTGTAAGTCTCCTGCCTCAACTTCCAGAGTCGCTAGCATTACAGGTGTATACCATGGCATCTGGCAGCCAATCATTAATTTCCCCTACTACTGAGGTAAAAGACTTTTATGTACTCTCCTCAATTCCCTGTCAATTATGAGGCTTTCTTTTCTAGGTATTGGGAACAGAAACCCTTTCCAGCCAGCTGTGTAATCTAAGGATTATTCTGTCTAATCCTTTCTGGTGATTATTTTGTCCAGCCTTGGGTCCTCACATGCATGAAATGGGGAGTACTCTACTGAAGATTCAAGTGGGCCCCTACACAGAGCTCTGGAGCTCTTTTCATTCTCTATGTAGCTCTCTTCTCCCGGGTGCCCTACCCTGTGAACTGCAATTACCTTGGTCTCCTTGGACTCTCACAGTTCTATCTCTTTAACTCAGGAAGCACTGGGCTCTCTCTGGGATCCCTATTCAGAGTGAGGCATTGTAGGACTCACTTCACCTTTTTCCCTTTTCTGAAGGATTGCTGTTCTTCCTTGTGATGTTCAATGTCTTGAAGACCATTGTTTCATATATTTTATCATTTTTTATGTGAGAGGATAAATCTGGCTCCTGTTACTTTGTCTGAGCCCAAATCAGAAGGAAGTCTGGTGCACTCTTTCAATATGTATTTTCAACTTTTAATTTTATTTTTTTAATTCCAGAAAGTTTTCTTGAATTATAGTTTTGGGTGTTTATTTTCTTCTTTTAGTCCTTGACTCCTATGGTATATGAGTTGGATCTTCTTTTTTCTAACTTTGATATTTCTATTTTGCTCTCAAATCCTTCTCCATTCAGCCCTTTTTTGTGGTGCTGGGAATGAAACCCAGGGCCTTGTGCATGCTGGGTGGTACTCTACCACTGAGTCACATCCTCACTCCTCTGCCTTCTATTTCTTAAGCCATCATGTGTTATGTTGTTGTGTTTATTTGTTTTGTGTTTCTTGTAATTTAATCTTCTCTTCTGGAATGATTTTTTCTTTTATTTATGAATATTTTCTGTGACCTATCATCAATTATGAGTTTTTCTAGAACTGTTTTTTTTTTCAGTACTAGGAATTAAACCTAGGGACACTTTATCAGCCTGTTTACTTCTCATTTGAGAGAGGGCCTTGCTAAATTGCCCAGGTTGGCCACGAAGTTGCAGTCTTCCTGCCTCAGCCTCCTGAGTCACTGGGGTTATAGGCAGATATCACCGTACTAGCTAGTAGTTCTTACTTTTATTATTCTTTCATTGTCTTGTATCATTTTCTTAATGTCTTGTTCAAAAGAGCTGGCTATAATAGCCAGGTGCAGAGGCACACACCTGTAATTCCAGTGACTCTGGAGCTTGAGGCAGTAGGATCATGAGTTCAAACCTAGCCTTAGTAATTTAGCGAGGCCCTAAGAAACTCAGCGAGACACTGTCTCTAATAAAATATTTTTAAAAAGGAGCTGGGCGTGGTGGCACAGGCCTGTAGTCCCAGCTGCTCAGGAGGCTGAGGCAGGATGATGGCAAATTCAAAGCTAGCCTCAGCAGAAGCAAGGTGCTAAGTGAGTCAGTAAGACTCTATCTCTAAATAGAATACAAAATAGGACTGGGGATGTGGCCCAGTGGTCTAGTGCCCCTGAGTTCAATCCCTGGTACTCCACAGAAAATTTTTAAAAAGGGCTGGGGATATGGCTCAGTGGTTAAGCGCCCCTGGGTTCAATCCCTGGTACAATTAAAAAAAAAATCTGACTATAGTTTTGATCTATTCTGTAAGCATGTGTTTCTGCCATGCTTTTGTTATCTCTAACTATGGTATTATACCTCCCCCTTTCTTTCATTCTAATATCAATATTATATAGGATTTGCTCTCTGTACATTTTTTATTGCTCTTCTTTATATCAAATTAATTTTTCTGGACTTTTGGAAGGAGGTTGGAATTCAGGGTAGCTTCTCAAATGTCAGAGCTCCCTCTTCTGTTGTTTTTGCATAGTGCTGAAATTATTGAAGTTTATTTCTGAGCTTCCTCAGCTCTGTTCTCTTACTTGTATCTGGACGTTCTCTTCTCTTGCTAAGGTAATTTGAATAATAACCCTACCCCCAAGAAATTTATGTTCTAGCCCCTAAAACATGTGAAAATTACCATATGGCAAAAGACGACTTTTCAGGTGAGATGAAAATGTTATCCTGAATTTTCCAGATGGGCCTTAAATGCAATCACAAGTGTCTTTATGTGAGGGAGGTCAAGGAGATAACACAAATAGAAAAACAGAAGAAAACCTGGCTCCAGAGGCAGAGATTAGAGTGATGTGGTCACAAGCAGAGAAACCCCAGCAGCAACCAGAAGCTAGAAGGGGCAAGCTCCTTGGAGGGAACGTGGCCCTGACAACGTATTGATCCTGGTTGCTTGATACTGATTTTGGATTTATGGCAACAAGCTTGGGAAAAAATTAATTTCTGTTGTTTTAACCCATCAATTTCATAGTTATTTGTTAAAGTAGCAATAGGAGACTAATACAGAGTCTAGTACCAGAAGAAACATTATGACAAACACTCCCAAAATGCGGGAGTGGCTTTGAAATGGGGTAACTGCCAATAGGTAGATGCTGGAAGAATGTTGAAAAATCTGATAGAAAAATCTTAGATTGCCCAGTATGGGATAATTGCATCTATGTGGGTTTGTCTCTGTGTCTTCTATTCTGTACCTCTGGTCTACATGTCTGTTTTGGTGCCAATACCATGCTGTTTTTGTTACTATAACTCTTTAGTATAGTTTAAGGTCTGGTATTGTGATGCCTCATGCTTCACTCTTCTTGCTATGGATTGCTTTGGCTATTCTGGGTCTATCTCATACTAGACAAAGGTGCCAAAAACATACATTGGAGAAAAGAAAGCCTCTTCAACAAATGGTGCTTGGAAAACTGGAAATCCATAGGTAGCAAAATAAAATTGAACCCCCATATTTCACCTTGCACAAAACTCAACT
This sequence comes from Callospermophilus lateralis, assembly GCF_048772815.1. NCBI lineage: Eukaryota > Metazoa > Chordata > Mammalia > Rodentia > Sciuridae > Callospermophilus > Callospermophilus lateralis. Next base: position 33,315,796 of record NC_135325.1, on the reverse strand, counting down.
TAAAGTGGATCAAGGACCTAAGAATCAGACTAGAGATCTTTCGCCTAATAGAAGAAAAAGCAGGCCCATATCTTCATCCTGTCAGCTTAGGATCTGACTTCCTTAACATGAGTAGTAAAGCACAAGAAATAAAGTCAAGAATCAATAAATGGAATGGATTCAAACTAAAAAGCTTCTTCTCAGCAAAGGAAATAATAATGTGAAGAGAGACTCTACAGAAGGGGAGAAATCTTTACCACATGCACACCAGATAGAGCACTAATCTTCAAGATACATAAGAAACTCAAAAACTTAACACCAAAAAAAAAACCCAAAAAAACAAATAACTCAATCAATATATGGGTCAAAAAGCTGAACAGACCCTTCACAGAAGATATACAATCAATCAACAAGTATATGAAAAAATGTTCAACATCTCTAGCAATTAGAGAAATACAAATCAAAATTACTCTAAGATTTCATCTCACTCTAGTCAGAATGGCAATTATCAAGAATACAAGAAACAATAAGTGTTGGTGAGGATGTGGAGGGAAAGGTACCCTCAAACACTGCTGGTGGGACTGAAAATTGGTTCAACCACTATGGAAAGCAGTATGGAGATTCCTTGGAAAACTTGGAATGGAACCACCATTTGATTCAGCTATCCCATTCCTGAGTTTACACCCAAAGGAGGTAAAAATCAGCATACTACAGTGATGCAGCCACATCAACGTTTATAGCTGCTCAATTCATAATAGCTAAATTATGGAACTAATTTGGATGTCCTTCAAAAGAGGAATGGATAAAGAAAATGTGGTACATATGCTCAATGGAATATTACTCAGCTGTAAAGAATAATGAAGTGATGGCATTTGCCGGTAAACAGATGGAATTGGAGAATATCATGGTAAGTGAAATAATCCAGTTCCCCCTCACAAAAAACAAAACAAACAAACAAAAAAACCGGCCAAATGTTCTCTCTGATATGTGGATACTAACCCATAATAAGGGAGTATAGGGAGGAGAAGGATTGATGTTCATTGGATTAAACAAAGGGGAATGAAGGGAAGGGAGGAGGATGAGAATAGGAAAGATAGTAGAATAAATTGGACATAACTTTCCTATGTTCACATATGAATACATGACCAGTGTAACTCCATATCATGTATAACCACAAGAATAGAATCCTAATTAGAATAAGTCACACTCCATGTATGTCAAAATACACTCTACTGTCATGTATATCTTAAAAAAATCAAAAATATATACTGCCAGGCGTGGTGGCACATTCCTGTAATCCCAGCAGTTTGAGAGGGTTAGGCAGGTGGATTGCAAGTTCAAAGCCAGCCTCAGCAATTTAGCAAGACACTAAGCAACCCATTGAAACACTGTCTCTAAATAAAATGTAAAAGGAGGGGGGTGGTGCTGAGGATGTCACTTAGTGATTAAATGCCCCTGAGTTCAATACCTAGTACAAAAAAAAAAAAAGAAGAGGGGATGCATCATCATTCTCTCCTTTTAGAGATGATATACTCTCTAACTCCCTCTAGAGAGTGCTTTCTTTCCTAATGAAATTTGGTATACTTTTACTACATTTTGTGCCTTGTCTGAATTTTTTTTTCTGTGAGATTACAAGAACCAAGAAACACAATGTGCTCCCCAGGCTACCACAGATAACATCTCCAGGTAGATAGTGTCATAATGAAATTGAGCTAGTGGACACACAGCTGTCATTTTTGGGAAAATCTGATCTCAGAAGGGTTATGTTGATCATATGAGAATAGCAAAATTACTGATTTCCTCCCATCTCTATTAACACCGTAAATATTTACGATTTTTCTTTGTCTGTTAAAAAATAACAGGGCTGGGAGCAGTGGAACATGCCTGTAATCTCAGCAGCTTGGGAGGCTGAAGCAGGAGGATTGGGAGTTCAAAGCCAGCCTCTGCAACTTAGTGAGGCCCTAAGCAACTTAGCGAGAAACTATGTCAAAATAATATACATAGAAGGACTAGGGCCAGGCATGGAGGCACACGCTTGTAGTCCCAGTGGCTTGGGAAGCTGAGGCAAGAGGATTGTGAGTTCAAAGTCAACCTCAGCAAAAGTGAGGCCCCAAGCAACTCAATGAGACCCTGTCTCTAAATAAAATACAAAATAGGGCTGGGGATGTGGCTCAGTGGTTAAGTGCCCCCTGTGTTCTATCCCAAGTTCAAATAAACAAAACATAATAAAAAGAAGCTAAAAATTGTTTGCACTTCTCTCTCCCTCCTTCTCCCTCCCTCAACCCGCATCTTATCTTGCTGAAGTTTTGTTTTACTCTCAACAGTTTCTCCTTAGTGTAGGAACATGTTCTAGAAGAGACAGAGAGCAAGCCCTGGAAGATCAACATACAGTAAAGGATTAATTTAGGAGGTTCAGGTTTTCTAAACATTGTACTTTATTTTCTCTCTCCTTCTTTCCCTCCCGCCCCCCTTCTCTCTTTGTACTGGAGATTGAACCTAGGGCTACTTAATCACTGAGTCAAAATAAAGGTATTGTGCCCAATGTATTGAGTCACTCCTTTAAAAATATTTTTTTGAGACAGGGTCTTGATAAGTTGCTTAGGTCCTTGCTAAATTGCTGAGAATGGCCTCAAATTTTCAATTCTCCTGCCTCAGCTTCCCAAGCTGTTGGGATTACAGGCATATTTTTAAAATTTAATATTTTAATATTTTTAAATCCTGCATATTAAGGTTCAGGTGAGCTTTCCTGGTTGGCAGTGCTTCATGCATGTTACCCCACTTCTTTCTGGGAGAATTAAGCACTGGCTATATGACTCTGCCCGGCAGAGTCATATGTGCTCTTTTCTATTACTGATTTTAATCTGTATTCTTGGGTTATAATAAGCTGTAACCACCAGTATAAATCAGTTTTGATGAGTTCTGTGAGTCCTTCTAGTGAGTCACTGAATCTGAAGTTGGTCTTTGGGTCTTCCCTGGAAGTCATTCTTAAGAGTGCATGATAATTAGTTTGTTCCAGCCCCTTCTAATCTTACTAGAGATTCCTTCTATTCTTGTTTCTAGATTGTGTGAAACTCTCTATTTTAGATGGCTGAATTCAAGTTGGCCTATCCTGTCTGTTGACTATTTTGGTAGTCTCCTGTTCTCAGGTTTGGCTAATGCCCCTTATTTTGTTTTGCTTTTTTTCTATACAGATAATGGTTCTAAAGCATTTCATGTGGCTATTGGTGACTTGTCCTTACCCATACATATTTGGATATTATTCATGGACATTCCATCTATCTATTGCTGTGTAAATAAACCACACAACCACTTAGTTTAAAATAACAACTATTTTATTGTTCATGATTCTTTGAATTAGGGATCTGGGCAGGGCTCAGTGAGAATGGCTTGTTTCTTTTCCATATGATGTCTAGGGCAGTTGGAATGAAGTTACAGGATCCAAAATGATTTTATCACATGAATGAGACCTCAGTGCCAGTTGTCAGCTGAGACATGAGATATGTGCATGGTCTCTTATGTATCTATTTCTTTTTGTTTTCTTTCTTTATTTCTTTCTCTTTCTTTCTTTCTTTCTTTCTTTCTTTCTTTCTGGTGTGTGTGCATGTGTATGTTTCTTCTCTTTTTGTGGTCTCTTTCTAAAATGCTGTCTCATTCTTCAGAAGGACATCCTAAACTTTTGTAAAATATATTTTTATTGTTCTAGTTAGTTATATATGAGAGTAGAATGCATTTTGACACATCATATATAAGTGGAGTATAACTTCTCATTTGTTGGGTTGTATATGATGTAGAGTCACACAGGTCATGTAATCATATATGCACAGAGGGTAATGATGTCCAGTTCATTCTTCTATCATTCCTACCCCTACCCCCTTCCCTCCCTTTACTCCCCTCAGTCTAGTCCAAAATACTTCTATTCTTCCCCACCTCCCCATAGCTTAAACCTTTTGATGGGATGTCTAAGCTCCCCTCTCATTAAAGCAGTTCAATCTCTCTTAAGGCCATGGCTCAGAAGTCCCAGGATACCATCCCTAACACATTTTATTGGTCAAACAGAATATAAAGCCAGTTCAGATGCAAAAAGTGAAAAAATATCTTCCAAGTCTTGATGGGAGGAGTTGGCAAACATGTACGGGTTTGGAAATATTGTTAGCAGCCATACCTGTAGCAAACCTACCGCACTGAGAATTCTTTGTCTGCTAGTTTCCTTGTAAACGTTATCTGTGTGTTTTTTGGGATTTTTGTTGTTGTTTATCTTCTTATGGAAATGTAACTCAGGATATTGCACATGCTAGGCAAAGTGTTCTATGACTAAGCTATATCCCAGCTCTATCCATAGGTTTGATTTTGCTACCTGGTTACTCTGTGTATGCTGGCATAAAGACATTTGGTTTTCTTTTTTCTCTCTTCCTTTTTCTTTTCAGTGCTGGGGATCAAACCCAAGGTGTTGCAACCTGAGGATCAATTATAAAATTGTTGCTGCCATCATGGTCTCAGTGTCCCTTCTATTTTTTAAAAAAATTAGAAAAGAATATAAATTTTGGGTAAGGGTATGTTATGGTTTGGATGTGAGGTGTCCCCCAAAAGCTCACATGTGAGATAATGCAAGAAGGTTCAGAGAAGAAATTATTGGATTATGAGAGTCTTAACCCAATCAGTGATTTAATCCCCTGATAGGGATTAACTGAGTGGTAACTGAAGTGGTGGCGTGTGGCTGGAGGAGGTGGGACTTAGGGCTTGGCTTTGGTGTATATATTTGTATCTGGAGAGTGGAGTCACTCTCGCCCTTTCTGCTTTCTGATCACCATGATGTGAGCTGCTTCCCTCTGCCACATTCTTCCACCATGTTCAGCCTTGCCTCCAGCCCCAAGAAATGGAGACGGACTTCTATGGACTTAGACCTCCGAAACCATTAGTCTTCAGATAAACTTTTCCTCCTCTACAGTTGTTCTGGTCAGATCCTTTGGTCACAACAACAAAATAGCTGACTAAAACAGGGTAGAATGAAGAAGAAAAAAATGTTCTCAATGGTTCATTCCCTTGAGAAATTAGGAATAGAAGTCAATAATACACCTGTGGGCACACAATATGTGTGTGCTTAATCTCCTGTGCTTAAGCAAAAAAAAAAAAAATGTGGTGCTGCAGTTTGAATTCAGGGCCTTGTGGCATGAGGAGAGATTTAAAAAACCATGCTTCTGCCACCACAGTCCCAGAATCTCTTCTAAGTTTAAAAAAAATCTCAGAAAATAACAGAAATTTTGGTGAATTATCGTCCCATGGAAATTATGATTCCATGTGTGTGAGCATGAGTACATATGTGCATGCTTGTGTGTGTTTAATCTATCAATAAAGAAAAAATATTTTTGGTGCTAGGGATCAAACCCAGGGCCTCAGGCAATGCTAAGCATACACTCTACCACTGAGCTATATCTCTAGCCCTCAACAGAGAAAATTTGAATAATGCATCTAAAGAATGGAAAGATACTCATCAGAATTGATAAGTAGAGTTGAACCTCCAAATTACTAAAGGAAGTTGTTATGGTTTGGAATATGAGGTATGCCCCATAAGTTTCTATTAATGCAGGAATATTCAGAGGTAAACTTGATTAGGTAGGAAAGCTGTAACCTAATCAGTGCATCCTAGTTTGAATGGACTAGATGGTAACTATAGGCAGGTGGGGTGGAGTGGATAAGGTGGGTTCTTCCTGTGACCCCTCACCCCACTCTCTCCTTCCTGACTCTGCCATGAACTAAGTAGCTTTGCTCCACTGGACCCTTCCTCCCATGGTGCTGCCTCACCATGGGTCTAGAGAAATGACCTCCCTATGGACTGCAACCATGAGCTCCAAATCAGCTTTTCCTCCTCTAGCTTGTTCTTTTTTCAATTATTTTGGTCACAGTGATAAAAAAAAAACTAACTAAAACAGAGATTGGTACTGAGAGTGGAGTTGTTGCTGTGACTAACCTGATCTTTTGGTTCACAAGCATTGGGAACTAGTTTACCAGAGGACTTTCAAATAATTTAGATGTGCAAGCTGGAAAATCTTTACACTGCTACAAGCAGAGCTTAATGGGTGATTCTGGTGGGAATTCAGAAGACCAGAATGGCAATAGGAATAGAAATGCAGACTTTGCTCATTAAATTTCAGAGGGAAATGAGGACTCTATTGGGAATTGGACTAGAGGCTGGCAAAGAACTTGGGTACATTTTACCCATGTCCTGAGACTCTGTGTGGCTGAATTTAAAAGTGATGAATTCATCAATTTGGTAGAGGAAATTTCAATGCAGTGCAGCATTCAGTCAGTAGCATGGATTTTGATGTCATCTTTCAGCTAGATTTACTCTAAAAAATCTGGAGCAGAAAACAAAGCTAAAGGATTTTAAAAACTTGATGTTTGGCCAGAAAAGTCCATGTAATGCTGGGGCCAAAGAAGGTGTACTTGTTAAAGAGATTACAGGTCCTAAATAGATGCTAAGTACTTTGCATGTAAACAATAGAAGAGATGCCTTGAGGGCATCTCAGAAATTTCCAAGACCAATCCCATTGCAGGCTCAAGGGTCTAGATGAGAAAATTCCTTTGAGAAGAGATCCTGTGGGTACTCGTCTCACACTTGGAGTCCTAGGAAGTTGTTTCATCATACTGTGCTACACAGGCACTCAGAGGCCACTACAGCCTTGCCACCAGAGGGACAAGGTACAGTGAAACCTGGTGTCAGACACTGACATCAACCATGTGATACTGCAGGAATGCAAGAGGCTGGCTTTAGGAGACCATGGAGACTTCCACCAAGATTTCAAAGACAGACCTGGGAAGCCAGGCAAAATGAAGCAGGGTCAGAGTCCCTGTGGTGCTGGTAGCAGGCCCGCCCTGGCCCCCGGGGCTCAGCCCCCAGTTCCTTGTTCTGCATATCAAAGTGGCCAGCTCACAGGGTCATGACGCAGGTTTGCGGTTTCCCGTTTATCTGCCTCAGTCATATGTGCCTCTTTGGGAACATCTTGACCTGTTCGGAGCCTCCTGATAGGGGAACAAATTTGGCAATAAAGGGCGGCAGCACACGCTTCCTCCTGGATGAAGAACCTTGGTGTCTTGTGTATTTCTTAACCTCAACGTCCCTCGCCGGACTCGGCTCCCATAGCCGGACGCGGCATCTGGAGGTTCCCACCGAGATCTGGAAAGCAGGGATAAGCGGATGAGGCTCACCTTCTAAGGGAGAAGGGGGAGGATTGGTTTAAAGATAATTTAAAGAGACTGGGTACGTACCATGGGTAACTCAACAGTGAAGCTTCGTCTGGCCAACGAAGTTAAAGAACTGTTAAGCAAACAAGGAACAGGAATTAAGACTAAGACAGTAACCGAATTCTTTAAAAATATAGCCCAGGCTTGTCCTTGGTTTCTGACAGGAGGTTTTATTAATAACAATGATTGGGATTTGGTGAGACAGGATCTGACACCTAGTGATTGGCAATGACTTTGCAGGACTGTGTTGTCTGGAGGGGATTTTTTACTGTGGAAAAGTGAAAATCAAGAGAGGTGTCGCGAGCTAGCCCAAGTCAATCAGGACTCCGGCTTCCCGCGGCGTAACATAGAAATGTTAACAGGATCAGGACAATATGCTGTCATAAATCAGCAAATTAATTATGATCCTGGGGGTCTATGCTCAGATAGCCACAGCAACCGTTCAGGCCTGGAAGGCTCTACCTGTTTCAAATGCTGAAACAAAAATTTCAAAAATTGCTCAAGCACCCTCTGAGCCTTATTCCAACTTCATAGCCCGTGTTGCAGTAATTCACTTGCAGGTCAGCATGGGAAAAGAGTATGTTGAGCTCTGCTCTTTGTTAAGAACAGATAATAAAATTTTTCTCAGCACCCTCCTAGCCCACTTGGCAGAACAACCCGTTTGCAGGCAAGTCCTCCCAAGGACAGCAGACACCTCGTTTTCAAGCATGTCTGCTGTTACCTTATCTAAACCTTGAAGGAGCCTCTCGTTTGCGAGCAGGCATGTCCGCTGTTACCTATCTATACCTTGACAGAATATCCCGTTTGCAGGCAGACTCCATCAAGACAGTAATAGTAATGCAGTTATATCTGATTCTCTACAACCCGACTGATGCAGATAGCAGGAAAGATATTCCCTAATTTGGAACAAGCCATGCCAGTCATTAAACAATTGGCCCTTTGCTGGAAGGAACTGTGGGACTGATACTGGGAAGGGGCAGCACTCTACATAAAGGGCTCAGAATTCTTACAAGTGTGGTTGATGGTGATTACCACGGGGAGTTAAAAATTGTTGCCGAGGCTACCCAAGGGATGGTTATCATTCCTCCCGGAGAACGGATAGCACAATTATTGCTGCTGCCAGTGGCGTCCCTACCCAGCCGCGCCCTACAGGCAGCCCGGGGTAATGGCAGTTTTGGTTCTACCGGCACTCCTCAAACCTTTTGGGTAGCACACTTGGACTCCCGACCACACTTAACCATTAAAATACAGGATAAAATCTTCAAAGGGATATTAGATTCAGGTGCTGATGTCTCTATTATCTCTAAGAGACAATGGCCATCTGCTTGGCCTCTCCAAGATCCCTCAGCTGTATTACAAGGGATCGGGACACTGTCCGGACAGTCCGGGCCCCAGAATCTTCACCATGGCTGATTTTAGGACTTTCAGCAAAAGAATCTCTACAAAAGAGTTTAATTTAGATAAACTTCCACTTTTCATGTTGCCCTGTTTTACTTGACCACTGTCTGAAAAAATCAGCACTCCAGGTGCTGGATACTCCCTTACTAGTTTTTCACAAAATATGTAAACAAGGCCTCTGGCCTTGAGCTGGGCTTCACAGTGCTGACTACATTTCTAAGATAAGAGAGTTACTAACTGGGCTCCATGGTAACAGCTGGCAGGGGGAGGAAAGAAAAGAAAGAAAAAGTTCTCCCCCTCTCAAGTGTCCTTGAAGGGTTAACTTGCCCAGAACAACAACAACAACAAAAAAAAAAAAACCCTGCTTTTTGTGAACTTCTGCAGACTGTGACCTTCTGAGCTCCTCTCCTCATGCTGGGTGCAAAATTCTGAAACTATCTAAATTTGGGATTCAGGGAATTAGTTGATTATGGCAGAAGCTGTGCGCTCTGAATCTGGCTGCAACCAAATAAAACTGTTTCCCTATATTCACTGCTATCTTAGGTGCCTTGCCTTGTCCATCCCTGCAACAATATAATTCTATATACTTAAACATTGTTAATGTTTTCATGAAATGGTCAACAGATGTGATTAAATGTGTGCTGCAAATAAGAAAATATCTCTTATTAAAATGGAATAATTTGCCTAAGTTCAGAAATTTACAAGGATTGTTTCAAAATGTGAATAAGGAAGGACACAGTGGTTATTTTCAGCCTTACGTAGTGGCTGGACTCCCCACAAATCTTTGGGGAAGGGACCTACTTCAACAAATGGGAGCTATCCTCACCACTCAGACTCTAAAAGGGAGTAATAAATTTGTTAATGATATGATGTTAGATATGGGATGGCTTCCCAGAAAAGGACTGGGGAAAAGACATGAGGGAAGGGCAACGCCTGTGGATCCTACAGAGGAAATCACCCGAAGTGGTGGGGACCAGAGGGGGCTAGGAAATTTTTCCTAGGGGCCACTGAAATGCGGCCACGTCCTCTATTACTTGGTTATCAGATGACCCTGTGTGGATAGAACAGTGGCCCCTAACTAAGGACAAATTGCAGGCCGCGACCCTTCTGGTTCAGGAACAGCTTAGGATGGGACATGTGGTGCCTTCCACTTCCCCCTGGAACACTCCTATTTTTGTTATAAAAAAGGGATCTGGAAAATGGAGGCTCCTCCAGGACCTGTGGGCTATTAATAGTACCATGCAGCCCATGGGACCTTTACAGCCAGGACTACCTTTCCCCACGGCTATCCCTAAAGATTGGCATCTTATTATTTTGGACCTAAAAGATTGCTTCTTTTCTATTCCCCTGGCCCCCCAGGATCGCAAACATTTTGCTTTCTCTTTACCATCAACAAACTTTAGGGAACCCTACCAGTGGTTTGAATGGACCGTCTTACCTCAGGGAATGGCTAATAGTCCTACTATGTGTCAATACTTTATAGCAAAATTGTTGAACGGGCCCATCAACATCTTAAAACCTATTTGCAAAAAACAAAAGAGGGGGAGATATACCAGAGTTGTCAGGGACCTCATGCACTATTAAATATAACTCTATTTACTTTAAATTTTTTGCTCACTAACGCAGAAGTCCATACAGCGGCGCAGCGTCACTTCTCCTCTCCCACCATGCAAAAAGCACAGATTAGATGGAAGGATCTGGCTACAGGGAAGTGGCAACCCCCTGCTCCACTCTTGGCTAGAGTGAGAGGAGCTGTTTGTGTCTTCCCTCCAGGGACGGAAAAACCCATTTGGGTCCCAGAACATTGCACAAGACCGGTGGACGCAGACTCGGGAAGAAACGACGACCCTGGGATTTCAGGTTCGGCCATTTTTGCTTCTCCAAAGGAGTGACAGAATGAGTTTTGCGGGTTGGATCTTCCTTATAACAGTCCTGGTATGCAGGCCTGTGGATGCAGGAATGGGTCCCTCACTAGGTAATATCTACCAACATCTTTTTGGGACCCCCTGCGAGTGCAGGGGAGGGATTTGGAATCAGGCCTCCAATAGCTGGACTCAGACGGCCAATTGTGTTACTAAGGTAGCCTACCTCCGGGCTGAAGTTCATCAACAAATTGGGGGATTTCACCACCCTAAGTGGGTATGCGTGAACAAACCAAAGATTAAACCCCCTGGTCCCGAAAAAACCCTCAGTAACTGTTCCACAACTTGTACTTATACTTCAGCAGTTCATGTCTCCTGCTATGAGACGGTCTCAATTTGTGTACACAAGGGACAACAGTATTTTGAGGCCAGATTGACCAAGACCCGGTCGGGGGAGGGGGTAAGAGTAACTTATCACTTCACTCCGTCTCTTTTTGGCCAAGGGGGAGTTGAATCTAAACTCCAGTTGGCTGGGTGCCAGGGTGAGGTTGATAAGTCCTCCTGTTGGCCCACTGTAGCCCCTACAGGGATATCTGATGGGGGGGGATCTACTGATTCTGTTAAACATCTTCAAATCATCAGGCTTTTGAAACCACAGGTCCCTGACCTCATTTACCCCCCCCTTGGTGCTGCCTAAGTCTCAGCTCCCAGATCTAGATGTCAATACGTGGGATATCTTAAAAACCACCTTTTTCTTACTTAACAACTCTGATCCCATGCTTGCTAGTGACTGCTGGCTCTGCATGACAACAGGGGTGGTCATGCCCGTGGCAGTCCCTATCAATGTCACCATATCTGATGATGAGACCTGCCAGCCTGGACTGCCTTTCAAGGTCCAACCTATGGGCACTTTTACAGAATGTCTCCTGGGTATGATGCAAAACAACGCCTATGATGTTGATGTTGGAGTAACTTCCTTTGGAAACTGTTCAATCTCAACAGCCAAGAAATATTCCTCACCCACTCCAGCCCTCTGTCCCCCTAATGGCACTGTTTTTATGTGTCGTGGGAACTCAGCCTTCCCCCGACTCCCTGCCAACTGGACAGGTGGCTGTGTTCTTGCCTTGCTCCTCCCTGACATAACCATTGTCCCTGGGGATGAGCCCTTACCTATTCCCAGCCTAGACACCCTAGTGAGAAGACACAGGCGAGCTATACAGGCTCTACCGTTACTCGCCACACTGGGGATAACAGCTGCTGTGGGCACAGGCACAGCTGGACTGGGTACAGCGATACATTCTTATCGTCGTCTATCTCAGCAGCTTATAGATGATGTGCAGACCCTATCTGGCACTATTAGGGACTTACAAGACCAAATTGACTCTTTGGCAGAAGTGGTCCTCCAAAATAGGCGAGGCCTAGACTTACTGACTGCCAATCAGGGGGGAATCTGTTTAGCCTTAGGAGAAAGGTGCTGCTTCTATGCCAATAAATCGGGCATAGTTCGCACTGAAATCAAGGAGCTTCAAGAAGACCTAGAGAAAAGGAGAAAAGAATTATTCGAGAACCCTCTTTGGACTGGGATGAATGGGTTCCTGCCCTACCTTCTTCCCCTCCTGGGGCCCTTACAAATAGAATAACTCAATTCATTAAGGACCAGATTAACATTTTAACCTCCAAGCCAACACAGGTTCACTACCAACGCCTGGAGATGGACGACTCCGCCCACGAGGTGTACTTACGACCCATCCGGAGATGAGATGTAACTGGACAGGAGCCAATACCCGAGCCCTCCTATGTGTGCCTGCTTTTGCCCGGGTCCCTAATTACCCTGCCGACTTGGTGCCGTCATTCCAGACCCTTACGTTCAGAAAGCTCCCTGGTCATAGCTATCCCACTGGCAAAGATGATGACTGGGATCCGCAGTTGTGTCCTGCTGGCCATGACACCCTAACTGAAAAGTGTCCATTTACGTAGGACAAGAGCTGATCTTGTAGTACCCAGTGACGGGCAACTTCCACGCTTGCACTGCAACCTAAGCCAGGGGAATGGGGCCTCCCCAGAGACGGGTAAACAGTGCAGGGGCAGTGGACGACCTAAGACAGGGGCTACTTGATTCCCTTTGACATGCAAAAAACAAAAAAGGGGGACTTGCTGGTAGCAGGCCCGCCCTGGCCCCCGGGGCTCAGCCCCCAGTTCCTTGTTCTGCATGTCAAAGTGGCCAGCTCACAGGGTCATGACGCAGGTTTGCAGTTTCCCATTTATCTGCCTCAGTCATATGTGCCTCTTTGGGAACATCTTGACCTGTTCGGAGCCTCCTGATAGGGGAACAAATTTGGCAATAAAGGGCGGCAGCACACGCTTCCTCCTGGATGAAGAACCTTGGTGTCCTGTGTATTTCTTAACCTCAACGTCCCTCGCCGGACTCGGCTCCCATAGCCGGACGCGGCTCTGTGGGTTATCCATGAGATGGTGAAGCATAAAGCTGTGAAGGTGAAGCCAAAGCTGGAATGGAGACCCAAGGAACTAAGCAATGCCATGAACATGGACTGTCTGCTGAGAAAAGCTGCTGGCTACAGACAGAACTAGGTGGTAGAAATACTGGGGTGCCACAAGAAATTAAACATATGCTCGGAAGTAGCTTGGCAAGATAAACTTACCTCTGTTAGAAAGGTGTGCTGCAGAACAAAATCTGGCAAGCAAGCACTCCTGGGCAGGCAGTCTGCCTGTTTTTATCCCTGATGTAGCATTGTCACTTGCTCTAATAGGAGGAGTTTGGGATTATGATTTTTTTTTTTTTTTTTTTTTTTTTAGTTTTTGGCAGACACAACATCTTTCTTTGTATGTGGTGCTGAGGATCGAACCCAGGCCTCACGCATGCCAGGTGAGCGCGCTACCGCTTGAGCCACATCCCCAGCCCGGGATTATGATTATTTGATTGGCTACTTTTTAAATTGGGAAGGACAAAAGGAAGGGCTGTAGTTAAAATGGCTATCATTGGATTCAGGTTGGGGAGCTCAAAATGGCTATGATTGGATTTCACATTCCAATGAAGGCTAAATTCTATTTTCTGAAAACGGACCACTGGACTTTCTATTTCTCACACAGGTAAAAAGAGAGCCCATGTGCGCTGCAACCAGCAGGATCCAAAGACCTACCAAGCCTTTTGGAGAACACATGCATGGCCATACATCCTAGATGCTATATGTGAAGTTATAGGACCTGTTTTCCCAGGTGAGTTTCAGACTTCTTTTGATCCAATCCCTTCTTCCTATGCCACTATTCCTCCCTTTTGGAATGAACATGTTTACCTTGTGCTACTTTATAGTAGATATATGTAACTTGCTTTTGATTTTTACAGGGGCTCACAGCAAACAGTTTTCCTTGAGTCTCACAGGAGACTCTCAACTTGGACATGCAGGCAAATCTGGAACTATTAAGATTATGGGAGTCCTGCAGAGGGATTAATGCATTTTACATTGTGAGGTGGACATGAGTTTTTATGGGCTAGAGGTGGAATGTTATAGATTGGATATGAGGTATCCCCCCCAAAACTCCTGTTAATAGAGAAATATTCTGAGGTAAAATGATAAGATTACGAGAACTATAACCTAATCAGACCACCTAGTTTGAACATACTGACTGGGTAATAACTGTATGTCGGTGGGGTGTGGCTGAACAAGGTGGGCCATTGGGGGCATGCCCTGGAAGAGTTGTTGTTCCTGTGATGCCCCCTATTTCTCTCTCTGCTTCTTGACCCTGCCATGAGCTAATAGCTTTTCTCCACTGGGCTCTTCCCCCATGATATTTTCCCTGACCTTCTGGGCCCAGAGCAATGGAGTCATCCATCTATGGGCTGAGACCTCTGAAACCATGAGCCCCAAATATTTTTTTTTCCTCTAAGTTGTTCTTGTTGGGTATTTTGATTACAGTGACACAAAAGATGACTAAAACAGAAGGAAAAGGGGAATGAACAGAAACTTGACAGAGCCATTAAGTATAAAGAGATTGAGGGCTGAAGTTGTAGCTCAGGGGTTGAGTGCTTGCCTGAAATGCGTGAGGCACTAGGTTCGATCCTCAACACCATAGAAAATAAATAAATAAGTAAAATGAAGATATTGGGTCCATCTATACCTAAAAATAATTTTTAAAAAAGATTGAACTGGGAAACAACAAAACAGAAACAAGGAAATACAATACAGTGGTAGGCACAAAACTGGGCATACCATTGATAAAGTGAATGAATTTGGTTCATCAATAATACACAGACTGTGAAATTGGGTTAAAAACAAAAGTTATACTGTTAGTGTTAGGTAGGTAGGTAGCAACAAGCAGTGAAATGCATGGCAAGGTCAAGTGTTCTTTAAATTACTTTAGGGTCTTCTTTAAACTTTTAAAGTGAAAGAGAAAGCAAAGTGTGGTAGTTAATTTGTAGAAAATAAATAGCAGTAAAGGAGCTAATGGGAGAATATGTCAAAAGAAAAGGATTAATGGGACTAGCTCTTGACAGGGTTCATTGATGTTGATGTGAAGCTAGGAATTATGGCTATAGGTGTCTCCATTTGTCTAGGAAGGAAGATTCCTTTAGTAGCACAGGCACACTAAGGTAACTTCTGACAAGCTATTGACCCCAATGCCCACATTAACATGAGATTGATTTGTAAATGAAGCCCCACTAAATAGGATGGCCACTATGATCATTCCGGAGACAACTAAGGTCAAAAACTTCACCACCCAATGTGAAGGAGGAGTTGAACACCTTATTGGCAAAGAGTACAGAAGATGGTCCCCAGTTCTCCTGGCAAACATTAAACAGTAACAAATTTGGAGATAGCATTATCTCCTTTGTCATTCTCTGCTGAGAGTTGTCCCACTTTCTCTTTTGAGAGTGCTCTCTGCTTAAGACTCAATTTGCTTTTACTTTACTTTTACTCACTTTCACTTATAATAAAGTTATTTTGCATGGCTTTTTTGTCTGACTTTAAATTTTCTTTCATCGGAACACAAGAACCGAGGTTTGGAGTTTCACCTCCCTGCTTTCCTATGACAGTAGGACTCTTCTCCACTGGAGAGTAGTTGGTTTCCAGGGACTCAAGATGGAAAAGCTCCTAGATGGTAGAGATATCCCACCATGGGTGAAAGTTCCCAAAGATCTGAAAGACCCAGAGGTGTTAGAGGTCCAGATGTGACTACTGGAAGCCCTGTTCAGCCCACACAGATCTCACATCCCTTACATTGAGCCATAAGCAAGGCTATGCTTGCACTGAAGACTCTGGAATCTTCAGATCTCACCAAGGTCATGTTTATGGCTCCTACTTGTTTAAGCTCCATACCAAATCGATGCTTCAGTCCATGGCTGAGTGGCACCACAGTAGCAGGAGAGAATGCTCAAACTTGAGGAAGCCAAGAATGCCCATGAACTAGATCCTTGGGGGAAGTGAAGCCAATTTCCAGCCAAAGTGACTAGGACTAGGATATAGAGAAGAGGTTGTGACCAGAGATGGAATGGGTCTGGCTTGGTTTAAATTCTTCTATAACTTCTATAGCCAAGGGAATTAAGGAAAACCTGGATGTTTGGGGTCTCTTCCTTGCTCTGAGTCCTGATATGAATTTTTCTTTCCAAGGTTGCTAATGAAAGAATTAAGCTTTTTTTAAAAGATTTTAAAAATTTGTTTTTCATTAGGATATTACACCTTTTTTTCAGAAAAAGTATAACAGAAATTATACAAGTCACTTTTTGTGAAACATTAATATTTAGCAATGTTTTCTTTAGCTGAAATGTTATTTCAGTTGTAAAAACCATCTCCGGTTACAAAACAACATAATCAGAAACCTTATCAGATTTAACTTGCTTTTACAAATATCCTAAGAATTCTTTAGCTAAATAGTATTTTCAATAGAAAAACATAATTTTAAAAAGTTTGGAATCTTTCTGTTGTTTTATGTACATATATTAACTGTCTCTTTATAGAAGGCGATCTTATTAAGCACTGTAAAATAAAGACAAGAGCTCATCACTTTTTAACAAAAATATCTTGTATGCAACAACTGCAAGTATCAAAGATATCATTTAGTGATTAAAACTGCCTGCTACAAAATATTAAACAAAATACATTTATTGGATTGTTTTTCACTTTTCAGCCACCATCTGGCATCAAAAATAAGGACATCCCATTAATAAAACCTGCAGTGCAATTGGCTCAGTGGTTAGTTTGGGCCACTCTGTTCCCACCTTCCATTATTCTTTTTTCTCCCCAAATGCCCCCACACCCCCACAGTGGCACCATATTATTAAAAACATTAAGTACCTGGGATTTATGCTTCACATCAAGACATCATTTGAGTAATTTCAAATGATGTACAGCTCTTCATGTAAAAAAGATGTTTTGTGGTCACAGTTACCTCAAAAAGTAATTACATTCAAATAACCTGACATATCATGCCTTAGCAATTACAAAATCATGATTTTGACACATGGCAATTTATAAGTTAGGCAAATGGGAAATGCTAAAAGATGTGAACAGCTGTTCTGTATAAGTGTTCTGTTTAAGAGTGCTGCAAAACTCAGGTAATGACTTTATTTTTTTAGTTAACATAACCAGCCCACGGTACAGCATGCTAAATCATAAAGTACAAGTCCAAGGAAGGTAATACCTTTACTAAGTTACAAAACTTTGGCAAATCAACACAGTACTCTATAATACAGTAAAATATTATTTATGTTGGAGTCATATATTAGACTTAGTGATGATTTTTACTCCAAAAATATCATTTAAATACCAAATCAAAACACTGTGGTTTTTAGCAGAGCAAGTTATTTTATACAATTTAATGTTTTTTAAAACTATACAAATTCTCAATTTATAATTAGTTCCCCCATGCAGGCTGTGCTGGTTTGTATTAGCAAGGTGAGTGTGTGTGTATGAGGAGAGGCTCTGCTTGCTTGGCTCTGGGATTGGTCCAAAGTCAGGTACAGTTCCAATGCCTGAAAAGTGTTAAAATTCTATTTTAAGAAGACTCAATGTCAATACCCATGTCTCTTGAGTATTTTAAAAAATTGTTAAATTTCACATAAATACTAGAACCCTAGAAATTAGTCATTTCAAGCCACAATAACCTCAGATGATCCCTTGGATTTTAGAAGCCCTGTTTCTTTTCATTTTGATCAAAAGTCACATAGCCTTACTCCAGATTATTAGAAAAAAAATTCTACCTAAATACAGTTGTACTTTTTAAATAACAAATAAATAAACTGTCTCCTTGGAGAGACCTGGGGATTTGATATTCTATACTGACTTTATCATTTTTCTACAAATTCTGCCACCGCCATTGGTGTCCTTATGCTTCCTCTTGCTGAAGCCATCAACTCTTCAATCTCAGCATGTAATTTATGTATTACCCATTCCATTGCTTCTCGGCCTTTACTAGCATTAGAAGATACTGTGGTCGCCATTCGTCCTTTCAGGTAACTGCTAAGGCTGACACCCTGCACAGAGATGATGGCTTCCTGAGTCAAAATAGTCTTTTCTGGGTCTTGAGGATGTGGTTTGTAGATAAGTCTCTCATCCCCTGAAACCATATTTGTAAAGGAAATATTAGTCAGTTTAAGTTCCATTGTCTCTACAGGATCATCTACAGAATGTTCTTGCACATATGTTTTGGTTCTTGCTGAACCAATAAGAGACTTCACGATGGAAGGCAGTCCCCACTCTGTGCTAAGAAGTCTGTGGCTATACAGCTTTCCAGAGGGATCTATATGCCTGTCTAGCACATCAACTCCAACCACACTCGGGTTTATGGGGTTTGGGTATTTCTCCATTGCAGCTGTTGTAACAGTTTCCCATGGGTGGTCGAAGACGTGTTCCGAGGTCCAGATCTTCATGCTGCCTGCGGCTTGAGTCCTGTCTGGGAGACTCTGGGGGACAATGAGGCACCGAGGCACACTATCCAGGCCAATCCGCGCCCAAGCAGGCCAAGAATAAAGCTTTACATAAGTAAAAAAATTAAAGTTATGTGTCATTTACTAGAAATATATTGAAAATAAACAGGCAAAAGTCATCAGGCAAATGCATGAAAAATAAAAGCAGGTCTGGTAATATAATGTTCAAGCTGAAAACCAAGGCTAAAAGCACCCAACAGATAAAAATACATATTGCATAGTAATAAAGTACACATTAGATGAATTAGATGTAATACACATAAACCTTTATGTAATCATCAGCAAAAATTCATGAAAATGTAATAAAATCTTATCATCTTAATTTATACTATGAGAGTATACCTTTTTCAGAATATGTTAGATCATGTTAATAAAACAATTAAAGATAAACAAGATGAAAACTGACCCTGTTTTAAACTAAAAATGAAAAGGGGTGGGAATGTGCTTCAGTGGTAAAGTGCCACTTTATCAGTGGTGTTTTGAGTTCTTTGTAGATTCTGGAAATTAATGCCCTATCTAAGGTGCAGGTGGCAAAGATTTTCTCCCATTCTATAGGCTTTCTTCATGCTCTTAATTGTTTATTTTGCTATGAAGAATCTTTAGTTTGATGCTATCCCATTTATTTATTTTTAATTTTATTTCTTGTGCTTTAAGAGTCTTGTTCAGGAAGTCAGATCCTGTGCCAATATCATATCAGTATTTGAAAAAGTTGCCTTGGCCATACCCCAAACCAATATCAAAAGCCCTCAAGCCAGGCCTGGTGGTACTTACCTGTATTCCAGGTACCTGGGAGACTGAGGCAGGAGGCTTGCTTAAGCCCAAGAGTTCACTAGTAAAGTATTTGCTGAGCATGCACAAGGCCCTGGCTTCAATCCTCAGCACTGCAAAAATTAATATACTCTATGACATCATCTTTATTCAGATATAAGTATATGTCAGTTGCAAGTCATTTTCCAAAACTACTTTCCTTCTATTTTGAAGTTTCTGTTACTATTCTCTTTAAAATTAGAACTATTCTCTTGAGCATTCTGAGTTAGGAAAAATAAACATATTATGCAGTAAATGCCTTTATGTCTAAAATTGTGTTTCTTATGCTCTGACAGAAGAATGATACCTAGCCAGAGTGAGTTTCAAATTCTTGGATCTCAATTCTCAATAATCTGTAGATGTTTTCTTCTAAAATGACTTCTAGTATTGCCAATAAAAAGTCGAGTGGCTCTGTAATCCCCTTTTGCTGCAAATAACATGCTGTTTCTGCCTGAAAGTGTTTTAAGTTTTTATCATTTAAATTCAACACCAATCCAAATTTGGGGTGGATTTTTTGGGTTCTTCTGGGAGTCAAAGATTGGGGGATTTCTGTGGGGGAGGAGCATTGAGTTAGGATCCAACAGAATTGGATAATCCAGGGCTTATATCTGCCATTCATTTGAGGGTAGTAAGTGACAACTGCGGAGAATCCTAGAAGGGAACAATTGGAGACATATATGGTTAAGTGTTTGGGACCTCTGTAGAAATTTTTGAGATTTAATAAGAATTAGAGATCCAAGTATCTAAAGTCATTGATTCATTCTATGAGTTTATTGATTAGGGCACTAAGGTGATGAATGACCAATTGCAAGCCTGGGATCATCGAGGAATTACAAGTCTTTGGGAATCATTTTGGGGTGGACCAATAAGAGTCATGGCTTGGGGCCTGTGCACAGTGGTAAAGTACCCCTTGTTGCAGTAATTCACTTGCAGGTCAGCATGGGAAAAGAAAGAAGAAGCAGAGCAAGCTAAGCAGTGGCAGAAAAAAAATCCTTTATTGTGTACAAGCAGTCTTTTTACAGTATTGTGAACAAAGAAGGCAGCCTTCCAACATCAATAAATCAGGTCTTTCAGCTAATTAAACATAGCATACAGAAGTTTTACTTTCTAATCAGAAGTGACCCGCTTCTCATGGCTAATCTATTCTCGGCCCGGAGTATGTTGAGCTCTGCTCTTTGTTAAGAACAGATAATAAAATTTTTCTCAGCGCCCTCCTAGCCCACTTGGCAGAACATCCCGTTTTCAGGCAAGTCCTCCCAAGGACAGCAGACACCTCGTGCATGTCCGCTGTTACCTTATCTAAACCTTGAAGGAGCCTCTCGTTTGCAAGTAGGCCCTCCCAAGGACAGCAGACACCTCGTTTTCAAGCATGTCCGCTGTTACCTATCTATACCTTGACAGAATATCCCATTTGCAGGCAGACTCCATCAAGGACAGTAATAGTAACACAGTCACATCTGATTCTCTACACCCCTAGGTTCAATCCTGATACAAAAAAAAACATTAAAATTATAATCAATAAGCTATTGATAACAGATATAAAATTTTTTGTAACTTATAAGCCAATTATGTAATTTCTATTCTTATGCCCTTTCAGCATTAAAAAAGCATTCAATTGTCTAATTTTCATTTAGAAAAATAATTGATACATTTTTTTAAAAGTTAGAGCTTTGTTAATGGTAGCTATTCAGAAGGCTGAGGCAAGAGGATTGTAAATTCAAGGCCAGCCTAGCGAATTTAAGGAGACCCTGTCTTAAAAAATAAATAGGGCTGGGGATTCAGCTCAATGGTAGAGCACCCCTGGGTTCAATTCCCTCCACTGATAGGAGGAGCTTGATATATATATGACATAAAAGCATGTATCCCCCAAAAGCTCATGTGTGAGACAATGCAAGAAAGTTTAGAAGTGAAATGATTGGGTTATAAGAGCCTTAATCTAATCAGTGCATTAATCCACTGAGAGGTTAACTGGGTGATAACTATAGGCAGGTAGGGTGTAGCTAGAGGAGGTAGGACATTGGGTATATGACTTTGGGGTTATATTTTGTCCCTGGGGAGTAGAGCTCTGTTTCCTGATTGCCATTTCCTGAGCTGCTTTTCTCCACCATACTCTTCTGTCTTGATGTTCTGCTTCATGTAGATACAGAGCAATGGAGTTGGCCACCTATGACTGAGAGCTCTAAAATCTTGAGCCATAAACAAACTTTCTCTCCTCTACATTGTTTTTGCCAGGTCTTTTGGTCACAGCAATGAAAAAGCTGCCTAAAACTCCCCAAAAATTCAAAAAATGAGGAGAGGGTTTTGCTAGTTGACATGCTTTAAAATTCAACAGAATCAGAAAAATAATATATTACCAAAATATCTTAACCAGTTATAAATTAAGGAACACTTTACTAAACTAATCAGTACTAAATGAGTCTACACTATATAAACTCTTACAGTCTGTAGAGAAAGATCCAAATTCATTTTATAAAAGACACTAAAATATACTGCTATAAAAAGAAGATGGAGATAATCTTTCACTAATATTGAAGCCAGGGGTGGGTTAACTTGCTCTGAGCACTAGCAAATCTGTGTTTCATTGTTTCTGATTTGCCTTACTCCTCTATGCCTCACTCCCCACATAATTAACTGATAAGTCTAACTTTGTCTGAAAAAAAAATAGACACCACCAGTAATACAACCACCTGAGTTAATCTTTCTTTAGGCTTCTAGGCATTTCTGGTGATCTGTGGATAACAACCAAACCATATCAAGGGAACTGATATCTCAAAAAATTAATAACCATTCTGGTGCTACCTAGCTATGGCAAAAAGTACACTATCCAGAAACCCCATATAAGTTTTTGCACCTGTAACCCCAAGCAAGATGAAATTTGAGTGACCATCCTCCATCTTCCACCTGCAGGTTTGTTGTCTATAAAGCTTTTTCTTCACCAGCTACTCTGTCTTTCAAGTCATTAGATTCATGTGGTGGTGAGGAAACCATACTGGTATCTTCTCAGCCAGTGGTCAAGTCAACAGGTGACAAGAAAATAGGAAATTTGTCTACATTGAACTCTTTTGCAGAGACTCTTTTGCTGACAGTCCTAAAATCAGTCTGGGTGAAGATTCCTGGAGAGGCCCAGTTAAGACACTTCAGTGGAGAAAGGGATTGCCACTTCAGATGAATCCCAAAGACACATTGGACAGATCCAAACATATCACATATAAGATTCTTCTCATTCACAATATGAATGAAAAATTCTAAATAGAATAGCAGCAAATCCAGATGCACCTCAAGAGAATAATATACCGTAAACATTAAGATGATTCCAGGAATGCTAATAAGTTTTAATATGTGTAAGTCAATCAACATAATTTCTTATACAATAATTTCTTATACAAATACTTTAGAAATGTCACACAATGTTATCAATTAACATGAAAATATAAATTAATGTAAATATAATTAGTATAAAAAGTATAAATCAATATAAAATATAATTAATATAAAAGGTATATAGTATAAAACTCAATAGCCATTATATGCAAGATAAAAACTGGAGATAAAATAGCAACAGAAGGAAACCATTTAAACTTGACAATGCCACCAGGTGCAGTGGTGCATACCTGTAAATCCCAGCTACTTGGGAGAATGAAGCAGGAAGATGATGAATTTGACATCAACCTGGGAAACTTGGCAAGACTCTTAAAATTAAAAAAATTAAAAAGGACTGGGGATGTGGCTCAGTGGTTAAGTGCCCTGGGATTCAATCCCTGATACTAAAGAAAAAAGTAAATATGAATAAATAAATAAAAGGGCTGGAGATATAGTTTAGTTACAGAGTACCCCTGGGTTCAACTATAGTACCAAAAAAAAAAAAAAAAACTCAAAAAGTTGACAATACCATCTTCCAAACATTTCCAGAAAACTTCATACTAAATGGTAGAAGGTTTAAATCAATTTCATTAACATGGGAAACAAAAGAGGGATGTTTTCTACCATATCTATTATCCAATATTATTTTGTATACTCTTTCTCTGCATTTTCCATACAACTTTCTGCAATGATGGACATGTTTCATATATAGCACCATCCAATACAGTAGCCATTGGCCATATGTGACTATTGAGCACTTGAAAAGTACCTAGGTGACTGAGACACTGAATTTAAAAAAAGTTTTTTGTGGTGCTCAGGATTGAACCTAGGGTCTTGTATAAGCTTAGGCAAGTGCTCTACCATTGAGTTCCATGCCCAGCCCTGAATTTTAAATTTTGTTTAGCTTAAATTTAAACAGTAGCCTTAGTGGCTACTGTACTGGACAGCTAATACCATGAAAAAAAGAATAAATAATATTATCAAATATCAGATAAAGAAAGAATATTATCTATATCTGATATGATTATATAGTTTGAAAACCTAGAAGTTGGAGATATAGCTCAGTGATAGAGTTCTTGCCTAGCCTGCATAGACCATAAGTTCAATCTCCAGCATCACATATACACAAAAGATAACCTAATAAACTATACTAAGAGGCTACCAGAATTGGTAGTTTTGAATCAGTACTAGATAGATGTTATAAAAATGATGCTTTTTTTCTCTATATCAATAAGCAGATGGTATCAGCAAAAATAAGTCTTAACTATGACAAAAGATATTATAAATATCTAAAAATAAATTTAAACATGAGATGACAGATTTATACAAAAATATCATTGAGTCAATAAGATATAATCAGAGACACCAAATGTAGATACAAAGGCTTAATGTAATGAAAATATTAAACTATTATATTGAAGTAATACAACTCCAATCAGAATTACAATAGTTTCATTTTGTTGTTTTTTGGGGGGTGGGGTGGGGTGGGGTGGGGATTAGCATTCACTTTGAAATGTGATAAAATTATTTTAAACTTCAGAGAGTTCCCAGAAAATAAAATTTCAAGAATAAAAATCCTTTGAAATGAAATAGATTAGAGAGATATTTTCCAGATTATGTTCATATTCCATATATGGTAAGATTCCACTGGTCACTTTCCCTATTTGTACAACCTCCTCTCCACTGATTTGATGTATCTCTGTTTACCTCCCCTTACCCTATTTTTCAAAAGCCCTTTTCAGTTTGGTTTTGAACTGCTTGCATATTTGTGAGATGGGAATGGTCTCCCTATTGCAAAAATCCCTTTCTAGTGAAAGTTTCTTCCTAACTAAGTCTGGATTTGTATATATTTGACACAAAAAACAAAGTTTGATCTCATATTTCATACTATGCAACAGAGTATATTCCAATTAGATTAAAGGTTTCAATGGAGAAAGCTAAAACAATCATTGAAATAAATGTTAAGACTATCTTTCTAGAACTACCTAGAATAGAGAAGGTGAACCATGCAAGATGGAATATAGAGAAGTCATAAAAGAAAGCTTAGACATTTCTGATCAGAAACTCCTTTTTTTCTAATTATTTATTAAAGGATAACTATAGAACTGGGGATGTGGCTCAAGCGGTAGCGCACTTGCCTAGCATGCGTGCAGCCCAGGTTTGATCCTCAGCACCACATACAAACAAAGATGTTGTGTCCACCTAAAACTAAAAAATAAATGTTAAAAATGCTCCCCCCCCTCTTTCTCTTTAAAAATAATTTAAAAAAGGATAACTATAATGCAAAGTACAGGCAGGGTTAGGGAAAAACTATTTCAATGTAACTGACAGAGTGTTAATATCACCAATGTGCAAAGGGCCTTCCAAAAATTGTTATGAGGGACTGGGGTTGTGGCTCAGTGGCAAAGTGCTTGCCTTGCATGTGTGAGGCACTGGGTTCAATTCTCAGCACCACATACAAATAAATAAATAAATAAAATAGAAGTCCATCAACAAAAAAATTGACATGAAAAAGTCAAATCACCTCAAAGAAAATGGGAAAAAGGACATGAAAACTGGAAGAAGAGAGGGGAAAAAAGATTTGCAATTGTACAAGTAGTGAGAAAAATGTAAATTAAATTGATTAAATATTAATAGCCCTCAAATGGCAAAAATTAAAGGAAAGCATCAACATAAAGTGCTAGAGGGAAATGGAAGGACAATCTAAGCATATGTTCTAAGTTCACTTGTTTTAGTTGACTTTAAAAATTGCTTACTTTGGCTGTGCATGGTGGTACACACCTATAGTCCCAGCTACTCAGGAGGCTGAGGCAGGAAAATTGTTTGAGCCAAAGGAGTTCAAGCCCAGTCTGGGCAACATAGTGAGACTCTGTCTTAAAGAGGGTGAGGCAAAAACAATATCATTAATTTGGAGGTCACACAGATGAGCAATAATTTATTAGTTCCCCGCCAGTTTTGCTGTAGATTATTCCTTTGAAACTTGGGTCATGATGATAATGGTTGCTTAAATTACTATTCAGGGACTTGAAGGCTACTATTCTCAAAAGTACTGACTCTCCACTTGGGCCTGTGCTGGTGTCTTATGGGTGACTAAAGCAGGGTCAAAATTGTGTAGCATCTCAACCTTCATATTATGTGTGTTTCTTTTGCTACCTTAAACTTGGATTCAGGCTGTTTCTGTTCAAATCTGCACACTGACATGTTAGTCATTTAGGCAATGTTTATCTGGAACTGGCAGCACAAAATCTATGTATGTGAAACTTTCCCTAATCTTTCTTCCTCCCTGTAGACTGATGACACCAAGATGAGGATAATGAAGATATTTTCAAGGAACGCCATCACAAGCTTGTTATTATGTGCATATCAATCACCATGTTTTACAACATCCCATTCAAGATCAACAGAGCAGTGCCTAGAAGTCTCCCCTAACCTAAGCCCCTTCCTTTCTCCCTTAACTGAGGATAAAAGGAGTTCAAAATTTATGCTGAGTTAAAATGGTTATTTTAGGATGCTATTTTATCGTCTTTTCAGTTTTGCTGGCTTATCAAATAAATCTTCTTTTTTGCCCCAACAACTTGTCCTCTGTTCATTGGGCCCATTTTTGAGTTTCTGTAGAGAATCAGATGTGACTGTGTTACTATTACTGTCCTTGATGGAGTCTGCCTGCAAACGGGATATTCTGTCAAGGTATAGATAGGTAACAGCGGACATGCTTGAAAACGAGGTGTCTGCTGTCTTTGGGAGGGCCTGCTCGCAAATGAGAGGCTCCTTCAAGGTTTAGATAAGGTAACAGCGGACATGCTTAAAAACGAGGTGTCTGCTGTCCTTGGGAGGACGTGCCTGCAAACGGGATGTTCTGCCAAGTGGGCTAGGAGGGCGCTGAGAAAAATTTTATTATCTGTTCTTAACAAAGAGCAGAGCTCAACATACTCCGAGCCAAGAATAGATAAGCCATGAGAAGCGGGTCACTTCTGATTAGAAAGTAAAACTTCTGTATGCTATGTTTAATTAGCTAAAAGACCTGATTTATTGATGTTGGAAGGCTGCCTTCTTTGTTCACAATACTATAAAAAGATTGCTTGTACACAATAAAGGACTTTTTTTCTGCTGCTGCTTCGCTTGCTATGCTTCTTCTTCTTCTTTCTTTTCCCATGCTGACCTGCAAGTGAATTACTACAACAAGTTTCAAGTACACATTTGTAACAGTGGGACTGGGAAACATTACAGTCTTTGGGGGAAGGAATTTGGCTATATCGATTTAACAATAACACGGTACCTTTACCAGCATTTAATAATAAAACTTCAAAATATAAGAAGCACAAATTGATTGGCACAATGAAAACCTGGCATCAACAATACAGTGGAAGATTCTCATTCTCTTTCCCCCTTCTCTGTAACTCATGATTAACAAGCAGAAGAAAATCATCAGGAAAGATATACATATTTTATACACCCCGACTAATAAGTTTTAACTAATAGACACATAGAGAACACTAAACCCAACAATTGGATGATGGTGTTCTCAATTAAAATATGAAAGTTTTGAAAACTGGCCAGGTAATTGAGACTTTCAGCAAGTTTCATCAAATTTCAGACTTGAATCACTCAAAGAGCATTCTGAGGCCACAAAGCAATTGGGTTAGAAATCACTGACATAAGGATCAACTTTGTTTGGTAAAATGAAATTGTGTCAGGAAACTAACATTTTCTACACTCCCTCTACATGCTTTGAGACATCAATTCTGAGAAAAAAAGCACAACAGAATGAGCAAGGTCAAATCGTGA
Organism: Callospermophilus lateralis; assembly: GCF_048772815.1. Classification (NCBI taxonomy): domain Eukaryota; kingdom Metazoa; phylum Chordata; class Mammalia; order Rodentia; family Sciuridae; genus Callospermophilus; species Callospermophilus lateralis. Next base: position 33,288,427 of record NC_135325.1, on the reverse strand, counting down.
AAGGCTCCTTTGGGCAGCATTTCTACCCCAGTGGACCAAATCCCAGGTAAGGTGAAGCCAGCACTCAGTCGTCTGTTTCCTTTCTCTAAAACTCTGCTCATTCCTCCTTGTTCCAGGGGACACTGCTGGCGCCCAATATAAAAAGCACCCATTCCTCTACCTTTTGAGTCTCAGAGGATTTTTGCAAGCTATTTTTAAAAATATTTACTTATTTTTTACATACATGACAATAATGGAATGTCTTACACTCATTATTACTCATGTACAGCACAATTTTTCCTAACTCTGTATATAAAGTATGTTCACGCCAAAATTATGCCAGTATACATATACTCTTTTTTTTGCATTACAATTCTTAACACACATATATACAACATTTTTTCATATCTCTGTTTGTACACAAGGAATGTTGACACCAAATTGAAATCTTCTTACATATAGTTTGTATAATGATGATCATTACATTCCCCCTTCCTTGCCAATCCCCTTCCCTCTCCCTTTCCCTCCCACCCCTCTTCCCTATCTAGAAATAATCTTCCTCCCATGCTCTCCTTCCCTTTGGATCACCCCCCTTATATCAGAGAAAACATTCGGCATTTGTTTTGGGGGGAATTTTTGCAAGTTATGACAGTGGCCTTCTAAATAATTCAGGGATCAAAAGGGGGTGGGGAGTTATTGGATCCTCAGAAGAAAATTCAGACTCAGTGTTCATGGCAGTATAAGGAAATCAGAAAGGAGTTTGAAAGCGGGCTAAGATACGCCACTACAGATGTCACCCACATCCCCTTGTTCCCTGCACAGATCCACAGTTACCGGCGCGGAATCACAACACCCCGCGCCCACAGAGGTTAAACTCTGGCTGCCGGCGACTTCCGCTTCCTGGCCAAAGTCTGACACGTACGACCCCCCCCCCATCCCACCCCCGCCAACACACACACAGCCGCCTCACGCAACTATACAGGTGTAGTGACCGCTGAGACGCTGCAAGCAACAGGCCCTTTCAGAGACCGGAGTCAGTTTCTGACACAGACACCACCAGGTGGGCTCGGAAGGGCGCCCGGGTTCGGTTACCCCGGTAGAAGCCGGCACAGAGGAAAGGCCGCTGGGTCCCACAGAGAAGTTTGGCGGGGGCGGGGGCGGGGGGCGTGTGAGGGGCGGGTCAGCCTCCCGGCCCATGGAGGGGAGGGGAGATGGTGGTGCTAGGCGACTCTTAAAGGAGCCCATGCTTCTCATGGGTAAGGGGACGACCCAAGGCTTTGGTACCCTGATGGCTAAGGTGAAGCGCCCGGCCGCAGCGGTCTCTGAGGCAATTAACTCCTATAGGCTGCGGCCGTGGGAAGAAAAGCCCGGTGGTACAGTCCACGGTCCTTCGCCTTGGCCCCCGAGAAATTGCACTGGGAAAGATAGAGTGGGAAAGCGCGGCCTCCGTGGCCGAAGCGACCAGTCTAACAAGATGGCGGCTCCCGTAGAGGCAATCCCAAGGGGACAGCCATGTTCCTTGCCTGACAGAGTCACTGAAGAAAATTGGAAAGCCCGCCTCTCCTCCGACACTCACGCACACTCACGCACCGATGCGGTAAATGCACCGGGTGTAATTGTGGGCCGCTGGAGCAGCGGCTGCTTCGAAGTTGACAGTGAGCATGTGCAGAACAAGTCCAGAAACCCAAGGGTCCCTCAAAACAGTTTCAGGCCTTAAGAGTGCAGGAGGTTAACAGGCAGATTAAAGGCCAGTTAAACATCGAGATGAGATTATTACAAGGGTGTGATGACCGGATTTCCTATCAATGATGGTACTCTGTAGGGTGAGTGATGGGGCTTCTCTAAGGCCACTTATGGGGAGGTGCAGAGAGTGACTGGGATTTGTGGGATGAGTGATGGGAACCCTGGAGTGAGTGATGCAGAAGTCTCTGGTAAATTATGGGAGATCTGTGAGTGATGAGGAGTCCATGGGGGATCTTTGCAGGTTGAGTGATAGAGATCACTGGGGTATAGAATTGGGTTTATTGGGTCATTGGGTGGGTGGCTAAGGTTTCTGTGGGATAAGGGAATGTTTATTTGGAACTATTTAGTGGGGGCCTATGGAATTAGCTCCTCAGCTTCTAAGGGTCAATGACAGATCTTTATGTCTGAGTTGAGATTATTTCAAAAACCTACTTTGACTTTGATTGCCCTTTTGTATCCTTGCTTTCTTTGTCATTAATTTTTGGCCTTCATTATTTTTCTGTGGGATTTTGTTCTAATTGCATGTTTACTCATTACTATTCAATCATTTTCTTTTATAATTATAAGCATTACGTGTATGAACTCTCTACTAATAGTGCTCTCTACTACTGAGCTACGTTTATTTTTCTCTAAGAACACTTCAGCTACATGTGCAAGTTTTGCTATGTAGCATTGCCACCATAGTTTACTTCTAGTGTTTTCTAATTTGTTTTTATTTCTTCTTTGACCACTGTTATTTAGAAATGAGATTTTGATTTCCCAAAACTGTCATTTTGTCATTGGTTTCTAAGTTGTAGTCAGAGACTTTCATTTGAGTGAGTTTTAGGTGCAGGGATCCATGTTTTTATACCACCAAATCATTTTTCAAAACTTTTGTAAAATTGGAATTCCCACCAGAAACATATGAAAAGGCTTATTTCAAGATCAGCTCTCACACTGAACATTGTTACTTTTTTATTTTCCCAATTCTGAGAGGCGAACACAAAGGTATCTAGTTTACTTTGATATGCATTTTCCTGACAACTGTTGCTTAAATATATTGAAATATGTTTAAATTTTTTCATTTCTTTTGCTTTTATTTCCTTTAAGTCATTTGTCTTTCTTATTAATTTGTGTATTTACCTTCTGCCATTTATGATAGGTATATTTCTTTATCTCTTTATCTTGATTTTTGAAAGTTGTCCTCAGGTATAATCAGAAAAATGTTAAATTTGATCTGATTAGATGTATCTATCTTTTTTCTTTTCAGGTTCTGAGTTTCTTGTCTTGCATAATAGTTCTCATTTCATGCTTAAATAAATATATGGCCTAAAGTTATTAAAATTTTTATTGTTTTAACTTTTAGAATTAAACTTTATTCTAACTGAAATTTATTCTAGTATGTGGCAGGAAGTAAGATCAGTTTGTGTTTTTAATTTGGATAACCAGTTTGCCAGCACCAATCATTATACTCTTTTCTAACCCAGTTAAATGTTACTTCTGTCACACAAATTCCTAAATACATATCGCTTTCTTTTTTACTTTTTTTTTAATGGTACTGGGATTAAACCCAGGGATGCTGTCTACTACTGAGCTACATCCCCAGGCCTTTTCATTTTATTTTGAGGCATGGTTTCACTAAATTTCCCAGGCTGGCTTCTAATTTATGATCCTCCTGCCTCAGCCTCCTGAGTCACTGGAATTACAGGCATACACCAACCTGCCTGGCTATATTGTTTTATTTCTGAACTCTAATTTGTTCTTCTGAAATATGTATTTATTCCCTTTTAAAGATTATATTGACTTTGGAAATAGTTTTGATGTCAAATAATGCTAGTTTTCTTCACTGTTCTTTTTTTTAAGATTTTTTTATCTTTGTTTTATTTATTTATTTATCTATTTATCTATTTGTTTATTTATTTATATGTGGTGCTAAGGGTCAAACCCGGTGCCTCACACATGCTAGGCAAGTGCTCTACCACTGTGCTACAACCCCAGCCCCTTCACTGTTCTTTTTTTATTGTTTTGTTTTTTGTTGTTGTTGCTGGTTCTGAGGTTTTGAACCTAGGGGTTTTTATCACTGAGCTACATCTCCAGCCCTTTTTATTTTTGATTTTGAAATAGGGTCCTGTTAAATTGCTTAGGACCTCACTAAATTGCTGAGGCTGGCCTTGAACTTGTAATCCTCCTGCATCAGCCTCTCAAATCACTGGAATTATAGGTTTACACCATCACACCTGGCTTTTCTTTAATATTCTTGAGCAATTATTCTTTTGTAAGAATGTTAAAACTATTTAATCTAGTTTCAAAAATAGTAATTGAAACTATAATATTTTATAGTTTTTTTAATAGATTTAGCACCTTTTTTTACTGAGTCAATCATTTTTATTTGTTTTTTTATTAGAGTGTATCATGATTATCCATAGTAATTTGGTTCATTTTGATGAAATTACACATGCAAGGAATTTGATTTCAAGCCCCACCCCCCTTTTCCTCCCCTCCTCCCTTCCCCTATTCTTCCTACTCTATTAAACTTCCTTTTTTCTACATATACATAAAGTTTAAATTCCCTTTGGTATCTTTATATATGAATATAACATGATATATTGTCAAATTCATTCCATTTATCTTTCCCTTTCCCTTCTTTCCCCCCTCACTCTCACTTTCCTTCTACTCTACTATTTTTCCCTATAGCTTTATGGTATACGATCCCCTCCCCAACCACCTTCTTTCCATTATTTTTCTCTAGCTTCCACATATGAGAAAAAACATTTGACCCTCAATTATCTGAGTGTGACTTATTTCATTTAGCATGGTGTTCCTCAGTTCCATCCATTTACCAGCAAATGCCATTATTTCATTCTTTTTTTGTGGTGAGTAAAACTCCATTGTGTATACATACCACATTTTCTTAATCCTTTCATCTGTTGATGGGCATCTGGATTTATTCCATAATTTGGCTATTGTGAATTTCCTAGCACGTTTTAAAAAATGTTTCTTCTTAGATATTTTACCTTTGTATTTGTCATCATTGTGAATAGCATATTTTTTTTCTATTTCCATAAAGTCTGTTGACTTTTGTAATTTTCTTATCCAATCCAATTATCAAATTCTTATATGAGCTGTAGTTGCTTTTTATACTGTCTTAATTTTCCTAGATAACATATCACATCAAATTAAAAATGATACTCTTCCTTTCAAATATCTATTCTGATCACCTTATCTTCTATTGCATTAGCTATAGCCTTCAGAACAATGTTGAGTAAAACTTGATAGAGGGTATTGCTATCTTATTGCTAATGTTAATGAAAATAACTTGAGCATTTAAAAATATTTTTAGTTGTATATGTACAGAATGTTTTATTTATTTATTCTTATGTGGAGCTGAGGATCAAACTCAGTGCCTTACACGTGCTAGGCAATCGCTCTACCACTGAGTCACAACCCCAGTTCAGTTGAACATTTTTATTTGGGAGTAAAAGGTGTTTGTTTATTCATTCATTCATTTAACAAACATTTATAGAGTACTTGTCTCATGCCACATACTGAGTTTGAAACCCTGCGTAACCTCTTACTGGCTAAATGATGTTTTTCCCCAAACAACCTTACTGATATCATTCACCTATCATAAAATTTACCCATTTAAAGCTGCAGTTTAGTGGGTTTTAGTATTTTCACCTTCAGACCAGCCATAGACAACCACTAATTTACTTCCTGTCTATAAGTTTTGTACATTTTAGACACTGTATAATAATGTAACAATAAAATATGTGGTCTTTTATGACTGTCTTCTTTCACTTAGCATATTGTTTTCAAGGTTCATCCATGTTATAGGATGTATCAGTACTTTATTCATTTTATTTATTTTTATTATGGTAAGAACACTTAAAATGAAATCTACTGAAATCTATCTTTTTGTAAATTTTTAAGTGCCCCATACAATACTGTTAACTATAGGGACAATGTTGTATAGCAGGTTTTTAGAACTTATTCATCTTGTATAACTGAAACTTTATTTCCATTGCTATTATTTGGATATGGTTTGAATGTGTCCCCCCAAGTTTCATGTGCTAGAAGCTTGGCCCTCAGTGTGGTAGTATTGAGATAGTAGTACCTTTAGGAGGTGGGGCCTAGTGAATGATAATTAGGTCATTGGGGGGGTACTACCCTCAGAAAGAGTTAATATAGTTCTTGAGTGACCTCAGTTCCCATAAGAACAAGTTGATATGAAAGATCAAGCCTGGTCCCTGAATCCCTCTGGCTTCCTGTCTAAACATGTGATCTCTTCTGCATGGACTCACAATTGTGATGCCATCTGCCATGAGGCCCTCACTAGAAGCCATACTGATGGTGCTACCTGATCTTGGAATTTCAAGCCTCCAAAACTGTGAGCTGAATAAACCTTTTTTGTTTATATGTTCTCCAGCCTTGGGTATTTTGTTATCACAACAGAAAATGGAGTAAGATACCTATTGTACAGCAACTCCCTATTTTGTCCTCCTCTCAGTCCTTGACGATTCTACTATTTTCATGAGTTTGACTATTTTAGAATTATAGTCTCCCTTAGTATCTAGGGAGATTGGTTCTAGGACCTCCTGTAGATATCAATATCCTGAGATGCCTAAGTCCATTATTGTTTTATTCAGCTTTTTCACTGCTGTGACTAAAGGATCCAGCCAGAACAATTGTACAGGAGAAAAGGTTTATTTAAGGGCTCACAGTTTCAGAGGTCTTGGCCCACAGAAAGCCCGCTCCATTCCTTGGGGCTCAAGGTAAGACAGAATATCATGGAAGAAGAGTGTGGCAAAGGGAAACAGCTCATATGGTAATCAGAAAACAGAGAGAGGGATTCCATTCTCCAGATACAAAATATATACCCCATAGTTACGCCCCCAATGAAACACTATCCAGCCACACCCCACCTGCCTCCAGTTACCACTCAGTTAATCCCATCAGGAATTAGTTCACTGATTGTGTTAAAACTGTCACAACCCAATCATTTCTCCTCCAAACCTTACATTGTCTCACATGTGAGCTTTTGGGGGACACCTCACATCCAAACCATAACACTTATATAAATTGCATAGTGTTTGCATATAATGTTCACAGTCCTCCTGTATACTTTAAATCATCTCTAGATTACTTATAATATCTAATACAATTTAAATGCTGTATAAAAAGTTGTTATACTATATTGTTTAAAAAATGATGACAAGAAAAGAATCTCTGTACATGTTCAGAATTATTTCTACTTTTTACCTATTATGAATAATGCTGCTCTGAGCATTTATTTACAAGTATTTGTATAGACTTTTGTTTTGGATGGATACCCAGAAATGCACTTGTTGGTGTAGGGGAGTGAGACAGAATTTTACCTCTTCTAGGATTTCTTTTTGCCTATTCTTGAAAATTAAAATGACATAAGACAAGCAGGGGGAACACATACAGATCTACTAAATGTAAGTTTTACATGCATAGGAACTATCATGAAGAAATGAAGATCTGTGTGAGTGTAAAAATATGTAAAAGGGAATCTCACTATTCTAATGTACCGTAATATAATTATAATGTACCAATTAAAAAATGAAGACATGGGCTGGGGATGTGACTCAGTGATGGAATACTTGCCTAGCATGCAGAAACCTTGGGGTCAATCCCCAGCACTGAAAATAAAATACTCAAACAAGTAGTTAGTGTTAATTAATCACTTATATACTCTGTTGGACAAAGAATAAATTGTGAAAAAACAATGAAATTATGTGGGGAATCTTAAAACAATTATTTTAACAAAATCTACAGAATTCTCTGGGTCTTTTTTTTTTGGTACTAAGGATTGAACTCAGGGGCACTAGACCACTGAGCCACTTCCCCAGCCCTATTTTATATTTTATTTAGAGACAGGGTCTCACTGAGTTGCTTAGTGCCTTGCTTTTGCTGAGACTGGCTTTGAATTCTCCATCTTCCTGCCTCAGCCTCCCCGAGCCACTGGGATTCCAGAGTTGTGCCACCCTGTGCGTCTCAAATTCTTGTCTTTGTTGATAACAGTATTGCTTGCCTTGGGGTAAATTCCCAGTTTTCACATGGAAATTTTATCCCATACTTTTTTTTTAGTTGTCAATGACCTCTATTTTATTTATTTATATGTGGTGCTGAGGTTCCAACCCAGTGCCTCACACATGCTACGCAAGTGTTCTACCACTGAGCCACAACCCCAGCCCTTATCTCCTACATTTTAAGAAACAGAATGAAGGTCAGAATGATCTTGCACCTGCTATTTTTCAAGTGCCTTTAGCTCAAAATAATCAATATGGCAGAAAGGGTATATATGTGTGTGTGTGTGTGTGTGTGTGTGTGTGTGTGTGTGTTCTGAACATCTAAACCTGAGGTCTTGAGCATGCAAGGCAAGAGTGGTATATTTTCAAATCTTTTACTAAATCACATGGTGCCTCTATGTTTAGAAGAGCTGCCAAACTATTTTCCAAAATAGCTGTTCCAGTTTATATCCTACTAGCAATATATGATTATTCCAATTTTTTGCATCCTTGTTAAAATATGTTTATTATCTTTTTTTTATTCTTGTCATTCTACTAGATGTGAAATGATGTCTCCTTGTGATTCTGATTTACATTTCCCTAATGACTACTGATGCTGAGCATCTTTTCCTATACCTAGAGTCATTTGTTTATTATCTTTTTTTAAAATTTATTTTGTAGTTTTAGGTGGACACAATATCTTTATTTTATTTTTATGGGTGTTGAGGATCGAACCCAGCGCCCCGCACATACCAGGTGAGCGCGCTACCACTTGACCCACATCCCCAGCCCCTGTTTATTATCTTAAGAGAAATTTCTGTTCAAATAATTTGTTTTAAAATTTATTGAGTTGTAAGTGTTCTTTAATATATTCTTGATACAAGTCCCTTATGCAATTTGTATATATTTTGTGCCATCCTTTGCATGTCATATAACCTTTTTTGTGATGATCCTGGGGATGGAAGCCAGGGCCTCATACATGTTAGTCATGGGCTTTACCACTGAGCTACATTCCCAGTCCTTTTGATTTTTTGTTTTGAGTCAGGGTCTTGCTAAATTCCTTAAACTTATGAACTTCTTGCCTCAGCCTGTACAGTAGTGGGATTATAGGTGTATACTACCACACCCAGCTCTTTTGACTTTCTTTTTTTATTTTTAGTTGTAGTTGGACATAATAGCTTTTTTTTATTTATTTATTTTTATGTGGTGCTGAGGATTGAACCCAGGGCTTCGCACGTGCTAGTCGAATGCTCTACTGCTGAGCCACAACCTCAGCCCTCTTTTAACGTTCTTGATGGTGTCTTTGTGTTTTTATGTTTATATTTTAATTTGTATTTTTCTTAAGAATGTCTTCTTAATTGTGTGAGACCTTTTAGATATTAATACTCTTATAGTTTTATCTCTTTAATTGATCATTGTATGATTTATATTGATATGCAATATGAATCTATCCTTTACTTTTTTTAATTTTTTAATTTATTTTTTAGGTGTAGATGGACACAACACAATGCCTTTATTTTTATGTGGTGCTGAGGATCGAACCCATGCTAGGCGAGCGCTCTACCGCTGAGCCACAATCCCAGCCCCAAATCTATCCTTTTTTTCCTGGAATAATTGTTTGGTAAAGGACAATTTTTATAGTGAGTCACAATTGGATTTGAGCTAGTAATATTTTATTTAAAATTTTTGCTATCATGAGACAATTATTCATTGTCTTCTTGTTTTGTGCCATATTTAACAATTGTTGGTATTAAGGTTAAGCCAGTTTTTTAAAGGAAATTGGAAATTTTTATCTTTGTGTTAACATAGCATAGACATGGCCCTGTGGGGTGACACATGCCTGTAATCCCAGGGGCTCTGGAGGCTGAGGCAGGAGAATCAGGTGTTCAAAGTCAGCCTTAGCAATTTATCGAGGCCCTAAGCAACTTAATGAGACCCTGTCTCCAGATAAAATTTTAAAAGGGGCTAGGGATGTGGATCAGTAGTTGAGTGCCTCTGAGTTCAACCCCTGGAACCTCCCCTCCAAAAATGGCATAGATATTATATTCTTTAAAGTTCAGTTATAAACACACTTAGAACTATTTTTTTAATATAAATTTTAACTATTTTTCTCTGATTACTGATCTTTGTAAATTTTTACTTTGGGAGAAATAATAAAGGTAATATATGTTTTCTAGGAATTTTATATTTTCATGGCACTATGCATAATGCTTCATTGATTTATTTTGATCACTTTCCTACCTATGGCAATTGATCTTTTTTCATTCATAAAATTGAATGAATTTAGGTATGTACAAGTGCATGTGTGTATGTGTATATATCTTTTCTTTATCTTTTTAAAAAATATTTATTCTTAAGTTTTAGGTGGACACAATATCTTTATTTTACATTTATGCTGAGGATCGAACCCAGTGCCTTGTGCATGCTAGGCAAGCACTCTTCCACCAAGTCACAACCCCAGCCCCTCTTTCTCTTTCTCTTTATCACACTTCCCATTAACATTTTGTTGTCTTTTTCTAATTTCTTAGGTTGTATCATTTATTTACCTTTGACTTTTATTTTTAAATATAAAAAATCATTCCAAACTATCATATCTTTTAAATATAACTTTAGCTGTGTCTCAGAATTTGGTTTGAGTTCTGTAATTTTATTATAAAATTTCATCTTCAATCCTAATGTGTTTATGGTTTCCTTCTCCTCCTCACCTTCTTCTTCCTCCTCCTCCTCCTCTTCTTCTTCTTCTTCTTCTTCTTCCTACCTTCCCCCTACCTTCTCTCTTTCTTTCTCTTTCCAGTGCTGGGGGTTAAACTCAGACCTCATGCATACTAGTCAAGCACTTTACCTCTGATCTATATTCCCATCCCCATTTCTTAATTGAAATCTGGATTTGGTAGTTTGGTTATCTTTTTATTGTATGTTTCTGATTTTCTAGAGTTATAGTCAATGCAGTCTGCCAAAATTCTAACTTTTAAAAGTTATCAAGATTTTTTTCTTTGAGTCCAAGTCACCCTTTTTCTAGGGATGGGGTCCAGGGATTGAACTCAGGGGCACTCAGCCACTGACTCACATTCCCAGCCCTATTTTTTATATTTTATTTACAGACAGGGTCTCACTGAGTTGCTTAGCACCTCAACTTTGCTGAGGCTGGCTTTGAACTCCTGATCCTCCTGCCTCAGCCTCCTGAGCCACCAGTATTACAGAAGTGCACCACTTCACCATTTGTCACCCATTTTAAAAATGCTGATAAGCTATGCCATGAGTCTGAGAAGACTGTGCAGTTGTCCCGAGTTATCCATGAGGAATTGGTTCCAGGACCCCCTGTAGTCACCAAAATTTGTTGATGCTGTGTCTCTTATATACAATATATAGTGGCGTAGTGTTTGTGTATAATGAATACACATCTCCAGTATACTTTCAATCAACTTTAGATGACTTTTAATACCTGATAAAATGTAAGTGCTATGTAAATAGTTGTTATACTGTATTATACATGTTCAATACAGACAGAACCACAGTTGGCATAGCTACATAATACATGTCAACAATAAGGTAGCATTTTTTCTTCTTACACTTACAGATCGCTTTTGTAATCCACATTACTCTCCACTTCATTCATATGGTTTCAGTACAGTGCTTAGCATGCAGGAAATTCAAGTTTTACTTTTTGGAATAAAAAAAATACTTTAAATACACATTTGGTTGAATCTAGAATGCAGAGCCCACAGATATAGAGGAATGACTATATATTCATTAGGCACAATAAATTTATGTGTATTAAATCTAGCCTTATTGATTATATTTTTCAAATCCACTTTAGTTTTTCTTTTGTCTACCTGTTACATCATACTACAGAAAGATACAATAAATTTGTCCAGCATAATTATGACTTTCTTAAACTTTTTTGTTGTTGCAGTACTTGGGATTGAACCTTGGACCTTGTGCATGCTAGGCAAGCATCAAAGTTTTTACTTTGAAATAATTATTAGATTCATAGGAAGTTTCAACATAGTACAAAGACATCCTGTGAAACCTTCATCTGGTTTTCCCCAGTGGTTGCATTTTACAATATCATAATATAAAAATTTAGAATTTGACGTTGTTACAAGGTATGTGCATAGTTCTATGTAATTTTGTCATGTATGTAAATTTGCTTAAATTACCCCTCAGTCAAGATATAGGACTATCACTCTTTTAGAGTCTTTACCCCCACTATCATTCATTCAGCCACGCGACCAGCACGCTAGCTTCATAATAGAGGTTTGAAACATAGAAATTAACTACTGAGTTCAAATTAAAGAGACATGACTCTCAATTTACCTTTTATGCCCAGCTCAGAGACGGCTCCTCCCAGCTCCTGCCTCTAGCCACCTGACACAGTAGCGAGGTTTACACAAGAGGCCAGCAAGAGAGAGAAACACGCCAGGGAGTGAGCTTTTATTGGGGAACAAAAATTTCAGGGGGAAATTCCGTCCAATGAAGATCAAGGGGGGCAGCATTCCAAGGTCAGGGTCAGTGATTGGTTTTCAGGTCAGTGGTCAGGCACACCACACGGACAAGCCCTCGAACCTGGGGCAGGGTGGGGAAGGCTCTGACACAGTGTGTCTAAGTGCCTCACACCCAGCCAGGGAGATAACTCAAATCACGTGCAAGAATGGCTTCCCACAATTCATAACTCCTGCCAATCAGTCATTTGCTCTTGCTTGCTCTCTTTCTCCTTCTCTCTCTCCCTACCCCTGCCCCGTCTTTCTTTTTTGGTACCAGGGATTGAACTCAGGGTGCTTAACCACTAAGCCATGTCCCCAGCCCTTTTTTATTTTGAGACAGAGTCTCACTGAGTTGCTTAGGGCCTTGCTAAGTTGCTGAGACTGGCTTTGAACTTGTGATCCTCCTGCCTCAATCTCTGGAGCTGCTGGGATTACAGATGTGCATCATCATGCGTGACTCTTTGTATTCTGTGTTTAAAATTTTGTTATTTTGAGAATGTTATATAAATGAAACCATACAGTATATGACCTTTAAAAAAACCATTTATTTATTTATTTATTTTAGTTGTAGTTGGACACAATAACTTTATTTTATTTATTTATTTTCATGTGGTGCTGAGGATCGAATCTAGGGCCTTGCACCTGCTAGACAAGACAAGCACTCTACTATTGAGCCACAACCCCAGCCCAGTAAATGACCTTTTGATCATTGTTTTTTCCCCACCTAGCAGAATGTCCTCAAAAACCATCCATATTTTATCCAATAACAATAGTTCATTTTTTAAATTGCTGAGTAGTGTTTCATTTTACAGATATCCTATAGTTTGTTTAACCATCACCTATTGAGGCTCATTATAGTTGTTTCCAGTTTGGTGCTGTTATAAATTATGCTGATACAGATGATCTTGTATAGTTTTCTATGTATACAAGAGATTTCATTTATCTGGGTGAATGCCCAGACAATTGCTGGGTCATGTCATAAGTATTTTTCTTAAAGAAACTGCCAAATAATTTCCAGAGTGGCTGTACCACTTTGCATTCCTGCTGGCAATGTATGAGAGGTCCAGTTTCTTTGCATTCTCTCCAGCATTTGGTAAATATCAGCAGTCAGAGAAAAGAAAATGAAATTTTCCAATTTAAAAGGTACCAGTTCTAAATGTATTTATAGCCTAACTTTCTTTCTTTATTGTGGTACTAGCCATTGAATTTAGGGTTATTCTAACATTGAGTTACATCCCTAGCCCTTTTTATTTATTTATTTTTTATTTTGAGACCAGATCTCCCTAAATTGCCAAGACTGGCCTTGAAATTGAGATCATCATGCCTCAGCCTCCTGAGTCACTGGGATTATAGTCTTGTGCCACCTCCACCCTGGTTATTATTTTTTATTTTATTATTTTGTGGTACTGGGGATTAAACACAGGGCCTCATGCATGCTCTACCTCTGATTTTCAACTTTACATAAGATAATGTTGCTGGGAGTGGGAGCACACACCTCTAATTTCAGCAACTTGGGAGGCTGAGGCAGTAGGATCACAAGTTTGAGGCCAGCCCCAGTAATTTAGTGAGGCCCTAAGCAACTTAGTGAGACTCTGTCTCAAAACAAAAAGTTAATAAAAGCTGGGGATGTGGCTTGGTGGAAAAGTGCTCCTGGGCATAACCCCTAGTACCAAAAACAAATAAACCCTTCTTGTAACGTAACTACACATAAGAAAGTGTACATATTTTTCATACTTATCTGATTTTATTGTTTTTTGGTTTAAGAGTTTAAGAATGGACCCCCACATATGTGATCACCAGTAGACACTGAAGAGCAGTGAGGAAAAGATGATCTTTTTACTAAGTGGTGCTGGACCATCTTGCTATCTTCATTGAAGAAATGAATCTTGACTCTAACATACCACACATCAAAATCCTTCCCAGATGGACAGTAGGTTGAAATGTGGAAGCTAAGACAATACAGTTTTTTGAAGAAAACAAACACTTATGACCCTAAGGTAGGCAAAGATTTCCAATGAAGAAATGAGTACCAAATATAAAAGAAAGAATGATAAATAAGATTTCTTCCCAATACTTTGTTTCACATCTTTGACATTTTGTTTTAGATGTATGTTATTAATACATATTAATTGTACATATTAATGAGGTTCAGTGTGATATTTCCATACATGCATACAATGCCCATTGATCATATCCAACCACCCTTCTTCCATGGTCCCCCCACACATTTTCCAATCCCTAGTAATCATTCTTTTACTTTCAGATCAGCTCTTTTTGGTTTCAACAAATGAGAGAGAACTTGGGGTACTTGACTTATTTCACTTAATATAATGTCCTTTAGATCCATCCATTTTGATGCAAATGAAAATATTTTATTCCTCTATGGCTAAATAATACTCTGTTGTGTATATATATACTACATTTTCTTTATGCATTCATCTTTTGATCAGCACTCTGTCTGATTCCATATTTTAACTATTGTGAATAGTCACAGTAAACATAGATGTGCGTTTCTTTGATATGCTGATTTCATTTCCTTTGGATGTATACCCAAGAGTGGGAGAGTTGTATCATATGATAGTTCTATATTTAGTTTTTTGAGGAACCTCCATATTGTTCTCCATAGTGGCTATACTAATTTACATTCCACTCACAGTGTATAATACTTGCTTTTTCTCTGTATTCTCCCCAGAATTTGTTATATTTTTTAAAAAAAAAAAACCATTCTAACTGGAGTCAAGACAGTATCTCATTGTAATTTTGATTTGTATTTCCCCAATGGCTAATGATATTGCTCATCTTTTCATATATTTATTGGCCATTTGTATTTCTTCTTTTAAGCAGTGTCGATTCAGATTATTTGCCCATTTTAATTGGGTTATTTTGTTGTGGGGAAGGTCATTCAGAAAACACTAAGTCCCAGTTTTGTCCAAATTGAAGAGTCTTTATTTAGCCGGCCAGCCAGTGACTATTCCCCACAGGACGCATAACTGTCTCTGCAAGGAACATCCCTGAGCTTGAGCATTTTAGGATATTTAAAAGCAAAAACCACGTCTGGATTGACATAGCTGCAAGCCAGCAGGTACAGAAGCTGAACTGGGCAGTTAGCGAGACAGTGCAATGGGTATATTGGTATTTCCCACTGGACTTTCCAGGATGGCATGGCAGTAAGCAAGCAGAAGGGAAGTGGTTCAAAATGACCCTAGTTGAGTACAAGTTAGAGAATGATTACTAATGTCTAGACGATCAATCTGACAAGGTACATTGCGCAAGAAAAATGGAAAGCAAAGAGAACAATTTTACATTGTATAAGAATTGCCATTTTTTGTTGCCAAGTATGTTATGCCAAGTATCTATTAATGGGTACAGAGGTGGGGCTTTCCCATGAGAGAAGCATTTCTTACATGATATGGAGTCTCAGGGTGAAATGGACTCTGTTTGGTCATTGCCCATATAGCCTGGCCCATAACAACTTATTTTTTATTGTTAAGGTTTTTAGTTCTTTATATATTCTGGATATTAGCCCACTGTCAGATGAATAACTAGTAAATATTTTCTCCCAGTCTGTAGGTTGTCTCTTCACTCTACTGATGGTTTGCTGTGCAGAATCTTCATTTTGATGTCATCTTATTTGTTAGTTTTTGGGGTGCTATACAGAAAATCATTGCCTGTATCAATGTCTTGAAGTATTTCCCATGTTTTCTTCTAGTAGTTTCAGAGTTTTTAAGATTCCAGTTTCATAGTATTTTTTATAGCAGAATTCACCTTATTCAATTTAGTTGAATTCTAATATTATTGATTTTATGCCCCCAAATGTTTACTATTCATTGTACTTGGTTGATATTTCTTCTTTCCCTTTTCCTGCTTTTTTGGTTTACTCATGTTTTCCTTAATCCAACTTCTGATTCCTATTATTTCAGAATTTTGATACTTTGGAATTTTGATTACTTTTGTCAATTTCTGCTAGTAGTTACCTTCACCCTCATTAATAAATGATTGCCATTGGGTACAGTGGCACACGCCTGTAATCCCAGCAGCTCAGGAGGCTGAGGCAGGAAGATTGTGAGTTCAAAGCCAGCCTCAGCAAAAGTGAGGCCCTAACCAACTCAGTGAGACCCTGTCTCTAAATAAAATACAAAATAGGGCTGGGGATGTGGCTCAGTGGTTGAATGCCCCTGAGTTCAATCCCCAGTACCAAAAAAATAAAAAAGGTTGTCTATATTTTGTACATCACTAGATCTGTATTATATCATAGCAATACCTACCCATGGAGATACATAACTTGCCTTCTCCTCTACATTTGCATATTTTATCATATAAATTTAAGGATGTACAACATGATGTTTTTACATATATATATATAAAATTTGAACATTTATATCTATAAATGATTACTATGGGTAAGCAATTTTTGCATACCTATCACCTTCCATAGTTATCCATGTGTATGTGTGCGTGTGTGGTAAAAGCACCTAAAATCTACTTGTTTGGTAAATTTTCAATATACAATATACTAGTATTAATTGTAGTCTTCCTGTACATTAAACCTCTAGGACTTATTTATCAAATGTCACTATTAATTTGTACCCTTTGACCTACATCTCCCCATTTTCTTCTCCTTCATGTCCCCAGTCTCTACACAGCAAAGAAAACAATGAAAAGGCAGCCTATGGATTGGGAAAATATTTTTGAACCATATATCCAATAAAGTGTTAATATACAGAATATATAGGGAATTCACAAAACTCAGTAGCAAAAAAAAAATAAAAATAAAAATAACCTGGGGTGGGGGGCGCTGGGGTTGTGGCTCAGCAGTAGAGCGCTTGCCTAACACATATGAGATGCTGGGTTCGATCCTCAGTACCACATAAAAATAAAGGTATTGTGTCCAACTACAACTAAAAAAATATTTTAAAAAAACCCACATCATTTAAAAACATGCAAAGAAGACAAAAAAGGCCAATGGGGGTTGAGGTTCTATGTAGAGAGAAGACAGTGGATGCAGACCTGTAGGGATAAAGTGGAAGGAGGGCCAGTCTGGGATCCCTCATTCATTCAGAAAGCTGGGGTGTGGTCTGGGGCGGCCCACTCCAGGAATTACAAGCACCTGGTTCTGCACAGAACAGCAACCTGGTCCAGAGTGAGCAAGGTGTCAACCCAGGAACTGCTTTATGCTAGACTTAAAATCTTCAGTCTTTCATTTAGTCAAGATGAGTGATAAACTAGACTTGTCTGAAGTAGAGAGGTTTTGACAAATCAAAACTGAAGAAAACTATACTGAAGGAAAAATACTCTCCCCTCAAAGAAACTATCCAGTAGAAAAAAAGAGAGAGTGTATTCAAACATCATAAATGGAGGTCTTCTCCCAAGAGCAAATTTCAACATTGCCAGAGAATTTTGATTTTAGGCTTGGGCTTTTTTAAACCTGTGTGTTTGTAGAAATTTTAGGCACCATATGACTTCTTTTTTTTTTAATTAATTTATATTGTAGGTTGTTCAAAACATTACATAGTTCTTGATATATCATATTTCACACTTTGATTCAAGTGGGATATGAGCTCCCATTTTTACCCCATATACAGATTGCAGAATCACATCAGTTGCACAACCATTGATTTACATATTGCCATTCTGGTGACTGTTGTATTCTGCTGCCTTTCCTATCCTCTACTATCCCCCCCTCCCCCCTCCCCTCCCCTCTTTTCTCTCTACCCCCTCTACTGTAATTCATTTCTCCCCCTTATATTTTTCCTCCTTTCCCCTCACTTCCTCTTGTATGTAATTTTGTATACCCCTGCGGGTCTCCTTCCATTTACATGCAATTTCCCTTCTCTCTCCCTTTCCCTCCCACCTCTCATCCCTGTTTAATGTTAATCTTCTTCTCATGCTCTTCGTCCCTACTCTGTTCTTAGTTACTCTCCTTATATCAAAGAAGACTTTTGGCATTTGTTTTTAAGGGATTGGCTAGCTTCACTTAGCATAATCTGCTCTAATGCCATCCATTTCCCTCCAAATTCTATGATTTTGTCATTTCTTAATGCAGAGTAATACTCCATTGTGTATAAATGCCACATTTTTTTTAATCCATTCGTCTATTGAAGGGCATCTAGGTTGGTTCCACAGTCTTGCTATTGTGAATTGTGCTGCTATGAACATGGATGTAGCAGTGTCCCTATAGTGTGCTCTTTTTAGGTCTTTAGGGAATAGACCGAGTAGGGGAATAGCTGGATCAGATGGTGGTTCCATTCCGAGCTTTCCAAGAAATCTCCATACTGATTTCCAAATTGACCGCACCAATTTGCAGTCCCACCAGCAATGTACAAGAGTACCCTTTTCCCCACATCCTCGCCAGCACTTGTTGTTGTTTGACTTCCTAATGGCTGCCAATCTTACTGGAGTGAGATGGTATCTTAGGGTGGTTTTGATTTGCATTTCTCTGACTGCTAGAGATGGTGAGCATTTTTTCATATACTTGTTGATTGATTGTATGTCCTCCTCTGAGAAATTTCTGTTCAGGTCCTTGGCCCATTTGTTGATTGGGTTATTTGTTATCTCATTGTCTAATTTTTTTAGTTCTTTGTATATTCTGGATATTAGGGCTCTGACTGAAGTGTGAGGAGTAAAGATTTGTTCCCAGGACGTAGGCTCCCTATTTACCTCTCTTATTGTTTCTTTTGCTGAGGAAAAACTTTTTAGTTTGAGTAAGTCCCATTTGTTGATTCTAGTTATTAACTGTTGTGCTATGGGTGTCCTATTGAGGAATTTGGAGCCCGACCCCACAGTATGTAGATCACAGCCAACTTTTTCTTCTATCAGATGCCATGTCTCTGATTTGATATCAAGTTCCTTGATCCACTTTGAGTTAACTTTTGTGCATGGCGAGAGAAAGGGATTCAATTTCATTTTGTTGCATTTGGATTTCCAGTTTTCCCAACACCATTTGTTGAAGATGCTATCCTTCTTCCATTGCATGCTTTTAGCCCCTTTATCGAATATAAGATAGTTGTAGTTTTGTGGATTGGTTTCTGTGTCCTCTATTCTGTACCATTGGTCCACCCGCCTGTTTTGGTACCAGTACCATGCTGTTTTTGTTACTATTGCTCTGTAGTATAGTTTGAACTCTGGTATAGCTATACCGCCTGATTCATACTTCCTGCTTAGCATTGTTTT
Organism: Callospermophilus lateralis; assembly: GCF_048772815.1. Classification (NCBI taxonomy): domain Eukaryota; kingdom Metazoa; phylum Chordata; class Mammalia; order Rodentia; family Sciuridae; genus Callospermophilus; species Callospermophilus lateralis. The sequence goes on along the minus strand of NC_135325.1, from coordinate 33,269,040 downwards.
TGCTATTCTGGGTCTTTTATTTTTCCATATGAATTTCATGATTGCTTTCTCTGTTTCTACAAGAAATGCCGTTGGGATTTTGATTGGCATTGCACTAAACCTATAGAGAACTTTTGGTAATATCGCCATTTTGATGATGTTAGTTCTACCTATCCATGAACAGGGTATATTTTTCCATCTTCTAAGATCTTCTTCTATTTCTCTCTTTAGGGTTCTGTAGTTTTCATTGTAGAAGTCTTTCACCTCTTTTGTTAGGTTGATTCCCAAGTATTTTATTTTTTTTGAGGATATTGTGAATGGGGTGGTTGTCCTCATTTCCATTTCAGAGGATTTGTCGCTGATATACAGGAATGCCTTTGATTTATGTGTGTTGATTTTATATCCTGCCACTTTGCTGAATTCATTTATTAGCTCTAATAGTTTCTTTGTAGACCCTTTTGGGTCTGCTAGGTATAGAATCATGTCATCTGCAAATAGTGATAATTTGAGTTCTTCTTTTCCTATTTTTATGCCTTTAATTTCTTTCATCTGTCTAATTGCTCTGGCCAGTGATTCGAGAACTATGTTGAACAGAAGTGGTGAGAGAGGGCATCCCTGTCTTGTTCCAGATTTTAGAGGGAATGCCTTCAGTTTTTCTCCATTCAGAATGATGCTAGCCTGAGGCTTAGCATAGATTGCTTTTACAATATTGACGTATGTTCCTGTTATCCCTAGTTTTTCTAGAGTTTTGAACATAAAGGGATGCTGTACTTTGTCGAATGCTTTTTCCGCATCTATCGAGATGATCATATGGTTCTTATTTTTAAGCCTATTGATGTGGTGAATAACATTTATTGATTTCCGTATATTGAACCAACCTTGCATCCCAGGGATAAATCCTACCTGATCATGGTGCACAATTTTTTTGATATGTTTTTGTATCCGGTTCGCCAGAAGTTTATTGAGGATTTTTGCATCTAGGTTCATTAGAGATATTGGTCTGTAGTTTTCTTTCTTTGAAGTGTCTTTGTCTGGTTTAGGAATCAGGGTGATGTTGGCCTCATGGAATGAATTTGGAAGTTCTCCCTCTTTTTCTATTTCCTGAAATAGCTTGAAAAGTATTGGTATTAGTTCCTCTTTAAAGGTTTTGTAAAACTCTGCTGTATACCCATCCGGTCCTGGGCTTTTCTTAGTTGGTAGTCTTTTGATGGTTTCTTCTATTTCCTCAATTGATATTGGTCTGTTTAGGTTGTCAATATCCTCCTGACTCAATCTGGGCAAATCATATGACTTAAGAAATTTATCGATGCCTTCACTATCTTCTATTTTATTGGAGTATAAGGATTCAAAATAATTTTTGATAATCTTCTGTATTTCTGAAGTGTCTGTTGTGATATTGCCTTTTTCATCCCGTATGCTAGTAATTTGAGTTCTCTCTCTTTTTCTCTTCGTTAGCGTGGCTAAGGGTCTGTCGATTTTATTTATTTTTTCAAAGAACCAACTTTTAGTTTTGTCAATTTTTTCAATTGTTTCTTTTGTTTCGATTTCATTAATTTCAGCTCTGATTTTAATTATTTCTTGTCTTCTACTTCTTTTGCTGTTGTTTTGCTCTTCTTTTTCTAGCACTTTGAGTTGAAGTATTAGATCATTTATTTGTTGGGTTTTTCTTTTTTTAAGGAATGAACTCCAAGCAATAAATTTTCCTCTTAGAACTGCTTTCAATGTGTCCCATAGATTCCGATATGTTGTGTCTGTGTTTTCATTTATCTCTAAGAATTTTTTAATTTCCTCCTTGATGTCTTCTATAACCCATTGATCATTCAGTAACCTATTGTTCATTCTCCAAGTGATGCATGATTTTTCCTTACTTCTTTTATCGTTGATTTTCAATTTCATTCCATTATGATCGATGCATGGTATTATCTCTACTCCTTTATATTGTCTAAGAGTTGCCCTGTGACATAATATATGATCTATTTTTGAGAAGGATCCATGTGCTGCTGAGAAAAAAGTGTAACTGCTGGATCTTGGGTGGTATATTCTATATATGTCAATTAAGTCTAGGTTATTAATTATGTTATTGAGTTCTATAGTTTCCTTATTCAACTTTTGTTTGGAAGATCTGTCCAGTGGTGAGAGAGGTGTGTTGAAGTCTCCCATGATTATTGTATGGTGGTCTATTAGACTCTTGAACTTGAGAAGAGTTTGTTTGATGAACATAGCTGCACCATTGTTTGGGGCATATATATTTATGATTGTTATGTCTTGTTGGTGTATGGTTCCCTTGAGCAGTATGTAGTGTCCCTCTTCATCCCTTTTGATTAACTTTGGCTTGAAATCTATTTTATTTGATATGAGTATGGACACTCCTGCTTGTTTCCGAAGTCCATATGAGTGATATGATTTTACCCAACCTTTCACCTTCAGTCTATGTATGTCTTTTCCTATCAAATGCGTCTCCTGAAGGCAGCATATTGTTGGGTCTTGTTTTGTGATCCATTCTACTAGCCTGTGGCTCTTAATTGGTGAGTTTAAGCCATTAACATTTAGGGTTATTATTGAGATATGGGTTGTTCTTCCAGCCATATTTGTTTATTTATGTTACTAAACATGGTTTGTTTTCCTCTTTGATTATTCCCCCCCCTTTACTGTACTACCTCCCGCTGTTGGTTTTCATTGATATTTTCCATTTCCTCTTCCTGTAATATTTTACCAAGGATGTTTTGAAGAGATGGTTTTCTAGCTGCAAATTCTTTTAACTTTTGTTTATCATGGAAGGTTTTAATTTCATCTTCCATCCTGAAGCTTAATTTTGCTGGATACACAATTCTTGGTTGGAACCCATTTTCTTTCAGTGTTTGAAATATGTTATTCCAGGATCTTCTAGCTTTCAGAGTCTGTGTTGAAAGATCAGCTGTTATCCTGATTGGTTTACCCCTAAATGTAATCTGCTTCCTTTCTCTTGTAGCTTTTAAAATTCTCTCCTTATTCTGTATGTTGGGCATCTTCATTATAATGTGTCTAGGTGTGGATCTCTTATGATTTTGCACATTCGGCGTCCTGTAGGCTTCCAGGATTTGGGATTCTGTCTCATTCTTCAAGTCTGGGAAGTTTTCTCGTATTATTTCATTGAATAGATTGCTCATTCCTTTGGTTTGGACCTCTATACCTTCCTGTATCCCAATGACTCTTAAGTTTGGTCTCTTTATGTTATCTCATATTTCTTGAATGTTCTGCTCATGGTTTCTTAACAGCTTTGCTGAGCTGTCTATGTTCTTCTCCAGTTGAAATACTTTGTCTTCATTGTCTGATGTTCTATCTTCTAAGTGTTCTACTCTGCTGGTAGTACTCTCAATTGAGTTTTTAAGTTGGTTTATTGTTTCCTGCATTTCCAGGATTTCTGTTTGTTTGTTTTTTATAACCTCTATCTCCCTGTATAATTGATCTTTTGCTTCTTGGATTTGTTTATGTAATTCATTGTCGAAGTGGTCGAAGTGGTCTTTCATTGTCTGATTTTGCTGTCTAATGTCTTCCTTGAGACTCCAGATCATCTGAAGCATGTATATCCTGAATTCTTTATCTGACATTCCATCTGCTGCAGATATTACCTCTTCTAAAGTTGAGTTGACCTGCATTGCTTGTGGTCCTTTCTTTCCTTGTCTTTTCATACTGATCGCGTTTCTTTCTGCTTGGTGAAACTGTTGTGTTATTGATTTTTCCCCCTATATATTTATATTGCTCTTGTATAGTTGCAAAGTCTCCCTCGCAGGCTTTGGCGGTGGTTCTGCCCCTCCTCCAATTGGGGCAATGTGCCTACCACGCCGGCAGGCCACTGTGCCTGTACTTTCGGTGGGCCTGTTCTTTCGGTGTTACAGGTCCGCCTACCTTGCAGGCGTGAGCAGCGGCTCTGTCCCTCCCCTGACCACTAGGCCTGTTCTGTCTGTCGGTTGCAGGTCTGTCTACCTAACAGGCGCTGGTGGCGGCTCTGCCCCTCCCCCAACCGGGGTGATGTGTCTGGCGGGCCACTGGGCCTGTTTTGTCAGTGGTCACGGTTCCGCCTACCTTGCAGGTGCGTGGGGCAGCTGTGCCCCTCCGCAGGTTGCTGGGCCTGACCTGCCGGTGGGTCGCAGGTCTGCCTACCTTGCAGGCTCGGGGGGTGGCTCTGCCACTCTGTGGATTGCTGTGCCTCTTCTGTTGGTGGGTCGCGGGTCCGCCTACCTTGCAGGCGCCCGGCGGCTCTGCCCCTCCCCCAACTGGGGCGATGTGTCTGGCGGGCCACTGGGCCTGTTTTGTCAGTGGTCACGGTTCCGCCTACCTTGCACGCGTGTGGAGCAGCTGTGTCCCTCCGAGAGTTGCTGGGCCAGACCTGCCGTTGGGTGGCAGATGCACCTACCTTGCAGGCGCGGGGATGGCTCTGCCGCTCCGCGGGTCGCTGGGCCTGATCTGCTGGTGAGTCTCAGGTCTGCCTACCTTGCAGGCGCCCGGTGGCTCTGCCCCTCCCCCGACCTGGGCGGGGCGATGTGTCTGGCCGGCCGCTGGGCCTGTTCTGTTGGTGGTCACTGTTCTGCCTACCTAGCAGGCTCGTGGGGCAGCTGTGCCCCTCCGCAGGTTGTTGGGCCTGACCTGCCGGTGGGTCGCAGGTCTGCCTACCTTGCAGGCTCGGGGGGTGGCTCTGCTGCTCTGCAGATTGCTGTGCCTCTTCTGCTGGTGGATCGCGGGTCCGCCTACCTTGCAGGCGCCCGGCGGCTCTCCCATATGACTTCTTACCTGTACTTCCTGGCTTAGAGGTTAACAGCAGTCAACGTTCCATTAAATTTATTTCTAAACTTCCCATGGATACGTAAATAAAGATGACAGACTGTCAGTAATCTCACTATTAATGACCTTTGTGTGTGTAGTCCTTTCATCCCCTACAGGGCAAGCCAATTTTAACTTAGAATAGGTGCCTCCATTGCTTCTTTTTTAAAAGATTTTTTTTTCAGTTGTCAGTGGACCTTTATTTATTTATTTATATATGGTGCTGAGAATCAAACCCAGTTCCTCATGCATGCAAGGCAAGCACACTACCACTGAGCTACAAGCCCAGCCCCCCTCCATTGCTTGTTTTTTTTTGAGGGAGGTGCATACTGGTAATTGAACTCAAGGGTACTCAACAACAGAACCACATCCCCAGCCCTAGTTTGTATTTTTATGTAGAGACAGGGTCTAACTGAGTTGCTTAATACCTAGCTTTTGTTGAAGCTGGCTCTGAACTCGTGATCCTCCTGCCTCAGCCTCCTGAGCCGCTGAGATTACAGACATGCACCACCATGCCTGGCCATTGCTTCTTAATATTCATGAAGTCTCATGTCTTTGTAGCTCCTCATGGTTTATTTTCATTTCTAATGTATTAATAAAATAATGAATATCTCTTTTTTAAAATAAAGGTCAATAGGTATATGCAAAATTACTCAACATCACTCATCAATGTCAACATCATTTATCAGGAAAATACAAATCAAAACTACAATGAAGCCAGGCATGGTGGTGCACATCTATAATCCCAGTGGCTCAAGAGGCTGAGGAAGGAGGATTGCAATTCAAAGCCAGCCTCAATAACTTATTAAGACTATAAGCAACTCAATGAGACCCTGTCTCTAAGTAAAAAATAAAAAATGACTGGGGATATGGCTCCATGATTAAGGTCCCTAGGTTCAATCCCCAATACCAAAAAAAATCCCAAACCTACAATGAGCTATCACTTCGCGGTAGGGCTGTTTATAAAAAAGACAAGAGATAAGTGTGGTGAATATATATATGAAGAAAAGGGAACACTTGTACATGTTAGTGGGAATGTAATTTGGCACAGCCATTATGGAAAACAGTGTGGAGGTACCTCAATAAATTAAAAATAACACTACTATATGACCAACCAATCTTTCTTCTGGATATACATACAAAAGAAATGACTTAGACATTTGAAGAGATACTTGCATTTCCATGTTTTCTGTAGCACTCTTCACAATAGCCAACACCTTAATTCAACCTAAGTGTCCATCAACAGATGAATGGATAAAATTGTGCGGTGTGCATATAAAATGCACACATAAAATGAAATAATATCATTCAGCCTTAAAAAAGAAAGATATTGCCATTTACAGTAGCATGGATGAACCTCCACATTAATCCTGAACATTATGTTCCTCCATTATATTATACTAAATTTAATATCCCACTCAGAGGCTGGGGTTGTGGCTCAACTATAGAGCACTCGTTTAGCACGTGCAAGGCAGTGGGTTCAATTCTCAACACCACATAAAAAATAAATACTTGTCCAACTACAACTAAAAAATATTTTTAAAAATTAAATAAAATTTCCACTCAGTAATAGCAATATTTTTATTTATTCTAAATGCTCAATTACAAAAACTCTGCTCCACCAAACAAGCTGGATGACTTTTAAGCATAGTCAAGTTGAAAGGCCCACCAATGAAGATCCAGGAAGCCTGCATGAGCGTTTCTAGAGTTTGATAACAAGGTGCTATGGAAAGAGGGCTCTGAGGATTTTGTTGCTTCTCTAGTTGAACTGGTGGGTAACCTCAACTTATTTTCCTTGCCTCAGGATTTTAAGAGGATTGAGAGGTTGTGTGAAGAGTTAATTGTAAGCAATGGCTCCAAACTCTGGCTGCATATTACCCTGTGATTACATGGGTATTTTTAAAAGTTGCCTTGGTGATACTCCAGACCAGTATCAAAAGCCGTTTAAGGGCTGGGATTGTGGCTCAGCGGTAGAGCACTTGCCTAGCATGTGTGAGTTATTGGGTTACATCCTCAGCACCACATAAAAATAAATAAATAAATAAAATAAAGTTTAAACAAATAAAGCCCTCAAGCCAGGCCTGGTGGTACTTACCTGTATTCCCAGCTACCTGGGAGACTGAAGCAGGAGGCTTGCTTAAGCCAGGAGTTCAGTAGTAGAGTATTTGCTGAGCATGCACAAGGCCCTGGCTTCAATTCTCAGCACTGCAAAAATAAATAAATACTCTATGACATCATCTTTATTCAGATATAAGTATATGTCAGTTGCAAGTCATTTTCCAAAACTACTTTCCTTCTATTTTGAAGATTCTGTTACTATTCTCTTGAGCATTCTGAGTTAGGAAAAATAAGCATATTATATAGTAAATGCTTTTATGTCTAAAGTTGTGTTTCTTATGCTCTGACAGAAGAATGATATCTAGTCAGAGTGAATTTCAAATTCTTGGATCTCAGTTCTCAATAATCTGTAGATGTTTTCTTCTAAATGACTTCTAGAGTTGCCATACAAAGTCTAGTGGCTCTATAATCCTCTTTTGCTGCAAATAACATGTTGTTTCTGCCTGAAAGTGTTTTAAGTTTTTATCATTTAAATTCAACACCAATCCAAATTTGGGGTTGGTTGTTTGGGTTCTTCTGGGAGTCAAAGATTGGGGGATTTCTATAGGGGAGAGTCAATGAGTTAGGATCCAACAGAATTGGATAATCCAGGGCCTATATCTGCCATTCATATGGGGGTAGTAAGTGACAAGTGGGGAGAATTGTAGAAGGAAAACAATGGGAGACATTTATGGTTAAGTGATTGGGACCTCTGTAGAAATTCTTGAGATTTAATAAGAATTAGAGATCTAAGTATCTAAAGTCATTGATTCAGTCCATGAGTTTATTGATTAGGGCACTAAGGTGGTGAGTGATCAATTTCAAGCCTGGGATCATCAAGGTATTACAAGTCTTGGGAGTCATTTTGGGGTGGACCAATATAGTCGTGGATTGGGGCCTGTGCACATTGGTTATTGAAGGACTGTGTAAGTTGGTATGTGATGGACAGGAAGATCTACTGAGGCTTTATGAAGATCATTGATTATATATGTGGGCTGTGAATTATAGGGTCCTACTGGAGGCCAGGTTTGTCCCCAAGAAGTTCAATTGATTCTTAGAGCAAATCAATGTTAATTTTGTATTGAGGATGTATTGCCTATATTGGTGTTCACTTAAGGAGCCTGTGGACACCAGTTGATCACACCATTCATGACAGTTTTTGTCAGACAGTTTGGGCTGATGTTTTGGGAACCTGTGTAGACCTACTTTTTTTCAGAACCCAGATGTTCAGAATAGTGAGGTAGGAGTGTAAGTTTAAGCTTTCATCTTTGACAAAAGACAGTGGACTATATAAGTTGCCCAAAATGTATACTGAATTATAAAAAAATCTCAGTTTATGCACTCGTGACATGGTCACCTCTCAGCCAGAGCACTTTGAAGGCAACTGGAAACAGAAATAATGTTTATTGTGACTGTACCACATATAGTCTACCACATGGCTCAATAGTTTAAAAACAGCACTTTGGAGTCAGATGCTGTAATCCCAGTGACTCTGGAGGCTAAAGCAGGAGGATCACAAGTTCAAGGGTAGCCTCAGCAACTTATTGAGATCCTTTCCTGAAATAAAATGTGCTGAGGATCTAGCTCAGGGTAAAGTACCCCTGGTTTCAGTCCCCAAGACTACCAAAAGAAAAGGTACTTTGGAACCAGGCATACCTGGGTTTGACTCCCTCTCCTCCCCTTCAACCTAGGTGATTTGAGGGGAGGATTTCTTTATTTATATGAATAGCTCTATCAGATGGCAAATGGGAATGATAATAAAAGTAATGCCTATCTCTTAAGATGAGTGTGAAATTAGGTAGTTAATAAAACATGACTTGTACTTTATAATAATAGCAATATTTAACAATAATCGAATGTATTCCAGGGACCGGATAGGGAAGAGTGCTTCAAAGACATAATTCCATTTAACTCTAACACCCTATAAGATAGATATTTTCATCTTTTTTAAGATAAGTAAACTCAGCTTAGAATGATTTCCTCAAATTCCAGCTAGAATGTAGAAAAGCTGGAACTCCAACACTCATTCATGTTGTTTTTGTTTGTTTGTTTGTTTGTTTGTTTGTTTGCGGGGGGTACCAGGGATTGAACTCAGGGGCACCAGAACACTGAGCCACATCCCCAGCCCTATTTTATTTAGAGACAGGGTCTCATTGAATTGCTTAGTGCCTTGCTTTTGCTGAAGCTGGCTTTGAACTCACAATCTTCCTACCTCAGACTCCCGAAATGCTGAGATTACAGGCATGTGCCACTCCACCGGGCACCCATTCAACTTACACCAAATTTTGTGAATCTTTCCCACATCCTATACTATCATTTGGTAGGTATTGGTTCTACTGAACTTTTCTCTTCTGAAAGATCCAGCATAGTGAGCTGCTCCTTGGTGCCTACAGGAAGCATTCATGAGTGACCAGGGAGTGGCTAACCATGTGCACACTGTCTTTGCAGCTTTCTTGGAGCCTCTGCAGAGTCCCTGGACCAGAACAGTTAGTGGGGACTGCAGGATCTTCCTTCTAACCAGGCTCAACTGTGCCACCAGACCTGGGTGAGCCCACAGATGCCAGCCCAGCTCCAAGCTCTTGGGAAGAGTCTAGTCATCAGGGCCCAGGCCCAGCATGAACATGCCAGTCAATGGAGATTCTGTCCAGTCGTCCCTGGACCTGGCTGCAGAGAAACATGGCCACTCACTTGAGGTAAGTAGGGAAAGGACCCCATGGGTAGGAATTCATTAAGTGAGGAAATACCCCTGACCTTTCCCCAGGGCCTCAGGTTGGGGCAGGTGAGTCATAGGAAATCACAAATTTAATACTTGCTTACCCATAGACAGATCTAGATCCTCCTGCTGAGAGTAAGCACCACATGTCTGAAGTCACTACATCCAGAGCCCTATGGGTTTCAGTGGAAAAGGCCATGTGGCTGATGGAGAAGGAGATAGGGAAGGCCCACCCCATATCCTGGGGGAGAGGGTCAGGAAACTCTTGCAGGCTATCTGAGGCTGAGGTCTGGGTGGGAGCAGCCACTGGCCATGACCAAGGAAACATAACCCCCAATCCAGTACAGCCCTTTCCTCTATATTGGTTCTTTACAGGTACTCAGCTAATTCCCACCTGAGCCCTCAGTTCCCCTGGCTTCTGAGGAACTGCTGACTTGTCTATCCTGATTTAGGTGAAGAAAAATCTTTTTTCTTGAAACTGAGACTAGCAGGGTAATAAGGCTACCACAGTCTCTAGAGACCTTCCAGCTCTTCCTTCTTTCAGATATAAGTAAAATGGCTTGAGGAGGTTTAAGATTAATGCAGGCCTCTCAAGTTGGCAGTGACAGCACTGGCCTGTAGCCAGGTTCCCTGAATGTATACCCACCCCTGTCAGAGAACTGCAGCAAAGACCAAGTTTCCCATTGGGAGTCCCTTTAAGATTGTGTAAACAAGAGACCCTGCCCGTAATGCCCTCCTTTCACATCTACCTATGAATGTCACTTAGAGAAAGGGATTGCTGCCCCAGGGACTCAGGGTTATATGGTCATTGGGATAATATTAAAGTTTAAAAAATTATTTTGGTTTATGTCATTTCATTTTTTTAATATTTTTATTTTTTAGTTGTAGGTGAACACAATATCTTTATTTCATTTTTACGTGGTGCTGAGGATCGAACCCAGCGCCCCATGTGTGCTAGGCGAGCACTCTACCACTGAGCCATAACTCCAACCCCTCATTTCATTATTTTATAATAAAATTGTAGAAAATACAGGTCAACAAATAGAATAGAAAATTACTTGTTATTTTTCAAAGTTAACCATCCAAAAGTTAACCCAAAGTTAACCATCATTAACACTGAACTATATATTTTCTTTGTGTTGTTTTTTCTTTTGCATGAGCATGTATGTATGTGTGTGAGTATATGTGTGGAACTATAAATATGTGTGAGTACCATACACACACACACACACACACACACACACACACACACATATACACACATACACAGTGCCAAGGTTTAAAAATGGAATCATACTATTTTAGTTATTTTCTTCTTTTGTGCTGGGGATTGAACCCAGGGCCTTGTTCATGCTAGGCAAGTATTCTACCACTGAGGTACACCTCCAGACCATGGCTACCTCCTTTTTAACTCAGCAGTTTAAAGTTTCTAGGCAGTAATTTTTTTTCATACATATGTGATGTCCATAATTTAACCAGTCTACCATTTTAAAAAATATTTTTAGTTGTAGATGGACATAATACCTTTATTTTATTTATTTATTTTTTATGTGGTGCTGAGGATTGAACCCAGTGCCTCACATGTATTAGGCAAGCCCTCCACCACTGAGCCACAACTCCAGCCTCCAGTCTACCATTTTTTAAATTTTAATTATTTTATGTTTATTTTTATTTATTTATTCTTATGTGGTGCTGAGGATCAAACCCATGCGAGGCAAGCACTCTACCACTGAGCTACAACCCCAGCTCCTAATTTTAATTTGTAATTGACAAATAATAATTATATATATATATATACACACACACACACATCAAGGAATGATTAAGTCAAGCTGATTAACATCTGTCACCTCACATACTTGCCTTTTTAAAATTTCTCAGCAATTTTGAAATATGGCAGTCCTTTCTTATTTTTTCCAGTGATGGGGATTGAACCCAGTGTTGTTTATCACTTAATTGTGTCCCCAGCCCTTTTAAAAATTTTATTTTGAGTCAGGGTCTCACCAAGTTTCTTGACCTTGAATTTGCAATCCTCCTGCCTCAGCCTCCCAAGTTGCTAGGATTACAGGGCTGTGCCACTATGCCTGCCTCGTCTTATTCTTGAGAGATTAGTTTCAAGACCCCCACTGGATGCATGAAGGTACTATCTGAGGTACTATTGAGTACCAAACACTATATATATGGTCATGAACCACATAATGACATTTCATTCTACAATTGACCACAAACACAGTAGTGATCTCACAAGATTATATTGCCTAGTGGTGTCCTAGCCATCTTAGTTTTCTTAAGTACACTCGAATATTTGCACAGTGGCAAAATTGCCTAATGATATATTTGTCAGAATTTGTCCCCATCATTAAGCAACACATGACTGCACTGTTTTTTTCCATACATACCAATGATAAAATTTAACTTATAAATTAGAAACAATAAGAAACTAATAACAAAAACTAATATAAAACAATAATTATAACAATATGCTTATAATAAAAGTATGTGACTGGGCTCTCTTTCTCAAAATATGGAATTTTCCATTTAATTTTTTTTGGTACTGGGGATTGAACCCAGGGACTGTTAACCACTGAGTCATATCCCCAGCCCTTTTTATTTTTTATTTTGAGACAGGGTCTCACCAAGTTTCTTAGGGCCTTGCTAAGTTGCTGATGCTGGTCTCAAACTTGCAATCTTCCTGCCTCAGCCTCCTGAGTCACTGGGATTATAGGCATGCATCCCCACATCTGGTCATTTAACGTTTGGGGACCATAGTTGACCGCAGGTAACTAAAACCATGACAAGCAAAATGGCGGATAATGGGGGACTACTATATGCATTGTGTTATTAACTGTAGTCACCATGCTATGCAGTAGATCTCAAAAATTTATTCCTTCTATCTAACAAAAACTTTGTATGCTTTAACTTTCTCTTCATAATCAATTCCACTAGTAATATGTATTTAGGGGAGTTTAGGTTTTCTAATGTGATTAAAACTGCTATGGTGAAATTTCTGCATTTGGATCTTTTTGCTGCAAGTCACTGAAATTATATTTTTGAGTAAAATATATAGAAGCATTAGTTGGTAAGTGTATGAATATTGATATTAGTATACTTCCCTTTTTTCTAAGCTCTGCTCATTCATATAATCACTGACACACTGGCTGGAACTATGACAGTGTGGTCCTCCTGAGTCCTGCAGATGGCCTCTTGTCCAGCCAATCTGTATGGGTGTCTAGATGAATGGTTCTGGGATCTGCAAGGTACATTCTCCATTCATTTCCTTTCTTTCCCAACCACAGATCTCTGGTCCTACTTGAGAAGAGATGGAAAATGACCAGGTCTCTGGTGAATGCTACTTGTTCACTTATTCATTAGGTTCTTTTTTTTTTTTTTTCATTAGATGTCAGGGAGCAGGATATAGGTGGAAATGCCAAGGAACCAATAAAAATGTCCCCAGGGTTGGGGAGCAACCAGTTGGACCAAGAAACAGCTGAAACTGGAGGTTAAGGAGAGGAGATAGGAAGAAAAAGAGAGCTGAGGGGATAGCCATAGGGAATAGGCAGGATGAGAAGGAAGAAGGAACAGCTGGAGGGAGCATGGAGCACTTCTGGAGATAGAGTATAGTCCTTGGTTCCAGGTAACAAATGGAGAAATAGTGGGACAACCAGACACAGTGAGACAGACTACAAAACAGTCTTTGAGAGTGGAGAAGTAGTCATGGAGCAGGGAAGAACATGAGTTTTAAGAGCAATCAGAAGCCTTTTCTCAAAAATAAAAAGAACTGGGATGTACTTAGTGGTAGAGCATCCCTGGTTTCAATCTCCAGTATGAAAAGAGAAATAAACAAAAATCAGAAAGGATCATGAAATAGGAGGAGGGACTCCGAAAAAGAGGAAGCAGATAGTAGCCCCTGAGGGGTGAAGAGCCAGATGAAATGGAAAAGGCAAAAATGTTCAAATGTTCAGGAAGCTAAGTGTGAGCCTGAGGGTCCAACAACTTCCAGAGGAACCAGAGAACAGTTCCTAGGTTCAGAGAACAATATGGGGGCATAGGGAAAAGACAGCAGAGGTACCAGGGAACAAGAAAAGGGAAATATGACCCTGAAAATGGTTAGTAGTCAGAGGATATAGGCAGAGATAGGAGACAATTGCAGAGGATCAGGGAAAGAACAGAATAGTGGGAAAGTCTCCAAGGCTGCAGAATGGCATTGGGTAGCAGGGAACCTGTGACACAAGGATCAATTCTGTTGGGAAACAGCCAGAGAGAGCCACAAAATTACTTGGCTCTGGGTGTCAGCCAGTACTCCCAGGAAATAACCAGAGGATCTAGGAGAGCAGGCATAGTAAATACTAAATGTGTATCTGGTGTAGGTAGCAGCCTGACCAACTTTGGAAGAGCTAAAGAAACTAGAGAAGAACTAAAAGGAAATAAATTACTAGAGTGGGATAAGAGCCAGAGATTCCATATAATAATCACCAGGGTTAAGGCACAGTGAAGAAGCCAGGGAAAGATTAGGGAGCAGCCAGAATTCCCAGGAATAAGCTGACTAAGGGGACATGGGATTTTTGCATTAAAACAGCAAAATTCCTGGGCAAACTGTGATGACCAAGAAACAACCAGAGGAACCAGCTAATAGAGGTTATGTGAATAATGGAGATGGTAAAAGTACAGAATCTAGTCATGGTAGAGAACATACAGCAAAATCAGTGTACTTTAGTGGTTAAGAGCCCAGGCTAAGGAACCAGCCAGACTGGCATTATTCAAAGAGTAGTCCGTGGGCCAAAAACATGAGCATATATGCAAAAAAATGTCCAAGGGCACAGAAAATGATCTAGATATTAGAAAACAGTCAAGGGAATCCAACAGCAACTAGTCTGTGAACCGCTGGAAGGAACAAGAAAAGCTCTTAGGAACCAGAGACCAGTAAGATCAACGAGGGCTCCATCAGAACAGTGGACCTGATGGAGGGACAAATGTCTGAGGGAACACAAAACAGGAAACAGGATATATGTATAGTTAGAGGGGCCCAGGTGCAGCCAAAGGAAGCAATAAATAAGACAATGGGGGGAGTCACAAAGAACAAAAAACATCTAGAGGGAGTAGTAAACAGGAACCAAGGAAGTCAAAAAGAATAAGAAATAGATGGGGAACACTCAGAGGAGCAAGAACCAGAAGAAGGAGCAGGGGAAAGCCTGGAGAAGCAGAAATTCCTTGGAAGCCCTTCTGCTGGGCCTGGGGCCAAGGGGAAGGGAAGGATCACATCACTGAGGTGATATACAAGTGTCCCAGAGCAGGAATGAGAGCAGTCTTAGGTGGCCTGCATCCCCAGCCAAAGCAGATGGTCAGTAGATCAGGGACAGAGTAGGCAATAAGTGGTCATTCCTGGCAGCCCAGAGCATCCCCAGGGTGAGGGTGCAGAATATGGTGGGACTCAGATCATCCAGAAGAGAGAGATCACTGTGATTAGCTGGAGAGCAGAGACGAGCCAGGATGTAAGTCCTTACCTAGGACAAGAAAGTCCTTGTGATGGCAGGGACACATACCATCCCCCATGGCAGAAACTGCCCAGGCTAATTAAACATTTTCATATGTGGCAAGTGAGGCTGAAATCTGGTGGGACTGTGCCATCAACTTCATACCCAAATCCTACCACAGTCCTTTTCCACCACCCCACATCTGCCTTCCCAGCCATAGTGGAGTTCAAAACTTCTGTCTTAAAAGGATAAGGGATCAAATGGGGTCATTGATGGAGAGTGTACCTTGCCTGTTTTCCTTTTGCATCTATCAATGCTTGTAATGCCTGGCATGATCTTTGTACATGATCTCTGTGTATGTGGCCTTAGTGACTTCACAAGAAGGAGGGTTAGATAAGGGTGATCTTTTCATCTAGCATCTCAGGCTATGAATCCACAGGTAGACAGAGGCAGTTGTTAAAATGTTTAACAGTACAATTAATAAATGTTAATCAAAATAAATAAAATCAAATTTAAAAAGCAAAATATATTTAATAGATATTAAAATATGTTAACATGTCCATATTGGGTAGGAAATAAACACTTCTCCTTCCACTGAGGCTCCTCCCCCATAGCACCCACACCAGCAAGGGTCAGTAGGAGGATGCATCCAGTCATGACCCTCAAGGCTCTCACCTTTAGGTGATGAAGGGGGCACTCAAGTGTGTTGTTCGAGGCTCAGGTCCTGCTCCCAGCAACCCTCAGGGCTTGTGCTCCAGGGTATTGGTGAGTGAAGAGATTGGGGAAGGAATTATGGGAACCCTCTGCCTGTTCTGTACCTATGAATACTCACATTAATAAGGAGAGGACCCCTGGGGCTCTGGAAGGTCCAATAGTTCACAATGAATAAAGGTTTATCATTTCATTATGTCAAATCATTAGAGCTTTTCTTTGCTACTTAGTGCTATCTTCTGTCTTATTTAGGAAATCTTCACCTACCCCAGAGCCTAAACCAATACTCAACTTTTGTGTGTGTGTGTGTGTGTGTGTGTGTGTGTGTGTGTGGTTCTGGGAATCAAACCCAGGGCTTCACACATGCTTTGCCAGTGCTCTACCATGAGGTACATCCTCAAGCCCCCCCCCCACCTTTTTTTGAAATAGTGTCTCACTAAGTTGCTGAGGCTAGCCTTGATCTTGCAGTCCTCCTGCCTCAGCCTCCCAAGTAGCTGGGATTACAGGCATGGAACAACCATGCCTGGATTCACCTATATTTTCTAAGAATTTTAAAGCTTTGATTCTTTGGTAACTTATTTTGCAGTAGCGTCAAGATTAAAGAGAACTTGGTATATGGGGTAAAAATGGGAGTTCATAATCTGCTTGAATCAAATGTATGAAATATGATATGTCAAGAGCTTTGTAATGTTTTGAACAACTAATAATAAAATAAGAATAAAAAAAAGATTAAAGAGAACTTGGGAAAAGAGTACATGTAACTATATATGCCCTTTATCCAGAAACAATGATCATTAACATTTTGCTACTTTGCTTTCATTGTCTCAATTTATGTGTGAATGTGTATGTGTGTATACACCCAGATATATATTTTTTTTAATTTTTCTGGGTTCTGGGGGTATGGCTTAGTGGTACAGTGCTTGCCTAACATGAACCAGGCTCTGTATTCCATCTTAGCACAATAAAAATAGATAGATAAATGACTTTTACTTTTCAAATCATTTGAAAGTAATTTGCAGATATAATTTCCGTTTACTCCTAAATACTTCTATGTTTATCTCTTAAGAATGAGGACATTCTGGGGCTGGGGTTTTGGCTCAGCAGTGGAGCCCTTGCCTTGCACATGTGAGACACTGGGTTCGATCCTTAGCACCACATAAAAATAAATAAACAAAATAAAGATATTGTGTCCATTTACAACTAAAAAAAATTTAAAAAAAAAGAATGAGGACACTCTCAGCCAGGTGTTGTGGTGCAAAGCTAGAATCCCAGTGACTCAGGAAGCTGAGTCCAGAGGTACACAAGTTTGAAGCCAGCCTCAGCAACTTAGTGGGATCCTATCTCAAAATAAAAAATAAAAGGGCCAGACATGTGGTTCAGTGGTAGGATGCTTACCTAGCATGTATGAGGCCCTGGGTTCAATCCCCAGTCCACACACAAAAAAGAATGGGACAACTATCAAAATCAAGAAATTTAATATTGATATAGTACTATCTAATATACAGTATATATTGTCTAATTATTTAATATTCAATATCTAAAACAGATGCTACTCAACTTCCTATGGGGTTACATCCTGAAAACCTATGGAAAATTGAAAATATCATAAATCAAAAATGCATTTGATACACCTAATCTATTGAATATCATAGCTTAGCCTAGCCTAACTCAAATGTGCTCAGACCCTTATATTAGCCTACAGTTAGGTAAAAATCATCAAACACAAAGTGTATTTAATAATGAAGTATTGACTATCAAATGTAATTTATTGAATACTATACTGACAGTGAAAACCAGACTGGTTGTGTGGGGATTGCTTTTGTACCATCATAAAGTAGAAAAATCATAAGTTGAACCATCATCAATTGGGACTGTTTACATGCAGTTTCTCTAGGTGTCACAATTATGTCCTTTACAACACCCCCCCATCCAAGATCCAAAACATTTCATAAGTTAGATTTAGTGGCCATGTCTCGTCAGTCTTTACTCTGGACTTTATGACATGGACAGTTTCAAAAACAAGCTTTCAATTTGGGTTTGCTAACAGCAAACAATTAGATTCAGATTATTCAATTTTTGACAGGAAGTTGACAAAAGTTGACACCATGTTCTCAGTGCCTTGTGTTGAGAGGCATTCAATATCCATTTGTCCTGTTACTGAAAATGTTTACTTTGACTACCTGGTTAAAGTACTGTCAAGCATCTGCACTTTCCAATGTAATTAATAAGTGTTTCATAGAGGACTAGTTTGAGACTATGTAAATACCCCATTTCTCATACTTTTGCCCACTTATTATAGCACTCATCAGTGATTCCTACCTGTGACAATGAATTATTATGCTGTTTCCCTAATGGTGTTTTTCTAATTCAGTCATTTCATGAGTTGGCATTGTATTATAAGAAGAAATATTCCTAGCTCTGACTCCTGAAAAGACAATGACATGCCAGGCATGAGTGCACCTTGATTTATAAATACTAACAGGAACTAGAGCTTTGGGGAGAAATGGCTTACTCCAGAGCTAATATAGACAAAGTACAAAATAATCACTGAAGAACTACTAGAAAGCAAGGAACTGCTCAAAATATGGGACCTGTCCAAATGGAACCAGTTTGAAAGAGCTTCCTCTGGCCAAGGCTAGGACAATTTAAGTAGCAAAATCCATTTTTTTAAAGAAACAGGATCTTGCTATGTTGCCCAGGCTATCCCTGTATTCTGGGCTCAAGAGATCCTCCTGTCTCAGCCTCCTAATAACTGGGATTTTAGGCATGTACCACTGTATCCAGCTTTACAAAATCCATTTTATATCATTTCATCACCTCAAAAAAACCCACCCTTTAGCTATCCTCTTCTTCTCCCACCCTTCTTCATGTCCCCCAACCCCTAAACAACCACTAATCTACTTGCTATCACTATATCCTTCTTTATTCTAGACATCATATGAATGAAATCATATAATATGTGGTCTTTAAGCTTCTTTCACTTAGCATAATATTTTGAAGGCCCATCCATGTTGCAACATCATTTCTTTTTTATGTCTGAACATTATTCTACTGTATAAATATACCACATTTCCACAAATCTGTTGTCATTCTAAATATTCGCGTATATACTCCTAGGAGTGGAATTGCTGGTTCAAATAGTAACTGTTTATTCTTTGAGGAACTGCCACACTCTTTCCCAAATCTGCTGCACCATTTTACACTCCTATTAGTGTATAAAAGTCCCAATTTCTTTACATCCTCACCAATACTTGCTATTTTCTGATTTTTCTTATTCTAGCCTTTCTAATGAGTGTAAAAGGTAGTACCTTGTAGTTTTGATTTACATTTTTCCTGATAATTTTTGATGTTAAACATCTTTTCATAATGTTTGTTGGTCATTATACCTTCATGTCTGAAGGATAATTTTGGCAGATACAGAATTTGGGATTGATAATTCATTTCATTCAGCGCTTGAAAAATGTGCCACTTCCTTTTCTTACCTTCGTGGTTTCTGATAAGAAATTAGCTGTCACTTTATCTTTCTCCTGTAGGTAAGGTGTCACTTCTCTCTTGCTAATTTCATAATTTTTCCTTTGTCTTTAGTTTTCTGAAGTTTGATTATGCTGCACCTTGGCATAGATTTCTTTGGTTTACACTTTTGGGATTTTCTCAAATTCTTAAATTTCTCTAGTTTGGCACATTTTGCCAAATTTTTCAGCCATTGTTTCTTCAAATATATTTTTTTCATCTGATATTCTTTCTCCTCTCTTTCTGAGACTCTGATGACATGAATGTCAAATCTTTTTTTATAGTCTCATAGGCTCCTGAGACCCTGTTCATTTTTTTAGTCAATTTGATTGCTGTTCAAATTGGGAAATTTCTATTCTTCTACTCCCAAGTTCTCTGATGCTTTTCTCTATTCTGCTGTGGAGCCCATCCACTGAGTTTTTAATTTTAGTTATTGTATTTTTCAGTTATTAAATTTTCATTTAGTTTTTTATTGTATCCTCTATTTCTTTACTGAGACTTTTTTAGTTTTGCATTTCTTTTAGGATACTGATATTTTTTATGATGGCTGCTTTAAAATTTCCACTTAGTAATAGGAATAGCTTTATTTGTCAGATTATTTTAATGTCTATATCATCTTCATATTGGTGTCTCTTAATGGCCTTTTCTCATTCAAGTTCACGTTTTCCTGGTTCTTCATAAGATCCCTGATTTTCAGTACATCTTAGTTGTTTTGGAGAATTATGGGAATCTGGGAAATTATTTAAATCTAATTCATAGAAGACCTCCTCTGACACTGTTCTGCTACAAATCAGGACTCTCCCCTTACTGCCAAGTGGAGGTGGGAGTTAATAATCCCCACTGACTTTTTTAACACCCTGGCAAGGGCAAGCACTTTTTTTCCAGTACAGAGGATTGAACCCAGGGATGCTTTACCACAAACTACATCTCCAGGCTTTTTAATTTTATTTTGAGACAGGGTCTCAATAAATTGCCCAGGGTGGCCTTGATCTGGCAATCCTCCTGCCTTGGCCACCGGTATTATAGGTGTGCACCACTGTGTCTCATGTGAGGGGTGCTTTGTTATTGTCAGTTAGGGGCACAATTTCAGGCTCCCCACTAGATCTCTTCTAACTCCACATTGGTGGAAAAGTGGGTGTGGGTGGGAGTCTGAGATCCCCACATGGCCTAAACTGATAGTATGGGAGAGATTCCTCATTCCCCCCAGGGCAGGGATGGAAATCTAGGCAGCCCACTGGGCCTTTGATGATGGGGGTGAGGGTCAATGCTTGGCTGGATTAGGGAGCTTATCTAGTTTTTGTTTTTGTTTTTCTTGATTTGCTAGGTTGCTCTTTTCTCATATCTTTGCCTAGACGGCAAGCTTTCCTTGGGGCTTTTATCCAAGCCCATTGCCCTTCTGGGTTGCCAGCTTATCCAACACTAGTCCAGGATATCTGAGGCCAGAAGAAAACTCAGGGAATTCACTGTTGTATCATTCCTTAGGTTCGAGAGCCCCTTCCCAGAATGCCTTCTTCTCTTCAGCTTTTAGTCTTCTTATCTTTGTTCAATGTTTTGGATTTTTAGCTATACTTAGCAGGAGAAATAGAAAGAAATGTGTTAATTCCATTTTTTCCATTGGCATTTTTTCAATTTAACTTTTTGAATAGGTAATACATTCCCAAATCCCCCTAACACAGAATATCAGTCTAGCTACGTACAGTGGCACACACCTGTAATTGCAGCTACTATGGGAGTCTGAGGCAGGAGAATCACAAGTTTGAAGCCAGCCTCAGCAACATAAGACACCCTGTCTCAAAATAAAAAAATAAAAAGGGCTGGGGATGTAGCTCAGTGATAGAGCATCCCTGTTACAACACACACACACACACACACACACACACACACACATCTTCATTAGTTTGTGGATAGGTTAGATACATTCTCAGAGATTATGCAAATAAAAGCAGCTGAGAAAATATCCTTAGTATTTTCCTACAAAGACAGTAGATACTGTACATTTGTTGAACACAAATTTTTAAAAATTAGTGTTTTAATCTTTTGTTATGAAATATTCCACATATTTTGAATAATATTGTTGAATGTGTCTCCTGCTATACATATGCATATATTCCATGAGTGGAATTGTTACTACTTTCCCTCTGTGGAACCATAACAAGATGCTACACCAATTGAGTAGTGAAAGAGACTTTCTCTTGGCTAAGAATAGAAGTGGACAATAAACTTGAAGATCAACTGAACTCCCTGCCCGCCACATGGTCAGGAGATTATAGATACAAGGTAAAAAAAATGAGAAGGAGGGATAGATGAATAAAGATGAGAAATATTGTTGGACGCTGTAGCACATACCTGTAATCCCAGTGATTTGGGAGGCTGAGACAGGAGGATCAAATTCAATGCCTGCCTCAGCAATTTAGCTAGACCCTCAGCAACTTGGTGAGATCCTGTCTCAAAATAAAAAAAAATAAAATAAAAAGGGCTGGGAATGCACTGAGTGGCTAAGTGCCTCTGAGTTCAATCCCTGGTACAAAAAAAGGGGCAGGGGAGGAATATTAATGTGTTTTATTATAATGAAGTTAGTGATTGTTTGGAGGTCACTCTGGCAGCCATCATAGGTACACCAGTTGCAGCCAGCCCACCTGAAGAGGAACTTCTAGCCTTCAGGCATCCTTTCCTCAAAGATAAGCAAAGTTAAGGTAGGGTAGAAATTCAGTTAGGTCACCTAGTCAGTACAAGATTAGGGCAGTGCAATGTATTGTATATATGTCTTCAGCATTAACTGATAGATCTTAAGTACTTTCCAAAGTGGTTGCAGCAATTCATACCACCATCAGCAATAACAGAGTTCTTTTTACATCATGTTCTCTTCAATACTTGGTACTGTCAGTTTTTTTTTTCATTTAAGACATTCTAGGGGTTATGTAGTAGGATCTCATTATGGTTTAAATTTGTATTCCTTAATGTCTAAAATGTTAAACCTTTTTCCTATGTGTATGGAAGCCTTGAATTTCCTCTTTTGTAAAATGCTCGTTAAATCCCTTGTCCATTTTTCTACTAGGTGAACTCTTATTCTCACTGGTTTGAAATTCTGTACACCTTTTATTAGTAATATGTGCTGCAGATTATCTTTTATGTGATAGCTTTCTTTTTTTCCTCTTTTTTAATTTTAATTTTTTGGTACTGGGGATTTAACCCAGGAATTCTCTACCACTGTGCTATATTCTCAACCCTTTTTGTTTATATTGTGAGACAGGGTCTTGCTAAATTATGGAGGCTGACCTGGAACTTGTGGATCCTCCTGCCTCAGCCTCCCAAGTTGCTAGAATTATAGGCATGCACCACCGCATCTGGCCTTTCTTCCTTTTTAAATACTGTCTTTTAAATGACTAGAAGTACTAAACTTCATTGTAAACATACTCTCATCAGTCATGTTTTGTGTATGGTACTGGGGATTGAACCCAGTGATACTCTACCACTAAGCTATATCCTGAGCCCTATTATTTTATTTTATTTTAAGACAGTGTCTTGCCAAAGTTGTCCCAGCTGATCTCTTGCCTCAACCTCCTGAGTAGCTGAGATTATGGGTGTGTACCACTGTGCCAGGATTCTTTCTTTTTATTTTGGTACTAGGAATTGAACCCAGAGCCTTGCACATGCTAAGCAACACTCTAGAAACTGAGTTACATACCAACCCCATCAGTCTTTTTTTATGGTTAATGTTTTCTTCCCATTGGGAATTATTTTTCTGATCTACAATCATGAAGATAGTCTTCTAAAAGTTTTTGCCTTTCACTTTTAGGTGTATAATTTATCTGGAGTTGATTTTGTTTTTGCATATGATGTGGAGTAGGGATCAAATTGTACTTCTTCCTGAGCTGGGGTTGTGGTTCAGTGGTAGCATGCTTGCCTAACATGCATGAGGCACTAGGTTCAATCCTCAGAGGCATTGGGTTCAAGCCTCAGCACCACATAAATGTAAAATAAAGATATTGTGTCTAGGGGCTGGGGATGTGGCTCAAGCGGTAGCGTGCTCGCCTGGCATGCGTGCGGCCCGGGTTCGATCCTCAGCACCACATACAAACAAAGATGTTGTGTCCGCCGAAAACTAAAAAATAAATAGATAAATAAATACTAAAATTCTCTCTCTCTCTCCCTCTCTCTTAAAAAAAAAAAAAGATATTGTGTCTACCTAAAACTAAAAAATAAATATTAAAAAAATTTAATCTCTTCCTGTATGTACCTATCATGGCACCATTTATTTATTTTTTAATTAAATTATTTGTTTATTCTAATTTGTTATACACGATGGCAGAATGCAATTCATTTCATATTACACATATAGAGCACAATTTTTCAAGTCACTGATTGTACACAAAGTTTTTTCATGGCATCATTTATTGAAAATGTTCTCACTATCTGCTTGAACAGCTTTGGCTTAAATCACATGATCATATATGTGGGTGTGTTTCTGTCCTCTCTGTTCTGTTCCAATGGATTATCTGAGCACCAGTACCACAATATCATAAATTTCCATTGCTTTGTAAATCTTAAAGTCTTGTAAACCTTGTCCTCCCACCTTGTTTTTACTAATCAGGAGTCTCGTGGCTAGTCTTGGCCATTTGCATTTCCACAGAAATTTTAGAAATGGCTTGTCAGAGTCCACGAAATTGAGTTGTGATATATCCTATAAATTCTTTTTTTTTTTGGAGAGAGAGAGAGAGAGAGAGAGAGAGAATGAATTTTAATATTTATTTTTTAGTTCTCGGCGGACACAACATCTTTTTTTGTATGTGGTGCTGAGGATCGAACCCGGGCCGCATGCACAGCAGGCGAGCGCGCTACCGCTGAGCCACATCCCCAGCCCATCCTATAAATTCTTACAGTACTAATTTCATTAGTGTTGGCTCTAGGTATATCTAGTGTATTTTCTTAGACTATACTATAGTTGTCTCTCAGTATCCACAGGGGACTGACTCTAGAACCCACTACTGATACCAAAATCCTTGGATGCTTGAGTCAACCTTTGCACATCCTCTGGTGTTCTTTAAATCATATGTAAATGACTTATAATACCTGATTCAGTATAAATTCTGTATAAATAGTTATGCTGCATTGTTTAGGGAATAATGACAAAAGATCTGTACATGTTCAGTACAGAAGCATTTTTTTTTTCAGTCCACAGGTGGTTGAATCCACAGGAATGGAATTTGCCATTAACAGAGAGGGTCAATTGTATCTTCTTAAGACTATCAGTTATTTTGAACTATGTTTTTTAGGGTTTTGTTTTATTTTGTTTTGTTTTTGGTACTGGGCATTGAACGCAGGGTGCTTAATCACTGAGCCACATCCCCAGCCTTTTTATTTTTATTTTTTTTTTAATTTTGAGACAGGGTCTCACTAAGTTGCTGAGGCTGGCCTCAATCTGCAATCTTCCTTCCTCAGCTTCTTGAGTCACGGGATTATAGACATGCCCCTCTGTGCCCAACTGAACTGTTTTTACAACTTTAAAATTGTGGTTTTTGAAAAGATCCCATTTATTAATGTTTGTTTGTGTGTGTGTGTGTGTGTGTGTGTGTGTGTGTGATGCTGGGGATTGAACCCAGGGCCTTGTGCATGCGAGGCAAACACTCTACCAACTGAGCATATCCCGAGCCCATTAATGTTTTTTTACTTAGTTGCACTATGTTTAAAGATGGTCTGTATGGTAGGCTTTCATGTCTTGTCTGTCTGTATGCTCCTCCTGAGCAGTCTCAACTGATTCCCTACTCTTTAATGAGAACTTCCAAATCAGAACTTCTATCCTAGTCCATGTCATACAATCCCATGTAAATTTTATCACCTTAATTTCAAAATGTGACATTATGTTTCATCCTCTTCCCCACCCCTTCCTATTTCTGTTAACCTCTCAGTTTATGATCTACATGTTTATGTAAAACCAATCACTGAATATTGCCTTAGATTCATTATTTTTCTCACCCTGCAATTCAGCCTCCTCCTTCTTTTTTTTTTTTTTTTTTTTGGTACTGGGATTGAACCCAGGGAACTTTACCACTGAACTATATTTTTTTTAATTTTGAGACAGGGTCTCACTAAGTTGCTGAGGCTGGCCTCTAACTTGTGATCCTTGTGCCTCAGCCTCCCACATCACAGGGATTATAGATGTGTGCCACTGCATCCTGCTCCCACAATTCAGCCTCCTTAAAACATTGCATCTAAACTGTCTTCTAAGGGCCTGGAGTTGTACCACATATAAATTAATTAATCAATTAATTAAAGGTCCATCAGCAACTAAAAAAACTGTCTTCTAGAGGTTTGGGTTGTGGCTCAGTGGTAGAGCACTTGCCTAGTGCATGGGAGGCCCTGGGTTCCATCCTCAACACCACATAAAAATAAATAAATAAAACAAAGGTATTGTATCCAACTACAACTAAAAAATAAATATTTTTTTTAAATTGTCTTCTACATCCTCAACTTCTCCATTCCATTGTTAAGTCCAGCTTTTCTTTTCTCTCACATGAACTCTATAGTGCATCTCCACACTGATCATCAAGTCTCAACCATTTCAACCATTCCTATGATGTACCTTGACTGTTTTAAAGCACACTATTATGATTCTGTCTTTTCCTGTGTTTAAATGGCAGTCCATTCTCCAAGAGGAAAAAAAGGATTGTTCCTTGTTCTAACCCTAATATATCTCTACAGTTTTCGTCATTACTGCCTTCTCAATCTACTACATAAATTCCTCTCCTTTTATAAAAGTATTTGAAATTTCCTGAGTAAATTTCCTATATAAATCATTGTTTCCTTATTCCATAATTTTGTTCATACTTTTGTTCATATCCTTTCTAGATAACTCTAACCATATCATCTCTGTGTAACCTAATCTAAATCATCCATTACCCCCTTCTCTCTTCCTTTGTTGGTTAGTCAAGTCTTTAAGTCATTTTATATTTTATTCAACTCTGTATTGCCATTGCCTAACACATCCAGCACATAACTGATTATTAAATATATTGTGTCTAGTTCCTAAGTTAACTAGAGAATTTAAAGAAGGCCCATTTATCCAGGCATGGTGGCATACACATTTAATCCCAGCCACTTGGGAGGCTGAGGCAGAAGGATCATGAGTTCAAAGCCAGCCTCAGCAAAAGTAAGTCACTAAGCAACTCAGTAAGACCCTGTCTCTAAATAAAATACAAAATAGGACTGGGCATGCAGCTCAGTGGTTGAAGGCCCCTGAGTTTAATCCTTGGTATTCAAAAAAAAAAAAAAAGAAAGAAAGCCCATTTAAATTCCCATTTTTAAAGTAGAATGACATAATGGATAAATGAATAAATGTAGTACACAAGGAATGTCAAAATACTTTTAGTTAAGTTTTTACTTCTCATATCATACAAGGTAAATCTAGCAAAAACCCTATATGTTACATTATGGTAAAAGAGCATTAAAAAACAATTTCTTCTCTATCTTCTGCCATCCCCCTGTGCTGACCATGTCACCTTGAACAGGGTTGTGTTGTTACAGGTATCCCTATCATTTGAGGATGTGACTGTGAACTTCAGCAGGGAGGAGTGGCAGCATTTGGACCCTGTTCAGAGACGCCTGTACTGGGATGTGACACTGGAGAACTACCATCATCTGATCTCAGTGGGTAAGCACTGGTGCTCATGAGTTGGCTAGGGGCCTCAGTATGACATTTCTATTCTCAGCCACTGAGTGCTCTGAGGCATCCCAAGTGTGTGATGGTGTCACCCTTGATTTGACTGTGATTCTTCAGTCCCTTTCACCTCTGTTTATTTCTTTGTTCCATCAAACCTGGGGACTTTCCTGAAGAGCAAATGGGAAGCTTCATTGAAAGGTCCCTGAAACCTGATTGGCTAGACCCAACCCTGTATTATATTCTGTTAATAGGATATCAAGTTCCCAAATTAGAAGCCATCTACAAGTTGGAGCAAGGAAAGAGGCCATGGACACTGGAGGGGGAAGCCCCATGTCAAAGCTGTTCAGGTGTGTGACCCAGCAGATGGGGGCATAATGTATTTTGTATATAAAAGTAAATCTCACTTTTCTTAGAAGAGGCCAATGCCTGAGAAAGGTTGTGAAGATGATTTGATCTTGAAAGTTCTAAATTTTGGGGCTGAGTATGGTGGCACATACTCAGCCCCAAAATTTAGTAATCCCAGCAACTCGGGAGGCTGAGGGAGAAAGATTGCAAGTTTGAGGCCAGCCTCAGCAATTTAGTGAGACCCTAAGCAACATTTTCTTTTTGTTGCTAAGAATTGAACCTAGTGGTGCTTTACCTCTGAGCTACATCTCCAGTCATATATATATATATATATATATATATATATATATATATATATATATATATATACACACATATATATATATTTTTTTTTTTTGAGACAGGATCTCACTAAATTGCTTAGGGCCTCACTAAGTTGCTAAGGCTGGCCTTGAACTTCTCTTGCCTCAGCTTCTTGAGTTGCTGGGATTATAGGCATGTGCCATTGCACCTAGCTAGGACCTTTTCACTCTTCCTACTCCATTCCCATCCCCGAGTTTAGATTCTTCCCTTGTATATCAGATGCTTTAAAATTTCTATTTTATTTTGTTTCCATTCCCCATATCCATCCCTTATTCTATGATGCCAATTAATGATATGATCCATGAATTTATGTGATATTCTCATAAACCCTGAAGTATTGGTTTATGAGTATATATTTATAGTATATACAAATTATATTATTCTATATATCTTAATTCTATTCTTTTTTCCCACTCCTCCCTAAGGGATGTTCATAACTGTAGTGTGTTCATCTGGCTTTGTTCTACAGATTGCTGCATAGTATTCTACAGTACGCCAAGACCACACCTTACTTAACCATTCATCCAGTGGACACTGAACTTCCAGTTAATGCAAATTCCATGATAAATGTACATACAAATTTTCATTTATGGAGTATGAAAATTTCTCAAGGATGTGTGAAAAAGAGAGTTTGCCTAAATATTGTGTATGCTCAGCCTGAATTTTTTTCTTTTTCTTTCTTTCTTTCCTTGACTTTTTTTTCTTTTGATGCTGGGGATGGAACCCAGGGCCTTGTGCACATTACGCATGTGCTATACTACTGAACTAAACTACCAGTCCCTCATCCTGAATTTGACTAAGTACCACATATTATTCTTAGATTGTCTGCACTAATTTATACTCCCCACAACAGAGTACAAGGGCTCTTGTTATCCCAGTGTATCTGCTAACAAGTAATAGTAACCATAGTGTCTAATAGTACTAATAGTGTCTCGTTTTTTTGTCCAACAGTGGGTATAAAGTGGCCCGTATGTCTCTTTCTGTCTTTGTGGAGCTAGGATTGAACCCAGGGCCTCAATCTTGTTAGGCAAGCATTCTACCATTAAGCTGCATTTTTCCCAACCCCTTTTTTTGCTGTACTTGAGATCAAACTAGTGGCACTTTACCACTAAGCTACATCCCCAATCCTTTTATTTTTTATTTTAAGACAGTGTCTCACTAAGTTGCTGAAGCTAGTATCAAATTTGCAATCCTCCTGCCTCAGCCTTCCCAGTTGCTGGGAGTTGTAGGTGTGTGCTGCTACATCAAGGTGATATCTCATTTTCAAATTTTGCATTTTGTCTAGTACCTCATTTGAGCATTTCAGAATTTACCTGTTATCTCTTCAAGTTTACTTTCTATGGGAATGTTCATAATATTTTCATTGTTTCAATTGAATATCCTCAACTGTCTGTTTCTTACTGATTTGTATCCAGTTCATTATTTGCCTTTTTCTCTAGCCTTTTCTACCATTTTCCCTTAAATTGGGTTGCCCCGGAAACCCTGTCTAATGTTCACCAGGCTTTTCTTCATGTTCATCCAGTGGCCTAAACATATTGATATTCTGATGGCTCCTCCTTTGATATCCTCAGTCTGGTGCTTTATTTTTTATTTTAGTAGTAGTAGTAGTAGTAGTAGTAGTAGTAGTAGTAGTAGTAGTGGTAGTAGTGGTAGTAGTAGTATTATGGATGGAACCCAGGGGCATTTTTCCACTGAGCTACATCCCTATCCCTTTTTACTCTTTGTATTGAAATAGGGTCTCACTAAATTGCTGAGGCTGGCCTCAAACTTATAATCCTTCTGCCTCGGCCTCCTGAATCACTGGAGTTAATGGCCTGTGCCACTGTGACCAGCTTGATTTCATTCTCTTATAAGTTCATTTTAATGACAGATTTCATTACCTAGAACACTCTGTTTATCTTGTCATGAGCTGAGACAAAGCTACAGTTTCTCCCTCTTGTCTAGTATGTGACAATGAAACTCTTCTTCCAAAGAGATAAACAACATATTTCCAATTCAGAATTGTATCTGTATATTTTTATAACCTCTGCTTAAATCCACTTTCAATATTTTCTTATATTTTGTGGGACACACAACTAAATCAATCAGGGACACTCCAAGTGAATTTTGGCTAACTAAATAAAGACACAGACACAGAAAGTATTGTTTTCATTGGGCTCAGTGACCACTCATCAGCCACAGCTCCCACAAAGGGGGCAAGGCAGGCAAGAAAGAGAAGGAGCATGCCTCCAACCCGGGTTTTATTGGGGAAAAGCCATTTAAATGAGGCAAGGGTTAGGGTTACAACAAACAAGTGGGTGCAATCCAACCCCATTGGGTGACACCCACTCCTGGAGCTGCACCTCTCTTATCTGAGCGGAGGTAAGGTTCAATTGCATTGCAGTGGTGCAATACCAGTTCAATACCTCTTTACTCAGGACTTAAAGGTGTGTACATAGCTCCTGTCCAGAGTGGCTCCCAACAATATTTGTTAATCTTCCATGAACATCTGAATCTTCATCCTGAACTCTGTCTATCCCAGTGACACATTTTCTATCTTGTGATCAGAGTTCACCTGTCCTATGTGATGATTTTTTTGTGGTGCTGGAAAATGAACCCAAGATTTCATGTATGCTAAGCACATTCTCCCACAAAGCCATACCCCAGCCAGGCAATAGCTCTTAATTACTCTAGCACATGTATGTCTCACTCCATTTTCCCATCTCCTATTTCACAGCAACTCAGCGGAAAGTACAGAATTTTAGACTGTGAGGCTTTTAATTCTATGTTTTAGAAAGTATCCAGATTTAGGAGCCAGCTCTGCCTTCTTTATTTTATTTTTATACCAAGGATGGAACCCAGAAGTGCTTTATCACTGAGAAACATTCCCATCTCTTTTTATTTTTGATTTTGAAAACAGGGTTCCACTACCAAAGCTAGTATTGAACTTACAATCCTCCTGCCTCAGCCTCCCCAGTGCCACCATGCCTGGATGATTGTTGTTTTTTAAGTATTAAATTTTAAATTGACAAATAAAAATTGTTTATATCATATGCATGATGTTTTAAAATCTGTATGAGCTTGGAACTGGAGAAGCTATTGGTGCTGTGTGACTAGTTGCTTGGGAAGCCATATGAGCTGCTAGAACTGGGTGCTGAAAAAGTCATCCATGCTGCAGGTACTGAGCTCAGAGAAGCCACCCATACTGCAAGACCTGGGTTCCAGGGATGTGTGTGTGTGCACCAGGTGCCAGATGGTAAAGCCACCCATGCTGCAGCAATGCTAGACAAGCTGCCCTGGCTGGTGGAGCCTGCTGAGTGAACTCCTGGAACCAGGAAGGAAACCCACCTTGGCTTGCAGTGCCTGTCCAGCAACTTCCATGGACAAAGTTTAATATCATGGTTGCTGGAAAGCGGAAAAAAAGTACTTAAGGAAACCCAGATCCATTTTTGTGAAGGGTGAACCTGGAGCTGAGAGGCAATTGATTCATAACTGGCATCCTTAATCTTCATTTTCCTGAAGTAAAATATGTAGAATATATGTAGTAAACTTAAATTTATTGAATTTTGGAGATAGAAACAGACATTATATGCTCTTTGAGAAGCATTTTTAAGCATCTCTTCAGAAAAATACAGAGGACTGTACATTATATTTTAAAAGGGAAGACAACTGCATTAACATTAACACTCTCAGCCTTTTTGTAATAGTTCTTT
Source organism: Callospermophilus lateralis (assembly GCF_048772815.1). NCBI lineage: Eukaryota > Metazoa > Chordata > Mammalia > Rodentia > Sciuridae > Callospermophilus > Callospermophilus lateralis. Next base: position 33,237,705 of record NC_135325.1, on the reverse strand, counting down.
TGCTTACAACATTAAACAGTGACAAATCAAGTATTAATATGAGTGGTACTGCCAGGTGCACTGGCACACATCTGGAATGCCAGCAATGCAAGAGGATCACAAGTTTAAGAACAGTCTTGGCAATTTAGTGAGATCTTATCTCAAAATAAAATTAAAACAAAAAAGGGATGGGGATGTAGCTCAGAGACATAATCCCCAGTACCATAAACACACACCAAAAAAATATGAGTGGCACAGTGTCTGCTTTATTAAATGCTGGCGGCTGGGTGTGGTGGCATACATCTGTAATCCCAGTAACTTGGGAGGTTGAGGCTGGAGGATCACAAGTTCAAGGTCAACCTCAGCAACTTAGCACCCTTTCTCAAAAAAAAGGGGGGGTTGGAATATAACTTGATGGTAGAATACCCTTAGGTTCAATCCCTAGTACCTCCCCCAAAAATTAATAGCAAATATAGCATCCCTAGAGTAGTGAAATTGGAGCTATTATTTTGAATAATATTTGAAAATGCACAGAAGAACAAAACTACAAGTTAAACAAAATTATCTTAGAATTCTGAGATGAATTGATTCAGTTCAACAAGTTCTGCTGAGTGAACTCCTCGAACCAGGAAGCAAACCCACCTTGGCTTGCAGTGCCTCTCCAGCAACTTCCATGGACAAAGCTTAATATCATGCTGATCCTGATCGATCAATCAGGGACTGTGTTCAAAGTCATTGCTCTGCCATTTCCTAGGCATTGTCAGCTGCATTGATTACTGTGGAATCCAGTAGGAAGGGGAAAGAGGAAAGAGGAGATTTGCCCACTGTCTAGGCCTTCCTAAGCAATATATATTGCTTCAGCTCAAATCCCATTGGTAAGAAGAAAGTGAGGCTGGTGAATGTAGGCCTAGCCACATTCTGTTACGACTAAAGAAAGAAGAGATCTTGGTGAAAGGCTTGCAGTTTCTGCCTCATATGGTTTTCCCTCTTCTATTTTATACTTCTTATTAGAAGCCTGTGTTCCTGAATCCAAGAAAAACGTGCAGCTGGTTTTAGAGCTGGAGCATAGACATGTCAGAATGGCAGGGTTGCAGTTTTCCTACTGATATAAAGGTGGTGGTGTTTGTCACATAGAAATGTAATATTGTTGCTGCTAATAGCTCAACGGGAAAAGCAAGAGGGCACAGAGATCTCATAAAGGTTTTGAGCTGATATATAATAAGAACATGCATTTTGGAATATTTCTTCCAAGCCTAGCTTCCTCTTTTTTAAAATATATTTTTAGTTGTAAATGGAAACAATACCTTTATTTATTCATTTATTTTATGTGGTGCTAAGAATCTAACCCAGTGACCCACACATGCTAGCCAAGCTACCACTGAGCTACAACCCCAGCCCCCAGGCTTCTTCTTAACAGACTTCAGTTTCTTCTGTTTACTCTGTTCACTATCCACATATCCTAGCAGAGCCAAATTCTGAAGGTTCAAATCCCATCTCTCCCACTTAGTGATTTGATCTTCAGCAAGTTACATAACTTCAGTGTGCCTCCATTTTCTTTTCTATAAAACACCATTCATAATGGCAACCACCTCATAGACTTCACTGAAGAGTCCATGAGTTACTGTGTGGAAAGCACTTGGAACAGTCTGGTGTGTCATAAATGATATAGAATCATTTGCATCTTTTAAGTGTCCTGTAAGATTTTTTATTATTACATTGTTGTTATTACTATTGTCATATAGACACTTCCATTTCTGTGTGTTCATCCTTTCTGAACTACTTTGACCCTCTCCCATCCTTTGCTAATTGTTCTTTGTGTCATTCTCATTTTAAAAAAATATTTTTAGTTGTCGATGGACACAATACCTTCATTTTATTTATTTATTTTTATGTGGTGCTGAGGATCAAACCCAGGGCTTCACATGTGCTAGGCAAGCACTCTGCCACTGAGCCACAACCCCAGCCGTCATTCTCATTTTTACTTTTCTTTTTAGGTGAAAATATTAGGAAAACTCAACAACCAGAAATTTCTGGAGAAGTTTCATTCCACTGTGAGAGATTTGATCAATCCACAGGAGAAGATTCATTGTGTTCCATTTTGGAAGAACTGTGGCAAGAGAATGACCAACTAGAGAGATATCAGGAAAACCAGATGAACCCTTTAAGTCTTGTCAAAATATTAATTAAGGAGAGGGGCTACGAATGTCAAAACCTTGAAAGAATAATTCACATGACTACCAAGCTTGTTCCTTCAATTAAAAGACTCCATAAATATGACACATTTGGAAAGAGTTTGAAGCATACTTTAAACTTACATAATTATAACCGAAGCACTGCAACAAAGAGCCTTGAGAGGATATTTGGAAATAGTAACAATTTTGCTGACAGCTCTTGCTCTACTAAGAATGAGAATACTAACATAAGAGCAAATTCCCATGGACATAATCAGTGTGAAGAACACGTCAATCACAAACAAACTCTCATTGATCATCAGAAAATTCCTACTGGGGAGAAACTTCACGGATGTAGTAAATGTGTAAAGGGCTTCAGTCAGAAGTTGGATCTCTTTGGACATCAGAAAATTCATGCTGGAGGAAAATCCCATGGATGCAACAAAAGTGAGAAAGTCTTCACTCAGAAGCCAAAAATTGATAGACATCAGAGTGTTCAGATAGGAGAGAAACCCTATGTATGTACTCAATGTGGGAAGGCCTTTACCTTCAAGTCAAACCTCATTACACATCAGAAAATTCATACTGGGCAGAAGCCCTATAAATGCAGTGAATGTGGGAAAGCCTTTTTCCAGAAATCAGATCTCTTTAGACATCTGCGAATTCATACAGGAGAAAAACCTTATGAATGTAGTGAGTGTGGAAAAGGCTTCTCCCAGAATTCAGACCTCAGTATACATCAGAAAACTCATACCGGAGAGAAACACTATGAATGCAGCGAATGTGGAAAAGCCTTCACAAGAAAATCTGCCCTCAGGATGCATCAGAGAATTCACACAGGAGAGAAACCTTACGTGTGTACTGAATGTGGGAAGGCCTTCATCCAGAAATCACACTTCAATACACATCAGAGAATTCACACTGGAGAGAAACCTTATGAATGCAGAGACTGTGGGAAATCATTCACTAAGAAGTCGCAGCTCCATGTGCATCAGCGAATTCACACAGGAGAGAAACCCTACATATGTACAGAGTGTGGAAAGGTCTTCACTCATAGGACAAATCTCACCACACATCAGAAGACTCACACTGGAGAGAAGCCCTATATGTGTGCTGAATGTGGGAAGGCTTTTACTGATCAGTCTAATCTCATCAAACACCAAAAAACCCATACTGGAGAGAAACCCTATAAATGCAATGGCTGTGGGAAAGCTTTCATATGGAAGTCACGCCTCAAAATCCATCAGAAATCTCATATTGGAGAGAGACACTATGTGTGCAAGGAATGTGGGAAAGCCTTTATCCAGAAATCAACACTAAGAGTGCATCAGAGAATCCACACAGGGGAGAAACCCTATGTTTGTCCTGAATGTGGGAAGGCCTTCATCCAGAAATCACATTTCATTGCACATCATAGAATTCATACTGGAGAAAAGCCTTATGAATGTGGTGACTGTGGAAAATGCTTTACTAAGAAGTCACAGCTCCGGGTGCATCAGAAAATTCACACAGGCGAGAAACCCAATATATGTGCTGAATGTGGAAAGGCCTTCACGGATCGGTCAAATCTCATAACACACCAGAAAATCCATACAAGGGAGAAACCCTATAAATGCAGTGACTGTGGAAAAACCTTTAGCTGGAAGTCACGCCTCAATATACATCAGAAATCCCATACTGGAGAGAGACACTATGAATGCAGTAAATGTGGGAAAGCATTCATCCAAAAAGCAACACTCAGCATGCATCAGATAATTCATACAGGAAAGAAACCTTATGCTTGTACAGAATGTCAAAGAGCCTTCACTGACAGATCGAATCTCATTAAACACCAAAAAACACACAGTGGAGAAAAACGCTACAAAGCCAGTGACTGAAGGCTGTTTCAGAACTGGAAAATCACAACACATCCATCAGATAGGTCCTAGTGGTAAAGAGGAATGCCTGATACTGTAATCACTGTGCAGGGGGAAGTAGAAATGAGAGGCAGTGACCTGAGGGAGCAGAAGCCAGGAAAAGCCAAATAGCCTTCACTCGACTAGAAATAAAGTTCCAGCATCACCACAATTGACAGACTCTTAAATGCACAGGAAGACCATTTAGATGGAACATCTGAGAAACAGTTATGTTTGGTTACATGATTGATACTGAGGCTGTCAACTCCTGAAAATGGTAGAAATAAAGACACGAGATGACTCATCATCTCTTATGTTCCATTTTTAGGATGAAGGACTTATACATTTCAGTTCTTTGTATCCTGGGACATAAAAGTACTCAATATTGGCCCAAATTGTTTCACATTTCTAGGGTGAGGAGAAGTTTTCCATTGTCCAGTTGAAGGGCCCTAAAGTTAAGGCCAAAAATTTATTAAAAATGCAGATTTGTCAGTAGAACCAGAAGAGTTTGTGATCCTTGATAATTAAGACACAGAAAAGATTCCCATGAAGAACTACTCTTTCTAAATGAAAGAGAATTTTTAAACTTAAATTTTGACCTTAAGAACTGGAAAATTAGCTGGGTGTGCTGGTGAACACCTATAATCCCAGCAGCTTGGGAGGCTGAGACAGGAAGATTGCGAGTTCAAAGCCAGCCTCAGCAAAAGCGAGGTGCTAAGCAACTCAGTGAGACCCTGTCTCTAAATAAAATACAAAATAAGGCTGGGGATGTGATTCAGTGGTTAAGTGCCCCTGAGTTCAGTCCCCAGTACCCACCCCAAAGAATTGGAAAATTAGGCACAGCTTTATCCTGTGTTACAAGAATATAGTCATTAAAGGTTTTAGACATCTAAAGATGGCAATTGTTCCCTTATTAATTCTCTCCTCTGGCCACAGGTGAGTCATACCCTGCATGCTTTCTAACCCGTTCCCCCAAAGCTATCATCTATATAAGCTACAGAACAAAGACTCCTTATCCTCTTATTACCCAATTGACCCCAAGACAATGGGACTGAGCCACAGCACTATGGATTTTCAGCCTCATCCATGGATGTCCCTGCCTGCCTTAGAATTCCTTTTTGAAAAAGAATGGTTGAGAAACTGGATTTCAATACACAAAATTGTATTTTCCTTCCAATTTGGTTAATATATATTCATTTCCTACATGCACATTAAGGGTGGTTTTGTGTAAATTACTGTATGATAAAGTCATATTGCATTGCAATTGGTTGTTCCAAGATATAGTTTCTTATTGTTGAATAACTGGGAGATTTCTCTAGAAAGAACACCACTTTTTCTTTTTCTTTTTAAACTGGGGATTAAAGACTGAACTCAGGTGCTTAACCACTGAGCCACATCCCCAGCCTTTTAAAAAATTTTTATTCTGAGACAGGGCCTTGGTATATTGCTGAGGCTGGCTTTGAACTCACAATTCTCCTGCCTCAGCCTCCCAAGCTGCTGGGATTACAGATGTGTGTCACTGTGCCGAGCAAATGCTGCTTTTTTTTTTTTTTAAGCACTGATATATAGACACTTTCCCACTTTCCCTTAAACATTTTTACAATACTCATAAGAAAAAAGGCTTTCTTCCTAGCATATTATTTTATTTTTAAAATATTTTTATTAAAGCATAATGCATACAAAAAATGCACTTACATATGTAAGTGTACAGCTCAATTAATTTTGACAAATGGAACATACTCAGATCAAGAAACTACATGACCAGCACTCTAGAAGCTTTCTGTGTACTTCTTCCCAGGACCTCCACACATACCAAGAGTGAACACTATCCTGACTTGAACAGCATGGATTCATTTCACCTGCTTTGTATTTTATATAAATTGATATTTCATATGAGTTATAGACTCTTTAGTGTCTTTCTTTTATCATTAACATTATGAATGTGAGATTTATCCATATTGTTGCATATACTTGTAAATAACTCATTGTCGTGTTGTATTCTATTGTGTGAATATGCTTCAATATATTTATCCATTCTACTGTTGGTAGACATTTGGGTTATTTTCAGCTTGAGGCTCTTAGGAATACTACTGCTATCTATTGGTGAACATATGTATGCACTTCCTTTAGGTATATACTTAGAAGTTGAACTGCCAGGTATGTATTCATATATTCAACATTATAAACCAGTTTCCAACAACCCTCAATACAGTATGTGAGTTTTAGGTGCTCCACATCCATGCCAACCCTTAATATTTTCTTTTTCTTTTTCTTTTCTTTTTTTCCCCCTGTGGCTATTACAGTTGGCGTATAGCGATATCTTAATATGATTTGAGTTTTCATTTCATTATTCTCCAAATCATGATAGTACCTTCCCAGTATATACAGACAAGCTATGTCTGAGACCTGAAACCCAGGTATATTCCTCATTTGACTACACCATTTTACATTTCCTATATTAATACATGAGGGTTCCAGTTTCTCCACATCATCATTAACTCTTATTTTTATTAGTTTTTTTTTATGCAGTAATCACAAAATCAAAAAATCAAGCCAAGGGCTTTGTGCATTCTCAGCGAGTGATCTAACCACTGAGCTACACTCTTAGGCCATATCAGTCTTTTTATTATAGATATTACAGAACATACAAAGTGATATTGTGATATTAATTTTATGTTGTTCTAATGATTAATAATGTATATCTTTTTTGAACACATATAATTGTCTGTTCAGAACTTTTACCTATTATTAATTTGGTGAAGTGTTTTCCTTCTTTTGGAGCATTTACATATTCTGCATATAAGTCCATCATCAGTCCATTATCCTTTCAAAAATTTTCTTTCAGACACTGGACTGCCTTTTCATTCTTTTAATGGTGGTGTATTTTGAAGACCAGAACTTTTTTTGGACAGAATGCCTTTGTTTCATTTGCTTATTCTTATGTGGTGCTGAGGATCAAACCCAATGCTCCACACATGCTAAGCAAGCACTCTACCACTGAGCTCCAGCCCCAGCCCAAAAGGTCAGAACTTCTTGTTTTGTTGAAGTCCTACATTTCAATTTGTTCTTTTATGAGTTGCACTTTTGGTGTTGTACCTAAGAAATCTTTGCCTAAACAAAGATCACAATGACTTTTTTCCTGTGTTTTCTTCTAGAAGTTTTACAGTTTTAGGTTTTATATCTAGGTCTATGATCCATTTTTAGTTAATGTTTAATATAGTATGACATATGAATCCAAGTTCTTTTATGTTTTATTTTGCATGTGAATATAAAACCAAATGTTTCCACAGCATTTGTTTAAAAACAGTATTCTTTCTCCATATTTCACTTTTTCAAAAAAAATCACAGAAGTTCTGGAATGAAGTAAGGAGTTTGTGTTAACTTTTCATTGCTGTGACTATAATACCTGGCGAGACTACTTAGAGGAAGAAAAGTTTATTTTGGCTCATGGTTCCAGAGGTTCAGTCCATAGTCTGCTGATTTCATTGCTTTGGGCCTGAACGGAGGCAGAACATCAAGGCAGAAAGGTGCGGCAGAGGAAAGCTGCTCCACTCTTGGTGGCCAGGAAACAGAGAGAGGGGAAGAGGCTACATGGAAGATAAATCCTTCCAGAGAATGCCTCCAGTGACCACCTCCTTCAGCCATGTCCCACCTGCCTACATTTACCACCCAGTTAGTCCATTCAATCTAGGATGGACTGATTAGGTCACAGCACTTATAATCTAATCATTTAATTTCTGAATACTCCTGAATTAATACAGAAGATATTAATTATCTAAACCATAACAAACTCATCAAATCTCTTATCCAAACCATAACAAACTCATCAAACCTCCTCCCCTCAAAGCAGCTACAGAACTGTAAAAGCAATTTTTAACTGTAAAAGCATTTTAGAACACTGGAAATTCACCAGAGACATATCAAATTGGAAACTGTTTATTGATTGGAAAACCAAATATTACTAAGACCAGTGGCATTTAAACTTGGAAATGCTACCATCCCCATCTCTGTGAGTATGGTACCTATGTTAAGTCATCTTTCTATCAATGTGACAAACTATCTCAGATTAAAAAAAAAATCTTAAAAGAGGAAAGGTTTATTTTGGCTTGGTTTCAGAGGTTCCAGTTTATGGTCATTTGACTATTGCTTGGGCCTATGGCAGCATAGTACATCATGGCAGAAGTGCATGGCTAAGCAGGCCCATTCACATCATGGCAGCTGGGAAGCAACAGAGGGGTATGAAGGAAACAGGGTCCTAATATCCCTTTCCAGACTGCAACCACAATGACTTAACCTCCTACCAGGCCCCACCTCCTGCAGGTTCCATCACCTTCCAGTAGTACCACAGGTTGGCAACCAGATCTTTTGACACAGCCCTTTCAGGAATATTTAAGATCAAAACCATAATAGTAGCTATGAGAAATGGAAGCCTCACTGAAACTGGAGAGGGTTGGCCTGACTTGGAGCACTATAGAAAAGCTCTATGTTTAGGGATATCGTCAAAGACAATAACAAAAATGGTAGCAATTATTTGGGGAAGGCCACAATCAGAGCTTCCTGGAACTGCAACACTGTTTGGGTAAGCACACCAGACAAAACTTAACAGGGAGATATGGAAAATGAGACAGCAAAGGTGAGTATTGATAAGCTTCCCTGTCTCTGGGAATGTGGAAGGCTATGGGCATGACCACAAAATATAGAAGGGGCCTGAAGTTGACTCATTCCTAGATGAATATGAGACCTACACAAGCAGAAATGTGTGTCAGCACAGACTTATAAACAGCCTGAACATATGTTCCCAAACTCATACATTTACTTTCTTAATGGAAGCCAAACTGATTCAACATGTATAACCACAGCTTCTGAATCTCTGATTGACACTAAACTATGCTGACCCACCAGTGACTGCAAGGAAGCTAGGGATAAAAATTAAAAGAATTCTGAGCAAAGAGTGAGGCTCAGTGGCACATGCATATAATTCCAGCAGCCCAGGAAGCTGAGGCAGGAGGATCATGAGTTCAAAGCCAGCATCAGCAACTTAGTGAGGCCAGCATCAGCAATGCAGAAAGACACTGTCTATAAATAAAATATAAAAAAGGGCTGGGGATCTAGTTCAGTGGTTGAGTACTTCTGGATTCAATCCCTGACTCAAAAAGAACCAGAACTAAGGAGGCTGAGGCAAGAGTATCACAAGTTGAAGGCCAGCCTCAGTAACTTGGCAAGACCCTGTGCCCCCACCAAAAAAATATTGTTTAAGTGGCTGGGGATGTAGCTCAGTAAAAGGCACCCCTGGATTCAAAATCCCAGTACCAAAATAAAGTAAAATGGACAAGAGACATCAGTCAGCTGCACACTGAAGATAAATCCTACCAAATTAGTTCCCACAAGTCCCTAAACAAACACACACCAAGAGGAGGGGGGGAGAAGGAGGGGGAGGAGGAGGAAGAGGAGAGGAGGAGGAGAGGAAGAAAGGAAAAAAGAAAGAAAGAAAGACAAGAGCAACATTAATAAGGAAGGAGGGATCATAATCCAGAAATGCAGATTTGCTAAAACTTGACATTCGCTACCAATGTCAAGTCTTTAACAATTATGAGACATGCAGAGCAATCCACAAACACACAGAGGAGTTGTGAGTCTCTGGGGAAAGGGAAAAAGCAGCCAATAAAGACTTTCTTTGGTGATGTCCACATGTTGCAAATTGAGATGAACAATAGGAGAGATGCCAGTAGGCAGATACTTTAAAAATAAAGCAATTTGTTGCTTAAGATGATGTGAAGAAAAAGGAATGCTTTTACACTGTTGGTGAAACTCTAAATTGGTACAACCACTGTGGAAATCAGTATGGAGGTTCCTCAAAAGACTAGGTATGGTGCCAGGTGTGGTGATGCACACCGGTAATCCCAGTGTCTGGAGAGGCTGAGGCAGGAGAATCGTGAGTTCAAAGCCAGCCTCCGCAAAAGTGAGGTCCTAAGCAACTCAGTGAGACCCTGTCTCTAAATAGAATACAAAATAGGGCTAAGGATGTGGCTCAGTGGTTGAGTGCCCTGAGTTCAATTCCTGGTCCCCCCCCCCTCAAAAAAAAAAAAAAGACTAGGCATGGAACCACCATGTGACCCAGATATATCACTCCCCAGTATTTTTCCTAAAAAATGTACCTGGGTGCAGCGGTACATGCCTGTAATCCTAGTGGTTTGGAAGGCTAAGGCAGGAGGATCACAAGTTCAAAACCATCTTCAGCAACCTAACGAAGCCCTAAGCAACTTGGCAAGACAATGTCTCAAAACAATAAATAATTATGAAAGGGCTGGGGATGAGGCTTGGTGGTGAAGAAGCATCTCTGGATTCAATCCCTGGTACCAAAAAAAAAAAAAGTGAGAGAAAAAAAAGAAAGTCATCATACTTTAGTGATACATACACACCCATGTTTATAGCAGCACAATTCACAATAGCCAAACTATGGAACCAGGCTATCCATCAATTGATGAATGGATTTTAAAAAGTGTGTGTGTGTGTGTGTGTGTGTGTACACACAGACGTTTTATTTGGCCATAAGAAAAATAAAATCATATTATTTACAGGAAAATGGGTGGAAGTGAAATAAGCAAAACTCAGAAAGTCATGTTTTCTCATGTGTGGAAGCTAAAGAGGAAAAAGGAAAAGAAAGGTGATGTGGTGGAGATCTCATGAAAATTAAAGAGAGTGGAGGGAAAGGACCAGGGGGTGAGAGGTGGGAAGTACTGGGGAGTAATATTTGTTAGGTGGGTTTGAGGTGCTAAGGGAACAAAGCACCAGGCAACCCGGATGCACGAAAGACCAATCAGACATCGACAGACAAGCAGTGATGGTGCCTCATAACCACCTATCAATCAGCAGGGTCTCCTGACTAATCCTGGAAGGACATGAAGCTCATCAAGATCCCCCAACCAACCCCAGCAGGACAAGGGACTCTAAAAACCTCACTTGCCTGTCCCAAGCCCAATAAAATTCTAATCCAGCTGAGCCTGAGTGTGATTCCCCGACCCACTCTGTTGGACTGGAGGGTCGACCGGAAGTGAATCTCAATAAAGCCTTATTTAGCTGCTTTTAATCTGCCTCATTGGATCACCAGTGCCTGACCTTACAATATTGGCCAAATTACATTGTTATATTGTGTGCATGTATGAATATGTAACAACAAATCCCATCATTATGTACAACTATAATGCACCTTTTAAAAATGTAGAAAGAATAAAAAAGCAATTTGTCATTGAAGGTCATAAATGGGTTATAGAATGGCTGAGGATATAGCTCAGTTGGCAGGGTGCTTGCCTAGCATGCACAAGGCCCTGGTTCAATCCCAGTACCAATAAAAAATGGATTATAGCATTAGCTGATTATTTAAGAATGTAGAGATTTTTAAATGGCAAGCAGCAATGGCATATGTATTTGTTACAATCTGAATGTTTATGTCCCCTCAAAATTCATATGTTGAAACTGTTGGGCTGGCAGCTTTCCCTTCCCCTTCCCCTCCCCATCCCATCCAGGCCATGAGCAGGAACGTTTCATCTGGCTGAAGAGACCAGGCCCTTAAACTTGGCCCCTAAATCCCGCTCAACCAAATTGCCAAGAGTAGTAATAATTTAGTTGGCCTAGGCCCTCCTACCTCTAGTGACCTACGCAGACGCAGACGTGTGCCCCCAGCCCCCCCTTCCCAATAAAACTCCTTTTGGTGGCTTATTCTTGTTCCATGGTTCCTGGCCTCCTGTGCCCTTTTCTGCTTTACAAAAACGTAATCTAAAATGTGCTGGCAGTAGGAGATGGGGCCTTTGGAACATGATTACATCATTATGGCAGAGCCCTCAGAAAAGAAATTAGTGTCCTTTGGAAAGAAGCCCCAGACCCAGAAGGCACCTGTAATCCTAGCAACCTGGGAGGCTGAGACAGGAAAATTCCAAGTTGTAGAACAGGCTCAGCAACTTAGTGAGGCCCTAAGTAACTTAGCAAGCCCTGTCTCAAAGAAAAACGACTGGGGAGGGGGATCAGTGATTAAGTGCCCCTGGCTTTAATCCCCAGTAGAAAAACAAAACAAAATAAAAAATCGCTGCTGCCATTTTACCATGTGAGAACACAGATAAAAGGCTCCATCTATGAACCAGGAAACAGGGCCTACCAGATAATGAATCTGTTGGTGCCTTGATCTTGGACTTCTCAGACTTTTGAATTGTGAAAAATACATTTCTGCTATGTATAAGCCACCCAAATTATGGTATTTTTATAGCAACCCTAACAGACCAAGACAGTGTTATATGAGACACTTATAAAAAGAATTTTTGACAGGGGTTATAAATAAGAAATATGCCAATGAGTGTTTGTGAACAGGATTTTTCATGAGAGAAAGCTGTAGGTACTCTGTCAATGGTGTTTATTTCTAAATGGAAAGATTCAGAGGGGTCATGGATCAGAAGTTTTTGAGGATATTTTTGGATGGAGTGGTTTTTTTCTCCAAACAGGCTCATGAATGAAAGATTTGCCAGTGGGTAGGTGTTATGGTTTAGTTATGAGGTGTCCCCAGAAAGCTCATATATGAGACAATGCAAGAAAGTTTAGAGGTGAAATGATTGGGTTATGAGAGTTTTAAACTAATCAGTGAATTAATCCCCTGATTGGAATTAACTGGGTGGTAACTGAAGGCGGATACGGTGTGGCTGGAGGAGGTAGATCATTAAGGGTGTGTCTGTTGTGGTGTATTTTGTCAATGGTGAGGGGAGGCTTTCTCTGCTTCCTAGTGCTATGTCCCCAAATGCTTTCCTCCACCACACTCTTTGGCTCATCTCAGGCCCCGAGGAATGGGGTCAGCCATCTATGGACTGAGACCTCTGAAATTGTGAGCCCCCAAAATAAACTTTCCTCCTTAAATTGTTCTCATCAGGACTTTTGGTCACAGCACCAAATAAAAAATGTTAACTAAAACAGTAAATATCTATAAAAGGGAGATTGTCCAATGGGAGTCATCAATGGGAATGTCAGTAAGATATTCATGAATAAAGGAAATAGCTCAGAAGTGATCACAGTTTGCAGAATCCTAAGAATGAACCACAATATATTTTGCCCTTGTATAAACTCCATGAGTGTGGGTAAAACCTGAGTATGATGAGATTTCATGTTGTGATTACAGTACATTATATGACAAAAGGGATCATGCAGATCTAATTAAGGTTATGAATTAGTTGATTTTAAAATAGGGAGATTATTCAGTTGAGCCTAATCTAAATACAGGAACCTTTTAGAAAGACAGTTTTCTCCTGCTGATGGCAGAAGAGGAAGTCAGGAAGATTGGAAGCATGAGAAGCATTTTGCATGTTCTAGCTGGCTTTGAAGATGAAGAGGCCCAGGTGATGATTTATGTTAAGCTAATTTTGTGGCAATTTGTTATAGATCTCTCTCTGTCAATAGAAAATGAATACATTTTTTTGATTGTTTGTAACAGGGATTAAACCCTGGGGCTCTTAACCACTGAACCACATCCCCAGCCCTTTTTTATATTTTATTTCGAGACACGGTCTTGCTGAGTTGCTTAGAGCCTTTCTAAGTTGATAAGGCTGGCCTCAAACTGGCAATCCTCCTGCCTCAGCCTCCCAAATTGCTGGGATTATAGGTGTGTGCCACTGCACCCAGCAATACATTAGTATTTGCTGGTGGGTATTTGTGAAAGATAGCATATGGCACATTATAGACAGAGGACTTTATGTTTGCTGGTTTTAGATATGCATGACAGTAGGGTGCATTTTGATTTATTACACATGCATAGGGTGCAATTCATTATAAATTTGATCTCATTCTTGTGGTTGAACATGATGTGGAGTTACACTGGTCATGTATTCATATATGAGCATAGGAAAGTTATGTCCCATTCATTCTACTGTCTTTTCTATTCCCATCTCCCCTCCCTTCTCTTCATTCCCATTTGTTTAATCCAAAGAACTTTAATACTTCCCCTCCTTATACTCCCTTGTTATGGATTAGCATCCATATATCTGAGAGTACATTCAACCATTGGTTTTTTTGGAGCTGGCTTATTTCACTTAGCATGATAGTCTCCAGTTCCATCCATTTACCAGCAAATGCCATAATCTCATTCTTCTTTAAGGCTGAGTAATATTCTGTTGTGTATATGTACCATATTTTCTTTATCCATTCATCTGTTGAAGGGCATCTGTGTTGGTTCCATAGCTTAGCTATTGTGAATTGAGCTGCTATAAACATTGATGTGGCTGCATCACTGTAGTATGCTGATTTTAAGTCCTTTGGGTATAAACAGAGGAGTAGGATAACTGGGTCAAGACAGAGGACTCTTCAAGGGTATTAACAAGGGTTTAGGAATATGCTATCTATTGTCTAGGTGACAATCAATATTTATAAATGCGGGGACTTTCCCAGTGAGGACTGCATAATGGAAAACTGTTATGGGTTGGCTTGCTTCCTCCCACTACCACCAAAGAGGCACTGAAGTCCTAACCACCAGGCTTCCAAACATGACCTTACTTGGAAATAGGAAGAGGAACATTATTACTTGAGGGGTGATTGTCCATGGAAGTCTTTGAAATGTTAGTATTTGCCAGTGTGAGGGGTTTTCACACTAGAAAACAGTGTACAAGTCTCATAATGAGAATAAAAACTTTACAAATGAGCATATTCTGTTTGTAACGCCTCTAGAAGAGATTGTCAGAATCATGAGTCAAATTGAAATTGCTCCATGAAATTATTGCTGCTAGTACTATACATTATTCTGATATTGTAAATTATCATTCCTAGTCTTAAACATGATTTAAAATCCTGGAAAGAATAATTAATGATAAGATTTATAACTAATAATTAAATTATATTTATGATTACTACTAATAATAATAATTAACACAGAGGGCTGGCTTATGTGTCTAGCATTATTATAAGCTCTTCACATATATGATTTTATATAATATTCATATTGTCACCAGTGTGGTGGTGCACACCTGTAATCCTAGCAACTTGGGAGGCTGAGTCAGGAGGATTGTAATTTCAAGGCCAGCCTCAGCAACTTAGCCAGACCCTGTCTCAAAATTTTTAAAATGGAGGACTTGGGATGTAACTCAGTGGTAAACTGACTACCCCTGGATTTGATCCTTTGTACCTCAATAAATAAATAAACTGAAAAAAAAAATTCACATTGTCCCTATGAGTTAGGTATTATTTTTGTTCCCATTTTATAGATGCAAAAACTGAGGCATAGAACACTAATATGATTTCCAAAGACACAGAACTAGGACAAGGCCAGGGCAGGATTTTCCCCCAAATTTTAAGCAGGCACTAATGAAAGTTTAAAAAAAAAATCTTTCACGATTCCTAGAAGTAAATGTAGGGTAAACATTTCAACATAGAGTCACAAGAAACAACTTTCTCAATAGAAAACCTAAAGCTCAGGAAATAATACCAACAGTTAATAAATGGGATGGCATCAAATTAAAAAGCTTCTTCACAGCAAAGGGAATAATAATGTGAAGAGAGGACCTACAGAATGGAAGAAAATCTTTGCTAGCTACTCTTCTTACAGAGGATTAATCCAGAATATATAAAGAACTTAAAAAAAAACACCCAAGGGGCTGGGGATGTGGCTCAAGCGGTAGCGCGCTCGCCTGGCATGCGTGCGGCCCAGGTTCGATCCTCAGCACCATATACAAACAAAGATGTTGTGTCCGCCAAAAACTAAAAAATAAATAAAAATTCTCTCTCTCTCTCTCTCTCTCTCTCTCTCTCTCTAAAAAAAAAAACAAACAAACAAACAAACAAACAAAAAAAACACCCAAAGGGCCAAGTAACCCAATAAATTAACAAATGAATGAACAGGTACCTCTGAAAAAATACAAATAGGCAAGATGCACAAGACCCAGGGTTCAATCCCTGGCACACACACCACACACACACACACACACACACACACACACACCAAAAAAAAAAAAAACACAAATAGGCAAGAAACATGAAAAAATGTTCAACAAAGATTCAAATTTTAAAAATACTGACTTAATTTAGATATTTATTTTTATAATCTTTCTTTGTAAACAGTTTTATTGAGACATAATTCACACACAATGAAATTCACCTATTAAACATAACAATTACATTAGTTTTAGTATATTCACAAAGTTGTACAAACATCACAATAGAATTTTAGAATATTTTCATCATCCCAAAAGGAAACCTCTTACCCATTAGAAGTCACTCTTCATTTTTTTTTTCTTTTTTTGGTACTGGGGATTGAACCCAGGGGTGCTTAACCACTGAGCTACATCCCCAGCCCTATCACTCTCCATTTTTATATTGCTCCCCACCCCAGCCCTAGACAACCACTAATCTACATTTTGACTATATATTTGCTTACTCTGGACATTTCATATAAATGTAATCATATAATATGCAGTCTTTTGCTTCTTTCAGTTAATATGTTTCAAAGATCATCCAAGCTTATATATCATTCCTTGTTCATGTGTTTGTGGTACTGGGGACTAAGTATCTCATGCATGCTAGACAAGTGCTGTATCACTCAGCTACATCTCCAGCCCTTTTTATTTTATTTTGAGACAGGGTCTCACTATGTTGCCAAGGCTGGCCTTGAACTTTCTCCTGCCTCAGCCTCCTGAGTTGCTGGTATTCCGGGTTTGCACCTCCATACCTGGCCATCATTCCTTTATAGCACTAATTAATATTCTATTGTATGCACACACCACATTCTGTTTATCTATTCATCAGTTAATAGACATTTGTATTGTTTCTACTTTTTGGCAACTATGAATAATACTGCTGTGAATATCTGTGTACAAGTTTTTGTTGAGTGTGTGATTTCCTTTCTTTCAGGTAGATACCAAAGAGTAGAATTCCTAGATCACATGGCAACTGTATGGTTAACATTCTGAAAAAAACTGCCAAACTGTTTTCCAAAATGGCTGCACTGCTTTACATCCCATCAACAATGTAAAAGTGTTAAAGGGCTGGGGTTGTGACTCAGTGGCAGGTTTGAGCCTCAGCATCAGATAACAAATAAAGATATTCTGTCCATCTGCAACTACAAAAAAAAATTTTTAAAGTGTTCCAATCCTTGGCAACACTTGTTATTGTCTCATTTTTTTTATTCTATCCATTCTAGAGGATATAAAGTGATATCTCATTTTATTTTGTTTTGGTTTGTTTGTTTTTGTGGTGCTGGGAATGGAACGCAAGGCAAGTGCTCTACACTGAGCTACATCCTGAGCCATGACCTCTAATGGGTAGTGATGTTCCATATCTATTCATGTGTTTATTGGGCATTTGTATATCTTTGGGAAATTATCAACTTAGAACCTTTGCCCATTTTTAATTGGGTTATTTATGCTTTTATATCCAAGTTTAAGAGTTCTTTATGTATACTGGATACAAATCTTTAACCAGATATGGGATTTGCAAATTTATAGCAGAAAAGTTTTCGTGATAAAGTCCCATTTACCTACTTTTTGTTTTATGAGATGTGTTTTTGCTATCACATCTAAGAAGCCATTCAGGGCCAGTGTTAAGGTCTGTAAACAAGTCAGGATGGCGCCTGGCATTTTGCAGAGGGAGTGGTTTGTGAAGTAACGCCAGCGAGCTATTAAGTGTGGAGATTCCTTATTGGTTGACTGCTATATCTAGTTTATGTTAATTAAGATAAGTTGTGTGTAATGTATATATACCCCTCCTGTCCTACAATAAACGGCTCCCACTCCTGCTGTATCAATGTACACAAGTTGCTCATCAGCCCCCCCCCCCCCCCCCCCCGTTATTTTGCTGCAGCCGGACTGTGGCAGGCCAGCATTTCAATGCTGATCTGGCTTTAGTATTCTTATCTGTTACACCGCAGTGAGTATCTAGAAATTAAATCACTGTTAATAATATTGTAGTTTAAGTTCTTATCATGAGAGTTTCATATTTTGGTTTTAAAAATACCCATGGAGGGCTGGGGTTGTAGCTCAGAGGTAAAGTGTTCACCTAGCATGCATGAGGCACTGGGTTCAATCCTCAGCACCACATAAATATAAAATAAAGATATTGTCTCCATCTAAAACTAAAAAATTAATATTTTTTAAAAAATAAAAATAAAATCTCCAAGGAGCAAAGACATCCCATAGTCATCCTCCAATCTTAGCACAGACGTCTGAAGGATACTGGGTAGAGATGTGATTCCCATTTTTAAAGGAGGACTGGTACAGAGGTTACCCACTGAGATGGATCCCATGCTACACACCTTTTATGCCTGTGATCCCCATCATGCGCATCCTCTCAGCTATCACAGAGATTCGACACTGACACAGTGAATGCTGGGGAGCGCTCACTTTAATGGATTTTCTAAAAGGGTAATGGAAGGAAACAGTGACTCCAGGGCTCCAGATGTCCTGCCATGAGTCCACATCAGGGCTCTGAAGCAGGCAGCCTCTCTATAGAAATTGCTCCCCTGTGGCAAGGATGTTACTGGGAAAAAGGTGTTCCCTCTACAGCCTGCAATTCTCAGTTGCTGTTTAACATCCTCAGTTGCATCCAGTGGATACAGTAGTCCCCTTTATCCGTAGTTTTACTTTCCACATTTTCAGTCATCTATAGTCAATCACAGTCTGGAAATAGTACATGGAAAATTCCAGAAATAAATAATTTGTAAGTTTTAAATTGCATGCCATTTTGAGTAGAATGATGAAATATTACACTGTACTGCTTGTTACAGTTTATTGTTATGTGTCCTATTTTGTTGTTATTGTTAATCTCTTACTGTGTTTATGAATTAAACTTTATCATATGTATGTATAAGAAAAAACAGTATATAGGGAGTTTGATATGGTCTACAGTTTCAGGCATCTGTTAGGGGTTGTGGCATGATGTATCCTCTGCACATAACAGAGGACTATTGTACAACAGTCCTTGGGGTTGAAAAATAGTTGAAGAGACCAGAAAACATCAGTACAAAATCTGAACATTGCTGGATTGGGGTAACAAGAGTAAGGTAACCTATTCTAGGTATTAGGGAGCAGCTAGAAAGAGGCGGAAGAATCCAGGACTGAGAACACATCCCAAGAAACTGAAAAATAGCCACAGGGTTCAAAGACCAGTCCTGTAGTGATATGAACAATCAGAATGATTATCAAATAGCCAGCAGGGCCAGAGATCAGTCCTTATAGTTAGTGGACAGGCAAAGAGAATATAACAACAACCAAATGGAAGAGGAAACCATCCCCAAATGTTATATAACAGTGAGACACACCTAAGCAGGCAGCCAGAGAGAACAAGGATCTATCTCTAGCACTCAGGGGACAGCCAGAGAAGCAAGAAAATAGCTAGAGGCACAGGCAAGGCCTTCAGATCTGGGGAAACAGCAGGATTGTCAAACATCTGGAGAGACCACAAGAGTCCTTCTATTTGGAAAACAGTCCGAAGGCCTACAAAATAGACAGAGGCAGAGAGGATAGACCCCACAGCCAACAAGACCAAGGAACCCTCCCTGAGGCTCAGTGAACAGTCAGAGAAACGAGACAATAGCCTGAAGAACTGGGGAACCACCAGTTCTTCAGGAACAATTACAGTGATGGAAAGAACAGCCAATAAACCAGCCTACAGAGATCAGGCAACGCTGATTGGTCCTAAGATACGGTCACCAGAAGCTGTGTGGCATCACCATAGAGATGAAAGCCAGTTCGAGTGACCAGTGAGGATTTACTAGAATGATAGGAATTGACATAGTATCAGCACACATGGCTATGGGAAATCATGGGGGTCAAAAACATTGTCATGGTGCCTAACATGGTGTCATTTAAAACCCTAAAGGGCTTTAATGAAGGAGAGCCTCCAATGCACTTCTGGCATTATGCTGGAGCACATGACGTCAGTACACTGCACCAGGGGACAATGAAGCATCAACCTACATGGGGATGGGGCCAGTGAATGGGATGATGCTGTGGTAGAGACTAAACTACTTTTTAGTGGTGCTTGAGGGCTAATCAGCAAAGTGATTAAGGGCTAAAGTGGGGTCAGCAGACACTGGCTTCATTTTTTGTTGTTGTATTTTTTTGTTTTGTTTTGCATTTTGTTTTTGGTACCAGGGATTGAAGCTGGGGGCACTTAACCATGGAGCCACATCCCCAGCTCCCTCTGTTTTTTTAGATGTTGATGGACCTTTATTTATTTATTTATTCATTTATGTGTGGTGCTGAGAATCAAACCCAGTGCCTCACAACATGCTAGGCAAGTGCTCTACCACTGAACTACAATCCCAGTCCATCCCCAGCCCTTTTAAAAAAATATTTTATTTGTAGACAGGGTCTCACTAAGTTGCTTAGGACCTCACTAAGTTGCTAAAGCTAGCTTAGAACTTGCAATCCTCCTGCCTCGGCTGATTTTTTATGAAGCTCAAAGACCCTGTAGTTATCACCAAGATTACCATACACCGTGATGGCATTAATGTAGGGTAGATAGGTATTGTGACTGAGAAACATGAGGCAAAGACTCTATAGGAGTGGCTAGTAGTCGTAGCATTGAGTCTAATAGTGACCGGCTCTGAAGTAGGGCAGAATCACTCTGCTGGGGCATCATTGCATCCACTCTAACAGCAGCTAATGGAGAATCAACGTGCACAGTGATGGAGATCATTGCATTGTCAGCAAACACCGTGATTGGGCTTTGTAAGGGTCAAAGACATTCTTCATGACTGCTGAATGACCAGCAAGGTGGGGTTAATGTGGACTCAGCAAATACTGTGCTGGGAATTCATGGAGGTTAAAGTCTCTGCTCTTGTGATTAATTGGGAATCAGCTGACAGAGTGATGGTAAGCTAGGGTAAAATCAGCAAATACGTTGCTGGAGCATCATGGATATCAAAGAATCTAGACAGCTGTTTACTGGAGGATCAACAGAACCATGAAAGTGGCTAATATGGGATCAGTAGACTGTACTGATGAGGCCTTAAGAAGCAAATGATACAATCCCCATAGTTAATGGGGAGACTCATCAGACACAATGACTGGACTACCATGTGGACAAAAACTATGGTGATAGGCCCTAAAGGGGGTCATACTATGTACTTATGGCAAATAAGTCTAAAGACATTAATGTCAGCAGAAACATTGATGGGCTGTAATATATGGTTAGAAGACACAGTAATGGGGCCTATTATAGGGAACATGGATACTACTGTGTCCTCAAGGTTAAGAAACCTTGAAACTTGGCAAGTGAAAAATCAGAAGACAGAAGGACAAGGTCAAATGAGTTCTGAAGACACCAGGACTCAGAAGGATCAGATTCACCATACTGGTGGCTACTTGACGCAAGTGTACTGTGGAAGACACACTGTGCATATGTGATCTAATGTTGGGTGAGCAGACACCATGATGACAACTCATTGGGTTAAATACATCATACTGGTAGCCAATGGGGCACCAGAGGACAAAATGGTGAGGTCAACAAACACTACATTAGTCTGAAGGAAGGTGGTAAAACACATGGCTGTGAGTTGACGGGAGGTCACTGTCCCCATGCTCAATATAAAGGACAGTAAGCTAAAAAACCAACATGAAGGAGAATCACCAGTCTTATCAGGGGGCTGATCAAACTTGATGTCAGCTAATGGGGGTCAGCAAGAATTGTAATGGCAGCTCACAGGGATGGCAAGACATGGTGCTATGAGCTAATGGAAGTTTGGCAGACTCTGCTGGGGCTAAAGGGTATGATCAAACAAGGTTTTGTGGGTTAGTGGTCAGTCAGCAAACATTGTGTTCTGGTCTGCAGAGCTGTGAGCTAATGGGGTGTTAGTAGACACTGGGACGGTAAGTCATGGAGGTAAAAACTAGTGGGGTGGAGACTGATGTTAAGTTGGGAAGAGACTGTGGTTAGACTTCTGAGGGTCAAAATACACTGTGGAGTGGAGGAATGCCCTGGTCATGATGATAGTTAAAGGAGGGTCAGCATATCCCAGCAGGGGCCTCAGAAAAGGTCATATTCAGGGGTAAAGACAATTTCTAAAGCCTTAAGAGGATGGGGGTTTTCTTTCCACTGTCCAAGTTTTTCATCCGCTTTAGTGGCCAGTGTTCCTGATTTTTTTTCTCAGGAAACCCAAGTCTGACTCCTGGAATGAGAACAGAACACTTTTTATTGTTTTGTTTTCACATTTTAATTGAGACATAACTTATATACAATACAATGCATACATTTTAAGCTGCCCATTTGATGACTATTGTATACACCCATCAACACACACTTCAATCAAGATATGAAATTTTTTCATCAACCCAAGAAGTTCCTTCCTACCCTTTATGAGTTAATATCTACCTCCAGAGGCAACCACTGGTCTGTTTTGTTACTATAGATGCCCTTTATTTAGGTTTGACATTTTCCATAATAAACTATTGAAACATCCAAAAATTTTAAATCATCAAATCTGATTTTTTTTTAAATGGGTGAGATAAAGATTGGAAGAGTTGATGAAATGACTTTTTGATACATTTAATACTTAGTAAACCAGAGTAAGGGCATGCTGTATAGAAAATACAGGAAGGACAGTATATATATTCAATATATGCTGTAGTGTGGGTGTCTGAGGATCAATTGAAATGCCCTGTGTATCATAAGCATGGGAGATTCAGGGGAAAAGCAAAGCATTTATTTACTCTGGCATAGTGCCACGCAATACTAAAAGGTAAAGGATTCACTCTTTTTAAAACGTATCATAAGGAAACATTCTCAGACTGGATGCGATGGCTCATGCCTGTAATCCTAGCAGCTCAGGAGGCTTAAGCAGGAAGGTCACAAATTTGAGTACAGCCTCAGCAATGTAAGAGACCATTTCTCAAAATAATAAAAAAGGGCTGGGGATGTAGCTCGGTGGTAGAGTACCCCTGGGTTTATTCTCAAAACAAAACCCACACAAAGTTGAGAAGTTCACCACAATCAGACACCCACTAGAGCACACTCTACAGGGTATTTTTCAGGCAAAGGGGAAAATGATCCCTTGATGGCGTGCAGAAAGTAAAGAAGAGGAACCAAGATGGCAAATATGTGAGTAAAATAAAAGAAATATTGCCAATATAAGATAAAAATGTTTGTGAATCCCCAGTCACTGAGTCTCTGCCAAGGACTCAGCAGCTTCCCCCTCCATCCCCCCTGCGCTTCCAGAGGCCCTGCCCCCTGCCCCGCCTTCTCCCACAGCCGCCTTCTGCAGGCAGGCCGTTTCCACCGAGGAAAAGGAATCCTATCATATTTCCTATATTTCCGGTATCCAGAACCTCCACTCTTTTGACCCCTTTGCTGGTGCAAGCAAGGGTAATGACCTGCTTCCTGCTGGTACTGAGGATTAGATCCACATAAGAATTCAACAGAGAAACGTCTGGAAGACCCTTACTACTGTCCAAGCGGTCGCTGATAATTACTATTTAAAAAACTAGTGAAGGTGTCTAGGAAGAAATTTGCCTGCAATGGTACTGTAATTGAGCATCCAGAATATGGAGAAGTAATTCAGCTACAGGGTGACCAGCGCAAGAACATATGCCAGTTCCTGGTAGAGATTGGACAGGCTAAGGGCAATCAGCTGAAGGTTCATGGGTTTTAAGTGCTTGTGGCTCACTGAAGCTTAAGTGAGGATTTCCTTGCAATAAGTAGAATTTCCCTTCTGTCCCTTGTCACAAGTTTAAAAACCTCACAGCTTGTATAATGTAACCATTTGGGGTTCTCTTTGAACTTGGACTAGTGTAACTCCTTCATGCAATAAACTGAAAAGAGCCATACTGTCTAGTCTTGAAGTCCTTCATTTAAACAGAGGTCAAGCAGTAGGTGCCTGGCAGTGTCCACCCTGAAACAAAGCAATAACATGATGTTTCAGCAAAGCCCAGAGCCCCAAGATCAGATGGCTGTGTCTGACCAGAAGCTTCTCAGCTCTCCCTTAACAGAGGGCCCTGCCCTAAGAGTGTTCTG